>NC_080072.1:72509645-73196556 GCF_949987535.1 Balaenoptera acutorostrata
CGGGTTGCTTGGTACCAGACCCTAAAAAAAGGAGACTCCTGACTCTGTTTAAGGCAGGAATGTGGGAGACTGGGCTGCAATCATTTCTGTCCTCAGATAAAGCCCACACGTGTCTCCCAACATACAATCTGATTATGGAATTTGACTTTTTGTTTGTTTTTTAAACAGACTGGACTTGAGACCCAGACAGCATCCACCCTTTCAGTCCTGGAGGTCTTCCCCTCACCCGCTCCTCACGTACCAGGTATGGAGTCATGGCTACCTGAGTTCATGGCTATCCTAGCTCTGCCACTCCCCAGCTGAGCCTCAGTTTCCCCACAAGTAAAATGAGGGAGGGCGTTCACTCGGGGGGGTCATTGTGAGGAGTAAGCCAGACCATATACTGAAGGCTCCAGCCCGGTGCCTGGGTCCTTCATGGCGCTCAGAACTCAGTGGCTGGGATGACCCAGGTGTGGCGAATGTAATTTTCCAGCATGATGATTCATTCATGTCTGCACATCACCTATGTAGCTGAACAGCATGCTTTCTTCAATTACAAAATGCTTTTATTGTGCTTCAATTTCCTGTGTATCAAGAAAATGCCAGTGACTTTGGCTACTTCTCTTTGGAGAGGGAAATTGTTACAAGAAACAAGCAAAAAAAAAAAAAAAAAGGGCTCCTTTTCCATCATTTTCATCATCTTTGAGACTCTCCTAAGTGTCCTGGCCAAGTTTCCAGCCTCTCCTTAGCTGAGGAAGGCGTTCCTGTGAAGTTCATCACTGCTGAGGACACTTGCAGAATCTCTCACGGGACAGCGGTCTCTGCATGCTAACGGAGGCCATTTCCTGGGTTTGGAGGGACTTTTTTGGTTTTGTTTGCTTTGGCTTGGGACATACATTTAAATCCTTGGGTCCCTGAGGCCCCATTTCATCTCTGCATCACTGGGCTGCCCAGTCTCCACTGCAGCAGGAAGCCTAGCTCCTTTGGGCTGAGAGAAGATATCGCTACCATTACAAACCAGGTGGTCCATGGCAGGTAACTGAGCTGATGAAGGGGCAGGTAGAGCTTTGGAATAGGGCTGAGAGAGAAAGGCTTGGTAGGATAAAAGGATAAGAATAAAAACCATTTAGATTTACCTTTGCCAGGCTTGATGCCAAGTCCTTTTCAGGAACTTTCTCTTTCATTTCTTTTCCCCAACAGTCCCATCATAACAGCCCTTTCTACAGGTAGAGAAACTGACAGTTTCAGGCATTTTCTCAAGGTCGGCCAGCTCGTAAGCAGCAGAGCTGAGAGCAGAACTCAGTAGCTGACTAAGGAGCACAGGATCTTACCCTCTATGGGGTCTGTTTCTCTGGGAAAGTGAAACCCTCCTGACTCTGCCCACAGAAGGTCCCAACACGTGGGTAAGACGGATGCTGTTAACGGGAGACGGGAGCCACCTGGAACTCTGCTCCTGCACCTGGACCCAACAGGAACCGGAGGGGTAATAAATAGGCAGGATCACAGACGTCTCCTCAGCCTCACAATCTCTGGAGGCGGGAGAGCGCCGCTCCTGCTTTGAAAGTGAGTATGAAGAAAACGCTAGAAGAGGCGGCATTTTCCTCTATTCACCTGACACACCCGATTCCTTGAAATACTCCGTGGCCGTGGCCGTGCTGGAAACTGGAGCTGCAGAGAGAGAGCAGCTTTAGATTTAGGCTCAAAGATGGGCTCAGAGGTGGAACTAGCGTCTCCCCCTCCGATGTTTGAGGCTCTCAGCTTGAGCTGAGCCACAGGTTTTCAGGTTCATCGTGATGGGTCCACAGCCGGTTCCTGAGAGGCGTCGGGCCTGGGCTCCTGGGTGGGTGAAGGCCGTGGGCATCATTGGGTGCTTGGGGCAAGATGTGCTTCTGCCCTTTTTGTTTGCTTCTCTTTCTACTCTCTCCCTTTACGAGAACTACCCAGGGCAGAGTGCGAAACAGTGCACAACAAACATCAAGGGAAAAGCCAGCCTCCTCATTCCCGTAATGGGGACCAGCTTTGGATGTGGAAGACTCAAGGTGGCTCACGCCTGGCCACGCTCCCTGGCTCTGAGATGCCAGCATGGCCACTGGGCACCTGGCTGCCTCAGCCTTGTGCTTAGGCTGGGTTTGAGATGGGTTGAGGCTGGTGGAGGCGGACCACTGCTCTAGGGGAAGGGACTCTGGCCAGAGGGAACTGGGGAGGAGGCCAGATGCTTGAGGAGCTGTGGGCCTTGTGTGGACCTTTCAGAGGGGCTGGAGTTAGCGTTAGGGTTGGCACTCTATGGGGTAAGGATTGCATTTGTCACACTACCCAATCCCACTGCACCTTTGGCCCCATGTAGAATCTGGTTACTGAGCCTTTGTTCAGTTACTCAAGATCAAAGCTCTGAATTCCCAGCCCATATGTCACTGAGTTAGAAGGTCTGCCTCTGAGTGGACAAGGGCCAGGGAAAGTTCCCCCAGGGAAAGCTAGAACTGTTCTACCCGTGACCCTCCTTCACCTTGGGGCTGATCTCTTCCCCTCCCTGGCCTCAGTTTCTGCATGTGTAGGTTGTTAGGGGTGAGTGTCAGACCTCACTGGATATTTTATGACGCTGCCTCTGATAAAGGTTCTAGAAGCAGCCAAAGTATCATGGTCGCTTGAGGGAGGCTTGAAGCCCATGCCTGCTCCCAGGGATGATGGAGGGCGTGGATTGAGGTGTCCTCTCCATCACAGGCGGAGCTCCTCTCTGCAGCAGGCCATGGGGTGTTGGTGGCAGCTCCTGCTGGGGCTGTGGGCAGTCCCACCCATGTGGGCTGGGCGCGAGCTGCTCAACATCTGCATGAACGCCAAGCCCCACAAGCCAGAGCCCAGCCCGGAGGCCAAGCTCTATGAGGAGGTACGGAAGCCAGAACTGGCATGGGGTGCAGGGTGGGTGGAGGCTTCTTAGGTCGGGGAAGGGACACAAAGGCCGAGATGGCTTCTGAACCCCTATCCATCTTGACTCGTTTGGTTCCCTAGGTTGGGTTTCGGCAAAGGCCACTGGAAGTGGGGGGGGCTAATTGCCAAATGATTTACAATTTCCATCCCTGAGCTGCACGGCCACTCTGAGCAGGGGCAGATGATGATCCCGGAGACTCATAGATATTCAGCCTAGATTCCATGAAGCAAGGTCCCCCTCTTCTGCCCTCCCACCAGCAGGCCCTGGAAAAAAATAAGACTTAAGGGACCCCTCCCCAAGTCCCTAAAGGCAATTGACAGGGAGCAGGGAGGACAAGCAGGGCTGGCATGTACCTATGAGCCCTTCTCAGCTGCACGTGCCCTGCCCCAGTGCAACCCCACATTCCCCTGGGTCTTGGGGACAACCCTGCTACCGCCCCCCCAGGATCTGACACCTTGAAAGCCCCGTTCCTAGGGGACTCACAGTCTGTTGCGGGGAGGCCAGTGTGCAGGCGCCCTCTGGGTGTGAATATTGACAATTTATCGGCATTCCTTCTATCCAGGGGTCGCTGGCCTAAAGGCATCCCACTTGCTGGGTCCTCTTCTAGGGGACATTTTTACCTTTCTGGCCCAGACACTCATCAACCCTCTGCCCCTCCTCCCCACGCCTTTTGCTTCTTCATCCACTTTCAGTGCATCCCCTGGAAGGACAGTGCCTGCTGCACGGCCAACACGAGCTGGGAAGCCCACCTGGATGTGTCCCTGCTCTACAACTTCAGCTTGGTTCACTGCGGGTTGATGATGCCGGACTGTCAGAAGCACTTCCTCCAGGCCATCTGCTTCTACGAGTGCTCTCCCAACCTGGGGCCTTGGATCCAGCGGGTGGGGAGAAATGGGCTGGGGTGGGTGGGCAGGAGACACGTCCATCAATGCCCTGTTCATAAGAGCCTGAGCTCCAGGCTGCTAGCAGGAACAGGAGATGCTGTCCCCCTATGGACAAGAGCCGAGTCAGAGGCCGCTGTGGGGGACAAAGATGGAGAGGAGGTCACCTCTGGCCCTAGAGAACGGCATGCATGGAGAGTGGTCACAGGAGAACAGCGGGATGGAGGGACTATTTGAGTCACATCTTCTGTTTGTAGGAACAGAGCTGTGTACAAACTATTTAACTCAGCCTCAGTATTCTCATTTGTAAAATAATATTTAGTGACTTCGTAAGAGAATATGTTCTGATGGTACCTGACCCAAGTTCCATTGTAGCTATTGATAGTCCTCAGATTGGTGCTATTATAATTCTTGCCTCTTGCTATGCCCGCACCCAGCTGGACCCGAGTGGGCGGGCAGAGCGGATTCTGGACGCGCCCCTGTGCCGGGAAGACTGCGAGCAGTGGTGGGCCGACTGCCGCACATCCTACACCTGCAAATCCAACTGGCACGGTGGCTGGACCTGGAGTCGGGGTGAGTGATGCTAGGCAGGGCCCGGGAGGCCCCCCACCCGAGGGCAGGTGCAAGCCCTCCGCTCCCCCGGGGGCAAATGATGGGGATGTGAGGACAGGAGCGGGTAAGTTGTCCGTGCCTGGATCTCCCCTCAGGGAAGCCCCGCTGCCCTGCCAGAGCCCTCTGTCACCCTTTCCTGCATTACTTCCCCACCCCGGCTGACCTATGTGAGAAGATCTGGAGCAACTCCTTCAAGGCAAGCCCGGAGCATAGGACCAGCGGGCGGTGTCTGCAGAAGTGGTTCAAGCCTGCTGGGGGCAACCCCAACGTGGCCGTGGCCCGCCTCTTCGCCAGCCCTGCCCCATCCTGGGAGCTCTCTGACACGCTCCTGGCTTTCTCTCTGTTCCTGCTGCTTCTTTCCTGAGAGTCCCTCCTCCTTCCACACACGCCTGCGTTCCCCCAGCTGTGGGCCAGGCCCGGCCATGGCAGCCTCCTTCCTTAGCACCTTCCCGAAATGAGCAGCACAGGCTGGGGGCTGGTGCCTGAGCCTCCCACGTTTGGTTCTGCTCTGCTCCACCTTCCTGGCCTGGAAGGCAGCTGGGGGCTGGGAAGCCACAGGTGACCATCCCCTCCTGTCTTAAGGATGGGGGACTCTGAGGTGGGACTCCAGGCCCTTCTCATCCAGTGCACGCCCACCCCCTACCCAGTAGAGCTGAGGGTGACTGCTCTGGCCTCCCCTCCCACGACGGTGTCTCCAACAAAACAGCAGTCGACCTTTCCTTCTGCCTGACCCACTCGGTCCTAGCTCTATAGTCAGGGATCGGGCTGCAAGAAGCAGGAGCCGGTTCGCCCTCTGCACTGAAATCTCCTAGTTGGTTGTTACTTTCCTAATGATGATAAACTTCTTAACACATGCCAGGCCCTCTCGTTACATCCTCACAACAGCTCTCTGGTGGGAGTGCTTTCAACACCCCCTTTTCTTCAATAAGCAACACACCATAAAAAAGACCCAAAACCGGGACAACCGTGGTGCCACCCAGACCATCGGCTTTGTTTTGGGTACCAAGATGGAAGCAGCTGTCTCAAGTGCTTTCGACTTTCCCTCTTCTTTTTAACTCCGGAATCGCAACATGCTGGTCTGAAATGTTGGAAACCTAAGTTCTAATGTCTTTACCACTTTCTGTATGACTTTTGGCAAGTCCTTTGACCCTCATTTAAGACTGTCGTGGTTTCCCTCTGCTGGAGGAATGAGAAAGTTGGACCAGATGATTTTAACTTACGAAAAGAAAAGGGAAAAGGCAGTGCCATTGTGTTTTGGGATACAGACTGTGCTTCTCGGGCAGTGCCATGTCCTAAAGACTGAGGGAGAAGAGTCAGAACTGAACCCGAGAAGGGACATCAAGACAGCCTTCACATCCTGTCTGTAAGTGGACCGACAGCTGACGCACCCACTCAGAACCTTCTGGAGCCTGAAACCCAGCAGCTTCCCAGCATAGATGGCGCCTTCCCACAACCTTTTCTTTGTCAAAGAGAGGCTTCTAATATGTCTGCAGTTGAGTTAGAAAAGCCAACCAATGCCACCCCCATCCCTCCCACACTTACCTTGAACGTGCTCGTTCACTGCGTAAAGCCCAAGCCTGTTACAGGCAGGACACTCGAGGTCTAAAACTCATGAAGAGAGCCCTGCAAGTGAGGTGCTCAGAGTCTGGAGAAGGAAGCAGACAGCAGCAGTGGTGACAAAGCACTTCAGTCTGCAGGAACTCCTGGGCCTGGGTGGGGTCCTAGGAAGGCCTCACAGAAAGGATGAGGCTTGA
Source organism: Balaenoptera acutorostrata (assembly GCF_949987535.1). Classification (NCBI taxonomy): domain Eukaryota; kingdom Metazoa; phylum Chordata; class Mammalia; order Artiodactyla; family Balaenopteridae; genus Balaenoptera; species Balaenoptera acutorostrata. The sequence continues at coordinate 72,515,795 of NC_080072.1, forward strand.
GCCTGGGTGAAGAAGGGTCACTTCACTGAGAACAGGGAGGAAATTGCAAGACAAAACCCAGCCGGGTCCCCAAGGCATGAACTGTGCGAAGCAGTACCTTCCATTTTTCTTCAATCAATCAATCGTGGCTTCAAAAATATGTATAGGTAACATCTCTTGAGAGTTGAGGACTGAATGAAGTGTCTGAGAGTGTGTCTTTGGTAATAAAGCTGAGAGTTTAATGAGGTTTTGTTTTTGTTTTTTGTGTTTTAGTGTTTTTAGGTATAAATATAAAAATTAGTCAAAGTAGGGTTAAAGTTGAGACGCACAAAGGAAGACTAGTTCTGGGAGCCCTAATAACTGTTATTATTTATTGATTACTCTGTGCCCGGGGCTCTGCTAAGCTCTTCACATGCATTAGTTCATTTGATCCTCACAAAAGCCTTGAGAGGTACTCTTGCACCCCCATTTTTCAAATTAGGAGCATGTGGGTTTGAAACCAGGTAAGTGTGACCCCAGAGTCCCAGCTCGTAAGGCTTACCCTGAACATCCTGGCAGGTCGTTGAGTGGGGCTGGGGCGGACGTGGGGAATGGAGGGAGGGAGGCTGGTTCCTGACAGGTCGTGGTCAGGAAGGAGACTGATCTCTCTCCCCATATGTGGTTGTGAGGAGTGTTGGGTTTCAAGCACTGGAGTGGAACCGTCAGATTTGCTGCTAGATTGTTTGTTTTAATCAGAGTATCCATGCACTTGGTTAAAACACATAGGTCAAATGATCTCTAGCACACACTGAGCCACAGAGCCGCGGCCGGCCCCTAGGCCCCAGGGCCCCTGCCCAGAGGCGCCCACGTCTAGCCACTGCCGGATCTAGCTATGAGAAAGTTACAAAAGGTGTCTTATCTTTCCTCCACACGTTCAGACTATTTTTTTGCTCTCTGTTCTGTTAGTTTTTCAACTTAATCTTCCAATCTTTTTAATTTTGGAAATCCATTTTTAAGTTCCAGGAAAATTTTTTTTTTTTTAACTCCCTTGTTCTTCACAGCCTGCTGTTTTTTGGTTTTATGGCCATAATATCTTCTCATATCTCACTGAAGGTCTAGTTAGAATTTTTTTTATAAATTTATTTTATTTATTTATTTTTGGCTGTGTTGGGTCTTTGTTGCTGTGCGCTGGCTTTCTCTAGTTGTGGTGAGTGGAGGCTACTCTTCGTTGCGTTGTGCGGGCTTCTCATTGAGGTGGCTTCTTTTGTTGCAGAGGGTGGGCTTTAGGCACAGGAGCTTCAGTAGTTGTGGCATGCGGGCTCAGTAAGTTGTGGCTCGCGGGCTCTAGAGCGCAGGCTCAGTAGTTGTGATGCATGGGCTTAGTTGCTCGGCGGCATGTGGGATCTTCCCGGACGAGGGATCGAACCCGTGTCCCCTGCATTGGCAGGCGGATTCTTAACCACTGCGCCACCAGGGAAGCCCTAATTAGAATTTTTTTAAAGCTTGTTTCTAGTCTCTGAATGACTTGTTTTCTCCAAGGTCAATCTGTTTGTCTTGATCTCCTATGTGCTGCTGGTTTTCTCTGTGTTTGGTGACCTTGGCTGTGTGTCCATATTTAAGAATGAGGTACCGGGTTGATTTTTCTATGCAAGCTGTATAGGTGTCCTCCATGGTTGTATATGTGGGTCTCCTTTCCCCTGACTAACAAAGCTGATGGGGAGTTCTGGGTACATGGGAAGGGTTTGTTGACTGGAAGACTTTGCTCCAGAGTGTGGAAATAATGAAAACCCACCAAGTGAGAACGAGCAAAGCCTCTTTATTCAGAGCTTGCTATAGCGAAGGAGTCAGCCACCATTACTTGCATTTTGGCAGAGACTCAAAGGAGAAAGTTTTAGAGTGGAAAAGAGAGAAGGTTTCAGGTGCGCCCTGATTAGAGGCTGTTGGCATGGGGAAGCTGGGGGTAGGCTCACAAAGCAGGTCCTCCGATGATTGGTTAGAGGTGCATATTTGGCTTTCTCTAAATGGTCCTCAGTTGAAAGGAGAGAGAAAAATCAAAGAAGCTGTTAGCTATGAATCAAGTCCTGGCTATGTGGAGCTGATTGTTAGAGGGATTATTGTTTGGCTTCCTGGGCTGTTTGTAAAGATAGTTGTCTAACTTCCTATCACTCTGACTTATAGATAGTAGGCTGGCTTTCTGGGCTGATTACTGCAGATGATGGATTAGAATTCTATTTTTATATACATCTGGCCATTGTTCATTTACAGTCTCAAGACGGAGTCAGCAGGAGCTATATTGGAGTGCAGACCCCCTCAAATACTGGAATAAGGATGGTTCTCTCTGGGTTGCCAGCATCAGATATTTCATCATATGTAAAACTGCAGCACTATCCAGAATTTAACTTAGAGAACGTCTTCCAGGATCCCCCAACCTCAGGGGTTAAAGTTAGGTTGCCTGAGCTCTAGATTTGGGCAGAGGTCACAGGAGGGAGCATGTAGTATTTCTCTCTCTGCTCCCACACCTGCCAACTCAGAGCCTCTCCGAGGTTCTGCCCCACAGATCAGCTCCTTCTGCTGCAGCTGCTTCCTCCTCCTCTGGCAACCCCTGGTCCCCTTGGTGTGTTTTCCTGTGCTTTTCGTCTTCTAAATATTTGTTGAAATCTCTTGTTCAGTAATGGTTTCCTTCACACTCTCTTAGTAAGGGAACACTTAGAAATAAACAATCGGGGATATAGGGATATATGTATGCATAGCTGATTCACTTTGTTGTACAGCAGAAACTAACACAACATTGTAAAGCAATTATAGTCCAATAAAGATGTATTTTTAAAAAAAAGAAAAGAAAAAAGAAATAATCATTTTAGCGAGATCCCAGTTAGTCATTCCACCTTCGATAACCAGCAGCTGCAGATTTTTTAAAGATCTCATTGTTGTGTAATAAGTACATTAAAAAGGGGGCCAAACTGAAGACAAGGAGGCTGAGGACAATGTGTAGGATGAATTTGCAGGTGGGGAATGAAATAAGAAATGCAGGTGATAGGAACCTAATTGTGAGTTATGCTCTAGGAGGTATTATGTCAGGCTACAGGAGAGACAGTGGACCAGAAAGGTATAAGTTCAGGAACTGTTAGGAAGATAGCACCTACAGAAATTTGGGCCATACTTGTGTATATAGTGCCACAAAGCAGCTATCAGATGAAATGTGGGAGAGAGCTATCTCAAAGGAACCAACCGTCTTGGATAATTCGACTGTGACACTCCCGTTTGTAAGAGGTCCTTTCCCTAGCCTAGGCTGTGCTAGGTCTTGGGTGGGAGGGGAGATGGCAGAGGGCATTCCTTCTACTGGATTCAACCCAGTCACTTTTCCACTACGGGAACATCAAACTCTATTCAAGTCCTTCCTCAGAGAATTCTGGGGAGTCCTAGGTAGCAGGTGAAAATCAAAACAAAATGGCCCTCTTTTGTATACATCCCTTGCTTTAAGATTCCTTTCTGAGTAACTCTCCTCAGTAAGACCCCTTCCCCGAGTGCAGAAGTCCCTGCAGCCTGACATTCATGCCCTAAGATCTTGTTCCCAGACCACTCCTCTGCTGCCTGAAAAGGGTGACCACCCTTCCCATCCCTCTGCCACCATGTCCCTGACCAGTCCTTTCCCATCCAATCTCCACTGACCTACTCCACAAAAATTACTGCTTCCTTGGGTACTCGCCAATGTCCCATTGCTTTTGCTATTGGGGGACCAAGATTTGGAGACTTTTCTGGTGTCCCAGGCTGGTGTCTTTCAAATTGGATCATATTTCCCAGCTCCAGCCCTTGAGACAGCTTGAGTATCCAGTCTCGCATCCCAAGGAGGCAGTGTTCCTGCCAACAAAACAAATCACCCATTTTTCATTTTCCATCCTTCCTTCTGTTCTGCTCAAGTCCATCCTCAGATTTACCTTCTCCCAAAATCAGAAATCACTTTCAGTATTGCTTTTGCCACAAATGAACTACATAGAAAAATCTGGAGGAAGAGAGAGGCCTTCCCAGGGAGGAGGGACTGCTGATAGTCTTGGAGATGCTGGTGGGATGTCAGCATGGAGCTGTCCCTCAAATAATTGGCTTGGGGTGCACGAGAGGGGTCAGGGCTGGAGATGAGTAATTTGGAATCACTTTTCTGGAAGTGTTACTTGCAGTTGTGGAAGTAGATGAGTTCTAACAAAAACGTAGAGAGGAAAACAGAACACTTGTGGAGAGTCTCTGGCTTACCTGCAAGTTGGAAGATGACAGGTGACATTGTTACCAAACTCAGGTCCAGCTGCTCACCGCTTGAAAATCAGTACCCGAGAGAGAGGCAAGTGGTGGTAGAAAGGAAGGTTGCTTTTCATCAGAAAGCTGGCAATCTGGGGAGAAGGCAGACACATACCCCCAAAACCAACTCTGAAGATTCTGCTCAGCCATGAAAGCTTTTAAAGGGAAAAGGGACGTAATCTCAGTTAATCATTGAGATAGGGAATCAGACTCATCATCATCTCCCGCTACATGCAAGCTTGTCAACGTCTTGTGATCTTTCTTTAGATGCTATCTTGTTCACACAGTTTGTTCACGAGATTACTAAAGGGGAAGCTAGGGAATAGATCTGGTCATCTGTTAATTACTTATTAATTTCTACTTCTTTGATCTGCGGAAAGAACCAAGAGTTTAGGCAAAGTATTGTGTGATCAAAATATTTGAAAGGTGTGCTTGGGCCAGAGATGAGTAGAGCATGGGGGTGCCTTATGTAAAAGTTAGTTACAACGTAGCTTTGCTAAAGTGACAAGAGAAGGGGTTTCCTACTGAGGGCAGTTTCCTGCAAAGAGCTGCTTGCAAATAGAAGCTAGTGAAGGGACAGAAAGCAGAAGCTAGGGGTAGGAGAGAAATGCAAAGAACTGCATCTCAGAGGGGCAATGTCATATTCTGAGTTGCCATCATATATTAATTAATTCATAAATAACTATTGAGTTATTACCCTGTGCTTGACACTGCTGGTCCTGGGGACTGAAGGACTGAATATACAAATAAACAATGACTAGACTGTATATAAAACTAAGATTATGCCCCATAACCTGTAACAACCAGTGAGGGAAGCCAACCTACTATCTGCGATAATCAGTTCAAGAAGTCAAACTACTTTCTACAACAACCAGTCTAGGAAGCCAAATAAAAACCCTTCTAACAATCAGCCCTAAATGGCCAGACTTGATTAAGCAGTGATAGCATCTCTGTTTTTGGCCCCTATTTCCAACTTAAGACCAACTGGAGAAAGCCAAAGAGTCTTCTCTAACCAATCACATCAATGCCTCATTTCTAGTTAGCATGCCTACAGCATCCCCATGCTAACAGCCTCCAATCAGGGCATACCTGAAGCCTTCTATTTTTTCCAGTGTTCTGCCTGCCTTTTAGGCTCTGCCAAAATTCAAGTGATGGTAGCTGACTCCCTTGCAAGCTCTTAATAAAAAGGTTTTGCTTGTTCTTATCTGGTTGCTCTTCATTTATTTCCATAGATACAATAATGAACCGGGCAAACATAATTCCAGTCCTTAGGGAACTTAAATAGTAATGAGGGATACAGTAAAAATATGAGTAAACAATACAAATTTAAATGACTACAAATGAGACAATTGTTAGGAAGGAAACATACAAGAGACTCAGAGAGGGCTGGGGAGCATATTTGTAAGATAAATAAAAAGTGCTAGTGGAGGTAAACTTAAAGAGGACAGAAGAACTGGGGAGACAAGTTCAAGGGCGGTGGGTAAACCAGGGTATAAACACAAAGATTGACCTTGGGAAGGAAGTGGGCTACTTTTTCCACTGAAATAGGAGGAGAAGAGAGAAAATGAGAGAAAGCAATTTCAGAATTAAAATGCTTCAAATTTCCGCTCTTTGGTGGGGTTAATGGCAGACTCTGGGAGGGCTCACGCCAGGGAGAACTTCCCAGAACCTCTGCTGCCAGTGTCCTTATCCCCACGGTGAAACAGAGCCACCACCAGCCTCTGCAGGAGACCCCCCAACACCAGCAGTTACAGAAAGACAGAGAAGATGAAAAGGCAGAGGGCTATGTACCAGATGAAGGAACAAGAAAAAACCCCAGAAAAACAACTAAATGAAGTGGAGATAGGCAACCTTCCAGAAAAAGAATTCAGAATAATGATAGTGAAGATGATCCAGGACCTCGGAATAAGAATGGAGGCAAAGATTGAGAAGATGCAAGAAATGATTAACAAAGACCTAGAAGAATTAAAGAACAAACAAACAGAGATGACCAATACAATAACTGAAATGAAAACTACACTAGAAGGAATCAATAGCAGAATAACTGAGGCAGAAGAACGGATAAGTGACCTGGAAGACAGAATGGTGGAATTCACTCCTGCGGAACAGACTAAAGAAAAAAGAATAAAAAGAAATGAAGACAGCCTAAGAGACCTCTGGGACAACATTAAACGCAACAACATTCGCATTATAGGGGTCCCAGAAGGAGAAGAGAGAGAGAAAGGACCAGAGAAAATATTTGAAGAGATTATAGTCGAAAACTTCCCTAACATGGGAAAGGAAATAGCCACCCAAGTCCAGGAAGCGCAGAGAGTCCCATACAGAATAAACCCAAGAGGAAACACGCCGAGACACATAGTAATCAAAGTGGCAAAAATTAAAGACAAAGAAAAATTACTGAAAGCAGCAAGGGAAAAACGACAAATAACATACAAGGGAACTCCCATAAGGTTAACAGCTGATTTCTCAGCAGAAACTCTGCAAGCCAGAAGGGAGTGGCATGAAATACTTAAAGTGATGAAAGGGAAGAACCTACAACCAAGATTACTCTACCCAGCAAGGATCTCATTTAGATTTGATGGAGAAATCAAAAGCTTTACAGACAAGCAAAAGCTAAGAGAATTCAGCACCACCAAACCAGCTCTACAACAAATGCTAAAGGAACTTCTCTAAGTGGGAAACACAAGAGAAGAAAAGGACCTACAAAAACAAACCCAAAACAATTAAGAAAATGGTCATAGGAACATACATATCGATAATTACCTTAAACGTGAATGGATTAAATGCCCCAACCAAAAGACATAGACTGGCTGAATGGATACAAAAACAAGACCCATATATATGCTGTCTACAAGAGACCCACTTCAGACCTAGGGACACATACAGACTGAAAGTGAGGGGATGGAAAAAGATACTCCATGCAAATGGAAATCAAAAGAAAGCTGGAGTAGCTATACTCATATCAGATAAAATAGACTTTAAAATAAAGAATGTTACAAGAGACAAGGAAGGACACTACATAATGATCCAGGGATCAATCCAAGAAGAAGATATAACAATTATAAATATATATGCACCCAACATAGGAGCACCTCAATACATAAGGCAAGTGCTAACAGCTATAAAAGAGGAAATCGACAGTAACACAATAATAGTGGGGGACTTTAACACCTCACTTACACCAATGGACAGATCATCCAAAATGAAAATAAATAAGGAAACAGAAGCTTTAAATGACACAATAGACCAGATAGATTTAATTGATATATATAGGACATTCCATCCAAAAACGGCAGATTACACGTTCTTCTCAAGTGCACACGGAACATTCTCCAGGATAGATCACATCTTGGGTCACAAATCAAGCCTCAGTAAATTTAATAAAATTGAAATCATATCAAGCATCTTTTCTGACCACAACGCTATGAGATTAGAAATGAATTACAGGGAAAAAAACGTAAAAAAGACAAACACATGGAGGCTAAACAATACGTTACTAAATAACCAAGAGATCACTGAAGAAATCAAACAGGAAATTAAAAAATACCTAGAGACAAATGACAATGAAAACACGACGACCCAAAACCTATGGGATGCAGCAAAAGCGGTTCTAAGAGGGAAGTTTATAGCTATACAAGCCTACCTAAAGAAACAAGAAAAATCTCAAGTAAACAATCTAACATTACACCTAAAGAAACTAGAGAAAGAAGAACAAACAAAACCCAAAGTTAGCAGAAGGAAAGAAATCATAAAGATCAGAGCAGAAATAAATGAAATAGAAACAAAGAAAACAATAGCAAAGATCAATAAAACTAAAAGTTGGTTCTTTGAGAAGATAAACAAAATTGATAAGCCATTAGCCAGACTCATCAAGAAAAAGAGGGAGAGGACTCAAATCAATAAAATCAGAAACGAAAAAGGAGAAGTTACAACAGACACCGCAGAAATACAAAACATCCTAAGAGACTACTACAAGCAACTTTATGCCAATAAAATGGACAACCTGGAAGAAATGGACAAATTCTTAGAAAGGTATAACCTTCCAAGACTGAATCAGGAAGAAACAGAAAATATCAACAGACCAATCACAAGTAATGAAATTGAAACTGTGATTAAAAATCTTCCAACAAACAAAAGTCCAGGACCAGATGGCTTCACAGGTGAATTCTATCAAACATTTAGAGAAGAGCTAACACCCATCCTTCTCAAACTCTTCCAAAAAATTGCAGAGGAAGGAACTCTCCCAAACTCATTCTATGAGGCCACCATCACCCTGATACCAAAACCAGACAAAGACACTACAAAAAAGAAAATTACAGACCAATATCACTGATGAATATAGATGCAAAAATCCTCAACAAAATACTAGCAAACAGAATCCAACAACACATTAAAAGGATCATACGCCATGATCAAGTGGGATTTATCCCAGGGATGCAAGGATTCTTCAATATACGCAAATCAATCAATGTGATACACCATATTAACAAATTGAAGAAGAAAAACCATATGATCATCTCAATAGACGCAGAAAAAGCTTTTGACAAAATTCAACACCCATTTATGATAAAAACTCTCCAGAAAGTGGGCATAGAGGGAACCTACCTCAACATAATAAAGGCCATATATGACAAACCCACAGCAAACATCATTCTCAATGGTGAAAAACTGAAAGCATTTCCTCTAAGATCAGGAACGAGACAAGGATGTCCACTCTCACCACTATTATTCAACATAGTTCTGGAAGTCCTAGCCACGGCAATCAGAGAAGAAAAAGAAATAAAAGGAATCCAAATTGGAAAAGAAGAAGTAAAACTGTCACTGTTTGTGGATGACATGATACTATACATAGAGAATCCTAAAACTGCCACCAGAAAACTGCTAGAGCTAATTAATGAATATGGTAAAGTTGCAGGTTACAAAATTAATGCACAGAAATCTCTTGCATTCCTATACACTAATGATGAAAAATCTGAAAGAGAAATTATGGAAACACTCCCATTTACCATTGCAACAAAAAGAATAAAATACCTAGGAATAAACCTACCTAGGGAGACAAAAGACCTGTATGCAGAAAACTATAAGACACTGATGAAAGAAATTAAAGATGATACCAACAGATGGAGAGATATACCATGTTCTTGGATTGGAAGAATCAACATTGTGAAAATGAGTATACTACCCAAAGCAATCTACAGATTCAATGCAATCCCTATCAAATTACCAATGGCATTTTTTACGGAGCTAGAACAAATCATCTTAAAATTTGTATGGAGACACAAAAGACCCCGAATAGCCAAAGCAGTCTTGAGGCAAAAAAATGGAGCTGGAGGAATCAGACTCCCTGACTTCAGACTATACTACAAAGCTACAGTAATCAAGACAATATGGTACTGGCACAAAAACAGAAACATAGATCAATGGAACAAGATAGAAAGCCCAGAGATTAACCCACGCACCTATGGTCAACTAATCTATGACAAAGGAGGCAAAGATATACAATGGAGAAAAGACAGTCTCTTCAATAAGTGGTGCTGGGAAAACTGGACAGCCACATGTAAAAGAATGAAATTAGAATACTCCCTAACACCATACACAAAAATAAACTCAAAATGGATTAGAGACCTAAATATAAGACTGGACACTATAAAACTCTTAGAGGAAAACATAGGAAGAACACTCTTTGACATAAATCACAGCAAGATCTTTTTTGATCCACCTCCTAGAGTAATGGAAATAAAAACAAAAATAAACAAGTGGGACCTAATGAAACTTCAAAGCTTTTGCACAGCAAAGGAAACCATAAACAAGACGAAAAGACAACCCTCAGAATGGGAGAAAATATTTGCAAATGAATCAACGGACAAAGGATTAATCTCCAAAATATATAAACAGCTCATTCAGCTCAATATCAAAGAAACAAACACCCCAATCCAAAAATGGGCAGAAGACCTAAATAGACATTTCTCCAAAGAAGACATACAGACGGCCACGAAGCACATGAAAAGATGCTCAACTTCACTAATTATTAGAGAAATGCAAATCAAAACTACAATGAGGTATCACCTCACTCCTGTTAGAATGGGCATCATCAGAAAATCTACAAACGACAAATGCTGGAGAGGGTGTGGAGAAAACGAAACCCTCTTGCACTGTTGGTGGGAATGTAAATTGATACAGCCACTATGGAGAACAATATGGAGGTTCCTTAAAAAACTAAAAATAGAATTACCATATGACCCAGCAATCCCACTACTGGGCATATACCCAGAGAAAACCGTAATTCAAAAAGACACGTGCACCCGAATGTTCATTGCAGCACTATTTACAATAGCCAGGTCATGGAAGCAACCTAAATGCCCATCAACAGACGAATGGGTAAAGAAGTTGTGGTACATATATACGATGGAATATTATTCAGCCATAAAAAGGAACGAAATTGAGTCATTTGTTGAGACGTGGATGGATCTAGAGACTGTCATACAGAGTGAAGTAAGTCAGAAAGAGAAAAACAAATATCGTATGTTAATGCATGTATGTGGAACGTAGAAAAATGGTACAGATGAGCCAGTTTGCAGGGCAGAAGTTGAGACACAGATGTAGAGAATGGACATATGGACACCAAGGGGGGAAAACTGCGATGAGGTGGGGATGGTGATGTGCTGAATTGGGCGATTGGGATTGACATGTATACACTGATGTGTATAAAACTGATGCCTAATAAGAACCTGCAGTATAAAAAAACAAACAAAACAACTAATACTAAACTTTCATTGGGTTATTTGTATGGAAATATGTTAATATAAATGTTTCAGACATTACATGAAATTTCTAAAAATCTTATATTTGTATTTGTATGGAAATATGTATGGAAATATGTTAATATAAATGTTTCAGACATTACATGAAATTTCTAAAAATCTTATATTTGTATTTGTATGGAAATATGTATGGAAATATGTTAATATAAATGTTTCAGACATTACATGAAATTTCTAAAAATCTTATATTTGTATTTGTATGGAAATATGTATGGAAATATGTTAATATAAATGTTTCAGACATTACATGAAATTTCTAAAAATCTTATATTTGTATTTGTATGGAAATATGTATGGAAATATGTTAATATAAATGTTTCAGACATTACATGAAATTTCTAAAAATCTTAAAGAAAATATATATATATATATATATATATATTCTCTTTGCTCCTAATTTAGTAGTATAGAATCACTTAAAAGCCACGTGTGCAAAATGTAGGCAAACCACTCCCTTCATAATTAATTAAGGTTTTTGTCCCAATCATTTTCAACAAGGCTTAAATTATCTTGTGTTTTACAAGTCAGGAGAAATTAGGTTAACAAGAAATTCTGAAGGGCTCAAATCTACTTGAAAAAAATCTGAAATGCTATCACAAAAAGGGTAGAATATCACTGGAATGATTAAGATGAACACTCAGTGACAATTCTCTGGCAGGAAAGCTATTAAAATACCGAAGTGGAGTTCCAGGATGGATGTAGAACTCCTGTTCTGGAGGCCTTTTAACATACATAATATGTGAGGAATGATTTTTGATATTCGCTTCACTGAATTATCTTTAACTTTGCCTGTGTACTTTTACATTTAATTTACTATCAGATTTTCTTCTGTATTCTTAATGTTCTTATCCATTCTCACTGCCATCACACTAGGTCTAATGCATTGATAAGCTTGTTAATTTTCCATTTCTTCTCTCTGACTCTGGTCTCTCCATCTCCAGCTTTTCTCCTATTCTTTCCACATAGCAGTCATTAAGTAATTCCTCTTAATTCACTGATTTTATCAAGTCATTTGACTGCTGTAAAACCAATGGCTTATGGCTTCTCACTGCCAACAGCTATTTTTGTGCAAGACACAGGGTGATGAGAGAAAAAAGAATGATGGCGTTCGGTGGTCGGATGACTGGGAGAATACTGGGAATTTTGCTGTATGAGGAGGAATTTTGCTCTTCAGAAAAAGGCCAAGATATGCAGTTACAACATTGGATTTGGCTGAGGGGGAATTCATTCTACAGGGGAGCAAAATCTGCCACCCCAAAATGTATCTCTTTGGCATGAGGATTAATTTAGGCTGATTAGTTTTAAGAACAAGAATACTCCAGAAGTCTTTCTTTTTACCTCTCTCTTAGCTGCTCTAAGAATCTAGATAAAGGACCTATTTCCTGAACAGAGCTATAACTGGAGACCTCTGCAAAGAATAACGGCTGGGTGTGGTGGGGAAATTGGGCAGGGTCTAGAAATCAGAGTTCAGTCTCTGTCCCATTATCTCTGCCTGGCCCAGGAAACTTATTTATCAAACATTTGCTTTTCCATCTCCATGTGAATTACCTTCCTCTCCTTTGAAGTCCCAAACCACTACCTCTAATATCCTCTTTTGTCTTTAGCTGAAGATGGTATTTAATGTGAGGGCCATTTTGGCAAGTTACTCAGTTTTTCTCGGTCTCTCCCATATATATTACTAAACTTTTATTTGATTTCCTCCTGTTAATATATTACATTCAATTTAATTTCTAGACCAGCCAGAAGAACCTAGAAAAGTAGGGGGAAATGTCTTCCTCCCCGGAAATTTTAAAGTACCTACTGTATCTCGAAGGAGTAACGATATTTAACATGGCACTTTGGAAAGGGCTGGTTTAAAAAATTTTATCATCTAAAATTTAAAGTCCTGCCCTTCCAGTTAAACCCAATTTGTTCAGCTTGTTTTTTCAATGTCTTGTCCTCTGAAAACACTTTGCAATGTCCCACCTCCTTATCTTGCATATACAATTTCATCTGTCTGGAATGTTCTCTCCTCATCAGTTCTACGTATCTTTAAATTCTCACCTAATGCATTCTTCCTTATATAGTCTTTCCTAACTGGTCCAGTTACATCATTCTTTTTCCTAAACACTGCAAACACTTCATACACAGAACCTTATAGTTATTTTATTAATTTGCTTGCATCTGAGTTATAGGTTAATTACCTTGAATTTAGCAACTATGCATAGTATTTTGTACATTTCCCATAGTTCAGTATGTATATTAGACCTTCAATAACTGAAAGAAATCAAGTGTAATATATGAGTTTCTATCTAGATCAAATCCTTGTTTCAGGAAAGTGTTTGAGATGCATTTTGGGTTGGCAGATTTTGCTCTCCTGTAGAATGAAGTCGCCTTCAGCCGGGTCGAATGGTATGGCTGCATATTTTGGCCTTTTAAAGATTCTGAAGAGTAAAGTTCCTCTTCATGTAGTGGAATTCCCAGTTTTCTCCTAGTCATCTGACCGTTGAACGCCATCATTTTTTTTCTCCTGACAATTATCTCATTATATCTGAGATAATTTACTCACTCACTGTGGTAGTGAGTTCTCCTAGTCATATAAACTTTTTCCTATCTGCTTTCTAAGAAAAAGCAACTCTATGGACATGGGATATTTATGCAAATTCTATGCAAGAATTATTGAATAAGGGCAAAATATACAAAATCACACTGAAGACTGATAAATATAATAAAAACTTCAAAATCATATGAAATATTTCATGTCTTATATACACATGTTCCAGAAAATGTATATTATGTTATAAAAGTTGGTCTACCAAAAAAAAAAAAAATGCTTCAAATTTCCCCTGTTATGGCTGTTAGTATTTGCCTTATGTATTGATGTGCTCCTATGTTGGGTGCATAAATATTTACAATTGTTATATCTTCTTCTTGGATTGATCCCTTGATCATTATGTAGTGTCCTTGTCTCTTCTAATACTCTTTGTTTTAAAGTCTATTTTTGTCTGATATGAGAATTGCTACTCCAGCTTTCTTTTGATTTCCATTTGCATGGAATATTTTTTTCCATCGCCTCACTTTCAGTCTGTATGTGTCCCTAGGTCTGAAGTGGGTCTCTTATAGACAGCATATATACAGGTCTTGTTTTTGTATCCATTCAGCCAGTCTATGTCTTTTGGTTGGAGCATTTAATCCATTTACATTTAAAGTAATTATCGATATGTATGTTCCTATTACCATTTTCTTAATTGTTTTGGGTTTATTATTGTAGGTCTTTTCCTTCTCTTGTGTTTCTGGCCTAGAGAAGTTCCTTTAGCATTTGTTGTAAACCTGGTTTGGTGGTGCTGAATTATCTTAGCTTTTGCTTGTCTGTGAAGGTTTTAATTTCTCCGTCAAATCTGAATGAGATCCTTGCTGGGTAGAATAATCTTGGTTGTAGGTTTTTCTCTTTCATCACTTTAAACATGTGCTGCCACTCCCTTCTGGCTTGCAGAGTTTCTGCTGAAAGATCAGCTGTTAACCTTATGGAGATTCCCTTGTATGTTATTTGTTGTTTTTCCCTTGCTGCTTTTAATATTTTTTCTTTGTATTTAATTTTTGATAGTTTGGTTAATATGTGTCTTGGCGTGTTTCTCCTTGGATTTATCCTGTATGGGACTCTCTGTGCTTCCTGGACTTGATTAACTATTTCCTTTCCCATATTAGGGAAGTTGTCAACTATAATCTCTTCAAATATTTTCTCAGTCCCTTTCTTTTTCTCTTCTTCTTCTGGGACCCCTATAATTCAAATGTTGATGCGTTTAATGTTGTTTCAGAGGTCTCTGAGACTGTCCTCAATTCTTTTCATTTTTTTTCTTTATTCTGCTCTGCAGTAGTTATTTCCACTATTTTATCTTCCAGGTCACTTATCCATTCTTCTGCCTCAGGTATTGTGCTATTGATCCCGTCTAGACATAATAGGGGACTTTAACACCCCACTCTCACCAATGGACAGATCATCCAAAATGAAAATAAATAAGGAAACACAAGCTTTAAATGATATATTAAACAAGATGGACTTAATTGATATTTATAGGCCATTCCATCCAAAAACAACAGAATACACTTTCTTCTCAAGTGCTCATGGAACATTCTCCAGGATAGATCATATCTTGGGTCACAAATCAAGCCTTGGTAAATTTAAGGAATTGAAATCGTATCAAGTATCTTTTCTGACCACAACGCTATGAGACTACATATCAATTACAGGAAAAAAATATGTAAAAAATACAAACACATGGAGGCTAAACAATACTACTTAATAACCAAGACATCACTGAAGAAATCAAAGAGGAAATCAAAAAACACCTAGAAACAAATGACAATGAAAACACAACGACCCAAAACCTATGGGATGCAGAAAAAGCAGTTCTATGAGGGAAGTTTATAGCCATAAAATCTACCTTAAGAAACAAGACACATCTCAAATAAACAACCTAAACTTACACCTAAAGCAATTAGAGAAAGAAGAACAAAAAAAACCCCAAAGTTAGCAGAAGGAGAGAAATCATAAAGATCAGATCAGAAATAAATGAAAAAGAACTGAAGGAAACGATAGCAAAGATCAATACAACTAAAAGCTGGTTCTTTGAGAAGATAAACAAAATTGATAAACCATTAGCCAGACTCATCAAGAAAAAAATGGAGAAGACTCAAATCAATACAATTAGAAATGAAAAAGGAGAAGTAACAGCTGACACTGCAGAAATACAAAGGATCATGAGAGATTCCTACAAGCAACTATATGCCAATAAAATGGACAACCTGGAAGAAATGGACAAATTCTTAGAAATGCACAACCTTCTGAGACTGAACCAGGAAGAAATAGAAAATATGAACAGACCAAACACAAGCACTGAAATTGAAACTGTGATTAAAAATCTTCCAACAAACAAAAGCCCAGGACCAGATGGCTTCACAGGTGAATTCTATCAAACATTTAGAGAAGAGCTAACACCTATCCTTCTCAAACGCTTCCAAAATATAGCAGAGGGAGGAACACTCCCAAACTCATTCTACGAGGCCACGATCACCCTGATACCAAAACCAGACAAAGATGTCACAAAGAAAGAAAACTACAGGCCAATATCACTGATGAACATGGATGCAAAAATCCTCAACAAAGTACTGGCAAACGGAATCCAACAGAACATTAAAAGGATCATACACCATGATCAGGTGGGGTTTATCCCAGGAATGCAAGGATTCTTCAATATACGCAAATCAATCAATGTGATAAACCATATTAACAAATTGAAGGAGAAAAACCATATGATCATCTCAATAGATGCAGAGAAAGCTTTTGACAAAATTCAACACCTATTTATGATAAAAACCCTCCAGAAAGTAGGCATAGAGGGAACTTTCCTCAACATAATAAAGGCCATATATGACAAACCCACAGCCAACATCGTCCTCAATGGTGAAAAACTGAAACCATTTCCACTAAGATCAGGAACAAGTCAAGGTTGCCCACTCTTACCACTATTATTCAACATAGTTTTGGAAGTTTTAGCCACAGCAATCAGAGAAGAAAAAGAAATAAAAGGAATCTAAATCGGAAAAGAAGTAAACTGTCACTGTTTGCAGATGACATGATACTATATACAGAGAATCCCAAAGATGCTACCAGAAAACTACTAGAGCTAATCAATGAATCTGGTAAAGTAGCAGGATACAAAATTAATGCACAGAAATCCTGCAATCCTATACACTAATGATGAAAAATCTGAAAGTGAAATTAAGAAAACACTCCCATTTACCATTGCAACAAAAAGAATAAAATATCTAGGAATAAACCTACCTAAGGAGAGAAAAGACCTGTGTGCAGAAAACTATAAGACACTGATGAAAGAAATTAAGGTGATACAAATAGATGGAGAGATATACCATGTTCTTGGATTGGAAGAATCAACATTGTGAAAATGACTATACTACCCAAAGCAATCTACAGATTCAATGCAATCCCTATCAAATTACCGCTGCCATTTTTCACAGAACTAGAACAAAAAAATCTCACAGTTTGTATGGAAACACTAAAGACCCCAAATGGCCAAAGCAATCTTGAGAAAGAAAAACGGTGCTGGAGGAATCAGGCTCCCTGACTTCAGACTATACTACAAAGCCACAGTAATCAAGACAGTATGGTACTTGCACAAAAACAGAAATATATTTCAATGGAACAGGATAGAAAGCCCAGAGATAAACCCACGCACATATGGTCACCTTATCTTTGATAAAGGAGGCAAGAATATACAATGGAGAAAAGACAGCCTCTTCAATAAGTGGTGCTGGGAAAACTGGACAGCTGCATGTCAAAGAATGAAATTAGAACACTCCCTAACACCATACGCAAAAATAAACTCAAAATGGATTAGAGACCTAAATGTAAGGCCAATTACTGTCAAACTCTTAGAGGAAAACCTAGGCAGAACACTCTATGACATAAACCACAGCAAGATCCTTTTTGACCCACCTCCTAGAGAAATGGAAATAAAAACAAAAATAAACATATGGGACCTAATGAAACTTAAAAGCTTTTGCACAGCAAAGGAAACCATAAACAAAATGAAAAGACAACCCTCAGAATGGGAGAAAATATTTGCAAATGAAGCAAGTGACAGAGGATTAATCTCCAAAATTTACATGCAGCTCATGCAGCCCAATATCAAAATAAAAAACAACCCAATCCAAAAATAGGCAGAAGACCTAAATAGACATTTCTCCAAAGAAGATATACAGATTGCCAACAAGCACATGAAAGAATGCTCAACATCACTAATCATTAGAGAAACGCAAATCAAAACTACAATGAGGGGCTTCCCTGGTGGCGCAGTGGTTGAGAATCTGCCTGCTAATGCAGGGGACACGGGTTCGAGCCCTGGTCTGGGAAGATCCCACATGCCGCGGAGCGGCTGGGCCCGTGAGCCACGGCTACTGAGCCTGCGCGTCTGGAGCCTGTGCCCCGCAACGGGAGGGGCCGCGATGGTGAAAGGCCCGCGCACCGCGATGAAGAGCGGTCCCCGCACCGCGATGAAGAGTGGCCCCCACTTGCCGTAGCCAGAGAAAGCCCTCGCACGAACCGAAGACCCAAGACAGCCAAAAATAAATAAATAAATAAATAAATAAAGTAGCTATAAAAATTGTAAAAAAAAAAAAAAAAAAAAAAACTACAATGAGATATCATCTCACACTGGTCAGAATGGCCATCATCAAAAAATCTGCAAACAATAAATGCTGAAGAGGGTGTGGAGAAAAGGGAACCCTCCTGCACTGTGGGTGGGAATGTAAATTGATACAGCCACTATGGAGAACAGTATGGAAGTTCCTTAAGAAACTAAAAATAGAACTACCATACGACCCAGCAATCCCACTACTGGCATATACCCTGAGAAAACCATAATTCAAAAAGAGTCATGTACCAAAATGTTCATTGCAGCTCTATTTACAATAGCCAGGACATGGAAGCAACCTAAGTGTCCATCGACAGATGAATGGATAAAGAAGATGTGGCACATATATACAATGGACTATTACTCAGCCATAGAAAGAAATGAAATTGAGTTATTTGTAGTGAGGTGGATGGACCTAGAGTCTCTCATAAAGAGTGAAGTAAGTCAGAAAGAGAAAAACAAATGCTGTATGCTAATACATATATATGGAATCTAAGAAAAAAAAAAAAGGTCATGAAGAACCTAGGGGCAAGATGGGAATAAAGACGCAGATCTACTAGAGAATGGACTTGTGGATACGGGGAGGGGGAAGGGTAAGCTGGGGCAAAGTGAGAGAGTGGCATGGACATATATACACTACCAAATGTAAAATAGATAGCTAGTGGGAAGCAGCTGCATAGCACAGGGAGATTAGCTCGGTGCTTTGTGACCACCTAGAGGGGTGGGATAGGGAGTGTGGCAGGGAGGGAGATGCAAGAGGGAAGAGATATGGGGATATATGTATATGTATAACTGATTCACTTTGTTATAAAGCAGAAACTAACACATCATTGTAAAGCAATTATACTCCAATAAAGATGTTAAAATAAATAAATAAAATAAAATGCTTCAAATATAAACCATTGAATCAATTAACATTAGGGGCTTTGCCGCCTGCTGGGAGTTTAGAAGCTCCAACTCCTGGGCTAGTGGGAGCATTCCAGCTGAAGTGTGAAGCCTGGGCAGCTGCTCTGCACTTCCTGCTCTCGAAATTCACAGCTCAGGCAGCTTGTGTATCCTTACCCACACCATCAGTGGAAACTTTCCAGAGGATCAAAATCCACTCAAGGGTGAGATTCAAAAAACTGAGATAGGATTTTTCTTAGGGCCAGGACATTTCATGAGTAGAGAGCGTACGAGTTGGCACTAGCAATGAAAAAGCAAAAAATTTAAATTCATCCCGGCCTTTTCTGAGCTCTGCATCTGTCTATAGAGACAGGGGCTGTGGTTCCCAATCCCAGAATAGCCACTGAAACTGCTGGGCTCCAGTCCTCTGACTCCTGCTTTGCAGAAGAAGAACCTAGAACTTACCAGGCTCTGATTACTTCGATTCAAGGGTGAACTTTGGAAGGAAGGAGCAATTTTCCCTGGGGTGGATCCTGGTGCCTTAGCAGAGAGCTCCAGGAAGCCAGATAATAGATGGGGACAAAGGGAAGCAGACAGCAGGGGCCCATTTCTAACCAATGGCTAAGTTTAGAGTTTATCCTCTGTGGGCATAAGTCAGTGTGTTCCCCCACACACCCCCCACTCCAAATAGCTATAGCAAGACATTAAGTAATATATGTTGCTATGGTTTTGTTATTAAGTAAGAGGTATAACATCACCCAGTTCTAACCCATTTCTCAGCCTTGGTCCCTCCAAGGAGGTCCAGAGGTGGACCTCTGGAGGGACCAATATTTGTCTTACACATGATTTAATAATTTTTAAAAATAACTGAAAAATTGATGATGTGTGAAAGTAATGAGTAAGATGGAAATTTGAGTGAATATTGTAATAATTTTGGTGAGAAGAACTTTCTGAAACCAGTAGCTATAAAGTAAAAATTCATAGATTTACTAATATTTTTAAAAAGCAAAATAAAAAAGAAAGGGAAAGGGATTTTTTAAAACACTGGACACAAAGTTAAAAGACAAATGAAAAACAGGGAAATATCTACAACACATACACATAGATGTTAATATTCCTAATACAACAAGAATTTTAAAAAATCAGTTTAAAAATATGACCACTCCAATTAAAATATGGGCAAAGGATTTGTGTAGATAATTCACATTTAAAATAAAATATAAACTCCTTACTATAGCCTTATAACTTCTACAGATCTTCCTGAGTCTTTTGGGCCTTGACTCTTCTCAGCTTGAAATAATCTGCATGCCAAAGAGACACTTTGGGGTAGCAAATTTTGTTCCCCTACAAAGGTATTGAAACGGGAGGGAATGGGGCAGGGCAAGACCTTTAAAAGAATGGTATAGCCATAGGACATGACAAAGACTGGTTAGAACCAACTGGGTCCAAGATGGTGGAAGACTGACTTCCAGTGGACCTTGAGCCTCATTATATGCTCATTGTAATACATTAGCATTGAAATGACACACCCACCAGTGCCATGACAGTTCTCAGGCCAACCATAAAAGGTCAAAAAGTGGGCAGGGGCCCAATTCCTGGAAATCCCTGCCCCTTCCCCAAAATAATTGGAATAATCCTCCCACTCATTAGCCTATGAAATTACCCAGCCCATAAAAAATAACCATGCTATATTTCGAGGCTCTCCCACCTTCTGAGATGGCTCACACTCTGTCTGTGGAGCGTGTTTCTCTCTAAATAAATCCACTTCTTGCCTATCACTTCGTCTCTGAATTCTTTCAAGATGAAGCAAGAACCTTAAATTCACCGGGAACAGTATCACTCATGTCTTAGTCCATTTGAGCTGCTATAATACCACAGACTGAGTAGCTTATAAACTACTATAAAAACTTGTTTTTCACAGTTCCAGAGGCTGTGACAGAAATCAGCCAGAAAATTTGATATCAGACAGAAATCAGAGTCTTTTGCAACCTAATCTCAGAAGGGACATCCAATCGCTTTTGCCATGTATTCTATTCATTAGAAGCAAAGTACTAGGTCCATCTCACATTCAAGGGGTGGGGATTATACAAGAGTGAAGAGCGAATTCCAGGAGTGGGAATCATTGGGACCATCTTGGAAGCTGTCTATCACAACATTCTGTCAAAAAAAAAATGTAAGATTTTATTAAAAGGCATTGTTGCGGACAATAGGATAGGAAACGCCTAAGAAATTGAGAATCAACAAATATCTATAAATGTCAGTAAAAAGAGGCAATCTATGTCACTAAATAATTTTGAGGAGGATTAATTAACGTTCCACCAAATGTTTTTTATATTGTATCTCAAAACTCTAGAATCCTCTTCCCTAAACTAGTCAAAACTTCAAATGATGAAACACCAGTCTGATAAGAGTATTGATAAATCACAAATAAAATTTCTTCTTGTTTCAAAGATAACACAACCAAATTTTAGTAAACTTTATAACAAATTTGAGAATTGAATATACTTTAAAAATATTGTGTATCCCATTTTACACAGGTGGGAAAATGCCTGTCTCATTAAAATATTGTTTATCCCATTATACATAAATGGGAAAATGCCTATCTCATTCCTTAGTTTATGAGTTCTTTGATAATTAAGTAGAGTATCTTACTCTAATTTGGGGATTTTGCCAGTTGCTGAGTATGCCTATTACAAGCATTTATTCTGGACCTGGGGAAATAATCACAAAATGAGTTTCAGGACCCACTGGACCCATTGTGAGATGGACCTGAGTGAAAACTCCGTTCGTCTTAAGCCCCTACTCTGACTGGTGGATCACAGAGACATTTTGCACCTCTTGGAACTGGTGTCAGTTCAGAGCCAGTGTCCAGTAATCCCTGAAAGACCTGATTATTTCCTTTTCCCCACAGCACAGTCACCCTGGTAAAAGGCCCTAGGTCACTCTGGGAAAGGATGGGAGAAAGATAAAAAAAAAAAAAAAAAAGGGATTGTTGCAAGGTGGGGAGAGGGACTATATAAGGAGAACACTGTCCAAAAGATCAGCAAGCATCTCAAGAGTGTGGGGGAAAGGAGTTTTCTTTTGTAGAGCAGAGTACACAAGGCTAGGAAGAACCCATGGGGTGAAGGGGGATGAAAGGGTCCCATGCAGTAGTTCAGAGAATGTTTTACCCTGAGGCCAGCCTCTTTTCCAAAAGAAACCATAATGAGGAGCTATATGCTTGCTCAAGCTGAGGGTGGGCCAAAGGTCAGGGGCCTGAGGAAATGAGAGAATTTTATTTTTAATTTTTTTTTCTTTACTACAAATTTTTACTATGCTAATATGTGTTGTGAATGATCATAAGATACATTTAACATATAGCGTTTCGGAAATGAGAGAATTTTAACCAAAGTTTGGTTAACAGCATTTTGTCCCTATTGATCAGTGAGGCAAAACAGTTCATCTAATCATTTTTGAGGCCAAGAATGGGAATTTGGAATGTCTATGTCTGGCCTTGTCATAGGGTAACAAGGGGGGTTCCCCTGAGCCTTATCTAAGTCATATAGGGAAGGGTAGGTCTTTGCAGTAAACCATTTCCCAGAGCACAAAGGGTGAGGAGATTTCTTAACCTTCCCTGCTTTCCAGGATCACAGGGCTCAGGTCAAATTCAACATCATCACTTCCACTCCCATCCCTCCTGCTTCCAACATTGGGCTGCTGCCAGGGAAGCCAATCCCCCTTGTTTTGCCCCTGCAGCCCAGGCAAGATGGGGAGGAAGAGGGGAAAGGAAAGGAAAAATAAGAAGAAGAGATAATGTTTATTGAGCACTTGTAGGTGTCAGCAGTGTCCTAAATGCTTTCTCCATGTTATCTCATAAATTCCTCTTTAACCTGCTCTGGCTCTGTACCATCCCATTCCCCAACCCCTCACCTCTGGGCCATGAACTCAAGTTGCCCCTCACCACTTGGGATCTACTTGCTGTTCACTTGTTTCACTGTATTACTATTATTTATAAATAATTTCTAGACTGCAGGCTGAGTGACCCATACACTTTTGCCAGTTCCTGCACTTTCCATTTTTTATCTGTAAAAACCAAGACTGGAGAAGTGAACATTATGTTGGGTTTACAGAATCTCCGATTTTCTATTTCTCAGGTGGCCATAAACCATTTGGGAACAGGCTATGCAAAGTCTCAAGTCCATCTCAGAGAAGGGAAATTTCACAAAAATTGTACATAACCGGCCCTTGGCATGAAAGAATCTTCTGCAACTTTCTATCAAGACTATTTCTCTCCGATCAAATACAACTTCCTCCCATCCCATAGCAAACCCAAGAGGCCAGCAGGGAGATTTCTGATATTGTTACAGGGAAGAGCTAAATCAGACTCCATGGTGGATCTGTTTCTTTTGCTTTAACCTTTGCTTCCCGTTGCTTTTGTTCACTAAAAGGATACTGTCTATACACAATGGCCTGCCTCAGGGAACCCTTCCCCTCTGCCTGAATGTTAAACCAAAGTGCCTTTGTTCAGGGAAACATCCTGACCCTGTCCACCTGTGGATGGTTACAAGAAAGAAGAAATTAACACATCCCCTCCCCGAGGCTGGCCATTCCAGGAGATATTTGTAAAACTTATGGGCTTTTTACTTTACTTCCTCCTCCCCCTCTCTGTTCTATCAGAGAAACTGGCATCCAAACCCTGATAAGATGGTTTTTTTGGAGATATTAGTCTGCCATCTTCTCGGTCTGCTGGCTTTCCAAATAAAGTCGTATTCCTAGCCTCAACACCTTGTCTCCTGATTTATTGGCTTGTCGTGCAGCGAGCAGAGCGAGCTCGGACACGGTAACAACATGTGGCTGCTTGAGGAGTTTCTCAGCTTCTTTCCACAGCTTTCTAGAAACTCCTTGATATTCAAATGACTTCTCTGCTTCTCCAACCATTCCCAACTTTCTGGCACTCACCGTAGTACAGGTTTTCTCCGCTATCTGAAAGTACAGCGTTCCTATGAAACATTTTGTAAGCCGAGATAGTGTAAAGCAAAGAAAACAATTACCTGGGGATACATCTTGCTACCACATGCGCAAAATCAATGGAGATAAAGCGTGGATGTTCACAGACACAGTTCAAAGCTATGGCGGCTCGATGCTGAGATGCTGAGAATGTGGTTCCTGGGAAAGGAGTTTGGCAGTGTTGCTTTTGCTCCTGGCATGTGTGCTGCCTCTATTAAGACTCCCTGAAAACAAATGTTGAATGTTCTTTTCAATTTTTGCCTTTTTTTTTTTTTTGTAGAAATGAAAATCCTCTGTTGACTGAAAAAGATGCATGATGCAAAAGTTGAGAATTATGTTTTATTTGGTGGATTTTCTGAGGACTTGAGCCTGGAAGACAGACTCCCAGATTGCTCTGAGGGACTGCTCTGAAGAGATAAGGGAGAAGCCAGGATATACAGGAGTTTTTGCAACAAAACCCAGGCAACTAGAACATCAAAAGATTACTGTTAATTGAAGAAAATCAGATATCTCAAGTTAATGAATTTAGCACTTTTCTATGTATGGGAAGATGCAAGAGTCTGGGCTCATTGAAATCATTTCTTTGACATGCACCTTAAGTATCTCAGGCCAGTATCCTGCTTTTCTCCATCTGGAGGGGGTGCACAGTTGGGGGCTGCTGCAGTGGGCTGCTGGCTTGATGGCTGCAACATCCTCTGTTTACTAATATGGCAGGTGACATTTTTCATTCGCATCTTGGATTCCTTTATATGGCAGGTGACGTTTTTCATTCACATCTTGGATTTCTTTCGGTTAGTGAAAACAGGCTGTAGTGAAGCAGTGCTTAGTGAACTTGTGAAAAGCAGGGGGTTCCTGTATCTAAAATTCCACCTATTCAACAAAGGAAACAATTTCCTATCAGGAGGGCCATAAAACACTGCAGATTAAGAGGAAATGCAGAATGTTACAAAGGAAGGTAACTACATAAACAAAGTAGTTAAGAGCTGTTTGGCCTTGGGGAAAATGTGACTCACCAGATTTGCCAAATCACTCATTAGAATACAGGACACCAGTGGAGAGTAAGCATATTCTAATTTTTTGCTTTGTTTTTTTTTTTTTTTTTTTTTTTTTAGGGCAGTAAAAAACTACTGTGCTGGGAAATAGGCTTCTGTAAAGATAAACGCTCAGCCTCCAGAGAGTAGTACACATGAAGAAAGGCATTATCATACCCATTTTGTGAATGAGGTTACAAGCCTGGGAGCTCAGTCAAGGTTGCAGAGCCCAGAAGCGAAAAAGCCTGATTTCAAACCAGTGTGACCTCAAAGAGGATGCAAAGTGCCCATGGACCCACCCAGCCCTTCTTCCCCTGAAGCTGTGCATTCCTGGAAGGCAGGACTATATGTAATGATTATCTGTGCACCTCACACAGTGCTTTATGCCTTAGCAGCCTTCAATAAGTATTTAGAATTCCAGACCTATAGGAACCTGGTATCAGTTAGCAAGGGGTTCAAATGCATAGAACAGAAAATCCAACTACCCGTGCTCAGATAAATAGGGGCTTGTTTTGCTCACATGACAATGTCTTGCTCTCAGGGAAGTAGGTGGCTGGCTTAGATTCAGCGGTTTAGGCCAGCACTTCTGAGATTCTCTTGGCCTTTTCAAAAGGGTGTTGGGTTAGCCTACATGTAGTATCAGCCACAGGCTTTAGAGGGCATGTGGTCCTAAACCTTCACTTTAGAGATAAGAGAGATTGAAGCCCAGAGAGGTTAAGTGACTTGCCCAAGATTTCACAGCTAAGTTACCAGGGCAAGGTTTAAACCCAAACCCCCTAAACCATAGTCTTTTCTGCTCCTAAGACTTGATCCTCCTGGGATCTTTCTCTCTACCAGAACTAACCTGATAATTGATTTTGAATTGGTCTTTGATCACTCACCTCCTCTCCAGGTTGACAGACTGAGCTGTCAATGACTTACTCCCAAGTAGTGGTCATAATTGTAGAAATTACAGTTCCTGCATCATGCAGAGTGAGGAGAGATGGTTTGGAGGCCAGAGTTGGCAGTGTCTCCTCAGTCACATAAAAAATTGGTGACTCACTTGGGATATCCAACTACTGAACTTCTGGTCAACCTTCTAAACCCAACTGTGCTCTGATGAAGAATTTGTCTGTCTTTGTCCAGGAATTCCTGGGATTTCCTGAATGATAGGAATGCCTGTGTTATGCTAATGAGGTGATTCCCCAGTGGACCCCCTAGATAGGTTCAGGATGGGCTGATCACCAGAGAGTCCAGCTCCATGATTAGAGGCTTGGAACTTTAGGCCAGACTGACCTCCAGGGATGGGAGGGGGCTGGAGATTGCATGGCCAATGATGTAATCGATCCTGCCTATATAATGAAATGAAACTTCAATAAAAACTCTGAACACTGAAGCTCAGTGGATCTTCATAATTGGTGAACACATCCATATGCCAGTAGGGTGGACGCCACAGGGAGAGGGCACAGAAGCCCTGCATCCCTCCCATACCTCACTCTAGGTGTATCTATAATAATAAAACTGTAATCTTAAGTAGAGTGCCTTCCTAATTTCTGTGAGTCTTTCTAGTGATTTATCCCACCTGAGGGAGTTACAGGAACCCCTGCATTTGTAGCCAGGCAGTCAGAAGTACAGGTGGCCTGGGGGCCCCTGGAACGTGTGGCTGACATCTCAAGTGAGAATAGCCTTGTGGAGGAGTTTGCCCTGAACCTGTGTGGTCTGTGCTAACTCTGGGTAGGTAGTGTAGGACCTGAATTGCAGTACACCCAGTTAGTGTTAGGCAAGTAGGAGTGGAAATGGAATACCAACTCAGATTTACCCCTTCTTGGATGCCTTTCCCTCTCTGGAGAGAATAACTCCTCCCTCTTCTGTGCTATCTCAAAATACACTGTAGAGTGATATATTTATGTACTTTTAAATCTCCTCAACTAGAAAGAAAAAGATTCAACCTTATCAGTTTTACTTGTGTTTCCAGTGCTTGGCAAATATAGGTGCTCAGTCCATATTTAACGAGCTCGTGGATAAATAGGTGGGTGTGTGACCCTTCTGTTCCGTGCTGCCATCTCTCTGCCCTTAGTTTCCACCTGATGCCTTCCTTCTGCTTCACTCTTTCTTGCACAGACCAGGGTAATTGCTCCACACAAGCTCCACTCTACCATAGCAGCTCTTTATTATATTTTATTTTTTTTTCTGCTGAAGAACAGAGGCTCCCTGCTACCCAGGAGTTTAATTTGTGTGTGTCTCTCGGCTCTGTATCCTAATGAGAAATGACTGGTAGGACATGAGAGCTGAATAGCTGATGAGTTCACAGGTTCTAAGCATCTCTCAGGCACTGTTCCCTATTGTTGTTTTTTCCCCCAAAATGGAATGGCACTGTTTATAATGAGATCAGATACCCTAGGGAGCAAGTGCCACCACTGAAATACCTGTGGCATGATAGGAAATAACCAAGTATGTATATGCTATTCACACAGAGCCACCCTCACTCCATCCTTGCTGCTCTACGGCTCCCTTGTTATGTTTGACAAGGCACACGCGTCTCTGTGAAGCGCGAAGTCTCCTCAATCCATATCTGAGAAGGCAGGGCATCTAAGCCCTGTTCAGATGTTTCTACTTTCAACCCCTCCAAGGTTTGGGGAGAGGAGCATGAGTTGGGAGGACACTTCCTCCTCCTCCCTTTACACCTTCTTCTCCTCCTCCTTCTTTTTCTCCTTCTCCTTCTTCTTCTTCTCCCTCTCCCTCTTCTTCCTCTTTTCTCACTCTCTCTCCCTTTCATCTTCCCAGCACCCCAGGGGCTTTCTCCTTCCTTTTCCTGTGTGGAAGGAGCTCCCTTTTACATCATATTTTCCTTCTTCCTTGCTTGGTGGTCTTCTTCTAGGTGGTATTTACAACCCTTTTCTCTGAGGCAGTATGTCTCATGGCCTAATTCTAATGTCTTAAGGTTTGTTGGGGGTGGAGAAACACAGCAGTATTTGTAAAATATTACCTGTGCTACATAGACATCTGACCCACATTTATTCCCAGTTACCCTGTGCTAGGAACTCAAGAGAAGTCTAACTTCCTTCCACAGGCAGCAACCAAGTTAATGGGAGAGACAGACAAGCACAGAAGCAATTATGATAAAGAAAACGGCTGGAGGAAGACCAGGGCTCTGTGCTTTCACAGAAGAGGGGCTCTTAACCTAGACTAGGCAGTCAGGGTGTGGGGATGTGGTCCTCAGCTGATACTTGAAAGACAGAGTGGAGTTAAAAAAGAATTTCTTGGTAAATAAAGGGTGGATGGACTCCCAGGCAGGAGGATCTGGCTGTGCAAAGGTCCAGAGCACATAGGAACTTCAAGTTAGTAGTTCAGCCCAGCAGGAGTTGAGGCGGAAAGAGAGGACAGGTGAGGCTACATGGGTAAGTAGGCTTTTGCAGGCAATGGCAGTCTTTAAGGAGTTTCAGTCTGGAGATGACAGGCTCAGCTGAGTCACCTTAACCCATGGCACGAAGAATTAATTGAAGGGGACGAGACCAGCACGTGCAGACTTGTTCGGAGACCACTGGGTTAACCAGGATGAGGCAAACAAGGTGCGAAGGTTGCAAAACTTAAGAAGGTACTCACTCTCAGGGCTGTGCAAGGGCCTCCTTAAACTTTGTGACCTCAGCACGTCACTTGGCTTACCCTAGTCCAAGCTCTGGTGGCAAATATGGGCTCATGCATTAATAACTGATCATTTACATGGTCACTGAGACATTTGCTTTTGTAAAAGGAACCCTACAGCTAGACGAGTATTTACTAAAAATGAAATTCTAATGTGCCCAGCTCACGATAGCACATGTAAACATGCCCAGGAGTGTGACAAAAAGAGCTCATTCTTTTCTCCTGTGGTGCACCAAGTGGGTGTGACTGCTCAGGAGGGGGTTCTTGGGAGACGGTCATAACAATGGAGGAGAAAGAGCTGTTCTTTCTTGTAATGTGGAAGCAAGTTTATCAGAAAGAACACGGTGGCTCCTCAGTGTAGGAGTAGCTTAGTTTTAAGAGCCAAAGTCATGCTGAGGAGGGCAGTGTCTAAGCCCCTTGGTGCCCACAGGGTGCTCCAAGGCAATGGCCTTCAAACTCGTTTAGTGTGATGCCCCCTAAATAAACCAATCACAAACCAAAACAAAAGCCTCAAGGATGGGAACACATCAGAATGAAGAATGGAAAGAATAAATCCGTGCAATGTAGTTGTAAAATTAAGTGAGAGAGTTAGTGGGAGGTCCTGGTAGCATATGGTACCAGCCACAGTCTTTGCTCCACCGCTGTCAATTCATTGCACCCTTCCTTTCTGAGCTCTGTAGGGCACCTTACAGATAATAATGGCAGCTGCCATTTATTGGACAATTACAACAGGGCAAGCACTTTACGTGCACTGTTTCATCCTTTCAAGTGGCCCATTTTACAGGTCATACAATTGAGGTTCAGAGAAGTTAATTTAGTTGCCCAAGAGCACACATGGCTGATATGGATTCAAGCCCTGGTTTGTCAAACCCCAGCAGAGCCACGACATTAACCAGCACACCCTCCTGCCCCTCCTGGCTTCAGAGTCATAGGATGAGACAAATACCCAGCAGAGGACTCTTCACTGAGCCCTACTTCCCAGACAAGTACCTCTGAGGAGAGAGACGTCTCAGCCTTCTTTTTTTTTTTTTTTTTTTTTTTTTAAATTTTTTATTATTATTATTATTTATTTTATTTTATTTATTTATGGCTGTGTTGGGTCTTCATTTCTGTGCGAGGGCTTTCTCTAGTTGTGGCAAGCGGGGACCACTCTTCATCGCCGTGTGCGGGTCCCTCACTATCGCGGCCTCTCATTGCGGAGCACAGGCTCCAGACCCACAGGCTCAGCAATTGTGGCTCACGGGCCCAATTGCTCTGTGGCATGTGGGATCTTCCCAGACCAGGGCTCGAACCCGTGTCCCCTGCATTGGCAGGCAGATTCTCAACCACTGCGCCACCAGGGAAGCCCTCAGCCTTCTTGAGGAAACAATTCCATGTCTTAAAGCCTCACCCTGGGACTGCCCCAAGAACTTCTCTCTTCCGTCAAAACCTAATTGCTTCTTGCTGTAATTTCAACTCATGGACTCTTATTTAGTTTATTCAAAAAGACTTAGAAGGGCTTCCCTGGTGGCGCAGTGGTTGAGAGTCTGCCTGCCGATGCGGGGGACGTGGGTTCGGGCCCTGGTCTGGGAGGATCCCACGTGTCGCGGAGCAGCTGGGCCCGTGAGCCACGATTGCTGAGCCTGCGCGTCTGGAGCCTGTGCTCCGCAACGGGAGAGGCCACGATGGTGAGAGGCCTGCGCACCGCGATGAAGAGTGGTCCCCGCTTGCCGCGGCTGGAGAGGGCCCTTGCACAGAGGCGAAGACCCAGCACAGTCATAAATAAATAAATAAACAAATACTTAAAAAAAAAAAAAAGACTTAGAAGAAAATGAAATTACAGTGCTATTTCAAAATACTGATGTCGCCATCATTCATCAGAAACAGCTTCGCCTTTCCTTGGACTCTTTGGCAGCAATGATTCATTCATTATTTTCAAGATCATGCTCCAGCTCATGAAAATAAAATTGCCGGGGGGAGCAAAATAAAAATTATTCATTGCCAAGGGACTGAGGCTCAAAACTATTTTTCCTTGAATAGAATTCGGGGGGTGGGGGGACGAGATAAAAATCTAGCATGCTCTCCAAGCTATTGTTTTCCTCTCTTTGTACTTTCTTTTCTAACTACTATACTTTTTTTTTTCTCATGCTGAAGTTTGAGAGCAACCTTGCATCTTGCACATCCACAGATACGCCTATTTCTAGCAACATATGGTTCCAATGACAAATATTCACCAAACAACATCTACTGAACTTTGATTATTTTCCTTCAAAAGAAGAAAAAACAAGCTGTTCAGGTCTCATTGACATAAGACAGCAATCCTTGACAGTTTCAAGGGCTACTCCCAAGACTTTGACAAAACCCTCAGAATGACCTTTGTGAAAATGTTTATACTGGCACCTAACTGCCCTCCAAATTACAGTTTAGTCAAGTCATATGTTTCCTAGATACAACCTCACAGTCTAAGTTAGTTAAGTTTTCATTTTTCACTCAAGTTTTAACTTCTACTTAACAAACAAATTGGACACTCACTGAAAGTGCCATAAAATCTCCTTTTATCTTTTTTTTTTTTTTCTGTATGGATTTGTCCTGTTCACATTAAAGACTTGAGTCCTGGGAATTCCCTGGAGGCCCAGTGGTTAGGACTCCGTGCTTCCACTGCAGGGGGCACGGGTTCAATCCCTGGGTGGGGAACTAAGATCCCATAAGCTGCGTGGTGCAGCCAAAAAAAAAGAAAAAAGAAAAAAAAAAAAAAAGACTTGAGTCCTAAAGGGGGGAGGGATAAATTGAGAGATTGGGATTGACATATGCACACTACTACATATAAAATAAATAACTAATAAGGACCTACTGTGTAGCACAGGGAACTCTACTCAATGCTCTGTAATAACCTATATGGGAAAAGAATCTTAAAAAGAGTGGATATATGTATATATATAACTGATTCACTTTGCTGTACAGCAGAAAGTAACACAACATCGTAAATCAGCTATACTCCAATAAAAAAAAAAAAAAAAAAAAAGACTTGAGTCCTTCCTAACCTGTCCCTCTTTAAAGTAACCTGAATGTCTAATCTCTGGACCATCACCATTACTTTCTCTTCGATGTAAGTGTAGGAAGCTACTTCAGTCATTTTTCATGGTGAGTCACCAAGATAAATGGTATAAAGGTAATAGAACAAGGAAGGAAAATTTCAGCAAATTATTTATAATGATATGTGTTAGGGACTGAATTGTGTCCTCCTAAATTCATATCAACATATGAAGCCCTAAGCCCCAGTGTGACTATATTTGGAAACAGGGCATTTAAGGACATAATTAAGGTTCAGTGAGGTCACGAGGGCAGAGCCCTAAGGCAATAGGCCTAGTGTCCCTATAAGGAGAGGACGAGATACCAGAGGTCTCTCTGGCTCTCCACTCCCCAACCCCACCAAGTCTGTACAGAAGAAGGGCCATGTGAGGACACAGTGGGAAGGTGTCATTTGCAAGCCAGGAAGAGGGGCCTCACTAGAAACCAGCCCTGATGGCACCTTGACCTTGGACTTGCAGCCTCCACAACTGTCAGAAAGCAAACTTCTGATGTTTAATCCACCCAGTCTGTGTTAGTTTATTGGATTTATTTTCTGTGGCAGCCCTAGCAAACTTATATGATACCCTTAGATAGATTTAAAATGATTATTTAACCAACAACAGTAGGAATCGGTAAGGGTCTGGGACAGAGTCCAAAAGAAGTAAAAAAGTGGTAGATTGCAAGTGAACTAATTACTCATTTTTTTTTTAATATTTCTTTATTTATTTGGCTGTGTCGGGTCTTAGTTGCGGCACGCGAGATCTTCGTTGCGGTTCGCGGGCTTCTCTCTAGTTGTGGCGTGTGGGCTCAGTAGTTGCAGCACACGGACTCTAGTTGTGGCGCGTGGGCTCTAGAGCACGTGGGCTCAGTAGCTATGGTGTGCAGGCTCAGTTGCTCCGTGGCATGTGGGATCTTAGTTCCCCGACCAGGGATCAAACCGTGTCCCCTGCATTGGAAGGAGGACTCTTAACCACTGGACCACCAAGGAAGTCCCAATTACTCATGTTTTATAGCAAGGAATCAATAGATATTGGAGAGAATTGTTAATTCAAGAAAGGGGAATTTAAAATACATTATTCAAAGTTAAAAAGGTGAACCATTTAAGAATGCTTTAGGCTTCAAAATAGGAAATCTGACTGCTGTAGTTTGAAGCAATAGAGTTGTTTCTCCCCTCCAGCCCCATCACCCATAACAAGCAGTGCAGGTGTAAACAGCTGCTGGCATTGGCTCAGAAATACCCACTGTCAGGGCCAACATCACTGCAGTTCTCTCGGCCTTTTCTTCATGGTCACAAATTGGATGTTGCAGCTCTGGGCATTAATTCCTCATTCTAGGCAGGAATAAAAAGTAAAGGAGAAAAAAAAAAAAAAAAAAAGTAAAGGAGAAGGTATAGCACCAGAAGACTAGCTTATATTTTTGGCCATAGCAGTCATAACCTGGTCACTCCTAGCTGCAAGGGATAAGGGGAAATGGTATTCTGTTAACCTTACCTACACGTCTGTTACTGAGATGGTTCAATGTACCTGCTTCTAAGGTGTGAGACAATGTATAAAGGTAGTTGGTCCAGAGACTTTTGTTCCTATTTTTATATTTTCCATGTCCAATAATTTTTAAAACTGTAAACATAATATTGAAAAACTTTGAAGGATGAAAAAAATTCATGCCTCATACTTGTAAGTTACTACACATCATGGACTTCTGGGGTCCTTAGTGAGTTGTTGAAACCACAGATTTAACTCACTGACTGCCAAGAATCTATTTGATGTGGGGCTTCCTCAGGTAGCTCCAAATTCATTTAGCAGCCCCAAGAGTCTCATAGATAGATATATAAGGCCCAAGTCAGCTACCTCCTTGGGCTATCTACTCCAGGTCTTCAAGATGCTACCAGGTAATTCTTGGCAAGACCCACAGCTGCACAGAATAGTGATCAAAAGCATGACCACTGCAGCTAGAAACACTTGGGTCTAACAGCCAGTAAAAACTTCTTACCAACTGTGTGGACAAATCACTTCAGTCTCACTTTTCTGAGTCTCTGTTTCCTCATTTATAAAAGAGGGCTAGTAACACTTCACAGTACAGTGTTTGCAGTGAGAATGCACTACCGTATTTCTAGCACTTAAAGTGCCTATATCAATAAATACTTGAATAATTTCTGAATGTTTTCATTTGTCTATAAAATTGCAGTTTCCCTCAGAATTCTCATTTGAAATGTGCACATCATTTTCTGTTTATGGTGACTCTTAAGTAAGCTTTTAACTTGAAGTTGACTAAATTGCACACCATCCCTCAAGTAGTTAATGCATAATAGAAGCTGAATTTTAAAAAATACGTTAAAAGACATCCTTATGCGAAGTGAATTATTGGGCTTTTGCTGAAAATGTGTGACCAGGCTTATGCAAGATGCTCCATGCATACTACCAACACATAGGAATGTTGCTTAAAACTAAGAAATGAAAAAAATCTGAATTCAATAAATAAGGAGTAAATGAACAGGTAAACTGGTAAGTAGGAGTTGATTTAGAACTGCCCACAGGGACATCAAGATTGAATATACATTTTATGGGGATTTCCCTGGTGGTCCAGTGGTAAAGAATCTGCCTTTCAATGCAGGGGACGCTGGTTTGATCCCTGGTCGGGGAACTAAGATCCCACATGTCTCGGGGCAACTAAGCCTGCGTCACAACGAGAGAGAAGCCCGCACACCACAACTACTGAGCCCGTGTGCCTCAATGAGAGAGCCCGCGTGCCCAAACTACAGAGCCCACACACCCTGGAGTCTGTGCTCCACGGTCTGCAACTACAGAGAGAAAACCCACATGCCGCAACTAGAGAGAAGACTGCATGCCGCAACAAAGAGCCTGCACACCATAAGGAAAGATCCCGCATGCCGCAACTAAGACCCGACGCAACCAAAAAATAAATAAAAGTAAAAGAAAAAGATTGAATATACATTTTAAATGCTGAGGTTGTATTGCTTTTGTGAATATGAAGGCCGCATTCATGGAGCAGGGGAGGGGATGGCTCAGGGTTGGAACTTTCTGCCTAAAGCTGCAAGCCTGTAAGTGGCTGCTATCAGGTTGAATGGTAGAAGTGGAACTAGAATACTGATTGGCCAGGGGAAGTGTGCTATAGAAGTTTCCCACTTATGGACCATGGGTGGAAAATAGAGTTACAAGAAATTAGAAATCTAACCCAGCTCTATACCTGGATATGGGGTCACATTCATACTGCTCTTGGGGTATGGAAAGCCTAGGCTGAGAAACAACCTTAGAAACTCATTCAGACTGGCTATGGCAGCAATAGCTTGCTTAGATTAATCTTTCTTAGCAACAACTAAAAATCTGGGAAAATATTTTGAAACATCTATATGAAAGCATTGGAAAGGGACAAAAAGCATGTACAAACCGGACAAGGGTCCACTCTTAAAATACAACAATTATAAATGGTGTGATTTGGAAACTTGAGGCTTTTTGTTTACAGAAATTCCCCAATATGCAGGAAGCTTGGGGTGGCAGAAAGCCAGAGCCTTACTCCTTGAGATAGCACAAGACAAAGCTCAGAGCTTGTGGAGTGGCTGGAAAGCTAGGGGGAGAAACTGTGGAGAAGAAGCTGCAGAAGGCATGAGCCACAAAATCTTAATATAAACTGAGCCCAAATTCTTGGCAGACCACTAAACTATACATGTGTTAGGGAGGCCCCAGAGAACTCAGTTGGTAAGCAGTGGGTGGGAGTTGGGGGGATTGAGAAAAGATTTCAGCTGCTGCCCACCACAGGGTATATCAAGTTAACTGCCTGCTAGACCAAAATAAGAAAAATAATATCCTTCAGAAAAACATAAAATCATAGTCTTTTCAACATAGCATCGTGGTATCCAGTGTGCAATCAATCTAAAATCAATAGGAACGCAAAGAAACAGAAAAATGTAACCCATATGCTAGAGAAAAATCAGGCAATAGAAACCAGTTCTGAGATGACCTAGATGTTCCAATTAGCAGACAAGGAACTTTAAAGCCACCATTATTATCATTACTCAATTATTTTATAAGAAAATATACTCAAAATGAATGAACATATTGATAATCTCAGCAAACAAATAGAAATTATAAAAAACAATCAAAAGGAGAAGGATGGGATATATGTACTGGTGGCATAAAAAGTTCAGGCAATTGCTCTTGAAGATAAAAATTATTAAAATGGGACTAAATTGTTTAAAACAACTTCTGCTCTACAAAAGATAATGTCAAGAGAATAAGAAGACAAGCCACAGACTGGGAGAAAATATTTGAAAAAAACATGTGATAAAGGACTGTTAAAACTCTTAAAACCCAACAATAAGAAAACAAACAACCCGATTAAAAAATGGGCCAAAGACCTCAACAGACACCTTACCGAAGAAGATATGCAGATGGAAAATAAGCATATGAAAAGATGCTCCAAATCATTTGTCATCAGGGAAATGCAAATCCAAACAGCAATGAGAGTTACCACTACACACCTATTTGGATGGCCAAAGTCCGGAAGTGAAAATTGTAAAACTGGAAAAGACAACATCTGAAATCCATGCTCACCAGTTCTATTCACTATTGTACAGGAAAATCTAGTTAGTACAATAAGACAAGGAAAAGATATAAAAGTTATATATATTAGAAAGAAGTAAAACTGTCGTTTTTTGCAGATGACATGATCATGTACATAGACAATTCTAAAGCATCTAATATATATATATATATATTCACATATACACACACACACATATATAAATATCTACTAGAATGAATTACTGATTTAGCATGGTTGCAGGATGAGACTTCAGTTTAAAAAAAATTGTTTTCTATAGCCTGGATCTGCAAGAAGGAACAAGAAGTTCTAAAGTGATGACCTAACAAATACCCTTAGGGCCTGGGAGAGGTAAGGAAATTTAATAAAACAAAAATTTAGGTGAGAAAAAGCGCATCAGCAAAACTTTGTATGATAAGGGAGAGAAGAGATTTCAGCTCGCCCCAGAAAGAAAACCAAGCCTCTGGCTGATAAAATTACTTTGAGTGTGTAAGATCTAAACACGCATATAGCATTTTTGAGGCTCAGCGCTAGACAGAGCTTTCTTTGAAGTGACTATGTCTGGGTTGAGTACCTGTGCTCTGTCAAGGCTAGAAGCCTCTGATTCCTAGAATCTCTGATTCTTATGTTACATAAGAAGTTGTTAAAGTTGGACTCTTCTGGTTTTAGTTTCACCAAGGAACCAATTCTATGGCTATCAGATGGATGCCAAAGTGAATGTGAGACAGAGCTCAAACCATACCTCCTCTTCTTGAATCCCTCAGCTAAATCAAGGATATAGAAATGACTTGGATTCGAAGAGGGGGAGAAATTTCCAGAAAAACATTATTTGAAGAGAGCTGTTGCCTATTAGTTCCCCTCCACCCCCCACCCCTGCTTCAGATGGGAAGTGTGAGATTTTACTTTCTTCATCTCAAGCCTAATGAAGGAGCTTCCCTGAGAGCCTGATATGTGTCCTCTGGAGTCTGGGGATACTGTGGACACGTGTCTGACTTGGGTCCAGGCAATCACGGAAAGCAGGATAAGGAATGACTTTACCTCATTGCTTTGGTAGTGTAGCCAACAGAAAGCTGCCATGCTAGAATAGCCTGCATTGCTCTAATGTATAGAAAAAGGATGTCCAAGTGTTTTTCTGTGAACAAACATGAATCACATGGGAGAAAGACAGTGGAGCTGGAGCTATGAGGAAGGGCATGAACAACAGCATGTGAACCAGAGGTTGAGGGCAGAGTGTTCCAGGGAATCAAACGCATCTCCTTTGTTTTGAGGATTGTGGTTGATGGGTGGGGCCCTTGGAAGGTCTCTGCAGAGACCTTGAGAGCACCTACAAGAAAAAGTTGGCTCTAACCATCTGCCTATACCAGAGAGGATGAAGTCACCCCATCAAGGTAGGACTCTTATCTCTCCTCACTACTATACATGCATACTTTTACTTACACAGTTAAGTAAAAGGATAGCAGATGGTGGCAGCCAGGTTTCTCACTGTTGGAGTGGGAGTTTACAACGCAAGGGATATACACAAGGAGAGGCCAATGATCCATCTGGCAATGGACTAAAGTTGGAGATATCAGTATGAACTCATGTCTACCTTAATACAGGTATAGATAGTTACATATACAAATATTTATAGATATGCGTACATATACAAGGTGAGTATACATGTGTTTATTTCCTCACTCTTCTAACTGAGAGGTCCTGGAAGGTCTAAAGACACTCCAGTAACAATGGGCACCCCTAGCACGCAAAGCTTGGTTTCTAATACCATTCTCCAAAAAAATGAACCAGAATACTTGGAGAGTTAGCTGATTCTAAGCCTGGGGCAGGAAATAAACAAGATGATCCTAGCATATCTTATAGTAACAGAAAGTAAGGAAGTACTTTAAAAAAGAC
This sequence comes from Balaenoptera acutorostrata, assembly GCF_949987535.1. NCBI lineage: Eukaryota > Metazoa > Chordata > Mammalia > Artiodactyla > Balaenopteridae > Balaenoptera > Balaenoptera acutorostrata. The sequence continues at coordinate 72,554,069 of NC_080072.1, forward strand.
CCACATTGATGGGGGTATATCAAGTGGATACAGGAGCCAACTGAAAGAGTTTCCAATGGCCAAAACTGGAACAATTTGGGAAGCAACATAAATAAGGTAGTAATAGATTGCAACCTGAAGTATACAATAAATATCCATGAGTCCATGATGTTAACAAATGAGTGAATAAATAAATAAATGGGAAAGGAGAGACAGATCTCCTGCAAAGCAGAATTGCAAATAATTTATGCAGCTACTTCATCTTCAAGGAGGTAGAGCATAACTCCTCTCCTTAAGTGTGGTCTGTACATGGTGACTTCCTTCCAAAGAGTAAAGTATAAAAAGGGGTGGTGGAGGGGGGGGACATGAGAAACAGTACCTCAGCCTGGTGATCAAGTTTAATGCCAATAGTGATACAATTCATGTTCTTAATATGTACCTCTGATATGATATGATGAAAATAGCACCTTACCTCCTTCCCCAAACCCCAGTCTAATCATGAGAAAAACATCACACAAATCTCAGTTGAGGGACATTCTTCAAAAGACCTGACCAGTACTCCTCAAAGTCAAAAACAAGGAAATCATCATCAAAAAACAAGGAAAGTCTATGAAACTGTCACAGTCTAGAGGAGACTAAGGAGACATGATGACTATAATGTTCTATCCTGAATGGGATCCTGTAGCAGACAAGGTACATTAGGTAAAAATTAAGGAAATTTGAATAAAGTACGAACTTTAGTTAATAACAATGTATCAATATTAGTTCATTACTTGTGATACATCTACCATACTAATATAGGATGTTTCTAATAGGGGAAACCAGGTGTGGAGTAGAAGAGGATCCTCTGTACTCTTTTCACAATTTTTCTGTAAATCTAAAACTATTTTAAAAGATAAAAGCTTATTTTTAAAAGGCATAGAGACTTTCCAAACTTTCATCTAAAGATAGGGGATTATTATATCAATGAATGCATTTTAAAATTATGATGGAGTCAAAAAATAAAGTTTGATTAAACCACAACGAAATAATTCATCTGAAATTCAGGGGCCCCCAACAGAGGCAAATGCTAACCCATTCCTCAGGATAATGCATACGCCTGGCATTTCCACAGTACTTCTCCAGAAAACAACTTCTGCTAAATATGGGCTCCTAGGCAAAAAGTACACAACACAACACATGTCAAGCCTCTTCAAGACCCAGCCCTACTACCTCCTATTTGCCTGTAGATCTCAGGGGGCCATAAGGGGCCACTGACATCATCAAACCCAGAGGAAATATTTCATGCCAAACAAATTGCATGATTTAAATAATTGAAATCTACAAATTATTGTAGATTTCATAAGGCAATCCACCCTCATAAAAGAGAGTTAGCAGGTACAACAAACAGGAAGATTTGCAGCCAAGGAACTACAGATATTAGCTCAATCTCTGACAAACTTTGCCATAAGAATCACTAACCTGTTCAAAAAGATAAAGGGAAGAATAGTGTCCATAATACTAAGAGAAGACATTAAGAGAAAAGTGCAGATATATCTCAAAAAGGAGTATGTAGTCACACTAGGAATAAGAGTCGTTTAAATTTAAAAAAATACAATAAATACTTGACTAGATTCCGCTAAAGAGAAATGGTGAATTAAAAGATCTCTGGAAAGCATATAGGATGGAAAACAGAGATAAGGAGATGAAAAGTATGAAAGGGAAACTAAGAATCAAAGAGGATCTAGGGTGCTTTCCTGGTGGCGCAGTGGTTGAGAGTCTGCCTGCCAATGCAGAGGACACGGGTTCGAGCCCTGGTCTGGGAAGATCCCACATGCTGCGGAGCAACTAGGCCCGTGAGCCACAACTACCGAGCCTGCGCGTCTGGAGCCTGTGCTCCGCAACAAGAGAGGCCGCGATGGTGAGAGGCCCGCGCACAGCGATGAAGAGTGGCCCCCGCTTGCCGCAACTAGAGAAAGCCCTCGCACAGAAACAGAGACCCAACACAGCCAAAAATAAATAAATAAATAAATCTTAAAAAAAAAAAAAAAGCCTTAAAAAAAAAAAAAGAGGATCTAATAAGAAGTTCTAATGAATGGCAAGCAAGAGTTACAGGGTGAGAAAAAGAGAAAATGGGGATAGATAATATTTAATATGATATTGCCAGGTAATTTTTCAGAATTGAAAAAAAGACATAAATCCTTATGGTGAAAGATTAGACAGTTCTAAACAGAATAAATAAAAACAAATATACATCCAGATACTTAGTAGCAAAAGTTCAAAAAACATCAAAGATAAAAATCTTTAAAGCTACCCACAAAGAAAAGACATTCTAACAGAAGATTCCTTATCACGAACAATATATGTCAGAAACAGTAGAATAATATCCTCAAAGTGTTGAGGGAAAATATGTCAATTCTTTATACAGCTAAACGATCATTTCAGAGTGATAATAAAGTAATTTTTAGACTTTCAAAGACCAAGAGAGATTACTTCCTATGGATCTTTGCTACATGAGCTACATCAGGCTGGTTCATTGTGACATCCATTCCAACTGCTTTCTTATACTACAGAGCCTGGAATGCTTTTTTAAGAATTACATATGCCATAACGTTTGCAATTAGCAATCTTCATGTGACCCAGGTTCTGGAAAGCAGATACACAGATACCTGAAAGGCAGAAGTGAACTATGTGAAGGTCAAAGAGTTCTTCCAGTGATTTAAACTAGCTAGAGTGGGTTATGTTTTCTGTAACAAAGAACACTGATTAATAAAAAATTTGTAAACAAGGTCCTACTGTATATCACAGGGAACTATATTCAATATCCTGTGATAAACCATAATGGAAAAGAGTATGAAAAAGAAAAAAGAAATATATATGTATGTATGACTTAGTCACTTTGCTGTACAGCAGAAATGAACATAACACTGTAAATCAACTATACTTCAATAAATTTTTTAAATGCTTGAATCAAAAAAAAAAAAAAATTGTTCCAGAAATGGTGGCAGGCTACAGACTTTCAAGGGAATGGGAATCCAGAATTCATTATCTCGTTTCATAGGTTTGAAGGCAGTGAGGATTGGTTTAGCATCACAGGAAGAGGCTCAGGTGTTCCAGAGCATGCTTTGGCTGAGCAGTCACTTAAATCAGCGGTCCCCAACCTTTTTGGCACCAGGGACCAGTTTCGTGGAAGACAATTTTTCCACGGACCAGGGCGGGTAGGGGCGGGGAGGGATGGTTTCGGGATGATTCAAGGGCATTACATTTATTGTGCACTTTCTTTCTATTATTATTACATTGTAATATATAATGAAATAATTATACAGCTCACCATAATGCTGACAGGAGGCAGGATGTGAGTAATGGGGAGCAGCTGTAAATACAGATGAAGCTTCGCTCGCTTTTCTGCCGCTCACCTCCTGCTGTGTGGCCCGGTTCCTAACAGGCCACGGACCGGTGGTCCATGGCCTGGGAATTGGGGACCCCTGACTTAAGTGATCCACCATAGTCACTTGGAATGAATTGCCTATGGAAGGCAAAGCTTTGGTGGCCACGGTGATTGACCATTTTAGTGGACATAAGAAATAGACAAGTTGTGAGATGGGATGGCTGCTTCTAACTCAGCTATAATAGTTTTAAAAAGAAAATGACGGGCTGAAGATTTTACATCAGAGAATGAGGGCTAGTCCATGCTTGCCCTAAAAGAATTTCCTGTATCTCAAAACTGCAGAGCTCGTGTAGCTAATTCAGTGGTTAATCAGACATAGGTTGAACATAAGTTGAATTCAATATAGGTTGAATTCACAGCCTCATTTGTTCTCTCATGTGAAAGTTAAGGCATTTACTGGGGAAAGGCAGCACCTGAAATTGGAATAGGAATGTTTGTGGGGGATTAAGATGACTCCAATAACCCCAAACTTCACTGAGCCTCTCTTGCATGAAGAAGCAGTTCCTCCTCTCCATCTGATGAGGCTGGTCCCCCCTGCTTACAGACCGGTACTAACCTCATCAGAGGATTCCTTGAAATGAAATGTCAAGCCTGTTCAAGACCCAGCCCTACTACCTCCTATTTGCCTGTAGATCCCAGAGGGCCATATGGGGCCACTGACATCATCAAACCCAGAGGAAATATTTCATGCCAAACAAATTGCATGATTTAAATAATTGAAATCTACAAATACATAGGTAACATATGTGAGAGTGATTATCAGAGTGCTAGAAGAGGGAGGGAGGAATAAAAATGTAGATTAGGCTGAGTTTATCAACATGGGAACACACACCAGAGATTCTAGAGTCAGTTGATTAAGCTTGGGCTACTGAGAATGGCTTTTTGTTTTTCATGTGCAACTTACATTCTTTTTTTTTAAATTGTGGTTAAAATACATATAACATAGTATTTACCACCTTAACTATTTTTAAGTATACAGTTAAGTCGTGTTAAATACATTTATATTGTTGTACAACCAACCTCCAGAACTTTTTTCCATCTTGCAAAACTGAAACTCTGTACCTGTTAAACAACTCCACATTCTCTCCTCTTCCCAGCCTCTGGTTACCTCCTTTGCCCTTTCTGTCTCTATGAATTTGACTACTCTGTATAGCTCATAGAAGTGAAATCATACATGATTTGTCTTTTTGTTACTGGCTTATTTCACAGAGCATAATGTCCTCAAGTTTCATCCATGTTGTAGCATGTGGCAGAATTTCCTTCCTTTTTAAGGCTGAATAATATTTCTTTTTGTGTATATACCACATTTTGTTTACTATTCATCAATTGATGGACACTTGGGTTGCTTCTACCTTTTGGCTCTTGTGAAAAATGCTGCTATGAACATGGATGTACAAATATCTCTTTGAAACCCTGCTTTCAATTCCTTTGGGTGTAAAACGAGAAGTGGAAATGCTGGATCATATGGCATTCTATTTTTAATTTTTTGAGGAATTGCCATACTGTTTTCCACAAGACTGTTCCATTTTACATTCCCACCAACCATGTCCAATGGTTACAATATCCCCACATTCTCACCAACACTGTTTTTCATTATGTTTTGTTTGATAGTAGCCATCCTAATGGGTGTGCAGTGGTATCTCATTGTGATTTTGATTTGCATTTCCCTCATGATAAATGATGTTGAAAATCTTTTCATATGCTTTTTGGCCATTTGTATATCTTCTTTGGAGTAATGTCTATTCAAGTCCTTTGCCCATTTTTAAATTGGATTTTGTTGTTATTGTTGAGGTTGAGTTGTGGAAGTTCTTTGTATATTCTGGATATTAATGCCTTATCAAATATATGATTTGCAAGTGTTTTTCCATTCTAAAGGTTGCCTTTTTACTCTGTTGTTTCCTTTGATACACAGAAATTTTTAATTTTGATATAGTCTAATTTATCTATTTTGTCATCTGTGCTTTTGGTGCCAAATCCAAGAAATCATTGCCAAATCCAATGTTGTGAAGATTTTTTTCCCCTATGTTTTCTTCTAAGAGTTTTATAGCTTTAGCTCTTTAGGTAATTGATCCATTTTGCATTGATTTTTGCATATTGTATGAGGAAAGGGTCCAACTTCTTTCTTTTGCATATGGATATCCAGTTTTCTAAACACCATAAGTTGAAAAGATTCCTTTCCTTCTTCGGTCTTGGCACCCTGGTCGAAAATCGCTTGACCATATATGTGAGGGTTTATTCTATTCCACTGATCTATATGACTATCTTTATGCCAATATCACAGTTTTTTTGATTTCTATAACTTTATAATAAGTTTTAAAATCAGGAAGTGTGAGAGCTCCAAAACTGTTCTTATTTTTCAAGATAATTTTAGCTATTTGGAGTCTGGAGAATGGTTTTAATTGTTTGCTAAGTTTCTATTGTCTCTGGGCTCCATAGTGTTCTATGCCGAAAGAATTTGAGATATTATAAAGCATAAGTTAGAAAGGGTAAAGCAAAGACGGTGAGAGATGGTAATATTGAAGTGGATTTGTCAGGTGTGACCCATGCATTCACCCCTAAATATGTCCTCTGAGAGGGCCCAGACCTATCCTTGACATAGAGAAACACAACAGCCAGGGAAATGCAGGCATATGTAAAAGTGCTAGAGTGGATTTCTTCCATGCATCAGAAATGAATATGAGGATGTTAATTTTGAAATGGGCTTCCTGATTCCAGTGAGGTTCATGGGATTGGATTCTGGGGTGGCAGAAGCCACGTAGTAGCACCCACTCTTAGTGGCACAGAAAGTATGGTTACTATAACAATCAGCAGGGTCAGCTCATTAATCAGTTATCTGGCCCTTCTCCAAAGGGGCTTATGCAATGGCCAGTGTACACATTTGGAGATAACTGGACACTGGCTTTTGGGTCATACCAATTCTTAGAGATGAAAAAAGACATTGTGGTTCATAGATGAGAGTGGGGACTTGTGGAGGTCAGTGATAAATGGAATTGTGGCTTATGTCCCACTCATACCGGGTCCATGAGTTTATTCTGTGGCTAAATCCTGAGTTCCTAAGAAACAGTCAGAATACTTAGCAACTGGCAGAATCAACACATGAGGACAGTTACAGCGGTGTCAGTGGAAGCACCTGAAGCTCCTCCTCCCAGTGAAAATATAAGCTCAAAGCAGTATCACCTCCCTGGGGGAATCACACAGGTTGGTGCCAATATTAAATACTTGACAGGTGCAGAAGTAGTGATTCTTTTGTTTTTTTTAAAGAGACTTATTCTTTTTTAAACATTTTTTAAATTTTTGCCTGCTTTGGGTCTTCATTGCTGCACGTGGGCTTTCTCTAGTTGCGGCAAACAGGGGTTACTCTCCATTGCAGTGCTCGGGCTTCTCATTGCAGTGGCTTCTCTTGTTGTGGAGCATGGGCTCTAGGTGCGTGGGCCTCAGTAGTTGGGGCATGTGGGCTCAGTAGTTGTGGCACATGGGCTTAGTTGCTCCGCGGCATGTGGGATCTTCCCGGACCAGGGCTCGAACCCCTGTCCCCTGCACTGGCTGGTGGATTCTTAACCAGTGTGCCACCAGGGAAGTCCCAAAAGTAGTGATTCTTATTACAGTCTTTAGACTCACCTGTTTGGCCTCTACCTAAGGTAGGTAACCTTGGGTTGCATGCATAGAATCAGAAAAGCATCCAATTTCTCAGCAGAAGTGCAAGAAGGTAGGCGAGCAATGCTGGTTGGCAGAATAATGGCCTCCCAAGGACGGCCGTCTCCTAATCCCAGAACCTGTGAACATATTCAGGCAAAGGAGAATGAAGGTTGCAGATGGAATTGGGGCTGCTAATCAGCTGACTTTAAGATGGGACAGTATCCTGTATTACTCAGGTGGACCAGTGTAATCACAAGGGTCCTGAAAGTGGAGGGGAGGTACAGAAGAAGAGATGGAGAAACGAAGCTAAAGAAGGTCAGAGAGATGCCATGTTGCTGCCTTTGAAGCTGGAGGAAAGGGGCCATGAGCCAAGGAATACGGGTGGCTTCTGGAAGCTGGAAAAGGTAAGGAAACGGATCAGACCCAGAGCCTACAGAAAGGAATGCAGCCCTGCTGACGCCTTAATTTTGGCCCCATGAGACCTGTGTCAGACTTCTGACCTTCCTACGGAAGTGTAAGATAACACGTTTGTGCTGTTTAACCCACTAAGGCGGTCATAATTTGTCATGGCAGCAACAGAAAACTAATAAAAATGCCTTCAAAATTCCGAGAGAAAGTGATTTTCAATCTATTACCCTATATTCAGTCAGATGCCGTTCTAATTACACGTGAACTAAAAACATCTCGGGACATACAAAGGTCTCAAAAGAAATTTTTCTTTTCTTGGGCAATGCCTGGAAGATGTGCTCTTCCAAAGTAAGGAGTAAACGAAGAAAGAGGAAGAAACGGATCTAGGAAATTGGAAGATCTAACCACTAGGGAGAGGAGAAGGGGAGTCCTGGGAAAGCAGGTCCTCTGCTGACATAGAGATATGTAAACATAGAGATCAGCTAGCCAAGGAGAAGCAGCTCAGATGGCCCAGGAGGTGTGGGAGAGGGGTACTGGCAGACCAGGATGTGTGTGGTCACCTCACAAAGGGGTTTCAACTATTTTGAAAAATTGGGACAGAATTAGTGATTGTGATATAGAAAACAAAAGCAAAGAAATAGTGGCAAGTTTTAAATCCAAAAAAAAAAAAGATTGTTTTTAAAAAGGAAATATAATTGTCATATCCTACTTGTCTCAGCTGTGAACTCTACTTGCATATTCTAATAATACAAATATAGATGTAACTAGATTGGAAGGATGCAGGGAAGAAAAGTAAAGGCTTGGACCTCTAGGTTCCATTTCTGTTGGCTTACTGCCTGTTTGTGTATAGACTGCAGAGGCACAGAATTGGATGAATTATAAGCCTTGGCTTATGGTACACTCTTAATGTTGGTCCATCTGCTTTTAGCTATTTGGTTAGTTATGTGATTCATGATTTTTAATCAAGTAGTAAGAACCCACTGCCCAAAACGAAAGCTAGAACCTTGACAGTTATTTACAGCCAAGTGGTTCTGTAACAGGGAAAAGCCAAATCAGACGACATGTTGGATCTGTTTCTTTTGCTTTAACCTTTGCTTCCCGTTGCTTTTGTTCACTAAAAGGATACTGTCTATACATAATGGCCTGCCTCAGGGAACGCTGCCCCTCTGCTTGAATGTCAAACCAAAGTGCCTTTGTTCAGGGAAACAGCCGACCCTGTTCCACCTGTGGATGGCTGGCTGCAAGAAAGAAGAAATTAACACATCCCCTCCCCCGAGGCTGGCCATTCCAGGGGATATTTGCAAAAAGTATGGCCTTTTTTACTTTACTTCCTCATCTCCTCCCCCTCTCTGTGCTATAAAAGAAGCTGGCATCCAAATCCCGATAAGATAGTTATTTTGAGACTTTAGTCCCGCCATCTTCTCGGCCTGCCAGCTTTCCAAATAAAGTCGTATTCTTTGCCTCAGCACCTTGTCTCCCTATTCATTGGTCTGTGGTGGGGCGAGCAGAGCGAGCTTGGACGCGGTAACAGTTCCCATAGCCCTACGTGCCAACCCCTACCCCTTCTCCACCTGAGGTAATCAACATCCTGAACCCTGTGTTCATGATTCCTTTGCCTTCCTCATATTGACGCTGAGCAACTTAAATTCATGACCAGTCTGAAGACAGGGTCCCTGCTAGGTTAAAAATAGGAAGCAAGGAGGAACTGTTAACATCAAGCACTTTGTCACCACGAAGCAGCAAATAGCTTATTCTCAGCAAGAGAGGCTCTAAAACCTGAACCCCAGGGCTTTCTCACATTAACTATCACTGGCTATTCTTTTCCCCAAATGCCTCCAGCATTGCATGCATTGTATTTGTTCTTTGCCTAACTACACCTTGAAAGGAGAGAGAATGGCAGGGGCGAGGTGCCAGGGTGAGGGTGTGGGGACGAGGGTACACAGAGATGCCAAAGCAAGATGCTGACGACCTGATCCCACAGCACTGGGAGCATCTTCTACCGTCTTCGGGCAACACTCTAGGACAAGCATGTTTCCCCAGTGGATGCTGCAAGACCCCCAGTCTTTCCTGGCCCCAGGCACTCTGGCATAGCTTCCATCACCCTAGGGGCCCTGGAGGCATATCCCAACCAGCTTGGAGCAGTGAGCGTTTAGCCAAGTTCTGCCTGTGCTGTCTGGGGACCCTGAGGCCCGGGCCAGCTGTGAGACAGCTGTTAACCTTGGCAACCTGACATAGTTGGTCAAGCAGGGCACTGGCCACTCAGGCATCGCTAACAGCTTGTTGGGAAGACGCTTCTAGCCAGAGGTGAGCCCACAAGGCAGCATGAGATTCTACTTGTTCTAGAAGCATGGATTCACTGACCATGGAGCTGCAAGGGGCCCTGGAACCCATGGAGTCAAGCATTTCCCTAAGCATGTAACTCAAGCACTGGTTTGGGGACAGTTAACAGGTTTTACCCCAAAAAGTGCCCCATAATCAAGGAAATTCATAGAACATCAGATTAAAAACAAATTAAGGTTCTTTCCTACAAGGCTTCTCAGAATCTAATCTCAAAGATTAGGCTTTGGGATCTCTACCTGAGCCTCAGTTTCTTCATCTGCAGTGTAGAAATAATAATGCCCACCTTGGAGAAATACTGAGGGAGAATGAGCTCGCGGGCTCAGAGACATTTAGCGCAGTGTCTCACGTAGGAGGTGTCAGCAAATCCTAGTTCGCCTCTTTTCTCCATCACCTTTCATTTTCTTTCAAATGTTCCCCTAGGCACAGTAAATTCCCTACTGTGTAATTATTTAACATTGATTTCCTGGGCTCTGGATGGCATCAGGGTAATTATGTATGCAGTGGAGGTGTTACCGAAGCAGGTCTGTCTGCCCACCACTCAAAAATCAATATGAGAGAGAGAGGGAGAGAGACAACTGTTGGTAGAAAGGAAAGTTGCTTTTAATCAGAATGCTGGCAATCTGGGGGAGATAGTAGACTCAGTGTCCCCAGAAACCACCTCCAAAGATTCTGCTTGGCCATGAAAGATTTAAAGGGAAAAAGGGAAGTAACCTCAGTTAATCATTGAGATTAGGGGTCAGAGTCGTGGACATTCCCCACTGTGTGCAGGCTTGTCGACTCCTTGTGATCTTCCTCTAGATGTTCTCTTGTTCACGAGGTTACTGAAGGGGAAGCTAGGGAAGACATCACCTATCACATACAGTTGTCAAGACGATGAAATGAGATAATGCATGTGAAGTGCATCACGTGCAAGTACATGTTCTAGTCAGTAGTAGACACAGTAATAACAGCCACTGTACATCAAATAGACAAAATAAACTAATATCGTAAATTAAAAAAAAAAAAAAGAGATCTGGTCATCTGTTAATTACTTGTTCTTCATTTCTACTTCTTTGATCTACAAAAAGAACCAACACGTTAGGCAAGGTACCGTGTGATCCAAAGATGTGAAAGCTGTGCTTGGGCCAGAGATGAGTAGAGCATGCGGATGCCTGGCTTAAGAGTTAGTTACAATATAGCTTTGCTTCAGTGACAAGAAAAGGGGCTTCCTGTTGAGGGCGGTTTCCTGCAAAGAGCCGCTTATTGAGGCTCCTACCCAGCTTAGCTGGTCGGACAAGGGGAGCCCAGGTCCAGGGGGGGCAGAAACCCTGTGAATAGGAACGTGGTACCCACTGCACCCTGCGCGTGGGAGCGGCAGCTTCGCCTCCTCCTGAATCACCAAGGAACAGATGGAGTCCCGGCTTAAATCACTCAGCAGATTCATTTCACAGATTTCACAAAAGAGGGGACTCGGTAGCCAGCTCAGTGGAAGAAGGCACTAACCGGAGGTTTTCAACTGGCTATTTACCCGCTCAGTGTTTGTGTTTGCTCAGCTGTAAAATGTAGAGATGAGGGCCGAGGCTCTCCACGCTCTCTTCATCTAATCTTTGTGGATCCCCATTTTAAAGGTCATCAACTGTGGCCTAATCACAAGTCCAGGAAGCACAGGCCACACACCCACTATGTATTTTATTGAGACTGGAACAATTTATAGTTAAGTCCTCATGACAGCACAGTGGAAAGATTCAAGTTTTACACATGTCACATTCACAAACACAAATCACTTCTGCTCTGAGGCACACAGAGAACGTGGGGTGGGGGGAGACAGGGAGCTGACAGGAGACCCAGACTTAATGAGCCATCAGTGGGGAAGGTCTTCCACCAGAGAAGAGCCTTCTCTGTGACTTGGCAGAATTTCTAGATGCCCTCAGAGAGGAAGGAACAAAGTGAAGCCTTCCCCATGATTTCAGAGCAGGACAAATTTTCTATAATCCTGTCGCCTGTTCTCTTTCTGGTTCAAAGAATTTCCAGGGCAGCATTAAGAGACAATACACACAGGCCTGGGAGCCACTTGGTCTGAAAAAAATCCACCTGGGGATCCCTATGGGCTGAAAAGGCTCTCTCTGTCCCATGAAAGTCACTTTTCTATCCACTATTCAGAAGATTATTTTTTAAACTTTACATCTTGAAAATCTTCAAACATCCTTGTAAATAGAGAGAATAGGATAATGAACCCCCATGGCTCCTTACAGAGATGCAGATGATATGACGAAGTTCAGGTTCAATTAACAGCCAAGAGATCTAAGTGAACCTTGGACAAACCCCTTCTCCCTGAGCCTCAGTTTCCCTCTTAGTTCCACGGCCATGCTTTGCTTTCAGGATCTCGCTGGTGCTAGAAAGAAACCTCAACCCAGTGTGAGAGTGGCAATTGTTTAGGGCTGGTGAATGAAGCTCTCTTCTGCCCGATGCGTCTCTCTTCTGGATGACACAGTGAGTCACTCAGGGCCAGATGGAAGGTGATGAAAACACTCATTGTCTCTGGGATGAGATTTCTCTGGCAAGTTGAGTCACTAAGGACCATCGCGATGCCGTAGGGTTTGATAAGTGACACGTGAGCCGCCAGAGTGATGTTGACAGTGAGTCGTCTTGTGGGAATTGGCGTGAAGAAGCCTTATTATTCAGATGACATGGAGGAGAAATGGCCTGACTAGACAGCTTGGGAGGATGAGGTGTCTAAGCATGGCTATTTCCAGCATGTTGGAAGGCCTGCTCCCTCATCTCCTGCAAAAGCAGGGCAGTATTTCACCACCTCTTGTTCTGTGTGCTTGCAGGAGAGGAGGAATTATGCCTCCTGGATGAGTTTTATTCCCGGTTCATCACAATGGCCGCCATCCGAGGAGAGGTCCTTCAGCCAGGCCCTTGCCACCACCGGCTGCAGGACGAAGGCAGTCTGTCCGCTCTGGGACAGTGTTCCCCTTGGGCTCCTCTCCCACCTCATCTTCGAACTCTTCTGATGGACACTACTCCCGGGAGAGGGGTTCAGGAGTTCTCGGCTATGCCCAGTTTCTTGCTTACTTCTAAATGGAAAAGTGTAATTCAGCATGAAATGAAAATCATAGACACACACACACACGGAAAGAAGTTGCAAAGAAAGCCACAGTATTTTGACAGAACTTATCACAAGTTGGTGGGAGAAGGGGGTGATTTTTATTTTCTTCTTTGTGCTTTTCTGAATGTTCCAAAGTTTCAATAATAGTTTTTCTTTGTTTTAAGGAAACTCAGTAATTCCTCTTTCTTCTAAGGAACCCAGTCGGGCTTTTCTTGTCACGTGGTGGGCCGCCACAGAACCGGGACTCAGCCTGCTCCAGCGACTTCAGAAAGCGAGGCATACACACCTCCACGTCGGCTCTGGCTCGCTGACCTTTCACCGGCCGATGGACCTTTCTCAAGCAGAGCTGTGAATCTGGATCAGCCACTCCGCACGTCTGACTCAAGGGTCCTTCACGGGTGCTCAGTGGTGGGAGGGCTGTAAGGCAGCTGCCTGACAGGTGCAGGCAGTTGACTGACTCAGCCCCCACGGGGGCCGAAGCTGTCCAGGGTCCCCTGGCTGCTCAGGGAACCAGCATGTCTCAGACAGGAATTCACAAACACGTGTCGAGCTGGGAGTTGTCTTTTCGTTTTCCCATCTGACGGGTCGAGGAGCCTAGGCACTCAAACGTCCTTGGGCTTCTTCAGGAAGTGCTTCCAGCATGTGAAGGGGTGTGAGGACAGCCTGTTTTCCAGGCTTTGTCCTCAGGCCCTTTCCCAGCCTCATCTGGAGACAGAGCCCCGCCCCCCCCACCCCTTCCTGCCCTCCTCCTCTAGGTCACTGCCACGATAGGCTCCACGGACGACAGGTCTGTCTTCCCAGACTGGAGCTGGGAGGAGGGCAGGAGGCTGTTGGCTAGTGGAGCCCTGCGGCCGCTGCTTTTCTCTGTCCAAGCCACCCTGAAGGAGGGGACCGGGGAGGGCGGCCGCTCCTCCTGAGGCTTGGGCGACCTTTGGCACATGCGCAGTAACGCCTTCAGCTCGACCCTGAAGTTCTCGTTGAGCCAGCAGTAGATGAAGGGGTTGTAACAGGTGCTGCTCATGGCGATCCAGTGGAAGGCAAAGTAGAGGGCATTGCTGGTGTGGATGACCTTGCTGGACAGGAGGAGGACGTAGCAGTTGAGGGGGAACCAGCACAGGGCGAAGAGGACCACCACCAGCATCAGCATCTTGATGGTTTTCTTTTTCTTGCGCCGCAGGGCCAGGTATTGCTCCGTGGTCACATCCCCGATGGTGTTGCACAGCCACAGCTTCTTGGCCACGCGGGCGTAGGCCACGGAGATGATGAGGAGGGGGAGAATGTAAAGCAGGATGAACGTGGCCAAGTCCAGGTACTTCCAGAAGAGGTCGGCTGGCTCAGGGAAGTCTGGCAGGCACAGGGAGCGGGCAGTGTCCTCACTGGGGGCAGGGGAGAGAGAGACAGTGAGGAGGGAGAGGAATAGAGAAGGAGGGTGTGAAATTAGCATGGAAAAGCCCCATCCCAGGAACCACTGGCCTCTCCCTCCACTGGGCTCCTGGTACATCCGTCTGTTACAGCACATGTGACGAGCAGCCTAATTATCTGATTACATTTTCAGCTCTCCCACTAGGCTGGGCGTTCGATATAGGTAAGAAATACACCTAGGGCTTCCCTGGTGGCGCAGTGGTTGAGAATCTGCCTGCCAATGCAGGGGACACGGGTTCGAGCCCTGGTCTGGGAAGATCCCACATGCCGCAGAGCAACTAAGCCCATGAGCCACAACTACTGAGCCTGCGCGTCTGGAGCCTATGCTCCACCACGGGAGAGGCCGCGACAATGAGAGGCCTGTGCACCGCGATGAAGAGTGGCCCCCGCTCGCCGCAACTGGAGAAAGCCCTCACACAGAAACAAAGACCCAACACAGCCAAAAAAAATAAAGAAATAAAGAAAGAAAGAAATAAAGAAAGAAATACACCTAAATGTCCATCGACAAATGAATGGATAAAGAAGATGTGGTACATATATACAATGGAATATTACTTAGCCATAAAAAAAATGAAATAATGCCATTTGCAGCACAGATGGACCTAGAGATTATCATACTAAGTGAAGAAAGCCAGACAGAGAAAGACAAATATCATATGATATTGCTTACACATAGAATCTAAAAAAAAATGATACAAACAAACTTATATACAAAATAGAAATAGATCCACAGACATAGAAAACGAACTTATGGTTACCAAAGGGGAAAGGTCAGGGGGAGGGATAAACTGGGAGTTTGGGATAACATATACACACTACAATATATAAAATAGATAACCAACAGGAATCTGAAAAAGAATTTATACACACACACACACACACACACACACACACTCATATATATATATAACTGAATCACTTCGCTGTACACCTGAAACTAACACAACATTGTAAATCAACTGTACTTCAATTTTTAAAAAAGAGAAATACACCTAGATCACTCTGTGTCCTCTTTACTTTGTATTATTCCTAGCCCAGAATAGACACCCAATAAATATTTGTTCAATAAATGAATGCAACACTGGTGTTCCTAGTCTTAGAATTAACTCATCCTGGGAGCATGATGGATTCAGGAAATCTTGGAATTTCCCATTGTACTACCTACTCCCATTCCAGAGGGGATCCAAGGAACGGGGCAAAGAAATGGGTCTTGAGAATGTGAGTGGCAATGCCTGAACTCATACACCTTCAGCTACTCAGACAAAAAGTACTTATTTTCTACGGAATGTAGCCAGTCCTCTTCAAATTTTTTAGGGACATCTGTGTATGCTGGAAAACCCAGAGCTGGTGGGTTAAGAATATGCAGATTATGATCTGCTGAATGAGGTGGCAGGGAGCTCCCTCAGGAGCTCAGGAGCTCAAAACCCAGGGGCCGTTTTGACTGAAGGCGCAGTTTCAATACACTCACACAAAGGAAGTCACAAGACTATTACTTATATCCCAGAATGGGGGCACTATGAGCCAGGAGAAGGGCAGTCCTCCCTCCCAGGTCACAGGTGAGCAGGAGAGAGAGAGCAGGGTAGCAAGCACCTGTTACTTATAAGGTGGTTGGGGCAGAGGTCACTAATTTTTCACAAGTGGTCATTTTAAAAGATGCCCTGGGAAAAGCAAGGCGGGAACTTGTGGCAGGAATCCTAAGCTCGGGTCTTTATCTAAATGTCCAGACTCTGGGTGCGAGCAGGGTTTTCGTACTGTAAAATCTCTAAGCAGCAACTCAAAATTGCTACTTTTTTTTTTCCATCATACCATGTAGCTTGTTGATCTTGTTATACGTGCAGGTGGCCATCACTAGTGAAAGAAATAAAACTCTCTTCGCTTTTGTTAGCAGAAAAAAGAAATAGCCTTCCATATATGAAGGCAGCTGGGGAGTCTGAATGCTGGGAAGGGGTGGGTATGTGATTCATTCAATAGCCTAGAATTCGGGGACAGAGACTTTATAACTTAGTTGAAATTGGCCTTCAGAGCTTGTTCTCTGGACCCCGCTTATGTCACAGGAGTGTATGTAAATGTATGTCTCAGGTGAGGCAGCACATGGTAAGACCTGCCAGCAGTGCACCCCCTAGATCCCCTTTACTGTTCTGGAGCACCAGGCCCCCAGCTCCGGTCCACCCGACCAGACACAGCTGTCAGCTGTGATCTTCTAGGGGCCTAGGACTACCCTAAGGCCACTGAAGATACTTCCCACAGATCCATTATGAGCCAGAAGTGGCCAGGTATCTCCATTTTCCCCAGGAAGCCCTGGAATATGAAAGCCCAGCTCCCTTGGCTCAAAGCGGGCAAACTCTGCGTTACCAGTCTGCTCCAGAGCTCCCTCTGCAAACCACACCCTCCCTTGGTCTCTCCCCATTTGCTGTCCAGCTTCTCCACTGCCTTACCCATTACCCCGGGAGCACATTCTTAAAAATCCCAGGCACACGTACCTTCCTTTATCTCAGGATCTGTTTCTATGGAACTTCGGCTGAAACAACAATGAACTGATGAAGATCACTCTAAGTTCATTCATTCATTCAGTAACTATGTACAGAGAGCTCGTGATGTGAAGACAGTAACATAGATGCTAGGGACGCCAAGATGGCAAAATCAGAAATGGGGCCAGCTCCCCCCAACCTCACAGTCTAACAGGGGAGATCGCCTTAACTAACTAGCAGCACACACGAGTGTTTAAATTTCAAGACACTGAGTGCTTTCCATTCTGTGAGAGCACAGGACAAAGCATATGATAAATGGGAGGTGGTGGGGAGGGGGGTAGAGCATCCTGCCTGAGACACTTAGAGATATACATGTTTGTTCGTAGGTTGTGCAAGGGAATTTAAACATCACCGTTTTAAACAGGGTCTGGGTGATCCTGAATCTCAGTCTGGGTTGGTACCTGTCCCCAGTGGCAGAAGCCGATTGCTATTGCCTTGACCTTACAGACAAAGGAACAGAGATTAAAGAGGAAGCTAAAAGTGCTGCGAAGAAAGGACGAGAAAAAGCAGAAAAAGTGCAGAGGATACGCACGGGCCTGGAAGCAACAGGATGGGAAGGAGACAGAGAGAACGGCTCAGTGCAGCAGGTACTGGTAACTCTGAGATTCAGAGGGGGCTCAGATTTCCCTCTGTCAAGGTTCTCCGGATCCCCAGGCTGCTCCCCACTAGTTCATCTCACCTGTACTTGAAGGTAAATAACTTCTGGCAGATAGCGTGTGGAAGTGAAAAGAACGTCGCCATGGTCCAGATGACTGCGATGTAGATGACACCTTTTGTGATTGAGATCCGGGGTTTTAACGGATGCATGATGACCTGGAAGACAAGCAAACTGGGCATCACTGGCTGAAGACAGTTTGAAGCAACTAAGAAATCCAGACGATGCAGCTCACTTGTCACAATGAGGCAGGTAGGTCCTACATAGAGTCAAGCACCCCTTAACTCATGATCGAGCCCCTGAGCTGCATCACCCCACCGTCCAGCCCATGGGGGTACAGAGAGGGTGTCACCTGGACTCAGAGACTCCAGGCAGTTCAAATGCCCCTTGCAGGACTTCCCTGGTGGCGCAGTGGTTAAGAATCTGCCTGCCAACGTAGGGGACATGGGTTCGAGCCCTGGTCCGGGAAGATCCCACATGCCGCGGAGCAACTAAACCCGTGGGCCACAACTACTGAGTCTGTGCTCTAGAGCCCACAAGCCACAACTACTGAGCCCGAGAGCCACAACTACTGAAGCCTGCTCACCTAGAGCCCATGCTCCGCAACAAGAGAAGCCACCGCAATGAGAAGCCCGCGCACCGCAACGAAGAGAAGCCCCCGCTCGCCGCAACTAGAGAAAGCCCGTGTGCAGCAACAAAGACCCAATGCAGCCAAAAATAAATAATTAATTTAAAAAAATGCCTCTTGCAGGTCATGCGTGGCAGAAGCCGGGTGCAGTGAGAGGACGGGGGAGCGGTGAAGGAGGAGGTCTGTTCCCACGACGCCCACAGCGAGGCTGGCACGGGAGCAGCCGTGGCACCTCGGGATCTCATCTCGTCTGCCCATGATTCCAGATCCTTTAAGTTACAAAGGGCTCCGAGGGGTCTGAGGGCGACACACGTCGGGAGGAGACTCTCACCACTTATCATGGGAAGCTGCATTGCCCTTTATTTGGGGGTTCACCACATTGTCTCTGAAAACCATTTCTAAAATTGCAGAGGGGCCCAGCTTTCCCAAGCCCCAAATTAAACCATTGTTAGAGGCTTTGGGCTGAAAAGCATCTTGGAATTGATTGCTACTGTATGCCAATCAATTCTCCTAAAAGGTTTAAATAAAGACTTGGGAATTTAACAGCATCCTCATTTTAAGATTAGAATCATTATTCCTTTTTTTTTTAAATTGAAGTATAGTTGATGTATAATGTATAAATTGCAGGTGTACAATATAGTGATTCACAATTTTTAAAGGTTATACTCCATTTATAGTTATTATAAAATATTGGCTATATTCCCCATGTTGGACAACATATCCTTGTAGCTTATTTTATACCTATAGTTTGTACCTCTTAATCTCCTACCCCTATATGGCCCCTTCCCCATTCCCTCCCCACTGGTAACCACTAGTTTGTTCTCCATATCTGTGGGTCTCCTTCTTTTTTGTTATATTCACTAGTTTGTTGTAATTTTTTAGATTCCACATATAAGTGGTAGCACACAGTATTTGTCTTTCTCCGGCTGATTTATTTCATTTAGTATAATGCCTTCCAAATCCATCCATGGCAAAATTTCATTCTTTTTTATGGCTGAGTAGTATTCCATTATACATAGATACCACATCTTCTTTATCTATTCATCTGTTGATGAACACTTAGGTTGCAAGATTAGAATCATTATTTCTTGAGAAAGCCATTTGGGGATAGGTGAGTCGGGTCAGATCTCAGGATGCCATCCCAGGACACACCGGACATTCTGCTGTGTCCTCCCAAAGTCTTCTCCCAATTTTTTAAGGTTTTATGGGAGGAATGGACTAGACTTTAGAAGCTGCCCAGCACATCTCCATTCTGGACTTTGCCATCCTTGCCCCTCACATGCCATCGTGGTTCAGGTTGATAAAGGGAGTGGAAGCCTCAGTCAGAGGCCCTGGACACATGAAGAACCTGTAGACTCTAGGACGGGATCCCATGTGAGGGTATATGTCACAGCACTGTGGCCAATGTGGGCAAGACTTGCCCCCTTGCTCCTCAGACCTGCCTTTGGCCCAAGGGTCAACCCTCAGTTAGCTGTGTTAAATGCGGTGGGTATAGTCCAAGTAAAGGTGATCCAGAGTCCCTCTTGTTGAATTAGGGGAGAAGGTTAAGAAAAGGCAGGAAATATTTGTATGCAACCTTTTCACACTTTGCACCAAAACATCTGTAACATAAATGCCAAAATGACGGCATTTCAGGGTTAAAGAGATCTCAAAGTTTGCCAAGTCCAATTCCCCATTAGATGCATGAATGTCCTCTAAAACAGCCCTATCAAGTGCTCATCCAAGCCTTGCTTAAATATGGCTGGTGACATGAAACTCACCTCCCCAGGTAGCTTTGTCCACCTTCAGACACTTCTATTAGAAAACTCTTCCTCATATTGAGCTGCATCTTTGAGTCTGTATCTTAGAAGCTTCCTATCCCTTGGTCGTTGTTGTACCTCTTGGAGCTACTTAGAATAAATTCTCTCTTTGTCCTGGTGGCCCTTACGATACCATCCTTGTAGGTGCCCTTGCGTCTTCTCAGAGCAGACTAGTGATCTTCTAGAGATCCGAGCATGAAGCTTGAGCCAGACAGACCTCAGTCCTATTCCTACCTTCATCAATCACCAGGCATGTGATCTTGGGCAAGCTATGCATGCCCTTTCCTGAGCCTGCACACCTTGACTCAGCAGAGACCCAGTGTACAACAATGGTTCACTGAGTCAGCATGAGTGAGGCGCCTGTGTGAAGCCGCCCCCCTCCAGGATGGGCACCCTCAGGTCCTTTCCAGCTCCCTTCACCACATCAACCCATGTGAATCTGACGGAGCAGGACAGGAAGCTGGGCCTCCCTACGTCACCCGACACCTGCGCCTGCCACCTGCCCGCCCCCCCTCCAGCTTGTTTACCTCTTCCACAACCTGGGTCCAGAAATATCCATCTCATCTCCCAGCCAGGAGCCTTGCCTCGGACCTGCATTTGCCACTCTCTTTTCATCTGTGATTTTCCAGATCTGCTTTTCAACCCCCCAAAACAAACTCTTTCAGCTCTGACACACAAAATGCCAGCAGTGAGTCTTCACTGGAGCAACACACATGGAATAATGTTTTGCAGCCCCTAGCACAAAGGGGGCTGTATGCCTACTTTAGCTCCTATTTTAGGGGCTATATGCCTAATTTAATGCTCATAGTGGTCAATAAGAAGACAAATATGCTCATTGAAAAATGGGCTAAAACACTGCCTTCAGCCCCCTGGAAAGCAAAGCCGGGGAGGGAAGGACAGGGCATCGGGGGGCGGGTGCCCTCACCTGGTGGCGGTCCACGGCGATGGCTGTCAGCGTCAGGGCTGAGACGTGCAGGGAACAGTACTGGGCGAAGCGGCTGACGTGGCACATGCCTTTCCCGAACAACCACGTGCTGTTCACAAAGCGGACCTGGAGACGAGCCCACAAACATCAGGAGACAGACAGGCCTTGACACTGACACCCGCTCCCTGTGGTCTCTGAGGAGCATCCCACAGGAGCCTTCTCCCCCTCCTCCTTCTTCCTCTGCACTGCTGGACTGTGGGTCACACATGCTTTTCTCCAGCATGACTCATTCTCTATCATTCAGTTCAACAAACCCTGACCCTGCTGTTATGGCTGGGCCCTGTTCAGTGCCAGGACAGCGTGGGAAGGACATGGGCTCTGGAGTTAGATTTCCCACCTCTAATCTTTTCTAGCTGTGTGACCTTGGGCAAGGTAGGTAACCTCTCTGAACCTCAGTTTACTCATTTACAAAAAAAAAAAAAAAGGCTTAAAAATCTCTACCTTGTATCTTATTGTAGGGATCAACTTAAAAAAAAAAAATGGCTACAGGGACTTCCCTGGTGGCGCAGTGGTTAAGAATCCACCTGCCAATGCAGGGGACACGGGTTCGAGCCCTGGTTTGGGAAGATCCCACATGCCGCGGAGCAACTAAGCCTGTGCGCCACAACTACTGAGCCTGCACTCTAGAGCCAGTGCTGTGCAACAAAGAGAAGCCACCGCAATGAGAAGCCTGCGCACAGCAACAAAGAGTAGCCCCAGCTCGCCGCAACTAGAGAAAGCCCGCACACAGCAACGAAGACCCAACGCAGCCAAAAAAAAAAAAAAAAACACTACTTAATAAAAAATAAGTAAGTAAATAAAAAATTAAAAAATAAAATAATTTTTAAAAGGCTACAAAGTGTGGAACACGTCTGGCAGATTGCTAGAAAGATATGATTAGAAATAAATAGTAGCCATTTTTATGGTAATAGTAAAATGCATTGTTGGCTCTTATGAGTTCAGACTCATGGAGGAGATACATCTGAAGAGTCACAACACAGCACGTGGGCTGTGCTCTGGAGCCCTAGCTAAGCAGGCCTGCGACACGTCATCTGGGAAGGAGTCCCAGGGGCCTGCAGAGGTGGGAGCAGGGACCAGGGTCTGGGCAGGGAGAGAAGACAAGCTCCCAGGGCATGTGGGGTCCAGGGAGCAGGCCTAGGCCTCACCCCACATCCTCCATGGCTATTTGCTCACTCACTCAGCTCCTGAGCTCCTGTGAGTAATGCCCCATGCCCGAGAGAGATCAGGCCTTGATTCTGATCAAGGAGCTTCCAATGTGGGCAGAGGAAGACTCAGGTATCTCAGATGCAAGACAGAAAGTAGTCAGTGCCCTACAGAAGGCCCAGACAAAGGGCCACCAGGTGGGGTGGGAGTGCGCTGAGGCAGAGAGAACGAGAGAAGACATGGAAAGAAATAGAGCAGGTCAGCTCGAGAGGAAGAATATTGCATAGTGATTTACAGCGGAGTATTTGCTACTGATAGCTGCCACCTTGGGCAAGGCACTTAGGCCCAATGAGCCTCACTTTCCTCATCTGTAAAATGGGGCTAACCCTTGTTCACATGATTGTTATGAAACTCAAACACATGTAAAGCAGATAACACAGGTAAAGCAGGTACGACAGTGCCTAGTACATAGCAAGTACTTAACAGTATTAACTGCCATTATTGTAACATACTAGACATTTGAGATGAACGTTAAAGAATAGGTAGGATTTGCCCATGGGGAGATAAGGACAAAGGGCTTGGCACTAGGTCAGAAATCCCAGGACCTGTTTGGGGAACAAGGGTTGGAACTGTTTGGCTGGAGTGTGTGGATGAGAGTCATGAGGGACAAGTCTGGTCTGATCATGAACCTGGGACAGCAGACCATGGACACTACTCTCTTTGGAAATAGGCAGGGAGGAGCAGCCCAATAACATTACAGAGCAGGAAATCCTTAGCCACTCCTACTTCTCACCTCCCACAATCAATGAATCACCAAAGCCAACCAGTGCTACCTCGAAGGGTTTTCAAATCCATTCCCTCTTCTTCAGTAGCAAGGCCGTGGCCCGAGTGGAATCCCCCGTCATCTCTCACCTGGTCCATAATGGCCTCCAGACAGCTTTCCTTGTCCTCTAGTCTGTCCCCCTGTAATTCAGCCTTCACGCTGCTGACAGCATTTTCTTAATCAGAAATCAGATGCCTGCTTAGAATCATCATGCCTTTCAAGAGACAGCCAGATGCCTGACGAGCACCCAGGCCCGCTCGCAGCCCTGCCTCAGCCTTTCCTTCTGGCCATCTCTGCTTCCCCCTGCCCTGCTGGCTCCTCCACTGGCCTTCTTGCCTCCGCTGCTCCAGCTACAGTGAACCGCTCAGCGTTCCCTCAACACACCGTGAACTTGGATACCCTTGCCTTTGTTCTCCCGGGTCCCTCTGTCTGCAATGAACGTTCATCTAGGCCTGGGAAATGCCTACTTATCCTGGCCCCTTTGAAATGCCATGTGCCCTGAAAAGTCTCCTTTGACCCTCTCGTGGGACTCTGGCAGGTCAAAGTAAACGATCGCCTTCTCCAGGCTCCACCACATTCCGTGTGTATGGCTCTGCCGTGGGAGTTGTGCATAACTGTTCGCTTTTCTCTCAATGATCAGAGCTGGACTTCATGCCGACGTAGAGTATAAAGTGGACAGAAAGGGAGACCAGGGAGGAAGGATATTGTCAGCAACCAGCCCAAGGGCAGGACATCTTACCCCTTCAAGGAGCCTGGCTGAGGGCTTAGAAGACCCGCCCCTGGTTGCAAGAGCCTTGGAAGCTCTGACAGGAATTTGGATTGGGATGGTTGCATGGGTCAGGTTGGAGGCCAAGCTGCTTTGGATCAACCGGGAGCAGAGACTGGGTTCTCAGGACCCTGACATCCCCTCTCCTGCAGGAGATCCTCTGGGTAGGGGCTGTCAGCTCTCAGCTGCAGCCTGGCCTCCCTCCCCACCTGCCCTGTGTCTGCCACAGATCCAGCCATGCCTCCTGCTCTGGGCAGCAGCAGAGGGCCATGCCCTGGGGCCTCCCAGTTCCCATCCTGGGTGGCCCAATCCAACCCCAGCACTGCAGATTGTCAAGTCAGAAGCCAAGGGGGATCCAGGAGGAGCCAGAGATGCATTGTCCTGTGCTTTAAGGCAGCAGGGCGGGGGGAGTGTGTGTGTATGTGCGGGGGGTGGGGCGGGGGGGTATCTGGAAGTCCCTTTGTCCTTGGCTAGTCCCCAGAACATCCTGAGTGACCAGGAATCTGTTAAATGTAGGCAGGAAGGAGAGCAGGAGAAGTCCATGGTTTGGATTAGTGGTCCAAGGGTGCCCTGCCCCCTAGGTCCCAGTTGAGGGGCTTAGTGGACAGACCTCTGGCTGCACTTGAGCCAGGGGAAGTAATTCTCATCCTGGCTCTGCCAATTACTAGCCAAGTGACCTTGGACAAGGCATTGAACCTCTCTGTGCCTTAGTTTCCTTATCTGCAAAATGTGAGTGAAGTTCTCATAAGTGAGGACGAGAGAAAATGTAGTTTTTAAACATAAGGGTTGGAAGGACGTTCACACAGGTGGATAGGCTTGTGGGAGTTCACCCTCTTCTTTTTGCTTGTCTGTTATTTCTGGTCAAGTGTGTGTGTGTGTGTGTAAGAAAGAGAAAGAGATAGAAAGATATGAACAGATACGGTTTGGTAATAACTCAAGTATCAACAAGATTATTCCAGAAATTGGAAAAATGTAACTCATGCTGCAGAAATACAAGGTGTAACTGTCATGATGATTACTTGGTCACAGCCCTCCCAGTCTCAATCATCCATGAGCACCACAGTCCCAAGTCACGGAGGGAGAGAAGTGACACCACTAAGGCCCAGCAGTCAGGGCTCGGTGGAGGCTGTGGGAGCGAGAAGGGGGGCTCACCCACCAACCTTGTGCGAATCCCCCCAGGTTGCCCCAGCTCTGGGGCCCAAGCCCACCTCACCCTCATCTCTTCCACGACACAGTCTTCACACACAGACTTCGCTGTCAAACCACAGAAGGCAAATGCAATTTAAATAAGTGGTTTAGGAAAATTCACTCATGGTTCCGTTAACAACTAGCAACTGTTTGATATTTCAGCTTGGTGCAAAGCAGCACCCCATGCTGGGGCATTTAATGGGCTGTACTCTGGTTGGGAGGCGGGGGGAGTTTACCTAACGATCTATGCTGGAATTTCAAGGGGCTTTGATTTACTGCACCATCATCAAGCAGGTTCATGCTCAGTGACATTAAACAGGAAATGGTCATTTGTTCACAGCTGGCTGCAGACACTCGAATCATTGACCCCAATGCCATGAACTTCAGAAGCTCTGGCTTAGAAGATGATGACAGAGAGACAGAGACAGAGAAAGACAGAGTCGCAGAGAGGAAAAAAAGATGAAGACACCGAGAGATAGAGAAAAGAGACAGACCCCCAAGAGACAGACAGGCAGAAAGACAAAGAATGACAGAGACAGACACACTAAGAGCCAGACCAACAGAGGAGAGTGAGAGATGAGAAATGAGAGATGAGAAGGCAAGAGAGAGGAGACTAAGAAAGATGAAGACAGGAAGACAGGCAGAAGAGGGGGACCTGCAGGGAAATGAGGACAGAAATCGGGTGGAGAGAGGGAGAGGGACGCAGAGAGAGAAACGGAAATAAGAGAGACATCGAGACAGCAAGAGAGAAGACGACAGAGAGAGGAGAGAGCGGAGCGCCAGCCCAGCCCTCGCGGTCTCACCAAAGTGAAGGGGGTGTTGAGGAGAGTGATCATTATGTCGGCGACGGCCAGGTTGACGATGAAGAGGCTGGTGGCCGAGTGCATCCGCTGGTTCTTGAAGATGACATGACAGACCAGGACGTTGCCAAAGAGCGAGAAGATGATGATGAAGGAGTAAGCCATGATGAGCAGGGCTTTCACCGTGGGGTTCTGGGACTCGCCCCCGTAGCGCCTCCGGCCCACGAAGTTCTGCCAGTCGGAGAAGGTATAGTTGTTCCAGGAGAAGAAGTGCGAGGCGTTGGGCCCCACCAGGGCCGCCTCCGGGCTCTGCTCGTCCGCGGCTCGCGCCACTGCGAGGAGGCAGAGCAGCACGCACCGAGGGATCATCTTTGCAGGAGCCTCGGCGCCCGGGACGGGACGGGGCGGGCGGGACGTCCCGCCAGGCCGCGCACGTGCGCTTGGGCGCGCGTAGAGGAGCGCGCGGGGCTGTGTGCGCAGAAACTCCCAGCCTCGCTGCGCCCGGCCGGCGCCCACTCGGCGCCCACTCCCCGCCGGCCTCCCGCCCGCGATCGGCGCGCTCCGGGTCGCCGGCCGCACTTTTGTGCCTCCGCTGCGCCCCCCGGCTGCGGGCGAGCGAGTGCCTCTGCCTATCGGGCGGCGCGGCGTCTCTCCGGGCGACCGTGACGCGCTCCGGCTCGGCGGGCTTCCCCACCCCCGGCCCCAGCCCGCTCTCGCTCTAGAAATAAAACTCCAGCCAGGCGTCAGGGCTGTTTCCCTAAAAACACTCATCCGCCTGCTTTCTGCTTAAGCCTCGCCATCGGAAGGGGAGCGGGCGGAAGGCGCCCCGGGGCGGTTGGGGTTTCGGGGGGCGCGCGGCAGGGACTGGGGCCGCCCTTTCCAGGCAACCCCTTGTTCCGCGCGGGGCTACTCTGGTCCAGTCTGAGCGTCAGGCTTGGCAGGTTTCAGGTTGAGGTGGGTCACTGGGACGTGGCAGTTTTGGCACAAGGTGAACAAAGCAATCGATGTAGGCTTTCTCCAAGCGCCTTCAGTGATCAGACTTCAGATGTCCTGGGAGGCTGGCCAGGTTTTGTTTCCTTCCCTTCACTAAGACTCAATATGTGTGTGTGTTGCGGGGGGGGGGGGGGGGGGGGGTTGGAGGGGGTGGCTTAGTTTTTCAAGGAAACACTTAAAAGCACTTCTCCTGACGTCATCCAAGAATCAAAGGAGATCAGTAGCTCTGTGCCCACTTCCTGGGTAACTGAGTTTTCTGCCCTGGGACTTTTTGAAGCTATATCTGTAAGGGGTGTTACCCATGTTGTTTTCTGTTCCCCACCTACTCCTCCAGGAAATCTTGATATCTTGCTGACCTGTTCTTTCACTCCCCCCTGTGAAGTCTCTCCCAGTCACGCCTGGCCCGCCATCCCCTCACCAGATCCCATTGAATCAGAGTCAAATTCCAGTTTTATCACATCCTAGCTGTGAAATCCTGAGCAAGTTATTTAACTTTTCTGGCCCTGGTGGAAAGCTTTCCTTTTCCTGTACGTGAGGTTTTCAGAAACCCGGGTAGGGTGTCTATGCACTCAAGAGTCTCTATGACTCAAGCCCAGGTACCTTCTGAGGTGTCCACTTGGTTCAGGAGAAATCCTGCACTTTTCTCCCACCTAAACCCTGGAGAACAGACCCCCCCACACACCAAAGTCCTCTTTTCTCACTGGGCCTTGAGGGGAAGCCTAGCCACCTTTCACTCTGGAAATTTTCCAGGAAAGTTAGACATCAGCTTCTGTACCCCGTTGAGCTCCAGGGACACAGGTCAATAAGCAATTAGAAAATGGTTTGATAAGTGTCACCATACTAAAGTACAAGGTGCACTTATCTAGGTGAGAAGGAATCAGGGAAGTCTTCCCAGAGAAAGTGACACTTCAGCTCAGTCCTAAGGGACCAGCAAGAGACATTAGGTCACAGAGGAGGAGGCAGAGGGAGGAAGATGGAGAATTCCATAAGGAGGGAATCATGGCGCGTGCAAAGGTACCAAGATGAATGTGAGTATAGCTCATTCGACAACTACAGGAGTGGAAAGAGCTAGAGCGTGTTACGCAAAGAGCTATCAACTGAAGAAAAACGTACGCCCTAGAAGTTGCCAGTTATGTTTTATTCAGGGACCACACTGAAGATTATAGCCCAGGAGACAGCCTCTCAGATTGCTCTGAGGAACTGTTCCAGAGAGGTAAGGGAGGATCCAGGATATAGAGGAGTTTTTATTAAAATAAAAACAAACACCAAAAGATGACTGATAATCAAAAAAAACACACATCTCAAGTTAACGAATTCAGTGTTTTTCTATGTATGGGAAGATGCAAGAGTCTGGGCTCATTGAAATCATTCCTTTGACATACATCTTAACTAGCTAGGGCCAGTGTCCTCTTTTTCTCCATCCTGAATTCTCCTCAGGGCGCACTCTGGTTGGTTTGCAGTGGCAGATGGCTTGATGGCGGGCAACAGTCTTTGTTTGCTGAAATGGCAGGCAACACATGTTTTTTTGTTCAAAGAGTTGAGTGGAGAGAGAGGGCTAGAGAGGTAGACAGGAGCCCAGACAAGAAGTGTCCCATCTGTTTTGAAATCCTCATCAAGATCTGAATGATTTCCAGAGAGCAACAGGAATTCACAGAAGGGCTACAAGTAGAGACTGAGAAGATCAGATCTGCATTTTAGAAAGAACAGTCTAGCAACGGGAGAATAGAGGTGCTGGGGCTTGAGGCAGGAGGTTTGAAGGCTGTTCAAGTGATCCAGGAGCAGAGGGGAGACTTGGATCCAGGTGTCGACAACGGGAGGAGCAGAGTTGACAGAGATTGGAGGGAGGAAGCCAGGATGATTGCCAAGTTCTCGGTGTGTTCGAAGTCAAACACTAAAAAACACCAAAGATCCTCCTTGGACCTCAGCCCCTCCCAGAGCTTTTAGCCTACCTTTCTCCATTATCAGAAGTTCAAAGACGTCCACTCTAGTCTCCAGTTCATCACCTTACATTCCTTCGTTAAACAACTGTGTCTGGGAGGAGAAGGTGATGAGCAGATGTCCTTCGATTCTACTGATGGACCTGGTGGGTCTCATAGAATCATGTGGTTGGAATAGGGGATGATGGGACTGATCCTAGGAGAAGGGACAGGGGTGCCAGGCACATGAAATAATAGATATTTAGCTACAGGAAAGAAACCAAGATACTGCCTGTGAACATGTAACTCAAGACATTGGGATGCTCCTTCCGGATGACTTGGCAGCATCTCAGGGAGGCAAGGCTCGAATGTGATGGTGATTTAGAAAACAGAACCCTTGTTAGTTGAATTAATCCCAGTGTTGAGAAAGAATGTATGGGCAGAAGAGGGCTACTCAGCACCAAGCACAGAGAAAGAAACCCAGGGTAAGCAGTGTCCTTCCGAGCTCTGTCGTCTAAGTACCCTGCTTGGTGCTCTGGACAGCACACTAATCTGGAGCACCTCATGCCTTCACGTTGATTTCCTGCTCACCATGCCCACCTTGTAGGTGTGAGGGCATTTGTGCCAGGGGCTTGAAACTCTCTCTCTGAAAGACGAGGTGACATATTTTAGTTCTCACCTTTCCACAGAAGTAAATCCTGAGCCAAAGTTGCCAGTGCAAGGGATTATTGGGGAAGTGAAAGCAAACATGAGTAGGGAAAGAGGAAAAGTGAGACAAGGAAGGGAAGGTGGCTGACAAAGAATGTACTGTCAGACCAGCTACCACTGTGGGCGACTGAGCTTAATCCTGCTGGGAAAGCCAGTATAAAGCATACACGTCAGCTGTCCTAGCCGGGTGAGGGAGCTGGGGTATCTACATACCACCTCCTGTCAATCACTGGTTGAAGGCTGCTCCCAGGGAGGTGGTAATTCTCCTACATTTCCTGCTTGCCAAGTAGGTAGCTGAAGGGGGCTCCAGAGGCCAGAGAAGGCCCTCAGATTGCAGGTGGAAGTTGGACTGGTGTGCCCTGAAGGGGTCGGGGGTACTCACAAGATACAAGGGTAGGTATAGATTCTAGAATCACTTCTTCTTCTTCTTCTCCAGGCATTCGGCTCTCTGCTCAGCCAGGCCTGGGCCTCCTGAGTTTCCAGCCAAGCACCACCATCCTCGACTTACCCTGAACTGCTGGAACAGCCTAGGGCTTAACAAAAGAACATCTCTCACCCCTCACCCCCTCACATTAAGACTAATTTATTAAGAGAAGTTCCTTCCTCAGAGGCTTTATCAGTCCTGTAGCATTACTACTGCAGTAACCAAAGAGATTTGGGAAGACACAGAGCTTCCGGAATGAAGCAGCTCCTTCTTTTTTTTTTTTTTTTTTTTTTTTTTACCTTTTCCAGTTTTATTGGGATATAATTGACATGTAACACTGTATTTAAGATGTACAACACAATGATTATATATCTTTTTTTTTTTAAAGACTGCCACAGTAAGTCTAGTTAATGTCCGTTGCCTCACATAGTTACACTTTTTTTTTCCTTGTGAGAACTTTTTTTTTTAACATCTTTATTAGAGTATAATTGCTTTACAGTTTTGTGTTAGTTTCTGCTGTATAACAAAGTGAATCAGCTATATGCATACGTATATCCCCATATCTCCTCCCTCTTGCATCTCCCTCCCACCCTCCCTATCCCACCCCTCTAGGTGGTCACAAAGCACCGAGCTGATCTCCCTGTGCCGTGTGGCTGCTTCCCACTAGCTATCTATTTTACATTTGGTAGTGTATATATGTCCATGCCACTCTCTCACTTTGTCCCATCTTACCCTTCCGCCTCCCCATATCCTCAAGTCCATTCTCTAGTAGGTCTGTGTCTTTATTCCCATCTTGCCCCTAGGTTCATCAGAACCTTTTTTTTTTTTTTTTTTAGATTCCATATATGTGTATTAGGAGGAGAACTTCTAAGATTTACTCTTTCAGCAGCTTTCAAATATACAATACAGTTTTGCTAACTATAGTCACCATGCTGTACATTACATCCCCAGAACTTATTTATCTTATAACTGGAAGTTTGTGCCTTTTGATCACCTTCACCCATTTCACCCACTCCCCCAACTCTGGCAACCACCAGTCTTGTGAGTTTTAATTTCTTCCATTTTGTTGTTCTATCTATGAGTTTGTTTTTTTGTTTTTGTTTTGTTTGTAGATTTTACATATTACTGAGATCATACAGTATTTTTCTTTGACTTATTTCATTTAGCATAATGCCCTCAAGATTCATTGTGTTGTTGCAAATGGCAGGATTTCTTTCTTTTTTATAGCTGGAGAGTATTCTGTTGTACATACACAGCACATCTTTATCCATTCATCTGTTGAAGGACACTTAGGTTATTTCCATGTCTTGGCTACTGTAAATAATGAGCAGCTCCTTCTTTTGTGCCTTCTGAATAGAACCAAAGACACTGTGTATAGTCAGTATGTGCTGTTGGGGAGAAAAAATTTTCTTCTACCCAATTAGGTTCTTTTGGCTGGCCTGGTAACTAAATTAACAAAAGACAGATTAACAAAAGAAAAACAAATTTAATTACATACGTATGGGATCCCAACAGACAGTGAGAGGCTCCCTGAAAGTCAGGCAGTTGAGGCTGAGATGCCATATTCTGAACTAAGAAGAAGGCAGTAGGCGTCTGGGGCTTCAAAGGGAAGGAAGACAATTCACAGGAAAATGGGAAGAGCCAATGTCTGGTAAACAAATGTTTGCCATGCCATGCAGAGACAGTGGAACAGAGAGGATTTTGAACAGATAGGTCCTGCTGGATTCCCCCAGCTTTCCACGTGTAGCCCACACTCTCTGTAGTTATCTCTGGTGATAGTTCTCTTCCTGGACCAGACCCTCTGTCTAAATTCTTTTAGGCAGTTAAGGGGGAGGTAAAACAACAGTAACAACAACAGCTCTTTCTGAATCTTTTGGGCCTTAATTGACTTCAGCTCAAACTAGTCCATAAGCCAAAGTGGCATATTTCAGGGATGCTCATTCTGAACCCCTTCAGTGCCAAATAGTAATTATATTTCTGCCCCTAATAATAGTCATACATGTTAAAGAAACCAGAGAGCAGAGTTTAGTGTTTAACTGTTTCAAATGGACTTGAAACAAAAAATAAAAATAGCAAATCATTTCACGAGTATTTTTAATAAAAACTAGACAAAGAATTATAGAATAACAATATCACACAGAGGTCTTAGAAAGGTGTTTCTGAGAGTCTCACCACACCAAGATTCCTGGCACCACAAGCAATTGCTCACTGAACACCCATATTGTTTCCTGAAAAGCCCTACTTGATTTAAAAAGTCGCCACTCCCACAGTCCTTCTCTGGTGACAATCACAGTGGCAGAGGGAAAGAAAGGGCACGTAGCACCATTGCCAGTACATGACAGTCACAGAGAGTTTGTTTTAATGGCAAAAGTTGGATGTCATCTTTCTTGAGCTACAAATGAACCAAGTAGGGCTAAAATATAAGCTATGGCTGAAGATAGTCTCAAATGGAATAAAAACATAAAGCATGTGGGCAGGTCATTAGTTTCCAGGAACTGGTTGGCTGGAATTCGTTTCCAAGTTCCAGGACACTGGAGCCATGGGGTAAAATGGTATATTTAGGATAAGTAAAAGGAAGTACACACAAGCAACTTACAGTTTGTGGTCCAATTTTTTTGTAAGTTGCTTGAACTCACTCTGCACTTTTTTTTTTTTTTTTTTGTGCTTTAAATTTTATTTTTATTTATTTATTTATTTATGGCTGTGTTGGGTCTTCGTTTCTGTGCGAGGGCTTTCTCTAGTTGCGGCAAGCGGGGGCCACTCTTCATCGCGGTGCGCGGGGCTCTCACTATCGCGGCCTCTCTTGGTGCAGAGCACAGGCTCCAGACGCGCAGGCTCAGTAATTGTGGCTCACGGGCCCAGTTGCTCCGCGGCATGTGGGATCCTCCCAGACCAGGGCTCGAACCCGTGTCCCCCGCATTGGCAGGCAGACTCTCAACCACTGCGCCACCAGGGAAGCCCCTCACTCTGCACTTTTACATAGGAATCTTTATAAATGGTAGCATGGGTATTGGACCAACTCATAACAGCCCATTTAACCCATGATGTAGATAAATAGTAGCATTTGCTGTAACCACCACAGGACTGCTCATTAGTGTTGGTGATCTAGGGTGCTATCCTTCACTATTTGCGCCTCTTGAATTAAATGTCCCCCTGGGTGATCTCAGCCGTCTCTACTGGTTGAACCATCATCACTCACCAATCACTCCAAATTGTACCTCTACTTACTATCTCTTTGAACGCTCCAGATCAACATTATATATTCAACTGTTGGTTGGACATTTCCACCTGGAATACTTAAAATTCAACCAGCTACAAACTAAACTCACCATATCCCACTCTTCCCTCATTTTCTTATATTAGCCCCTTTTCTTGTTCACCCGTTTGCTAGGGTTAGAATCTTGGGGTCTTGTCACAGCCCAGCAATTTTATGGTGCTATCTATTTGAAGATGCTGTTATTTCTCTGTCTAGACTCATCCCCTCTCCCACCCCCCCAGGTCAGAAAGGCTCCTCTTCCTTCTTCAAGACCCAGCACAATTGCTGTCTCTCCTGTGAAGATTCACAGACTCCCTTGGCGGCCACGATCCTAGAACAAGCAGAGTCAATGCCACCAAATCTCCTCATTTAAAACTGCTCCCAGGGGAGGGGGAAGGGCAAGCTGGGACGAAGTGAGAGAGTGGCATGGACATATATACACTACCAAATGTAAAATAGATAGCTGGTGGGAAGCAGCTGCATAGCACAGGGAGATCAGCTCAGTGCTTTGTGACCACCTAGAGGGGTGGGATAGGGAGGGTGGGAGGGAGACACAAGACAGAGGAGATATGGGGATATATGTATATGTATAGCTGATTTACTTTGTTATAAAGCAGAAACTAACACACCATTGTAAAGCAATTATACTCCAATAAAGATGTTAAAAAATTTTTTTTAATTTCAGTGACACAAAAAACTAAACTAGCAAAAATCTGATTGAAAAAAATAAATAAATAAAAAAACTGCTCCCATACCATGTGATCTGTTCTCTGAGGTTACCTTTCCCTTGTGGTAGTCAGTTTGCAATTTATCTGTCTTTCCAAATAAACTGTCAGGTCTTCCAGGCTAAGATTGATCTTGTTCTTATCTTCTTACCTCCTAGAGCCTAGCCCAGTACCCAGACAGGGGAAATGGGCAGGACTGTGACAGAGGCTTTGAACATGGAATTAGACAACCCAGGATGCAAATCTTAATTTTTCTGAATACTCCTTTTTTTATCTAGTAGGGTCCAGGGACATATCTACATTTTAAGCATTTAAAATTATACAAACTGCATCCTCTAAACTCAATGTAAAATCTACCTTCTGAGAAAAGAACTGTATTTTCTGGTTCTATTGCTGGTTAACCACTTAAAATGATTTCTTCAGTAAATCTCTGAGGAGGCAAAGAGAAGAAAATATAGTTCTTCTATGGGTAGAGCCATGGAACTAACGTTACAAGGAGATTTTCTGTAATCCTACAGGTTGAGTCATATTTCTTAGCCCCAGCTCTAATTCTATGCTCTTAATTGCTCTTGAGCTATTTTTTCCTCCTTCTCTTTTATTTCTGCTGTGTGCTTTGTTTCAAATCAGATCCTCAGAAAGTGAAAGAGGATAATTAAGCATGACATTTAAGCCATTTGATTAATATTGCATTTTATAGAGGGAGGAATGATGATTAGTGTTTTTTTTAATAGCAATACCAAATAAAAATTTTGTTAATGCTATTTCTAGAAAGCATCACCAGATCTGCAACTCATTTTCGCAGGATATAAGCAATAGCTTTCACTGATCTGACACTCTTTTGAAAAATGCTTCCATAAGACTTTTTTTTTTTTTTTGAATTACCAATTGAAGCCATTGGTTTTGAGTGCCAGAATAAAAAAAGCCACCTTTTCTCATATTAATTTTACCCTGACTTCTATTTTATAAAGTTCATGCTATAATAAAGGCCAATTACAGTCAAAAATTCAGCTTGCAGGCAAGGGAACCAAGGAAGGTTGTGGTGTTTGAAATATGATGATCATACTTCTCTGAGGAAGAAAATACTATTTGCAGTGGAGCAAACATGTAAGATTGGAATGTAAAGGTCAGATGCTGGCCTACCAGTCAGACTATTTTAAAAAATCACATTAGGAATATCATAAAAGCCTGAAATTAAGGGCAGAGTAATAATATCTAATCTAAATTGTGTGAGGAAAAAGACCATACCATTTATACTATACCAAAAGTTTAATTGCTAAGTGAAAGATCTTAGCAGCAAGTGACTTCTGGGTCTGACGGTTCATCCTGAGCTTACCTCTACTTCGGCCTTTTCTATACGATGTAACTGTCTCCACCAGCTTCTCCTATTAGACTGAACTTCCTTCAGTGCGGGCACTCTGCTCTTTTCATATTTTAAACCAAACCTAGCATAGTGCCTGGCACAGAGTGGGCTCTTACTAAATACCTAATGAATGTATATATGAAAACATCAATAGAATGTTTTAAAGACAAAAAATTCCAAAACACTTATAGAACTAAAGCAGAGCTGTTAATTTGACCGTCACTCCTTGACAATGGAAATATCTCTCATAAACACAACTGCCTGTGTCCTGCAGAAACATAGGGTATAAATGACAAAGCCAGCTGTTTTATTTCCTCTCCAACAACCTCCTTTACACGTAACCAAAAACTACCACCCAGGTCACATGGGCTCAGATGGCTAATCGGACCAATGACCCATCTCCAACAGTGACAATAGTAAAGGACCTGTTAGAGGTAAAGATTGACTGTTTTCTTCAGTCCAGTACTTTTTTTTTTCTGAGTATAAATGGTATTCGTAAAATAATACAAAAGAACATAAATAAGAAAATAAAAATCACCATAATCCTGCTATTAACATTTTGGTGTGTTTCCTTTACATTTTTTACATAGTTGAAATGAAATTTTATCAGTTTTGTGTCCTGATTACATCATTCTGAGAACATTTTCCATGTCACTAAATTTTTCTCAAAAACATCCCTTTTAACAGCTGTATATTTTGTCTCATGGCATATTTTTCACTGTAATAAATAATGCTTGATGGAATCATCTTTTATTATAAATATCTTAAGTCTTTTTATATAGAAATATGATATAATAAACTTAAATGTATCCATCACCCAGCTTCAATCTATTTCTCCTCCCCTGGTCCAGATTATTTTGGAGCAAATTCCAGACATTATATCATTATGTCATTTAATTTGATATATTAAATAATATATAATTGTATATATACTCTCTCTCTATTTACATATATTATAATAAATTATAATAATATGTATTGTTAGAGTATATTATATAGAGTATATTATACATATATATACTCATTTTTTATTATCAAATATTCAAGCTGTTGTACAACCATACCTCATTTTATTGCATTTTGCTTATTGCACTTTGCAGATACTGTGTTTTTTACAAATTGAAGGTTTGTAGCAACGCTGTGTCAAGCAAGTCTATCGGCGCCGTTTTTCCAGTAGCAATTGCTCACTTTCTGTCTCTGTGTTACATTTTGGTAACTCTCAACAACAACATTCCAAACTTTTTCATTGTTATTACACTTGTTATGGTGATCTGTGATCAGTGATCTTTGATGTTACTATTGCCATTGTTTTGGGGTGCTACAAACCATGCCCACATAAGATGGCAAACTTTATTGATAAATATGCATGTTCTGACTGCTCCACCAACCAGCCGTTCCCCACCTCTCTCCCTCTCCTCAGGCCTCCCTATTCCCTGAGATACAACAATATTGAAATTAGGCCAATTAATAACCCTACAGTGGCCTCTAAGTGTTCAAGTGCAGGGAAGAGTCACACATCTTTCTTTAAATTAAAAGCTAGAGATAATTAAGCTTAGTGAGGGAGACATGTTGAAAGCCGAGACAGGCTGAAAGCTAGGCCTCCTGCACCAAACTGTTAGCTAAGTGGTGACTGCAAAGGAAAAGTTCTTGAAGGAAATTAAAAGTGCTACTCCAGTGAACACACAGATGATAAGAGAAACAGCCTATTGCTGATATGGAGAACGTTTTCGTGGTCTGGATAGAAGATCAAACCAGCTCGCACATTCTCTTACGCCAAAGCCTAATCCAGAGCAAGGCCTAACTCTTTTCAGTTCTCTGAAGGCTGAGAGAGGTGAGGAAGCTGTAGAAGAAAAGTTTGATAGCAGAGGTTGGTTCATGAGGTTTAAGGAAAGAAGTCATCTCCATAATATAAAAGTACAAGGTGAAGCAGCAAGTGCTGATGTAGAAGCTGCAGCAAGTTATCCAGAAGATCTAGCTAACATAATTACTGAAGGCGGCTCCACTAAATAGCAGATTTTCAGTGTAGATGAAACAGCCTAATATTGGAAGAAGATGCCATCTAGGGCTTTCATAGCTAGAGAGGAAAAGTCAATGCCTGGCTTCAAAGCTTCAAAGCACAGGCTGACTCTCTGTTAGGTGCTGGTGACTTGAAGGTGAAACCAGTGCTCATTTACCATTCCCAAAATCCTAGAGCCCTTAAGAATTATGCTAAATCTACTCTGCCTGTGCTCTAGAAATGGAAGAACAAGGCCTGGATGACAGCACATTTGTTTACAACATGGTTTACTGAATGTTTTAAGCCTACTGTTGAGACCTACTGCTTAGAAAAAACGATTACTGCTCATTGACAATGCACCTGGCAACCCAAGAGCTCTGATGAAGATGTACAAAGAGATTAGTGTTGTTTTCATGTTGCTAACACAACATCCATTCTGCAGCCCATGGATCAAGGAGTAATTTTGACTTTCAAGTCTTATTACTTAAGAAACACATTTTGTAAAACTACAGCTGCCATAGATAGTGATTCCTCTGATGGATCTGGGCAAAGTCAATTGAAAACCTTCTGGAAAGGATACACCATCCTAGATGCCATTGAGAACATTCATGATGCATGGGAAGAAGCCAAAATATCAACATTAACAGGAGTTTGGAAGAAGTTGGTTCCAACCTTCATGGATGACTTTGAAGGATTCAGGACTTCGGTGGCAGATGTAACCACAGATGTGTTGGAAATAGCAAGACAACTAGAAGTGAAGCCTGAAGATGTGACTGAACTGCTGCAATCTCATGATACAACTTTAACAGAAGCAATGGATAGTTGCTTCCTATGGGTGAGCAAAGAAAGTGTTTTGAGATGGAATCTACTTCCGGTGAAGATGCTGGAAAGATTGTTGAAATGACAACAAAGGATTTAGAATATTAAATCAGCTTAGTTGATAAAGCAGCATCAGGGTTTGAGAGGATTGACTCTAATTTTGAAAGAAGTTCTATGTGGGCTAAATGCTATCAAACAGTATTGCATGCTAAAGAGAAATTGTTCCTGAAAGGAAGAGTCAATCGATGGGGCAAAATTCATTGTCGTCTTATTTTAAGAAATTACCACAGTCACTCCACCCTTCTGCAACCACCACCTGATCAGTCAGCAGCCTTCAACATCGAGGCAAGACCCTCCACCAGAAAAAAGATTAATGACTTGCTGAAGACGCAGATGATGGTTAGCATTTTTTAACAATAAAGTATTTTAAAATGAAGGAATGTACTCTTTT
The DNA here is from genome assembly GCF_949987535.1 of Balaenoptera acutorostrata. Lineage (NCBI taxonomy): Eukaryota > Metazoa > Chordata > Mammalia > Artiodactyla > Balaenopteridae > Balaenoptera > Balaenoptera acutorostrata. The sequence goes on from NC_080072.1 coordinate 72,592,332, forward strand.
TAGACATAATGCTATTGCACACTTAATAGACCACAGTATAGTGCAAACATAACTTTTACATGCACTGGGAAAAGAAAAAATTCATGTGACTCACTTTATTATGATATTTGTTTTATTGCAGTGGTCTGGAGCTGAATCTGCAATATTTCTGAGGTATGTCTGTACATAAATCTTTGATCACATTTCTGATTCTCTCCTTGGGGTAGAATGCAAAAAATGGAATTCCAGGTAAAGATGAAAACTCTTTAAGGCTTATGATAATTTTGCCAGATTGCTTTGCAGAAAATATATATCCATTCATACTCCCACGAGCAACATGAGAACACCACTTCCCTGTACCCTAACCAACACCCAGTCATTGAATTGATTTTTTGAAATGCATTCTGAAAGAATCCTCTTCATCCAGAAGCTAATGGTGAGATCTTTGGAGTCAGTCAAGGTTGAGATTCAATCCTCAGCCTGTGTAGCCATGTGACATGTGAGTCAGTCTCGGAACATCTGTTTCCTCATTCAGTCGGTAACAATAACTACCACACAGAGTTTTGTGGTGATTAGATGTAATGTTTATAAAGTGCTTAGCACAGTCTTGGCAAACAGAGTTCAATAAATGGTATATGTATTTTAGACTAAATGTCCCATGAGGTCATGTCTATTGTGGGTTGTTGTTATTTGGGTTTTCTTTGCTTTTTGTTTTTGTTTTTTGTTTTTTGCCTTTGCTCAGTGTCCGATGCATTGCTGGCACTCAATATCGAATGAGTGAGGGCTCCAGAGTAGGAAGGGTGGGGAGTGCAGCCCTGATGGGTCTCTTATCAGGCTCTCTGACGGCAGGAGACAGATGACCTCGATCTTGCGGAGGCCTCATGCTCTCCACCTCACTCTGGCCCTGATCAAGCCTGCAGTTGTTCACCCACTGATTCTGGAGGTTGTTCATCAGCAGATTCAGAGCAACAAGTTCCTCATTGTACGAATGAGAGAATTTCTGTGGAGAAAGGAAGATTGCCAGAAGTTTTACCAAGAACGTGGAGGGCATTTTTTCTCTCAGCAGTTGGTGGAGTTCATGGCCAGTGGGCCAATCTGAGCCTAAATCCTCCCCAACAAGGATGTCATCCAGATCTGGAGGACCCAGAGGGATGGGACCCACCAGAGTGTTTTGAGCATGCCAAGTGGCCCCAGATTCAATTCGTGGGAGTTTTGGCCTCACCAACACCTGTAACACAACCCATGGCTCAGACTGTGGTTTCAGCCAGTAGAGAGATTGCAGCCTTTTCCCCTGACTTCAGTGAACAGTGTTGGTATGAGGAAGAGGAGCCCTAGCTGCGCTACAGTCCAGAGGAGGCCTGTCTGTCTGTGAAGACTGGTGGCATTACCCAGCCTTTTCTCGCAGACTTCTGGTCCAGAGCATTCTCCTAGGACCAGGGAGGCCTGGGGCTCATTGCACCATCTCTGCTGGCCACCGCCACCTGCGTAAGGGCCTAGCTCCTCGCTGCTGTCTCTTCTAGAATCTAACTCTCTATCTGCCTCTTCTCTGGAATGTTCATGGGTGGTTCAGAGGAATAATGGCTCCTCTTTTTTCTGAGAACTATTCATCCGTTTTCAAGGAGGAGCTTTCCTAATTGACTTGCCTGAAAAACGCAGTGGCTCTGTATTAGCAATATTTGGTCTATTTTCCTTAATGAAAGTCAGTGTTCTACTGAATCCTCAAGGCTGGGAGAACTACTCTAGGTGTTATCTCTCTATCCTTAACTGGAGTAATTAAACCTGTCCTGAAGCCAAAAAAAAAAAAAAAAAAAAAATCGCATGTATGAAAAGCTTCTATTTCAATAGTTAAAAATGATATGTCCCTTAAGTTAATTTAATTACTAATAAAGTCCTGGGCTTAGTAGCTATTTGCATTTCCAGTCTGTCATTTTAAAATTCATGTCCTCTGGCCATTCAACAAGGGAATTTGTAGGTTTTTACCAAGTGTTTAAAATATGACCCACACTTTATGTCCAAAAAGTTCACATCTAAGAATTTATCTTAAAGAAACAAAGCAGCTATATTCACAAATACATATACATTTACTATATTAATTATATATATATATTTTTTTCTTTGTGCTGTTTAGTACTTTTTAGATTTCCTATAGTTTTTTTTAATAATCAGAGAAAAAATAATAAATATGATTTGGAGAAAAAAACCCCAAAATAGAAAAACTTCCTGTGGGAAATTACTATTAAACAAGTTTTTAGTTGATGGACACATTAAACCTAACTGAATCAATCCTGAGAATCCCAGCGGTCACCCATTCTCTGTCTATCTGTCTATCATCTATTATAGATTTTATCTGGACCAATTGGAAACCATTTACTTTTCAATATTCATAAGAACTTGGTCAGTGTGTCACCCATATTTACTGCCCATTGTTTAATATGAATCCCTGTAACCACCTGAAATGTCTCTCTCCAAGGGAGAGCTCTCCTCTGGGTGTTCACCCCACCTGGGCCAGTCACCAACTTGAGATCTAGCTCACATTCTACTTTGGACTTTGCCCTTCTTTTCTGTATAGTCTCTGTTCAAAGATGCATTAGGATTTGAGACTAATGTTTTAAGCTGTAAGTCAGGACATGCATCAGTTCATGGGAGGCAGTGTGGTCATGTGGAAAGAATGAGATTTGGATTCAGATAGAATTAGATTTAAATCTCAGCCCTACATTTATTAGCTGTGTGATGTTAAGCTATTTAAAAAAGGGTAATAATGCCTACTCTGTAGTGTTATGAGAATTAAATAATGACAATATGTATATACACCTGGGCCTGGCATGGAAGAGCAACTCAATAAACAGTTCTCTCCCTCATTTTCCTCCTTTCCTCATTCCCTTCGTCGCACCTGCTGCATCTGATGAGGAGAAGGGACCCCTGCAGAATATAAGGAGATGCGTATTAGGAAGTGGAAATGAAGATGGAAGGAAACTAGTGGGTGGAGAGGCAGAGGGGGTTGGGTAGTGAAGATCAGAACTGGAAGAAAGCCCAGATTGACTGTTTTGTAAATGTAGGAAGCGTTTCAGGAGAGGAGGGAAAAACAGCACATGCTTTAAACAAGTTGGAGGAAAAGAAGGTGGGTGAGGTAGGGGCATAAGAAACAGTATTACCCTCTCTTGACTGGGCTATGCCACCAATGGGCAAAGGAACATTAGGCCAGGTAAATGAGGTTGATAAAATTTCAGGTAGGAAACAGGAAGATACCAGCAAGAACAGGATATTTTCCTAATCTCACCCAGCAAACTTTAGCTTTGGCAACCAAAATTGGTTTCTTTGACTATCAAAGGAAATATCTAGTCAAGCCTGGGAATAAGATCAAGGTTTAAATTAAATCAACTGCAATTGACAACAGTTAAGAATTATAACCAACTATATAGCACAGGGAACTATATTCAATATCCTGAGATAAACCATAATGGAAAAAAATATTAAAAATGAATGTAGAGACTTCCCTAGTGGCACAGTGGTTAAGAATCTGCCTGCCAATGCTGGGGACATGGGTTTGAGCCCTGGTCCAAGAAGATCCCACATGCTGTGGAGCAACTAAGCCCGTGCGCCACAACTACTGAGCCTGTGCTCTAGAGCCTGCGAGCCACAACTACTGAGCCCGCATGCCACAACTACTGAAGCCCACGTGCCTAGAGCCCATTCTCCACAACAAGAGAAGCCACCATAATGAGAAGCCCGCACACCGCAACGAAGAGTAGCCCCCCCTTGCTGCAACTAGAGAAAGCCCGCGCACAGCAACAAAGACCCAATGCAGCCAAAAATAAATAAATAAATAAATTTATATTTTAAAAAAAGAATATATATATGTACACACTCATACATAGCTGAATCACTTTGCTGTACAGCAGAAATTAACACAACATTGTAAATCAACTATACTTCAATAAAAAAAAATTATAACCAAACTGAAACCACACAGGTATTTTTGTCAAGACCTTATATTAGCTCACAAGTAGTATATATAATTACAAAATTTACTTGAAAATTTGTAGAGCCAGGAATTACCAAGAAAACCTTGGGGGAAACAAACAAAGATGGAAGACTTGTTCTTATTATAAAACTCATTATAAAACTATAGCAATTAGTTCCAAGTAGAGCAATGGAACAGAATAAAGATTTCAGAAATAGATCTGTATATATATAGTCTGTTAATTAATGACTAAGATAGCTCTGCAGAGCAGGGGTAAAGGACTGTCATTTCAACAAATGGTGCTGAGGCCAGTGCATCTCCATGTGGAATAGAATGAAACATGATTCCTATCTCAGACCACACATAAAAATCAACTCCCAGCTGGACTGTAGAGTTAAATGTAAGAGGCAAATCAGATAAGCTTCTGGGACATAACACAGAAGAATCTCTTTATGATCTTAGGATAGAGAATGGTTTTCTCAAACAGGACACAGAAACATTAATCATTGATAAATTGACCTTTGTTGAAATTAAGAACTTCTGTTCAACAACACATCATTTACAGAACAAAAAGGTATGCCACTGGAGAAGATTTTGCAATACATATACTCAACAAAGGAATTGTATAAAATATATCTCCCAGAAATTAGTAAGAAAAAGGCAGACAACCAGTTCAAAAATGGGCAAAATATCTGAATACATATATCCCAAAAGATGACATCAAAATTTGCATAAAAAATATGAAATGTTCCTTAACATCATTAGTCATCAGAGAAATGAAAATAAAACCACAAGAAGAGGGCTTCCCTGGTGGCACAGTGGTTGAGACTCTGCCTGCCAATGCAGGAGACACGGGTTCGAGCCCTGGTTTGGGAAGATCCCACATGCCACGGAGCAAATGGGCCCGTGAGCCACAATTACTGAGCCTGCGCGTCTGGAGCCTGTGCTCCGCAACAAGAGAGGCCGCGATAGTGAGAGGCCCATGCACTGTGATGAAGAGTGGCCCCCACTTGCCACGACTGGAGAAAGCCCTCGCACAGAAACGAAGATCCAACACAGCCATAAATAAATAAATAAAGCACACACACACACAAAAAAACCCACAAGAAGATACTATTACATATCCATCAGTGTGACTAAAATTAAAAAGACTGAAAATACCAAATATTTCGCAAGGATATGGGCTGATGAGAGTGGAAACTGCTATAAGCAACGAAAAAGTACAGAGTCATGCTGCAACATGAATGATCTCAGACATCACACTGTGAGAAAGAAGTCATACACAATAAGGTACACATCGTATAATTCCACTTGAATGAAGTTATTATTTGGTAAATTTATAAAATTTGCCTGGAGAAGAATTTTCCGAGCTATTTTTAGTTAGTTTTTTAACTTTGGTAACATTCCACCAAAGTGTGTAGAAAAAACTTTACATTCCCTGTCTGCACTTTGCCAGTTTTTCTGATATATTAACATGGAGGTGGAGGCCAATGCACTTAGATAAGAGAAAAAATTAAAGGCATAAGAATTGAAACAAGAAGCAAAAATATCTTTATTGGTGGGTCACATAAAATTACACCTGGAAAATCCTAGCACATCAAAGATAAAACAAATTTAAACGATAGAATTCAGCAAGTTTGCAGGATATAAAATTATCATGCAAAAATGACTAGCTTTCATATATAAAAATAACCAGTTATAAGATATAATGGAAGGGCTTCCCTGGTGGCACAGTGGTTAAGAATCCTCCTGCCAATGCAGGGGACACCGTTTAGAGCCCTGTTCGGGGAAGATCCCACATGCTGTGGAGCAACTAAGCCCGTGCACCACAACTACTGAACCTGCACTCTAGAGTCCACAAGCCACAACTACTGAGCCCGCATGCCACAACTACTGAAACCCGCATGCCTAGAGCCCATGCTCCGCAACAAGAAGCCACCGCAACGAAGAGTAGCCCCTGCTCGTTGCAACTAGAGAAAGCCCACACACAGCAATGAAGACTCAATGCAGCCAAAAATAAATTAAATAAATAAAAATTTTAAAAAAAGATATAATGGAAGAGAAAAACTATAATCACAATAGCAGCGCAAAAGACAAAATACTTAAGATTAAATTTTAGAAGTGTTCAAAACCTCTATGAAGAACATTTAGAACATTTCTGAAACACATAAAAGACTTGACATCCATACAAGATGTCAGTTCTTCCTAATTTATAAATTTAATGCAATTCCTCCAAAAAAAACCAAAAAATTTTTTTGTTGCTGAAGCTACAAAATTGATACTTAAGTTCATTTGGAAAAACAAACATAAAAGAATAGCGAAGAAAACATTGAAAATGAAAAGCTATGAGGGGTGATTAGCCCTATCAGACATTATACCATACTACAGAGCCTTCATATTTAAACCTTGTGCTATCAGTGCATGAAGAAACAGACCAATGGAATGGAATAGAAAGTCCAGAAATAGACCACACTACATATGAAAATCTAGCACATTGCTGGGGCAAAGAGGCCACTTTAATAAATGATGCACAGACAACTGAATAGTCATTTGTAAAAGATAAAATTAAATCCATTTCTCACAACTTTACAAAGTTGTAAAGTCCATCTATCTCTAAATGGATCAGAGATCTAAATGTGAAAGAAATGAAACTATAAGAGCACAAAAGGAAAGAAAACAAATTTTGTAATACATTATAGACAAAGTTTTTAAAAAATTAATTTGGGGGGGAAGGGACTAAAAATCCTAGAAAAATGGACAAAATACACGAACAAGCAATGTACCAAAAATGGCCCTTACATATACATTTACAAGTTCAACTTCATTCATAACAGAAATGAAAACTAAAACTACATGGAGATAATCATCCACTAGATTGGCAAAAAATCAAAAGCTTGACAATTAATTCTGATGGTGAGGAGAAATAGGCAGTCTTACACATTTTTGGCAGAAATACAAAACGATGCAAACTCTCTGGAAGGAATTTGGCAGTATTTAGCAAAACTACATATGCATTCACCCTTTTACCCAGCAATCCCACCTTCTAGGAATTGACTCTGAAGATAAACTTCCAAAAATATGAAAATACTAATAAGGTTAATATTGCAGCATTATTTATATATTGTAAATATTGGAACTACTTAAATACCCATATGTAGGAGAATGATAGAATAAACCATGGTATTTAAATTCAATGGAGTATTGTGTAGCTATGAAAAACAGAAAAGACCTTTATAAAATTGTAGGGAATAATTTCTAGGATATATTGTTCGGAGTGAGAATATATATAACGTACAAATTTTTGTATAAGAAAAATGGGGAAATTAAAAATACACATATCCACTTTTAGCAAAAAGAAATGAAGAAAGGATAAACAAGAATGAAACTGTTTACCTACAATGGATAGAGCAGAAAGAGGAGAAAGGCATGGGGCAACAGGGAAGGGAGTAAGATTTGAGGACACATGAGTATACACTGAAGAAAATAATAAGGGGTAAAGGAGCATTCCCCCTTGCAACCTACTCTCAAAAGATTGAAAAAAAGTATATGTAAGTGTGCATGTTCATGCTTGTATATGAATATATATGTGTGGAACATACACACAGAGAATAACTTTTTAAATGATGAAATGTTAAAAATTGGTGAATCTGCGTAAAAGGTAAAAAGTACTCTAGTATTCTTACACATTTTCCATAAATTTGATATTATTTCAAAATTAAAAGTTTAAAAAACATGACCTGGTTTTAAAGTACTACTAAAAAGCTCAGAAATCAAGACTGGGATGATCAACCATTGCGTGTTTTCAGATATGTCTATGGATGGATAGATGTCATTTCACAAGTCCTATTTCCAGACTATTAAGACCAATAGACAAAAAAACCCCACAAAAACCCAAAAAAACCAACAGACGTGCAATTGCACCTCTTATTCCATTAGGCAATGGCTTTTTGCCTCTAGCAGCATTTGCGCAAAGTCCAGATACACCCCGCAATCAGTTCAAATGCAATCATAGGTAGGCTGAAGTTAGTTTTATAAGCTTATAGTGGAGAAAATACTGATTTTTAAACAAAACGAACATGAAACTCTTGAAATTAAACAGGCACTGTGATCAAGGGTACTCAAGCACTAGTGTTGGGTAGCTGTACATGAATCATCAGCACTGCCTAGTGGCTCTGACAGGCAGAAGAGAGTGTGGCCTGGGCCAACCAGCCTAATATCCATTGTGCTTCTTTCATTTAATCAACTATTATGTGCAATCACCAGCCAAGAGCTCTTTGAATCTCACTTGACCACTTATGACGTCAAGGCACACAGATTAAATATTCTTTTATTTGACCCAAATTATTATTGAGTGATAACATTTAAATTACACATCGGAAAGCAGTACAATTACCTCTTAAAACAGGCAATGATGGTTTAATTAAGAGTTTGATAGGGCTTCCCTGGTGGCGCAGTGGTTGAGAATCCGCCTGCCAATGCAGGGGACATGGGTTCAAGCCCTGGTCTGGGAAGATCCCACATGCCGCAGAGCGACTAGGCCCGTGAGCCACAACTACTGAGCCTGTGCGTCTGGAGCTTGTGCTCCGCAACAAGAGAGGCCGCGACAGTGAGAGGCCCGTGCACCGCGATGAAGAGTGGCCCCCGCTCGCCGCAACTAGAGAAAGCCCTTGCACAGAAACGGAGACCCAACACAGCCAAAATAAATAAATAAATAAATAGCGTTCCCTTAAAAAATAAAAAAAAAAAGTTTGATAAAGAAGATATGGAAAAATCAGGATGTGAAGAAAAGTACCATGGTGAACATACACCTTGACACAGAGACTAAAATATTTGACTATACAATTTGGGGTTCTAATTCAACAATTTTTGTTAGTAGTCATGCTGAAAGTAACTGGAGAAATATATACATAATTGTTGAGAGGTTGTGTCTGGGGAGAGGATTATAGGGAAATACACACGTTTTGATAAAATTTCAATGTCTGAATTTTGAAGAATAAATATGCATTGCCTTTACGATTTAAACAGCTAAAATCAGATCTAGTTATCAGTCATGGCAATAAGCAAGCTACGTGAACTGACTTCTTAAGAGATTAAGCTAAATCGCTAGTATTTTCAGACCTAGCTATTAAACATTAAATTCAGACTATTAAAAGAAAATGAGAAAAGCAAATGATGAAATGTGGACATTTTTCATTCAAAATATGGAAGCTCTTTGGACTCAAAAAACCAAGTCTTCATTCTATAAAAACTTTTATAATAATCTTAATGGTAGTTAGCTTTAAAAAGCCACAAAATACTGTGAATTAAATGTATGAGAGATACAAAAGAGGACATCAGATTACATTGGGGGATGGTTATTTTTATTAAATTTAATTAATTAATTAATTAATTTCTTTCTGGCCACGTTGAGTCTTTTTTGCTGCGCCTGGGCTTTCTCTAGTTGTGTCGAGCCGGGGCTACTCTTCGCTGTGGTGCGCGGGCTTCTCACTGCAATGGCTTCTCTTCTGGCGGAGCACAGGCTCTAGGCACTGCGGGCTTCAGTAGTGGCACGTGGGCTCAGTAGTTGTGGCACATGGGCTTAGTTGCTCCGCAGTATGTGGGATCTTCCCGGACCAGGGATCGAACCCATGTCCCCTGCATGGGCAGGTGGATTCTTAACCACTGTGCCACCAGGGAAGTCCCGTTATTTTTAAATATAGTACATTTCATCGGAAAAATTTTACAATGGGAGACTTTTTTATTCCATTTTTCTAATAAAGAGTTTTTCCTCTTTATTAAAACATAAAATGTTTTCTTCTTGACCCTTTACATGTAAAATTTATCAATTTTACGGGCAATTTCCTGGCAATTTCACCAGGCTGAGCCAGGTGAAATATGTCAAGCAATTTACATATAAAATTAGAAAGCTAATTTTGGTTTTACTGCATAGTTTAGTATGCACAAGTTCCAAATTTACTTCAAAACTACACTGACTTAATTTTAGATTTGGAAGCACCACCTTGTGGCAAAAGTAAGAACTTCTGAATTGAAGGAGTCAAGACGAGTTTCCGGGAGAGAACACTGGTGGGCTTCTGAGGCATTGGTCAAGTTCTATTTCCTGACCTGTATAGAGAATGCCATGAGGCTCACTTTATCATTATCTGTTAAAGCACATGACTTTTCTGTTATTGCAGGTCATAATTTTAAAAGTTTAGGGAAAAAATGTCCAGTTTGTACCCAAATTGAAAGTCGTATGCCTAAATGCTTGAATTTTCTAAAAGTACCAGTTTTATTTCCTAGAATTGTAAATGCACCATTGTATTTTTGATACACAACAAAATGCCAGAAAGAGGGATATTCTTTGGTAAACGATGGAAGGATTTTTTTCCTCAAAATGTTTTCACTGAGGGCTTCCCTGGTGGCGCAGTGGTTGAGGGTCTGCCTGCTAGTGCAGGGGACACGGGTTCGGGTCCTGGTCTGGGAGGATCCCGCATGCCGCGGAGCGACTGGGCCCGTGAGCCACAATTACTGAGCCTGCGCGTCTGGAGCCTGTGCCCCGCGGCGGGAGGGGCCGCGATGGTGAGAGGCCTGCGCACCGTGATGAAGAGCGGTCCCCACACCGCGATGAGGAGTGGCCCCCGCTTGCCGCAGCTGGAGAGGGCCCTCGCACGGACCGAGGACCCAACACAGCCAAAAATAAATAAATAAATAAAAGGAATTATTCTCATGGTCTGTCCAAATTATTAAAAAAAAAAAAAAAAAAAAGGTTCTCACTGAGGCCCTCTCTCAGCCTCCAGAGCAACTCTTGGGGCTTTGCAGTCATCTGGAAATCACCGCTACACACCTATCCCAACGTGTCTGAAAACTGCCCAAAAAACCCTAGACTTCACTGCATCAATACAGAATATCAAGGATATGTGGCATATTTAACTATGCAGCAATATTCATCAAAAAGGCTTTTCTTTCCTATTTACTGTATTTCTAGGAAGTGACACACGCTATTCACAAAATGACCTGAATTGGCTGAGAGTTTCACCCTCTCTCACTGCCATGGAATCACTTTTCCTAGGAGCTAACAGAATCACATTTAGTACCTCTTTCATACCGTAGAGCAGTTTGTAGGAAGGGAGAAAGCCTTACTCTTTTTTTCTCAGGAACCTGTCAGGACGCATTAGTGACCATCTCCCTCACTATGACCCTCACCCCAGCAGGTGACATCTCATTGGCAGGTGAGAAGAGCCATTGGCTGGGTCTTCCCAGACAGCCACCCAAACCAGCTTCCATCCCACCATGGAGAGCAACTCTTGATTTCATCTTTGCTTCATTCAAATACTGGGAATATTAAAGAGGGAGCAGACGTGCCTGAGAATATTTCACAGGACAAGGCCTTCTGCTGAGTTAATGCAACCTGCTAGAATAATCCTCACGCTCAAGTGAGGCACAGAAAACATTTTTAAAGAAACGAAGGCTACATCGCAATTCTTGACTTAGACCCATTAAAAGGGCTATGATATAGAGGCAGCCACTAAGCAAATGCTGCCTTTTATAGTTTGACACATTCTAGGTATGAATATGCCAATAATCAGGAATATCGCTCAGTCTAGCGTTTGTTTCTACATATAAAGAAATGTCAGGCTGTTGTACCACCAAGATCTATAACTTCCTTAAGGAGTCTTGAATATATAGCTGTACTGTAAGATGAAAAGAAGGAATACTCTCAGGGAGTCTTTTAACAGAGTCTTAAAAAGGAGAATGGGATTATGGAACTTCAATCTGAAGAGGTCAAATTCTTAGGTCCCCCGAATACAAATAAGAAAATGTAACAGGAGCTGCTTCTCTAAGATTTTGGAATTGCCCATGCTCAATGTTAAGATAAAATATTATTAATGAGAAACCTTGGCATTGATATTCCACAGAAGTTATATTTCAATATGTTTATCTAATATAACCATAAGGTTCAAGTGACCACTCTATCTTAAAAAAAAAAAAACCAAAAAACTCTTCAATAGCTTCTAAGAAGATATGGTTAAATTATTTTAACCCTTTCCTCCTAGAAACAGGTGAGAGAGAGAGAGAGAGAGAGAGAGAACCATTAATAATAGAAAATAATGGAGAAAATTACTACCATTCAATGGGAACATAATCCTCTGGAATCTTTGCTACAACTGGAATAAAAAACTCAATAATTCTGACAGACTTTATTTTCTGATACAAACTTATATCTAGTTATTCAAAGTATAGGGTATATGTAATCATTCAAAGTTTCTGGCTGATACTATCACAAGCATTAGAAAAAGAGCATATACTGAGTAACAGACAGTGAGCTTAGGTACTGTTTCATATAAATTGTTTTACCTGCAGGAAATCTAGGATGTCTAGAAGTTACAAAAATTATAAAAAGGGCTAGATTCTATAAGCTCTTTTCCTCAACTTTGGCTAAATATAATAACCTTAAAATACTGACAGTCTTTGATTATAAAGCAGAAACGTACAATGGTAGATTTATTTTAGTCCTTACTCAAGACTGTATTTAAGCAAAGCTCTCACTCGGTAAGACATATACTGATGTCAGAAAACAACATTCTAAGTTTTATGGAGCATTTACAGAACAGGTAATGTTAACAACCAGATTAAAAAATAAGGAAAACCAATGCTATACTATATACCCTTGAGCTGGGAAGTTTCTCAAATAATGAAGTCATGTTCAGGAAATGATATTCAAAAACATAAATTTTTATACATTAGTTTCTCTGTTAAGTAAGAATCATTCAAATTCTTCAGTTAACAGCAATACTCAAAAAATCTTCAAATCTTCAACCGGTAAACTTGTAGTTTACAACGTTTCGATTTTTCCTGAATCTTGAAAACTTCAAACTGCCATTAAATATATTATCTTCTGTTTCTTCTTAAAGAACTAATGTTCATAAAAGGATCATCATCATCATCCTGGAATGACATCCAAATGTAAAATTAGTGACTGTTCCATGCTTCACTGAAACAAGACAGAAGTTCTTATGGGCAAAACAATACCAGTAAGAGCCATTTTCTCCTTTCACATGGGGTAGACTTTCATTTTTCTATTTCCTTTATAAATATGAATAGTTTGTCAATTTTTTTCTCTTCCTTCCTTCCTTCCTTAGTAGCTATTTCATTGTTAAAACAATGAAAGTCCAGCTAAATTCTTAGCAAGCATTAAAAATAAAAATTTATCCTGCTCTATATGTGTGTATATATATAAGCCCACAATATATATCATATATATTTCTCTCAACTATTCACCTTAATAAAAGCAAATAAGGCATGGGCAAGACAAAAAAAAAAAAAACCAAAAAAAACTCTTCAAGTCATTTCTATTAGGTTTTTAAATAGGTTTTTTTTTTTTTTTTCACTTACATTTTATAACTGGCATATCTGATGTTCTGGAAATTCAGAGCGAAAAAAATAATGAAGCCACATGACCTAATTCAGAAATAGCTGTAATTTTTATTTCCATTACCCATTTAATGCTAGAAATAGACAGCGACTCTCAGACTGGTACAAGAAGCAACCTAGGAAAGCAACCTTTCAAATATTTTTTTTTGGAAAAATAAGTAGAGGAACTATTTAGTTTCAAAGAGTTCCCATGCTGCTGGGACGTAGATTATATGCATAGTAAGAATAGGCAGGAATATCAGATATTAACTAAGAATTTAATTAGAGAGAATGAAAACTTAACCTTCGATAAGCCCCAAATACATAATTTGATGAGGTTAACATAAAATCAATGATATACATTCTATAACTAACTATTCAAAAGAGAAAGCAAATTTGTAAAGTTTTGATTTATGTTTCTTTTAAGACATGAATAAAAAGGGATAATTATTTGGTGTTAGGCTCTGCTGGTGATATTAACATGTCCCAGTGTTCGCTAAATTAGCTATCTCTAGTGAGATATGGATGCCTTGAGAAACACAAATTCGCTCTCACTTATTGATTCATTTTCTGCTACCATAAAAGGCAGAACTCGTTAATAAATCAGAGATAAATCCAAACCATAGTAGAGAATTTGCTAATAGTTCTCCTTTGCAGCTAACATGAACTATGTGAATTTCTGTAAGTAACATATAACCACATGTATATCTAGATGCTTTGGAATTAACGAACGGGTCAACCACTGCCCACTTCTCTCCTGGAGGCAACATGCTAGTATTTAATAGGCAGACTGAGCTCATGGTGACATTTTTCTTTGCAGCCTGAGTTCTGGGGAGTCTTCTCTTCAAGCTGTTTCAAAACCACAGCTGAGACACAGGGAACATGACGGCAGCAGGCGAAGCTCGAAATGAAAGGCGTGAGTCATGTGGTACAACAGGGATGAACCTGGAGGACACTATGCTCAGTGAAATGAGCCAGGCTCAAAAAGACAAATGCTGTATAATTCCACTTATATGAAGTATCAGAGTAGTCAAAATCATAATGACACAAAGTAGAAGAGCCCCTTGCCAGGGGCTGAGGAGAGGGGAAAATGAGGAGATGTGGTTCAATGGGTATAGATTTTTCGTTTTGGAATATGAAAAGGTTCTGGAGATCGTTGTACAACAGTGTGAATATACTTAATATTAGTGAACAAACTGTACACTTAAAACTGGTTAAGATGGGGCTTCCCTGGTGGCGCAGTGGTTGAGAATCTGCCTGCCAATGCAGGGGACACGGGTTCGAGCCCTGGTCTGGGAAGATCCCACATGCCGTGGAGCAACTGGGCCCGTGAGCCACAATTACTGAGCCTGCGCGTCTGGAGCCTGTGCTCTGCAACAAGAGAGGCCGCGATAGTGAGAGGCCCGCCCACCGCGATGAAGAGTGGCCCCCGCTTGCCGCAACTAGAGAAAGCCCTCGCACAGAAACGAAGACCCAACACAGCCATAAATAAATAAATAAATAAATTTAAAAAAAAAAAAAAACTGGTTAAGATGGTAAGTTTTATGTTGTGTGTTTCTACCACAACTGAAAAACACCATCATGTACCACCTTAAATATACGGGAAATGTGTAGAGCATATAGTGAACATTTAATAAACATTCTGTTGTAAAGTAACATCAAAGGCTTTCACGATATCATCACCACTATTTCTCCAAACATAAACACCAGAAGCTGAAAAAACTATTCTGATCCTACTGTTAACTGGGCAAGTTAAATAAGAGCTGAGTGAATATTATATGTTAAGGATCTGCAGGCCTTTCACATCTGAGGTATTTCCATCGATGAGCACTCAGCAGAGGCCGCTCACTGACTCAATGTTAACTATGGTTCAAAGGAAGGTGATCAATGAAACTATTTTTAGAAATAGTTTTCGGCAACTAGCGTAGCAGTCCCTATTCAGATTTTATAAACATTTAAGAAGTATTTAAGACTTAACGTATTACGCTATTACCTCATCTGATTCAAAGTCAACCCCTTTAGTGTTGTGACTCCGGGACATGTGTTTGCTCGATGATGAAGTGCTCAACCACCTGAGGCAAAACATGACAAAAACAGAGAAAATGAACCACAGAATTCATCACAGAGGCCTTTCTAGCTAAGCTTTTCATTTTAGTAGCAGCCATGAATAAAAATAACTAACACATTCCCTTCGAGCTACATTAGAGGCAGTAGGAGCTTAGTGGCAATGAAAAGGACTCTGATGTCAGGGTCTGAATTCCAGTTCTGCCATTTAGGGGCTACATGGCTTCAAGCAGCTTAGCCTCTCTGTGCCGCAATTTCCTCACCTGTAAAACGAGGATGATAAGAACTTTTTAAAGATTAAATGTGTTTATATACTTAAACACTTGGATCAGTGCCTGACACACATGAAGCACGCCACAGATGTTTGCTGACGTCATAGTTCTTAGCATATATTAACACGTATCTACTACCATCCTCTACTCCTGAAAATTATGGCAATACTGAAATATTTTAAATCAAATCTCAGTTACGTTTCTGTAACAGGATAAAAGGATCTTAGGAGGCTCACCACTTTCTAGGGTTGCCTCACTGTTAATATTATTTGTGTCCAGTCCGAATAACAAATATTTACTTAGTGCTTGACCGCTGCCAGGTACTATGATAGGCCCTGGGAAACATCAGTAAGCAAGATAATCAGGAATCTACTTTTATGAAGCTTAACTTGTAGTGATGGAACTCATATTCCTATGTATTTTTACTAACAAAAATTTTAAGTCATCTTAGGACAGGGGCCAGCAAACTTGGCTAGCAGACCAAATCCAGCCTACCTGTTCCTTACAGCCTATCAGCTAAGAATGGTCTTCACATTTTGAAATGGGTATATTTAAATGGCTATATAAGCACCTACATAATATCCCCAGTTTTGCCTCTTGGCCCGCAAAGCCTAACATATTTACTACCTGGCCCTTTAAGAAAAAAGTCTGCCGGCTCCTGTCTTAAATAAAAGCAGTGTTTGTGAACTCTTAGCCAAAAATTTATTACCATGCTTTGGGATGTTACTATAGCAAACAAAATATATCTAAAGGTCTTGTCTGGACAAATTGTTGAGAGTCAAGAGGTCTATGCGTCAGAAGGAGACAGAAAAATCCACAGGCTCTTAGGCACAAACGTAAAGGACAGGAGGATTTGCCGAGCAAACTTGAAGAGCAACATAGCTTTGGAGGTAGAGGATCAAGGAATCTATCAACCAGTCTACCTGGGAAGTCCCCAACTCTCTGTACTTGACCTAAGCAGGAACTGAGCATTGTTGACTTGTTTCCATCATCTGTGACAGGAAGAAGCAGATCAAAAGCATGAAGCCACAGTGCCAAGGCTAGCCACAGCAGGTGAGACATTGTTGCTGTGAGAGCTGGGGAAAGACGGAGGTTATAGGAAGAAGCACCCGCTGAGGCCTGACTCTGCTTGCTGATGTCTCCCCAGACAAATAACCAGTGGTGTCCAGAAACAAGCCAGGCATTCTACACCAGATGCTGGCTCATCTGATCATAGCAGGAACCCCTAATTCTGCACCAGAGGACCTCACACACCTACAGATCCAGTCTATGAGAGGTCCCCTATCCTTAGAAAGCAGTGGCAGGAAGGGAAGAATGGTTATACAGTTTTGACTGCTGGGTCAAATAAATGCGCTATTGTCCTGGATGTCAAAAAATGTTTAATTGGATTAGTTTCCTGTGGATGGCTCAAAAATAAGGCAGACAGGGTGTATTACATTGAGTGCCACGAGCTGTAAGTCTTCTCCATTTTTGTACAGATATAACTTGGAGGCACAAGTCAGAATTCCTACCTAGAGATGTTCAGCCAATTATGTCAGTTGTAGCAGTATCACAAGCATAAGAGAACATGTTAAATTGGCCTTGGTACATAAAAGTTGCCACCAAAATGTTGGCTCCCCCCACTGCAAGGTTTAATAGAATCCCCTCCATCTCTCCTCCTCTACCTGGCCTGATGGGGCCAGGTCTTCTCTGGCTCACTGCTTTAAGGTCGGTGGTGGGGGGAGGGTTGCCACCAGCTCTATCAAATCTGGAAGGGTCCTTTTATCCCCAGTACAACCATGTAGAGTTTGGTGCAGTTTTTCCAGGGAAAAGTGGGTGGATTTCCACTGCCCATCCAGCAGAAAGGAGTTTTACAGTTGGAAGTTCTTTCCTTTTTAAAGTCAACTACCAGAATATTAGTGCTTTTACTGCTTACCATTCTTCCCATTATTCTTGTTCTATTTCCCTAGCCTGTTATTTCTTCAATAAGCCCTTCTAGAGGTGTTACTATGTGTTAAGTACTGTACTTAGCACTTCACAAATATTAACTCACTTTAAAGCCTCATAACAACACTTGGAAGTAAATATTATTATCTTCATCTTACAAATGAGGATACTGAGGCACAGAAGTCAAAAAAACTTGCACAAGGTCCACACTCAGTAAGTGGTAGAGCTTAAATACTTTAAATGATGAGTGAAATAACTATACAAACCATGCCATTACTAAACAATTCCTCAAAGACAGCATAACTTGTGTCACCCAGCTGCTGTCATCAGGAACACAAATCTGCCAAGGCTGATTTCAGATTTCTTGCCAAAACGTTCGTTTCTAAATCTCCTCTCGTCAATTAAATGATTCTTATTACATGCAGAGGTCTGAGAGCTTAATCTATTATGTGAAGAAGCAAGAGCAAAGGATGGACCTAGAGATTATTGTACTAAGCGAAGTAAGTCAGAAAGAGAAAGACAAAGATCACATGATATCACTTACATGTGGAATCCAAAATACGACACAAATGAACTTATCTACAAAACAGAAACAGACTCACAGACATAGAGGATAGACTTGTAGCTGCCAAGGGGGAGGCAGGTGGGGGAGGGATGGAGTGGGAGTTTGGGGTTAGCAGATGCAAATTATTATATTGATACACACGATGGACAAACAACAAGGTCCTACTGCATAGCATAGGGAACCATATTCAGTATCCTGTGATAAACCATAATGGAAAAGAATATGAAAAAGAATATGTATATGTACAACTGATTCATTTTGCTGTACAGCAGAGATTAACACAACATTGTAAATCAACTATACTTCAATAAAATTAAAAAAAAAAAAAAAGAAGAAGCAGCAGCAACAGCAGAGACGAGTCCTGGAGCAGAATGCTTGGCTCCGTGACTGGCTGTGTGACCTTAGGTAAGTTACTTAGACTACCACGCCTCACTTTCTTCAAAGGTAAAAGGGGGAAAATAGAGTTATGAGTATATTTACCTCCTGGAGTGACTGTGAGCAGCAAATGAGCTAATTCATATGCAAATAAGCTAATTCATATGCAAAGGATCAGAATGCTACCTGATACATAGGAAGTGCTAAAAGCTGAAACAGAATATTAACAAAATACAAAGCTATTTTCTGTTAATTGGAGAGGACATAGTACTCCAGCAAGAAAATCACTGGGTAATAAAGACAAAAGGAAATGAATGACAAGTTATTCAAATTTTCAGTGAAAATACTTGTAATAATGCTGCATTGACTCCACGAACTACCCCTTGGTCTATTTTTCACGTTTGTACGTACGTGACTAGCTGAAAATAAATGTTAGACTGCCAGGGCTTCCCTGGTGGCACAATGGTTAAGATTTGCCTGCCAATGCAGGGGACATGGGTTTGAACCCTGGTCTGGGAAGATCCCACATGCCACAGAACAACTAAGCCCGTGTGCCACAACTACTGAGCCTGCGAGCCACAACTACTGAAGCCTGCACGCCTAGAGCCCGTGCTCCGTAATAAGAAAAGCCACCACAATGAGAAGCCCACACACCGCAATGAAGAGTAGCCCCCGTTTGCCGCAACTAGACAAAGCCTGTGTGCAGGAATGAAGACCCAACACAGCCATACATACATACATACATACATACATAAATAAAATTCTTTTAAAAATCAGACTTCCGTAGCATAGAGAAATGTATATGTTGAATTCTGGATAATTTTTAATTTTTTCAGATATTCCTTTTTGCAGGAAGTCACTGCACCGACCTTTGATCAGCTTTGGAAGTGGTAGGAAAAATGTCTTCTTCCGTATCTGACTCATCTACCACAATTACCTAAGGGGGAGAAACAAAACAGCAAATAGTCTTTGTGGGAATGGAAAATCTGAATAAAAATGCATTAACTAACGTCAAAAAATATATATTTTTACAAAAAGTTACAAAAAAGGAGGCAGATACCATGTAAGCAATAACCATGAAAACTAAAGCTCTGCCTAACCTCCCCACTAATGTCACTCTTCATTTATAAATGGTTTTTTTATACAACATGTGTGAGCTCACTTCTCTCCTGCTACCACGGCAGCCTGGGTACCTAAACATGCACTTAGATTGGTGAATGACTCACATTGGGTCATGTGTGGACAGTGCCCTGTGATTTTCTTGGGTTCTAATGAGGAACTAGGCCATCGGTGCTTCATCTCCAATTTTAAATGAGGTGTAAGACTGTGTAGGAAGTACCGGATATCTGTTTTTCTCTTACATTTATCCCTGTTAAATACCACTTGCTGCTTTTAAGCCCCATGAAAGATACTTGTGATTCTTCATTCTATCATCCAAATTACTACCTATTCCTCTACATTTTGTGTTATCTTGACACTTAATACACACATTTGCCATGTCTTCATCCAACTGATAAAGCCAAAGAAAAAATAGTGAAAAAAGCAGCACTTGAGACCCCCCCTCCACCCAAGGCTGACATTGAACTATTAATCAAAAACCGTTAAATGAAGTTGTCTAAATAGCTATGAATCCAGCCAATATTTCTGCATTTTGTCCATGAAACTATCAGGAGATTGTCTTAAGTGCCTTGAAGGAATCAAATGCCTTCGGCATTCCCCTTATCTACCACTATGTCACCTCAATCAAAAAAACGAAAGAAAAAGTTACCATGACTTGTTCTTTCTGAACTCATGTTCTTGCATTATAAAAGAAAAATCTAGAAGGGAAGCTACCTTGTGGACATGATGATAATTTTGTTTTCAGATACGATCTTGAAGCGATAGCAGGCAATAGTTGAATAGGAATAATGAAATGGAGCTCAGGATAAAAGTTAGCACCAGTATACCCATATATAATTGTATAATAATGAGAGGAAAAAAAAAACAAACAGAGAAGTTTTCTGGAAGAGGAGGTGGTCAATTGTGTCACATACTCAAGAGATCAAGAAGGAGTGAAATTTGAGAAAATGCTGGTGGGGCAGTATGATATAGAGCAACGATTCTCAACTAGGTGTGATTTTTAACCCCCCCTCCCATCCCAGAAACATCTGGACATGTCTGGAGACATTTTGATTATCATAACTAGGGGGGACACCCCAGGCATCTAGTAGGTAGAGGCCAGGGATGGTGCCTGGGAAGTAAGACACATGTGTTTTGAAAGAGGGGTAACAGGAGAATCAAGCCCATTCTGGACTCTTCTTGGAATCCAAAGGAAGAGCAGAAGTTTCATGTTAAATCTAGAGCTGAACACAGAGGTCCATAGAGTCAGACCTTGTAGCTTGTCTTGAGTCTGCCTTCAGCCATTAAGACACAAGCCAGAGTATTATGAGAGTATAAGTAACAAAAGGAAGCCAGCAATAAATAAGACCTCTCTACGCACTGAACACCCATCTTCAATCATAGTTTTCCATGCATGGACTCTTTTGGTTCAACGTTATTATCCTTAAAAATATTACTGGGTACATACATTTATGGGTGTCCAATCATGCGATCCATTATTAAAGAAAGAAAAAGAGAAACCCTCCTCCCACGCAAAAACCCTAGAAGCCCTCAGTCTAGATAATCAGTAAAGTTCTCTGCAGTTTTAACGTTCCACATTTTTTCTTCTTTCATTTACTTTGTAGACCAAAGAATTGACAATCATAATGTAGGAAACATAAATTGGTACACAATTACAAAACTTTTTTTCTTACCTCTGAATAATTCTTAGTAGCAACATTTTGGGAGGGCTGCTGTCTTGCAGCTTTAAAGGCTATAATGAAAAAGATGAAACATCCATTATGCTATTCTTAAAAAAGCTTAAGAAAAATTTGCACACTTCTTTAGCTGAAGGTTTCCTAAGTCCTATCTGCAAAAATCCATGATCACTAATTATAAAACCACTTACTGTGCTTTAAAATCGGGAGATGGAATTATATGTCTAACTACCAGTCTCATACGATTTCCCGGTTTACTCAAATAAAGTAGTAATAAGCAGTGTTCATAAATACACCTACACTAAAAATGTTTTATAGAAAAATACCTGAAGGATAAAATCTGATCACCTAATGGACTGAACTCCAAATACAGTGAAAGTAACCCTCCTCAGGTGTTGCTTCTCTTATGGTTAGCAATCTCTTTCCCTGTGGGAGCCACGTGGTTCCAGGAAGCGCTTCCTTATTCTCCTCTACTTTGTTAGAAGTATTCAGTACCTAAGAAATAGTCCAGAGGGAATGCTAGAAAACAGCCTACCTTTCATTCCATGATAACCTTCCTATGAATCCTTACATTTTCAGCTTTGTAAACTTGGTTAGAAACATGAAGTTTAGTTAATTTTTATTTTTCCCGAGACCAAAACTGTAATATTTTGATTTTATAGTAAGAAATATATGTTTGGTCTTCATCCACATTTCTGGCAGAGAACCCCTAAAACCCTAATTTCCTAAAGTAATGAGAGCCATCAAGGTGCTTTTTGCTATGTTAATGAGGTAATTTTGGGACCACAACTGAGGAGGGAGGCTGATTACCAGGGGAACCAACCAGGAATAGAGGGTTCGAACTTTCAGTCCCATCCCCGATTTCTGGGGAGGGAAGAGGAGCTAGAGGTTGAATCAATCACCAACAGCCAATGCTTTAATCAATCATTCCTATGTAGTGGGGCCTCCATAAAAACCCAAAAGGAGGGGGTTCCACGTGGTGAATCAAGATGCTTCCACGTGCCAACATGCCTAGACCCCAAACTCAATGAGGACAGAAGCTCCTTTGTTCTGGACTTTGCCCTATACATCTCTTCATCTGGCTATTGATTCATATCCTTTCATATCTTTTGTAATAAACTAGTAATCTAGTGAGTAAACTAGTTTCCTGAGTTCTGTGAGCCACTCTAGCAAGTTAAGTGAATCCAAGGTAGGGAGTCATGGGGACCTCTGATTGATAGCCTATTAGTCAGAAGTACAGATAACAACCTGGACTTGTGACTGGCATCTGAAGTAGAGGGGGGCAGTCTTCTGGAACTGAGTCCTTCTCCTGTGGGGTCTGATGCTGTCTCTGGGTAGGCAGTGTCAGAATTGAGTTGACTTGCAGGACACCCAGCAGGTGTCTGAGGACTGCTTGGTGGTGTGGGTAACCACCCCCCCCACCCCAGCCCCCTACACTGGAATTAAGTGCATATTATTAAAAACCTAGAATAAAATTTAAACAGCCAATTAGAGGTTTAATTTTCTCCTACGCCTTACCAGTTTCCTAATACAAAAAAAGGTTTCCCCCAAGATAACCCCCAAACTAAACAACAGAGCAAGAGGAGATAAAAAGACAGAGGACTTGAAGAAGTCAAATGCTCAAAGAATCCTACAAAGTCCAAAATTCTCCTAGTCAGAAAACTCAGGAATCTTTCCACCTAGCCTAAATTTATGATTTACTCATTTTTCCTATTCCAGGTTCTATCCCCAATCTTAGGATGTCCACCTGAGAGGAGAAAGGAAAGGCAGAAGCAGAGTTCTCACCCACCCTACTCAATCACTAGCCTCACATCCTACTCTACTCAAAAGGCTGGAGAGGGCAACGGAATGAAAAGGCCAGCAATCGTGACTCTTTCAAAAACTATTTCTGCTCAATCGTTTTTCACTAATTGACCCCTCAAACTCTCGGCTCCTGGAAGAAACAAGAGCCTTCCTTTCTTTTTATCCCCAATAAATATTTGTGTGATAAATTAACATTATCAGAAAACTAAGCACTCGGTTCTGTTAGGAAGGCAAAACATACTGTATTGGGGGTTAAAAGCTCTGGTTTTAGAGTTAGAGCCATGTGGACTCACTAGCTGGGTGACTGTGGCCAAGTTCCTTGGCTTCTTCAAGTCTCGGTTTCCCCACCTATAAAACAGTGTTAATAATACTTCATGCTGAAAATTGTTGACAGGATAAAAAGAGGTAGTTAACGTAAATTGTTTTGGCAAGCGCCTAGATGTAGTAGGTGTTCAAATGATTTCGCTAGTAATAGTGGATGGAGTAGCCGCAGTGGTAACCACGGTAAATTAAATGCAAAGACAGAGGCTTCTTTTATTAACTTAGTCACTATCCTCTGCAGACAAACTTCAGTGGAAAAGTCTGGGCTGTTAACTTTCATTCACAACCGTTGCTGGCTATAAGTGTAGTATCTACCTTTCCCAATAAAACTCCAGTACTACTGTACAAATCTTTACACTCCATGGAGCTTGTTATAATAGGATTGAACCTTTATTTATCTCTTCATTCCTCCATTTATAATACGAACGTAGAAGCTATAGTTTAAGGTTGCTTTTGTCCCAAACTTATAGTAACTATAGTTAGTACTCCATGGTTATTTTGTCAGAGACCGTATTAAAAAGTCAGTTTCATTTTTCAAAAAAAAGGCCAATGTTGGAGTTAAACTGCAAAACCATTGGACCAAATCAACTGCATAAAAGACAAATTTAGACTGATTTATAGAAACATCCATTTTCATGAGTTAATTGTAAACGCTGTCACTAATACTAACAGCAGCAGTCATTTATTGGATTCTTTCTAAGTGCTGTGCTCAGTAATGGTTATGCATAGTTCATTTAACACTTATAACTACTCTGGGAAGTTAATACTCCTCCTCCAGTGGGAGGACACAGTGAATAGGTCATACATTTATTTAATTGAAGTCTTAGAAGGAAAGAAAAAGAATAGCACACAGGTAATATCTGAAGGGATAAAAGCAAAGGATTTCTAGAAATGATAAAAGGCACCAATTCACAGTTTCATGAAACCCAATCAATCCTAAGCAGGATAAAAAAAGAATCACATATCTAGATTCATCATAGTGAAAGTGTAGAACACCAAAGACGGCCAGCCAGAGGAAAAATAGACTACTTTAAAAAAAGCAACAAGCTAAACTAATAGCTGATTTCTTAATGACAACAATGGAAACCTGAAGACTCAATCTGAGTGATTAATTCTGCCCACTGGTGTCAAGGAAAGTTTCACATAAAACAACAAAGCCATGATGATAAAAGGCAGTTTGGGCTAAGGGAAAGGCAGGTAATTTACAAAGTCTATGCCTCTGTGTTGCACGCTGACCAACTTTTGGTAGTTTAACATGGAAGTGTTCGTATTTTACTCACGATCCTTTTCTAACTCCCTGTTTTCTCTTTTTTATAATAGCTCTTTTATATATATATATATATATATATATATATATATATATATATATATATATATATATATATATATATATATATATATATATATATATATATATAACATTTCACAAAAGCCTACTATGTGCCAGGCTTTTGGCTTTTTTTTTTTTTTTTTTGGCTGTACTGCACGGCCTGCAGGATCTTAGTTCCCCAGCCACGGATTGAACCCGGGCCCTCGGTGGAGTCCTAACCACTGGACCACCAGCGAATTCCAAGCCTTTTTGCTTTTAATCTTCAAAGTAATCCAATATGGCAAGATTATTCCCAATGCACCTGTAAACAAACTAGGAGAGTGAGTCACTTGTCCAAAGTCACAAAGCTTTTTACACGTTGAACTCATCCCAGATCGTTTACTGTGCTTTTTTTTTAAAAATTAATTAATTTATTTATTTATTTTTGGCTGTGTTGGGTCTTCGTTTCTGCGTGAGGGCCCTCTCCAGCTGCGGCAAGCGGGGGCCACTCTTCATCGCGGTGCGTGGGCCTTTCACTGTCGCGGCCTCTCTTGTCGCGGGGCACAGGCTCCAGACGCGCAGGCTCAGCAGTTGTGGCTCACGGGCCTAGTCGCTCCGTGGCATGTGGGATCTTCCCAGACCAGGGCTCGAACCCGTGTCCCCTGCACTAGCAGGCAGACTCTCAACCACTGCGCCACCAGGGAAGCCCCGTGCTGTCTTTTTTCACTTCCTTTTCCCTTCTCTGCTTTTACCTTACACCTTCCAAGAATGTCACAGCATCTTTCTAAATGCCATTTTCTAAACGGGAACAGAGACAATATACTTCTAAAGTCAAAAGATAAGGATCTCAGCTGGCCCTACTCAAGTACTGAATAATCCTTGAATAAAAACATAGCAGCAGAACTTCTGATAAGAAGGTTCTTTAAGAATCATTTAATAGAGCTGATGGCTTTATCCTTTCTCCAATGTCATCTGTCATCCAGAAAATATTGAAAACTTCCTCTGATGGAGTCACAACTCACTTCCTTCTGAGGCAGCTTACACCGTCTTTATGTTGGTTGATAGATTATTCCGTATAATGCAAAGACTTCTCTACTGAGAGCCAGTAGCTCAATCTCTAATCTTCTCTTGCTCTGGAAACTAACAGTAGAGTGGTTACCTACTCACTCTGAAGGCCAGAGAATGTGGGATCAATTCAAGCTCTAGAATTTACTAGTTGTGAGACCTTGGGTAAGTTGCCTATCTTTTCAAAGCCTCAGTTCCCTTTTCTGTGAAACAGAGAAATAATAAGTGCCTATCCCACTGAGCTGTTGAGAGGCCTGCAGTAATCGTCTCATAAGTATTAGCTATTATTAGTACTATTAGTGGTTTTATCAACCTAGGGCAAATTACTTTGCTCAATTCCCTCGTGTATAAAAGAGGGAGTAGGTGAAATTGTTCTTAAGCCTTCCAGGTCCACTTTATCACATAATAAACTTCAATCTGTGTGTGATTAGCTTTTCCCATCTATCCTCATTGGGTTGGTAGTTCTTAATCTGGAGCCCATGGATAGGCTTCATGGGTGTCCCTGAGCCCTTTGAAATGGAGTACAATTGCATATGAGTACTTATTTAAAGGTAGGAGACATAGCTTTCAGAATCCATAACTTAATAATAGACTTAAAACCACTGTCTTTAGGACTATACAAATCAAATCTATTCGATCTTTGACATAACAGAACTTAATTTCTGTAAAGACTTGAATTTTTCCCAGGTTAGATATCCTAAGTTCCTTCTATCAAATTTTTTATATTATATGGTTTCTCTTCTGAATGATCATATAAAGTTGACATCTTTCTTGAAATATGGTTCCAAAAGATGAGCATAGTATTCTTGGCATGATACATACAATCAGTACGAGGGAGAACTTCCTTGCTGTAGGGAAGCATTACTTCTATTAATAGTGCTTAAGGCACCATTAGATTTGGACAGTTAGATCAACCTGCACAACCTTAGTGACCTAAGTCTTTCTTACTTGGTTCCCTGCTAATATCATATACTTCTCTGTGCAGCTGTCCTTTTGGACATAAATACAGTTTATATTTACCCTTGATAAATTTCATCTTGTGAGATTTAGTCCAACTCTCCAATCTGTCAAAAATTAATCTCAAATAATAAGATAATATAAATAAAATACATATGGATATACTCTGAATGGTAGGGAGAAAAAAATATCACCACCTATTTTAACATATATTTTCATAGATCTGACTTACAACTTCCTCTGATCTCATACACCGTAATATTAAAAATAGTTTATTAAATTTTTATATTAAATTATTATTAAAAGTTTATAAAAATAGGTTACCTTAGTTTGAGGCTAATTTTTAGACCACAGCACATACACAAAATCAATTCAAAGAATTCTAACTATAATTTCCCTTAAATGCAGCTCACATGACTCTATACTAACAGTAGAGATGGACAAAAGCAGCATGAGGAAAGAAAGTTTACAGTACATTAAGGAGCAGTTCCTTCTCTCTTAATCATTGTTGATACACTGACCAACTGCCTTTTCCATGTCTTAGTGATCCCTCTATAAAAAGGAAATAATCAAATTTGTCTAAAGTAGGATATAAAAATTAATTTTTAGAGCCCACCCTCTTCAATAGCCTCCATGAATGGCAAAGGTCTTTTATTTTATTTTTTAAAAAATTTATTTATTATTTATTTATTATTTATTTTTGGCTGTATTGGGTCTTCGTTTCTGTGCGAGGGCTTTCTGTAGTTGCGGCAAGCGGGGGCCACTATTCATCGCGATGCGCGGGCCTCTCACTATCGCGGCCTCTCTTGTTGCGGAGCACAGGCTCCAGACGCGCAGGCTCAGTAGTTGTGGCTCATGGGCCTAGTTGTTCCGCGGCATGTGGGATCTTCCCAGACCAGGGCTCGAATGCGTGTCCCCTGCATTGGCAGGCAGATTCTCAACCACTGCACCACCAGGGAAGCCTGGCAAAGGTCTTTTAAATCAGCATAATTTATCCTGTGATTCAACACAAACCAGTAAGGTTTACTCATGGGGTTTCCTAAGTCTTCCTGTGTTGGAATTTATAAGTACCTGCTAGGTGATCTTTTGCAGTCTATACTCACCATCTATAATAGACATATTTCTAGATGTTGACATAGTGGCCTTTGAACTTCTGCCTCGAGTAGAAGTCTCCAGAGCAGCGCCTGCTGTTAGAATAATGAGTGGTCAGTATACAAGTCCATCAGTAGCTAAGGTTTTTTTTGTTTTTTTAAAAAAACACCACTAAATAGTTATGTCAAAACATAGTTTATGTGTAAAATGTCAAAGATATATATAAGAAGAAAGAGTCTGATCAATCAATTTTCAGAGACCATTCTTAGGCCACACTTGGTTCATATTGTTCCAATTACAATGTAAGGAAAACATTTATAAATGTAAGGATAATGAAAACAATTATCATTAGAAGATGGGGATTTCTCTCCTGGGAGATTTTTAACGAAAGTACTACCCATTTTAACAGCTTAAAATTCCGACAGATAAATATTTAATAAAAAAATATTCCCAGGGATGGATTTCTATAATGCATCAGGAAGTCACTGGATGACTATCTTCTATTATTTGGACTATTCAATGACAATAGTACCACATTAGACACAATGATGGCAATTAATTTAATGACTGCTTTAAAAAATCAAATTGTGTAGGGGCAGTTTTCAAAAATAATGATTTTTATAATCTGGAGTTTTCTTCCTGCTGTTAGTGGGCATTAGCTAGACATCTTCCTGAAGTGTTTGCCTCACTATTACTTTGTACATGTGAGAGTAAACATGTCTATTAAATGTTCCCAATGTGTGAGAAGCACTATGAAATTCTCTTAAAAAAAAAAACGTGTTAAGAACTATTCAAACTATATGTGCATGTGGCCATTCAGAGTTTATTTACATGAAATGTACATGTTGGAACTACATTAAAGACTGTTTTTATGTATTATAAAAATAAATTTTTAAAGGACTGTGTAACTCAATTCTGCCAAGATGAACACAATTCTGAATTTCCCACACAACTGCCAAGTGTGAATGTGTAAGAAAGACTGTACTCAGTGCTAACCTCTTTCTCTCTGAGATCCTCCTCTTGACACTGGATTCTGCCCTCTTCCTCCTCTCCGGCCTCTTCCTCGGCCTCTTCCTTTGTTGGCTGCTGCTGTGATGCTGTCATCAGGGTCATCAGCCATCTGTTCTGCCAAATCTATACTCATAAGGTCATCAGCACTAAAGGCGGAAGCAGCTTCCTCTGACTGAGATCTGAGGGCTCTGGCCCTACTCATGGCCTAAGAGGGATGACAAGAGGAAAATACACATCAGTAGACAATGCAGCAGCCTAAAAGTCATTAATCCAGTCACTCAGATGGACATTTCATATTGTCAAAGTGTCTAAACTACTATTTTTCACTAATCATGCTAAAAAATGTAAAACAGGAGAAGCTCTCTCCCCCATCAATCAAATTCAGTGCCCACAATTTGTTAGATCAATTTACAATACCACTGATACCTGTAAAATGAGACCTTTTGAAAATGCATAAAATGAGACCTTTTGAAAATGTGTATCAAGAACCATAAAATTTCACAGAATCAAAAGTTTCAGAACTGGGAGGAATGTTGGCAATCGCCCCTAATGCAACACCACCATTTGTAAGAGACTGTCATCATTTGAGCTACTTTATACAACGGGCTCTTGATAAATAACAAGAAAAAAAACTCGAGGTCGGTGGGGAGCAGGAGGCTGCCGCAGGGGAGGTGCCGCGGGCAGCCGGGACACCCGGCTTGGCCGTAACCCCGTCCGGGGCCGGGTGGGACCGCAAGGGCCCATGGCCGAGCCAGCTCCGTTACCTCTGACTTTCAAGGATGTGGCCGTTTATTTCTCCGAGCGAGAATGGCGGAATCTAGAAGCATGGCAGAAGGAGCTTTACAAGTAAGTAATGAGAACCAATTATGAGATTCTTGTTTCTCTAGTGAAGAACCAATTAAAGGAACTGAATCTATAAAGAAAAATAATCTTGTGTCATGAACCCCGTGCCACCCAAGAAGAATGTTCCAAGCATCAAGATCACATGGATGTGGACTTCCATGGTGGCACAGTGGTTAAGATTCTGCCTGCCAATGCAGGGGACACAGGTTCGAGCCCTCGTCCAGGAAGATCCCACATGCTGTGGAGCAACTAAGCCCATGAACCACAACTACTGAAGCCCACGCACCACAACTACTGAAGCCCATGCACCTAGAGCCTGTTCTCCATAACAAGAGAAGCCACCGCAATGAGAAGCCTGCGCACAACAGTGACGAGCAGCCCCTGCTCGATGCAACTAGAGAAAGCCCACGTGCAGCAATGAAGACCCAACAAAAGATCAAATGGATATGAAGTGCTGTATTAGTGTGGGTTTGGTTTGCATTTCCTTCGTGGCTAATCATGTTGAGCATCTTTTCATTTGTGTATCTTTTTGGAGAAATGTCTATTCAAATTCTTTGCCCATTTTTGAAGTGGGCTATTTGTCTTTTTATTGTTGGGTTATAAGTGTTCTCTATTTGTTCTGAATATCGAACCCTTATCAGATATATGATTTGCAGATATTTTCTCCATTTCTTGGGTTGTCTGTTCCTTTTTTGATGGCATCCTTTGAAGCACAAAAGTTTTAAGTTTTGATGAATTCCAGTTTATTTTTTCTTTTGTTGCTTGAGCTTTTGGTGTCATATCTAAGAAGCCATTGCTTAATCCAGAGTCACAAAGATCCACTCCTATATTTTCTTCTAAGAGTTTTATGGTTTTAGTGCATATACTTAGGTCTTTGATCCTTTTTTTTCCCTTCTTTGATCCATTTTGAGCTAATTTTTTTATACTGTGTGATACAGGGATCCAGCCTCTTTTGCATACGGATATCCAGTTGTCCCTACACCATTTGTTGAAAAGACTGTTCTTTCCCCCACTGAATTATCTTGGCACCCTTCTGGAAAACCAATTAACCATAAATGTCAGAGTTTATTTCGGGATTCTTGATTCTTTTTCATGGATCTATTTGTCTAGCCTTATCCCAGTACCACACTATTTTAATTACCATTACTTTAGGATCAGTTTGTCAATTTCTGCCAAAAAAAAAAAAAAAGAAAAGGCAGATGGGGTTTGGGGATTACTGTCATCTAAACAGTACTAAGTCTTCCAATTCATGAACATGGGATATCATTTCATTTATTTAGTACTTTTTTTTTTAGGACTTTTAAAATTACTTTCAGCAACATTTTATGATTTTTATTGTGCAAGTCTTATGTTTCTTTTTTTTTTTTTTTTTTTTTAAAAGGATTTTCTTATTTATTTATTTATTTATTTATTTTTGGCTGTGTTGGGTCTTCGGTTCGTGCGAGGGCTTTCTCCAGTTGCGGCAAGCGGGGGCCACTCTTCATCGCGGTGCGGGGACCGCTCTTCATCGCGGTGCGCGGGCCTTTCTCTATCGCGGCCCCTCCCGTCGCGGGGCACAGGCTCCAGACGCGCAGGCTCAGCAATTGTGGCTCACGGGCCCAGCCGCTCCGCGGCATGTGGGATCTTCCCAGACCAGGGCTCGAACCCGTGTCCCCTGCACTAGCAGGCAGACTCTCAACCACTGCGCCACCAGGGAAGCCCCTTATGTTTCTTTTATTGGGTTTATTCCTAAGTATTTTACTCTTTTTGATGTTCTTGTAAATGGATTTGTTTTCTTAATTTTTTTTTGAAAAATAGTTTTATTTTAAAAGATGCTGAGAGTTCAACCCAGATGAAGACTGAGAATAGGTGTTTGGATTTATTTTTTTAAATTAATTTTTGTTGGAGTATAGTTGCTTTACAATGTTGTGTTAGTTTCTGCTGTACAGCAAAGTGAATCAGTTATATGTATACATATATCCCCTCTTTTTTAGATTTCCTTCCCATTTAGGTCACCAAAGAGCATTGAGTAGAGCTCCCTGTGTTATACAGTAGGTTCTCATTAGTTATCTATTTTATATATAGTAGTGTATATATGTCAATCCTAATCTCCCAATTCATCTCACCCTCCCTTCCCCCCTTGGTATCCATATGTTTGTTCTCTACATCTGTGTCTCTATTTCTGCTTTGCAAATAAGTTCATCTGTACCATTTTTCTAGATTCCACATATAAGCGATATTATATGATATTTGTTTTAGGTGTATGGATTTAAACAAAAGACAGTGATTTCTTTTTTCATGAAATTAAAAAAAAAAGAAAAGAAAAAAAAAACTCACCAAAAATAGCTGCTATCTCTGGGTGATGACATTTTAGGGTGCTTTTTGTTTTCTTCATTATTCTTGAATATTACAAATTTGCTACAATGTACGTTTTCTAAAATATTACTTTTATAATCAGAAAAACATAAGCAATAATCTCTTACAAATATATAGTAAAAAGAATTAGGTAGAACAAAACAATTGAAAGCCTGGAAATAATAAAAACCTGAGGGCCAAGATTTTAACTTAATAAATTTTAATTTGATAAGAAACTGTCTAGAAAAGACAAGTTTGAGACTTAATGAAATATCCTAACTCTGAAATGAATATAGATTTTCTGATTAAAAACAGAATAAGAGCAATGCTGCCCTGATCTCTTCCTTTAAACCTATCAAAATGTAAGAAGGAGAACAAAAATTTTACAAATACCTTTTTGAATAAAATTAGAAAATTGTTCCACCCACAAAACACAAAACCTAGGAGAAAGAGTTAATGGGTATAGTGAATATTTGGTCTGGCTAAGGGAGAAGGTTGAGAAGAGTTTCAGACAGTGCAGAGAGCTCCAAAATTGATCTACCCATGCCAAGAGGCCATGACAACAGTCTCTCTTGCTTGGAATGACTAGTTCTGGGTCTAAGAATAGGCACATAGAGCTTTTCTAAGCTCTGTGTGATGCCATGAAATATGGAGAGACAGGGCTAGATGAGAAGATAAGCACAGAGCAGGCAGGGCAGAAGCAGGAGTGTAGCAGGTCGGGGGAGGTGGAGGTAACCCAGCTTCACGCTGATGAACTTGCTGAAGTGAAACAACAGCTAAGTCACTACGGGAACGGCTCAACATGGCATTACAACTCCAAAAGAACAAAACTTTAGGGAATACAACCAAAAAGATACAGAGAAAAAATAGCTGAAAAAGATTTCAATTCATCTTCCTTGTCCCAGATGAAGTACAGTCAATCCTCATAATTTTCAGACTCCGTATATGCAAATTCACCTACTTGCCAAAATTTATTTCTAACTCCTGATGCGTTTGTGGTCACTCATGGACACGTGCAGAGAGGTGAAAATTCTGAATCGCCTGACACACACCTTCCCAGATGAGGTCGAACGAGGCGACACTCAGCCTTCTTTAAACGAGTATCCTTTTCATAGTACGTTTAGTGCCGTGTTCACAATTTTGTGCTTTCAGCAGGGGATTTTACTTTTAGAACGGCCCCCAGTGTAGTGCTGAAGCGCTGTCTAGGGTTCCTAAGTGCAAGAAGCTGTGATGTGCCTTATGGAGGAAACACATGCGTCATATGCGCTTCATTAAGGCATGCGCTGAATGGGCCACAAGTCCAATGCTAATGAATCAATGATATATATTGAGTAAGGTCTTAAAACAGAAACACACGTGGAAAGGGTTATGTATTAATCAGTTAACAAAAATGTTGTAACCACTGGCTGGCAGGAACCTATTCCTGTATTTCCCCTAGGAGCAACAGTTCAGTGTTCACTCAGTGTTTACAGTGACTTTATAGAATACAACTACCATGAAAAACGAGAACTAGCTCTACATTAAAATATACATATACAGGGACTTCCCTGGTGGCACAGTGGTTAAGAATCCGCCTGCCAATGCAGGGGACACGGGTTCCAGCCCTGGTCTGGGAAGATCCCATGTGCCGCGGAGCAACTAAGTCCGTGCACCACAACTACTGAGCCTGCACTCTAGAGCCCATGAGCCACAACTACTGAGCCCACGTGCCACAACTACTGAAGCCCATCCGCCTAGAGCCCATGCTCTGCAACAAGAGAAGCCTCCGCAATGAGAAGCCCGCGCACCACAACGAAGAGTAGCCCCCGCTCGCCGCAACTAGAGAAAGCCCGTGCACAGCAACGAAGACCCAAGGCAGCCAAAAATAAATAAATAAATTTATAAAATAAATAAAATATATATATATTTAAAAGAAAAAAGGAGACCTGAATTACATAATAAGGTAGACCTAACTGATACATGTTGAACTCTGTACTCTGAAAATAAACAATATACTTCTTTTCAAAACCCCATGAAATGTTTTAACCGATATATAATGGGATGCTAAGAAAAACATCAATTCTAAAAAGAATATTATCATACTTTCTAATCACCATGCAATAAAATTAGAAATTAATAAGACAAAAGCCTGGACTCCAAACTGCAAAACAAAACAAAATTGTAGAATACCTAGAAAATGATAATAAAAATACTGCATATCAGAACACATGAAACAATTTAAAAATGAATTGTTAAATTAAAGCAAAGAAAAGAGAATGGAGGGAAAAAAGATTTAAGGAAAATTAAAAGAATTATGATAAAACACTCTGCTCAGTTCTAAGTAATTTGGAAAATAAATGACCTAAACTGAATCAAGAAAAGATAGACAGTCTCAACAGACTAATTAACAACATTTTGAGAAAATTCTTAAAAGAACTACACTCCCGAAAAGGATCACAACCAGAAAGTTACACAGGTAAATTCTACCAAATCTTCAAAGAACAGATGATTCCATGGCTATTTCAATAGGAACAGAGCATAAAGAAAGAAAGCTTCCAGCTGGTTTTTATAACGCCAGCATAACATGGTACTGAAAAACTGACAAAGGACTGCATGCACAGAAGGAAAATTACAGTACTCATGAATATCAAAGCAAACAAAAGGAATCCCAGGGCACGTGGAAAGACCAGTACACCTATTATCAGGGGCTTCACAAAATGATACTAAGGTTGGGTCAATAATAGGATAGGAAATAATATAATTCACCATATTAACAGAACATAGGAGGAAGAACCCTGCATGCTTATCTTCACAGATGCCAAAAAAGCTCTTAATTCATTACCCATTCTGGACTTAAACAAGCAAACAAAAAACTCTCAGGAACAACTGGATACTTCTTTTACATAACAAAAACCCTAACTCTGCTACTACACAAACACACATACAGAGTGTGCACACACTTTCACCCGAGTGCTCTTATAAACCAATTACAGAAAGACCAATGCCCTAGCCAAAAGAAAAGAATATTCTATGCAAAGAACATGATCAGGTGTTTCATATAAATATAACTTATAAACATAAAAATTGCTCAGACTCACTAGTAATACAAGTAGTATGAGTTAAAAGCAACAGTAAGAAATAATTTCTCACCACTTAGATTTGTAAAGATCAAAAGATGTAGTAATATGTCATGACCGCAAGGATGCAGAGAAATAAGCACTCCCTAATACTATCGGTCGGCAGAGGAACTGGTGTAACATATTTGGAGTGATTTGGCAGAATCTAGCAAAATTTAAAACACATATGCCTTTTTATGATTATTACTTCTTTGAATGAATTATCATCATTGCCAAATTTCATACTTTGCCTTTGTCTAAATACTACATCTTCATTTTAGCATCTCAAACATTATACTCAGATAATACTTTATCTTTCTGTACAACAGACTGTGGACTTTACTGATATCTTTGAACTACATTACTTCTATGAATTTACCTCATGAGTGGAGGCATAGGGCCAATGGCAAGACAATGCTTCCATATACTTTTTGTGAGATTTAAAAATATACTACCCTAGTAATTATTGCACTTTTTTGTAGTAATATATATGTAACATAAAAATTTACCATTTTAACCATTTTTAAGTGTGTATTTCAGTGGCATTAAGTACATTCATATTGTTGTAAAACCACTGCCATCATCCATTGCCACAACTTTTTCATAATCCCAAACTGAAACTCCATACCCATTAAATAACCCTTCATTCCCTAACCGCTCCCCACAAACCCCGATAATCACTCTTCTACTTTCTGTCTGTATGAATTTGACTACTCTAGGTATCTCATGTAAGTGGAATCATACAGTATTTGTTCTTTTATGTCTAACTTACTTCACTTAGTATAATGTTTTGAAGGTTTATCCATGATATAGTATGTACCATTCTATACTTCAATTTCATTCCTTTTAAGGCTAAAGAATATTCCAATGGATGTATGTATCACATCTTGTTTACCCATTCATCTTTTGATAGACTTTGGATCGTTACTACCTGTGGGCTATTGTAAATAATGTTATGAACATTGGTGTACAAATACATGTTCAAGTCCCTGCTTTCAATTTTTTTTGGTAAGTACACAGAAGTGGAATCACTAGATCATATGGCAATTCTATGTTTAATTTTCTGAGGAACCATCATACTGTTTTCCACAGTAGCTTTTATCTTCCCACCAGCAATGCACAAGGGTTCCAATTTCTCTATTTTCTTGCCAATACTTGTTACTTTCTAATTTTTGGATAATAGCCATCCAAAGGGGTGTGAATTGTATCTCATGGTTTTGATTAGAATCTCCTAGTGATTAGTGATGTTGAGCATCATTTCATGTGCTTTTTGGTTACTTGTATTTCTTCTTTAGAGAAATATCTATTCAAGCCCTTTGTTCATTTTTAAATTAGGTTGTTTTGTGTTGAATTTTAGGAGCTCTTTATATATTCTGGTTATTAATCCTTTATCAGATATATGATTTGCAAATATTTTCTCCCATGCTATTGGTTGCCTCTTCACTCTGTTAATAGCACTTGGTATTACAGTTTAAAAGAGGGTATCAACCCTGCCTCAAATTCAGATAGAACATAAGAAAGAAATCAGAGGCCCAGTCCAACTATGGACTATGGATCAGACTAAGAAGAGTTTTTACATTTTTAAAGGACTGTAAAAAAAAAAAAATGTGACAGACACCATATATGGCTTGCAAAGCCTAAAATATTTACTATTTGGCCTTTTATTTAAATATGAACTTATAATTAAAGAAAATACTTGAGAGTGTTTCTATGTGAACAAAAAGACATTAAATCATGTTTTTTCTCTACTGGAAGGACTAATGCTTTTGTTTGTCTGTTTAAATAATTTAAGTATGATAACTGGGATTCATATTCTGAGCTAAATAATTCTGCAAAACTGTGAACCACAGCTTGGGAAAGTCTCAAACTCTATTAGTCAAGTTCAAAATAGAATGTTGAGAATGAAAAAATTTATAATACCCTATGGCATACTAAAAAATTACCTAAGAAGCCCTGATTACCTGTTACAGTCTTAAAATATAGCTGAAAATCTGAACTCCAAAGTTCTTTCTTCTGAAAAACTCCCATATGAAATTTCTCATACCCTCTCCTTACCATCCTTGAATAAAATGTTCACTCTTACTCTTTAAAAGACTAATGAAAAACTGAGATTAGTGATTTCAAACACAAAGGATCCATTATAAAGAAATATTTCTATAATCTGTGAAATTGAAAAAGTTAATCAAGGGACTTCCCTGGCAGTTCAGTGGTTAAGATTCTGTGCTCCCAATGCAGGGGGCACGGGTTCAATCCCTGGTCGGGGAACTAAGATCCCGCATGCCGCAGAGTGCGGCCTAAAAAACAAAACAAAACAAAAAAGAAAAAGTTAATCAAGTTTAAGTCAAATAATCCAAGAACCAAGAATCATTTCTTTCTAGCATTCATTCTTACCATTTGGCAAACTTCCTTTTCTACTTTAAGGGCACTCTATATAAGATGAATACATATATAATAAATGTGGTAGGGGATCCCTAATCTATAGCTTTCTCCTCTTAGTTTCCAAAAATCACCTTGTAAAAAAATTTAAAAAGCAATTGATTCTATGCTTATTATAAAGTGATCTTCACGTGCTGCATGATTTTAGAAGTCTTAAATTTTTAGCCATTCATTGGCCATACCTTGTATTAATGTTATTATAATATAAAGCCCTGAAAGGACAAAGTATGGTGAAAAAGTCCAGACTCGGAGGTAGAATAGGTTCAAAATCCAGCCCCACCATGTGACCTGAAGTCTGGTCTCAGGTTCCTCATTTGTAAAATGGAAACTGAGATTAGTATAAGTAATGCACATAGCAAAAATTTAATAAATACCATTTCCCTTTTCCCCTTGAAAACAGTAATGAATAAAGTCAAATAGGTAACCAGTTCTATTTTTTCCCAATACATTTATTTAGGAGAGTGACCTTGATATTGGGAATGTTGAGTGTGAAATTTAGTGGATGGTGATAGCTTTTAGTTCTGTAATCAATTACTGAAGGCTATTAATGAAAGACACGGTGTGGGAAAACACTGCAGTCAATACTGGTACTATTGCTGGTAATGTTAGCTTATGTTGCAAAATTTCCTATCTTACTGAATAGATAGTGTTAAGTGGTATAAGGGAAAGAGATCTGTGAAACCTATTACAACTAGACATTTAGAAGGTTATCCTAGCATATTCTTTTTAAAGACAGGTTATTAACTGAGTTACTGTACTGTTCATATTTCTTCATATTCTAATGAAGTGGGACACAACTTGGAGGGGAGGAGTGTCCCAGAATATCAAACCTCTATAGTAAGACAGAGAAAAGAAAAAACCCACAACACCAAAAGTGTCACTTTCCTATTCCCTAAAATTCCAGGTAAGTGGCATTACTGGATCAGTTAAAAATCCTAAATAGCAAGTATGGAATGTCAGATGATGAAGTAAATCAGATTTAGACTTGGAAGTTTCATTAAAAGAAAAAAACCCCACAAAAACCTAGAGTCTATCTTATGACCGCTAAAGATGGTACAGAAGAATTATTTGAAAATCGATTTTTCCTATCAGAGTCTAAAACTGCTTGACCTTAAAGGCTGTGGTATTACCTAGTAGTCAACTACTAAACAGGATTCCTTTGGAAGAATTCAGGGGGGAAAAGAGTAAATTGAGTCTCCCTCTCCTTAAGCAGGGTGCTTTTCCTTCTCTCCTTAGTGACTCAGGTCTTGACTTTTGCCTAAGGAGTGTGCTTAAAATAAGGCAAAAAATATTATTTAAAAAGGGGGGAGGGGGCTCCTATTTATCCCCTTTTTATTGTAGCAGAGAAGACAGTGGGACCTGTCAAAGTTAATCTGAGGGATATGTCACGTTTCAACTCTTTCCAATTCACCGCCTGTCAGCTACAGTTCTGAAATATTTAGGGAACGAAAATGGACAGTTGTATGAATTCAGTGAGGATGAAACTTCAGGTCATAACGTTTAAAATTTTCTTTCTACATATATCTGTCTCACCTACTAAATTGAGAATCTCTGGTGGACACAGACTATACCTTTTTCATATTTATATTCCTAATAAAAAACAGAATGGCTACCCACAACAGGTACTATACAAAATGCCGAAGGAAAGCAATCAAGACAAAAGCCCAAAAGTAAATAATTGGTAACATAATTTTTAAGTACTAGACAGCAATCATCAAACACTAAGGACAATTAGAAAACAGGAAAATATATTTCAATCATGAATTCACCAAGTATCAGAAAGAGGCCCAAAGTTTAAGTTAATGGTTGCTAACCTCAAGTCCCTAATCTCCAAAGTGACTGAAAAGACAGTGATAAGGGTGAACAGGCTAATTTCAACATTTTAGAAAGGCCAGTGGACACTGTGTATTTACCTATGATGACACTGCTGACCAAAACACTAAGTTTCTTTCCTTTTGCCCCGAACAATATCAGCTCAGTAGGGTAAGATTTTATACTGATAAGATGCTCTAATAGCAGTTGGGAAATATTTTCATTAAAAAGAGCTCTTCGGGCTACTATTCCTGCGCCTCACCTCCATGCCCGCACCCACCACATACACACATGCACAATTAAGTAAGTTTTCGACAAGAGCAAAAGGAAAAAAAGAGAATATCAGCAAGCAGAATACTCGTAGGCCGAATTGGAATAAGTCAAAGGCAGCAGTCCTCAGCCAACCCCTGCTCAGTCCTACCCACCCAACAGAGATCCTGTGGACTGACTGACTACTCTGAATAAACCTACTAGTTATTCTGATTTAACAAGCTGACATATAATAAAGGAATTTTCAGAAAAATTACCTCTCGAACTTCATCATCTTCTTCATTCTTCTGTCTGCTTTCTCTGAAACGACGCACCTGGATTGCAACAGAATAAATCACAAACGTGTTACAAACGTGTCTGTTATGTAAATATAAAACTGATTAACTGATGTTTTCCATTACAACATAAAACTCGGAAATTCAAATATAGTTTTGTTTCACAAAAGATTAAAGAAGTCATATTTCCCCAGTGACTTACATTAAAAATTCAGAAATGTACTCTAAGAAAAACTGGCCCTAAGCAAAATGATATTACCTGCTGACCAAATGTTCCAAGTCATTGAAAAACAGCCTGTTCGACTGCAGAGGAAAAAATTCTGATGTCCTATGGGTGTTATACGTCAGTAAAAGAGCTAAAAACAAAAACCTCTCTTTTAATAGGTTTGAATTATTACATTGCTCAAATCGTTCTTGGGCACCTGGCTGCAAGTCATCCAGGAGGCTCCCTGAAATGGTATCTGAAGTGGGTGGGCCCCTGAAGATCCATTTTGCTAACAGTCAACCACCAAATGTTTGCCGTCTGTCAACCCTGGTCCTGGTGCCGTGAAGGATACAAAGCTTCCTTTTTTACTGGTTCCTGCTCGCAAAGCTCTTATAATATAGTTATGTAGCTAGAAATAAACTCCATTTATTTAATAATTTACTCGGCAACATATTTACTGAGCCAAGCTACTATGTGCCAGGTGCTATTGTAGGAACTGAGAATAGTGAACAAAATGGTCAAGAATTCTGCCCTCCATGGAGCTTACAATCAGTGTGTGCGTGTGCATGTGTGTGTGTGTGTTACAAAGTAAGACACAAAATAAAAAGTTATGTTGTATTTTAGAAAGTGTATAGGATCAAGTTAATTTACAGCTAGACTGAGAAAGCTCCATCCTTACCTCTGAGGAGCCTCTGGCATTCCCAGGGCCAAATTATTTACTGATGGATTTCAACCTGCATGAGTAGTTAGACAGCATGGTTTGATTATGTGACCAGAGAGGCATAAAAGACTCCCTGGAAACTTCTGCACAGATCTTGGTGTTCTGTCCCGGGTTTGCTGTGTGCATATAAGGACATGAGAAACAGACACCTGGCATCTCTCAGATCCCTAATGCCTGCCTATACGTCTTCTCTTGCTGTACTGTTATCAGTTGCCTTTAAATAAAAACTTTAAGTGAGTATGTTCAGTGGAGTCTTATGAGTCCTTTCAAATATGTGAACCTGTGAAATCTTTGCAAAAGGTGTTAAGTGCTCAGAGAAAAGTAATGCAGGAAGAGGGACAGAGAGTGCTGAGGAGAGGCTACAGGATGATCATCAAAGGCCTCACGGAGAAAGTAGCAAAGCAAGAAGGTAGCAAAGATTTTAAAAGGTAGGGAGTGAACCTTGCAAATAACTGGGGAAAATCATTCCAGTCAAAGGAGAGAATATATGCAAAGGCACTGGGGCAGAAGCATGGTATGTTTAAGAAACAGCAAGGACGTTGCTGGGCTGAAGCAGACATAAGGATGAAGAAGTAACAGGAACCACACTGAGTAAGGCCTTGGGAGCAACTGTAAGGACTTTTGTTTTTAGGCAGGAGTGACTTCATCTAAACTATGTTAGGATCACCAACAGCCCAGCTGAGTTGAGGACAGAACAGAGTGTGGAGGAAAAGCTCAGACAGAAACAGGGAGACCAGTTTGGAGGCCACAGGAGTAATCTAGGTGAGAAATGGCCAGGCCTTGGACCACTGATAGAGATG
Organism: Balaenoptera acutorostrata; assembly: GCF_949987535.1. Taxonomy (NCBI): domain Eukaryota; kingdom Metazoa; phylum Chordata; class Mammalia; order Artiodactyla; family Balaenopteridae; genus Balaenoptera; species Balaenoptera acutorostrata. Next base: position 72,634,008 of record NC_080072.1, read on the forward strand.
AAGGTGGTGAGAAATAGTCACATTCTGTAATATATTCTGAAGGCAGAGTTAAAGGATTTCCAGACAGGATATAGGTGACAGAAAAAGAGGAGTCAAGGATAACTTCAAGGTGTATCGCTTGAGCAAATGAAAGACTAGTGCTTCCACTAGAACCCTACAGGTAGAGCAGGGGCTAAGGTTCAGCAATTCAGACTGGGAATGTTGGAAGTTGGAGAGGTCTATTAAACATCCAAGTGGAAGGTCTAGCAGGTTGCTGGCTACAAAAGTCTTGAGTTGAGAGGAGAGGTTTGGGCTAGACTTTTGAAAAGTCATCACCAGATGACAGTATTTAAAGCCAGGAAGCTGGGTGACAATACAAAAGGAATATGTAGATGAAGAAGGGGTCCAAGGACTGAGTTCTGGAGACTCCAACTTAAGAGGCTGGAGAGGTGAGAGGAATCAACAACAGAGACTGAGAATACACATACAATGAGCTGGGAAGAAAACCAGAAGAGTGTGGAGCCCTAAAAGCCAATGGAAAAAAGGTTTTAAGAAGAGGTCAAGTGAGATTTAAGATGGAGAACGGACAATGGATTTAGCACTGGAGGTCACTGGTGCTTTGACAAGAGTAAATTCACTGGAATGAGGGGGTCGAAACCCCTGAATAGATGGATTTAAGAGAAAAATGAAGGTGAAGAATCTGGGCAGCAAATACAGAAAACTCTGTGAAGCAATTCTGCTATAAAAGAGGAAAAAAGAAATAGAATAACAGCGAAAGGGAAATAGGATCTAGGCTCCAGAATTTTGTTGAAAGAAATAGCAGCATGTTTGTTAAGATTCAGTAGAAGGGGAAAAATACAGGAATAATATTTTTTTTAAAAGACGGCATAGCAAGTAACAGTGCTCGAGGTGGCACATGATATATCAAAAGCACTGAGTCATTCACAGAAGAGAAATGAGCGTCAGAGTAAAAATACCGAGCAGGCATTATGTGCCAGTGTACTGAGGGCTTACATGTATTTTAATCCTCGCAACAACCTTGAATGAGGTTCTATTATCCCCATTTCATAGATGAGGAAACTGAGGCACAGAGAGGTTAAATACTTCACTGACGGTTCCAGAGCGAGTAAGGTCATCTGGTCTATAGTCCATACTCTTAGCCACCATGCTACACACACACACACACACACACACACACACCCACACCTCCACACACACTCTCTCTCTCAAAAGTCATGATGTCACTCCAGGTGTGGATGATCATTTTGGGGAGTGGAGGGTGGGAAGGAGGGTTTGTTTGTTTTATTTATTTACTTTTTTAGAGCAGCTTGGGTTCACAGCAAAATTAAAAGGAAGGCACAGAGATTTCCCATATAGCCCTGTCCCATACATGCACAGCCTCCCCTATTAATATCAACATCCCCCACCAGAACTGTACAGTTGTTATAACTGATGAACCGATACTGACACTCCATACTCCATATCACCTAAACTCCTTAAGGTTCACTCTTGGTGTTGTACATTCTATGAGTCTGGACAAATGTATAATGACATGTATACATGTATAACCCACCATTACAGTTTGATACAGAGTAGTTTTACTGTTCTAAAAATCCTCTGTGAATCCATCTTTTTCATCCCCTTATCCCATCCCTGCCCAACCACTGACAACTACTGATTTTTGTACTATGTCCATAGTTTTACCTTTTCTAGAATGTTACATAGCAGGAATCATACATTAAGTTACTTTTTCAGATTGGCTTCTTTCAGTTGGTGATAGTCACTTAAGGTTCCTCCATGTCTTTTAATGGCTTGATAGGTCATTTCTTTTTAGCACAGAATAATATTCCCTTGTCTAGATGTTTCACAGTTTACTTATTCATTTACCTACTGAAGTACATCTGTGTTGCTTCCAAGTTTTGGCAATTATGAATAAAGCTGCTATAAATATCATGTGCAGGTTTGTGTTTAGACATAAGTTTTCAACTCCTTGGGTAGATACCAAGGAGCACGACTGCTGGAGAGTATGGGAAGAGTATGTTTACTTTTATAAGAAACTGACAAACTGCCTTTCAAAGTGACTGCACCACTTTGCATACCCACTCGCAATCTAAGAGTTCCTGCTGCACCACACCCTCACCAGCATGTGGTGTTGTCGGTGCTCTGGAATTTGGCCGTTCTGACAGGTATGTAGTGGCATATCTCCTTGTTTTAATTTGCATTTCCCTAATGACATAAGATGTAGAGCATCTTTTCATATGCTTACTTGCCAACTGACTACCTTCCTTGGTCTGGTAAGGTCTTTTGCCCATTTTTTTAATTGGATCTTTAAATTTTCTTATTGTTGAATTTTAAGAGTTTTTGTATATTTTAGATAATAATCCCTCATCAAACGTGTCTTTTGCAACTATCTTCTCCCAGTCTGTGGCGTGTCTTCTCATTCTCTTCACGTTGTCTTTTGCAGAGCAAAAGTTTTTAATTTCTATGTAGTCTAGCTTATCAGTTACTTCTTTCATGAATCGTGCTTTTGATGTTGAATCTAAAAAGTCATCACCATATACAAGGTCATCTAGGTTTTCTCCTATGTTATCTCCTAGGAGTCTTACAGTTTTGCATTTTACATTTAGGGGGTATGGTCATGTTATACTTATGGCACTTGACTGACAAATCCACCCATGCTAAAAATTTACAAACCTAACACATCCAGAGCCACAGAGTAAGTAGTTTTAGAGTGTGGATTATCTGCCTTCCCTGTGAAAGCACCTGGCATTTAATATTACTGGTTGTACATTAGTTGACACCATAAGGCTTTAAAAGAATCATGTTAAATAACTAAAAGCACAAAAATAAAAGTAAAAGGGAATGAGTTTTAAAAATAACATTTTGTTCTTCTGCTTAGAGGGAATTTGGAAAATACAGAAAATGATCCCCTAAAATCCCACTGCCTGAGCATAACCACTGATAATGTTTGGAATATCTTCTTCCATTCTTTGCATACACGCACCCACTCACATATAAAATAAAAATAACTGGGATCACATTGTGTATAGTTTTACCTCTTTGGAATTCTTTTCCCACTTAACACTGAAAATACTTTTTCCATGTTCTTCAAAAGTGTAATTTTTAATAGCTGCATAGTATTCCATACTATGTATGTGCCAATATTTATTTTACCAAAACATTTCCAACTTTTCCCCACTGCAGATAACACTGACATAAATTACTCCCCATTCTAATCGCTATTTCATTATTGTCTTAGGAAAATCTCCCAGGGCTGAGTTAAAGGACAAATCTTAAGCTTCTTGACATGCTTAAGAAGGCAAAAATGCTTTTCAGTGCAGCTATTCAAACTCTGATACGCCTACCAGCAGAGTACTAAATATCTTTCTCAAATTGTTGTCACTTTGACAGATAAAAAATACATTTAATTTGACCTTCTTTGATTATCCTAGGTTAAATACCAGTTTCATATGCCTATTAGCCATTTATATTTCTTTTGTGAACCACCTATTCAGGTCCTCTGTTCATTATTCTATTGAAATGTTTAATGTTCTTAAGATTCAAAAGAGCCCTTTAATGTAGTAAGAATATTAACCTTTTATTCTGCCCACATACAAATATTTTCTCCATGTCAATACCTTCTAATTTTGTTTTTTGACAATTTGACATACAAACTTTAAAAAATTTTATGTAGTCAAATCTAAAGAGCTTTTCCTCTGCTTTTATGCACAGAGGGACTGCATTTCCTAGGTGAAATTCAAAATCTCAATCAAAACTTAATAAAAAATTGAAATAAGCAGACATTTTCGCCCTATGAGGTTCATTTTAAAGCACTTTCATGATCTTCAAGAGACGATACTAGCTACAGAGAACAAAACTAACATTCACTGGGTATCAATCATATTTGAGACTGTGTTCTAGACACTTATTAGACATTTTCTAATTTAATCCTCACTTTATGATCTCAATTTATAGATGAGGAAACTAAACAAATCAGTGAAGTTAATTAGTGATTTACCAGAAAGAAACTTAGAGCTACTCTTAAGGAGAGACTATCTAAATAATAGATTTTCCACCCCAAATTAGTTACTCACCTCTTCATCGATTTTATCTTCTAGGGCATCAGTATGACGTTCTTTAAGAAATCGCTGTGTTTTTTCCAACTGATATTTCACTAATTCCTCTATGGCATCTTTTTCTTCCTTGTCCACAAATTCTTGTACTGCTTCACCCATTCCCCTTTCTGTTAGAAGTGAGAGCTGCACGTTCTGTAAGAGACATATAAATTACTGGTTGCAGCATCTTCCTTACAAAACAATTCTGTATAAGCAAGGAAAATTACAGAATAATTTTACCAGAGAAAAAGACAAAAAAGTTATCTAGTTATCGGAGGGAAAACACAGCAAAGTAAAATAAATCAATGGATGGTAATTAAGCCTATTGATAAATACTAAGGGCCAGAAAAAGCAAAGTAAAAACAAGAAACAGGAGTAGAGTACAGGACTTGTGAAAATGCAGAGGCCTGAGAGGCTGGGACATAAGAGTCCAGAAATAGCAGCTGATGACTAAGAGAGCAGGTTAACCAGTGTGGTAGGCAGAAAAATGGCCCCTAAAGATGACCACATCCTAATCTCTGGGAACTGTGAATATGTTACATGGCAAAGGAGAATTAAGGTTACAGATGGAATTAAGGTTGCTAAGCAGCTGGCTACAAAACTGGGAGATTATCAGGGACTATCCAGGTGGGCCCAGTGTAATCACAAGCATCCTTGAAAATAGAAGAGGGAGACCGAAGAAGGGAGTCACAGAGAAGTATCCGGGGAAACGATGGCCAGACAGATCCAGCGTTGCTTGCTTTGAATATGCAAGAAGGGGGCCCGGAGCCAAGAAACACGGGTACCTCCAGAAGCTGGAGAAGATGAGGAAATGGAATCTTCCCTACAGCTTCCAGAAAGGAACACAGCCTTGACAACACCTCAGTTTTTGTCCAGTGAGACCAGTGTCTGGTTTCTGATCTACAAAACTGTAAGGTAATAAACCTGTGTTGTTTTAAACCACTAAGTTTGTGGACATTTATTCCAGCAGCTATAAGAAGCTAATACAACCAGAGGATCTCAAAGTGGCATATACCCACAAAAATAAGAATAGCTTCACCATCCAGTGGCTTATTAATAAAGTAACTCTGAAATTACATCCAGATGCAAGAAAATTAAATCCTGGATTCAGACTTGGGTAGTAGCGATAAAAAGAAAGAGGATAACAACATTGACAATAATAGACACAATAATAACGATATTAATGACTGACATTAATTAAGCACTTATTTTTCTTGATACATAATAACTATAAATGAATGTAACTGTCACCTTGCTTACTTCATGGAGACATTCTGAGGATTCACTTTGTTTAAACTATCAATTACACATATCTTAAATTAAAATCTGTTATTATAAGATAGCCATTATCCAAACTGAGAACTGTAACTAAGAAATTACCTTCTCTGCGGTTTGAAAATACTGTTTCACAAGGTCTTCTACCCTTAGAGTTGTTCCTTCTGAGGGTTTTGTGATGAACTTCCCAAAGTTGATCTCTTCTCCTAGAAAAAAGAAGTCCATGAAAAAAAAAGTAGCAGTTTCTCTTTTAATGTTAACGTGCCCAAACTCACTGAAGGTTGCTGTCAGTGAAGGAGGTATGGCCAAACTTTATCAACTATCAGTTTGCTCAACGCAGTAAATTTTGAGGCAAAAACATGTCATTTTTGCTAATATATAGAGTCATTTCCCCAAAGTCTGTATTTCTTCTCCAAATCTCCAAGTAGTATGTCTCTTGGACCTGTTCTCACAGAGTGGTCCACAGATCTCTGGGAGCCCCCCATACTGGTTCAGGGGGCTTAAGGTCAAATGTAATTTCATAATAAGACTAAGACGTTATTTATCTCTTCCACCGTATTGACATTTGCACCGATGATACACAAGCAGTCATGGGTAAAACTGCCGGTGCCTTGGGATGAGTCAAAACAGTGTCTGAGTTCTACTGAGAGTCATCACTTCGTACTCACAGTTCAAACCAAGACAAAACAAAAAGCCAGTTTCACACATCATTGTTTCATCAATGTCCTTGATGAAACAGCAAAAATTATTAATTTAATTAAATCTTGGCCATTAAACACGTATCTTTTTAATATTCTGTGAGACAAATGGGAAGTAGGTTTCAAGCACATTTGCTGTATTCCTAGGCAGGATGGCTGTCTCAAAAAACAGCAGGTACAGAATAAAAAGAATACTGGGCAAGAAGTCAAAAAGCATAGGGTCCAGTAGGTGCTCTGCTCATAACCTTTGTCAGGGAAATGAATATTAACTGTCTAGCACGTGTGTGACCTGGTGTGGAAAACACAATGATAAAACGACAGGATGCCGCCCATAATAGCAATTGATCACAATACAAGATGGTAAGTGCTACAACAGAGGTAAGAACAGAAAATATGACACACAGAGAAGAAATAAATTAATTCGTCTCAAAGAAGGCTGAAAATAACATGCAGATAGCAAACGCAGTTATCATTTGACTCAAGACCTGCACTGCAACTAAGAAGTCTGCATGCCGCAACTGAAGATCCTGCATGCTGCAACAAAGATCCCGCGTGCCATGGCTAGGACCCGGCACAGCCAAAAATAAAAACAAATAAATAAATAAATTAAAAAAAAAAAAGACTTGCAGAATGAATAAGACTTACTAAACAAAAAAGGAAAAAGAAAAAGTATTTTAGGCAAAGGGAAAAGTTTAGGCAATGGCTTAGAGGGTAAAGAGGCACAAAGTTCAGTGTGCCTCTTACAAAGTGGTGAGGACAAGTGAATAGAAATCTTTTTTGAATTTCAAGACAGAAGAATTAATATTACTTCATAAATATGATTACTATATTTTACTATGCCAGACACTATGTTAAGACCATTTACACACAGTATATCATCTGATCCTCACAACAATCCCGTGAGGCAGGCACAGTTATTATCCTGATTTTGTAGACAAGAAAACAAAACATCAGAGATTAAGTAATTTGCATGATGTCACACATGTAGTTAAAGTAGCAGAGTTGGCCAAAACAACAAACAATTTCATGCTTTCAATAAGATATACAAAAGGGTCATTGTTTCCATTCAACAATTAATGTATAAACAAAAAAGGGATCATCAGAACAAAACTGACAATGGATGAAACTCAAGTAACATAAGGTACTAGGTTCTATACTCCACATTCTCACAAATGCTACACCCAAAAAATTCAAGGAATTGATAAGGATGAACAATTAAAGTAAATCACCATCAGTAAGTAACTAGCTAAAATTCACAGCATAAAAATATCATTCACTGATATGGATTTTCCCCCCCTAAAACAGCATTCTATGAGCTCCATTTAAATACCCAAATGACTGTTTCAGGCTGAATTAACAGCACACACCATTGTGATCACAATTTCACTACGAAAAAACAGAAGCCCATTAAATCGCAGTTAATAAAAATCAAGGTAGCGTACATGTAAACAAGGGCCATATTTTTCTATGAAAATTCTGACTCGATCGCTCTAAGGAGATGAGCCTCTGTATTTAAAAGGACCAATACTTCTTAAGAAAAAGCACTGTTTCAGTCAGATGACCTGTTTTTGATAAATGCTAAAATAAGGGCAATTAGTTTTTATGAACTTTAATTGGAAATTATCTGATCATCAGAAACATCAAACTTAAGCCCTTAAGTACATATCTTTTTAATATTCTGGGACACCTCTTATTTCAAAAGACTGGAATCTTCTTAAATCACTGCACACTGTAAAGTTGAAATATTTAGCCCTGCAAAATTTGAGAGTATGTTCTCTGAACATTAATAATGTATAGTAAATAATAGATATTTAAACACTTTATCTCTCAAGTGTGTTGTTAATCGGCAGCACGTTTTAAAAAAACTACGAAAGGCTTCATTTCTTTATTGATATCCACAAGTTTACAAATGATTGCTATCTAATTTTCAGAAGAGATTTAATTATTCCAACTATCAGTTTATTTGTCTGAGATATTAGAAAGAATCATAATAAAACATTTTCCATTACTGTTTTATACTTTTACTAGAGATTGATTTATGTGACGCCTATAAGAGCATTTTTTAATTTGTAAAGATAACTAGCTTACCCGTGTCTTCCTTTTGCTCTCTACGCCTGAAAAAATGGATGACATCTTTTGGATTAGCTACCCGGTCCACAAATTTCTGGCTAAAGCGAAGAACACTGAATGGTTCAAAGCCTCCACTATAGTCCACCTGGAAATACAGAATAAGCTATGAAGGCTAGGAAACAACAGATCACCAACTTTAGTATTCATGTTTATGTGTAATACTTTTAAGTTAATATGTTCATGTTCCACAATTCATTTTAAAGATCATGATGATGTTATACCATTTATTCTACTGAGAAAATAAAACTTCAAAGGTTTACGCTTATGCAGAACATTGTTTGATGGAATCAAGATACAGTAAGGATTCCCACAACGTCAGAAAATTACATCTCCTCATGATAAAACTAGCAGTCTAGGTACCAGGAATAGCATCTGAAAAGGATGTGAAATTTCTAAACAAATTTTTTTAAACTTTTAAAACAGAAGGAGATTCTCTACCAAAACAAAATGCTGGCCCCAGATGCATTTGTTAATTGGTCTATCATGTAGGGATAAGCTTTTACACTAGACAAAAATAAATGCTGGGAAAATCCATGGAGGAAAAGAAGCTAGTCTGTGAGCTTTGAGAAATGATCACCTTCCTTCAAAACACAGTACAGTCATCCCTCGGTGTTCACGGGGGATTGGTTCCAGGATCCCTAAGAACACCAAAATCTGTGGATGCTCAAGTCCCTTATTATAAAATGGTGGAGTTCAATCAGCCCTCCATATCCGTGGATGTGGAAGTGCAGGTACAGAGGGCCGACTGTTTCTATTTATAAAAGAACTAATAATTGCTCTCAAGGCAGGCTCTTTCTAAAGAAGTCTATAGTGGTACCAAGCTCTTTACAAAGAAAAATACTACATCTCTTTCTAAGAGATATATCGTTCTCCTAAACTAGCTGTTCTCGAAGTATGCTCTGGGAATCAGCATTGTACCACATCACCAGCCTTTCCAGATTACTCCTAACCTCCACCCCACTTACACTCTTCATCACACTTAGCACTAGCTAAGATTTTGTTCATGTATTTGCTATTTGTTTATTGTGTCTCTCCTCACACCTCCACCTCCTGTAACCCTCGTCTATTTTACCATCACTGTGGCCCTCCTCCCCGCCCACCAGCATGCAGAAAGAAGGTACTCAACATACATTTGTTCACTGCATTAGTGTATCAGTGAGCGTCCTCTAGCCAACACAATGTACTTCTGGAATACTACTTACGTGAAAATATTTGTTCTTTTGTTTCCTTAATGAATTAATAATTTAGTGTGTTTAGAAAAAGGAATGCCAATTTTCAATTCAAGTCTGGTTGGTTCTAATGGTATCAGGCAGACATAGATGAGGAACATGGGACCTTCTGCCCTGATAAAGAGAACTATGTGGTTCCCACAAAGCAACTATGTTTCTGTCACCCAGACCATCTCTACAGCTGCTGCCATGTTCTAAAACAGAAAATGCCAAATGCTCAAGCTATTGCGCCTCCCCAAAACTCTTCAGACATTTTTAACAACTGTACTCCAGCCTAGTTTTATTTGTAATCTTCTGCTCCTAAAAGTCGCAAAACTCATTCACTAAGCAAACTTTACTGAGTGTCCACAATGTGTAGGCACTCTGCTAAGGGCCAGGGGTACCACCGTAAGTAAAACAGCACGTTGGTTGTGAAGAAATTCACAAGCTGACTGGGAAGATAAACTATGTAAAGAAGTAATTGCAAGCAGAATGTGATGGTGCTGTAAGACGTATGTACACCGTGCAGTGCAGCCAAAAAAAAAAAAAAACTTTAAAAAAATATTTAATAAAATATTATTACATATATATACGTATATGTAACATTTTATTACATCTTCTGATAGTGAGACATAATAAAGCCATTCTCTTTCTTGGCAAACTCAAAAAAAAAAATAAAAAAGAAGTATGTACAAAGTAGACTGAGGACACAAAGGAAGAAGGAACGACTCTGAAGGGAAGTCAAGAAAGGCTTCTTTTGAAGAGGGGAAGCTTTAAGTGGGTGTTAAAGGGGATATTACAAAAGAAGAAGAGAAGTGCATTCCACGCAGCAGGATCAGCATGGGCAAACGTTCCAAAGAGTGAAATAAACTCCACTGGGCCTAGGAAAACAGCAACTTTTAGTCCAGTATAACTGGAGCTTAGGAGGCGCTGGCAGGAAATGAGGTAGAAGCAAAGAGGTGGGTTTAGACCAGGTCATATAAACCCTCTGAATGCCATGCAAGAATTTAGACTTGTTCCTGTTAGAGCTAGGAAATCATTAAGTTGTTTTCAGCAGGAAAGACATGCAAGATCGTATTTTCCAAAGATGATCTTGGCATTAGTGTGGAGAGGCTAGAGGTGGGGAGAGGGGGAAACTGGAGGCAGAGTCAGGCAGTTGGCTACAGGCCAAGTAAAATCAGGCCGCAGCTACAGCAATGACAACGGGATAGAGAGAAGGGGCCAGATTACTAAATTAATTTAGATCTTGTAAATCTATGAAGTACCACCAAGGGACAAGAGATCCAGTGGCTCAAGGTCATATAGCTAGTGGCAAAGCCAGAAGCAAACCCAAGCAGTCTGGTTCTAGAATGTACTCTTTACCTTCACACTCTATGTCCCAGGGCTTCTCAAATTTTAATGTGCATATAAACCTCTTGGGGAATCTTCTTAAAATGTAATTCAGTGCGGTTAATGTGGAGCCTGAGATTCTGTATTTTTAAGAATTTTCCAGGTGATGCCAATGTTGCTGGTTTGAGGGCCGCACCCCTTAAGTACAAGGCTTTAGAAGGACTCTTGGACCTCAACAAGGAGGTCTAAGCTGGAGGTCAAAATTTGGGAGTCGTCATTCTATAGGTGACCATATGCCTCGACTGAACAGAGGGCTAACTGAAAGATAGGAAGGGACAAACATCATTTATAGTAGAGAATGCCGAAGAGTGATTCAGTAAGATGACAAAAATCTACTGGATTTGACAATTGAAGGTCATCTTTTCCACCTGAGATGGTGGGGTCAGAGCCTTGATTATAGTGGATTGAGGAAGAGAATATTACATGAGCAATATAGACAATGTATTTTTTTGAAAGAAAATCAGAAAGGGCAGGAGCTAGGAGAAGGGAAAGGCAGAGGGGCAAAAAAAAAAAAGTCTGTTGTTATTTGTTTGTTTGTATATATCATGATAGAAAAGATACGCAGGCTTATAGGCACAGGAAACACTTCAATTTCTTAGACTTTTCTAATACTCTCAAATACTTATCAATTCTTTCCACATATTTATCAAGCACTTGTTATGTGTCAGGAACTGTTCTGGGATCTTTGGATACATTAGTTAAGAAGATTCACAAAGTTCCGTGCTTCTACAGAGCTGATAGTTTTGTAACTGAGGACAAACAATAACCAAAATAAATAAATTGGGTGTCGTAGGTTAGGAGGATGTGCTGTGGGAAAAAAAGAAAAGAAAAAGTAGAGAAGGGAAGTGAAATCAGGAGTGTTTGAGAGAGGGTAGGGGGGTTGCAATCTTAATTAGGCTGGGGCCCACTGAGGTGACCACTGAGGTGACATCTGAGCAGATCTGGAGGAGGTGAGAGCATGTCTGATGCATCTGAGGAATTACAAGAAGGTCAAGTGTCTGGAAGGGAGGGAGAGAAGGGAACAGTAAACGATGAAGTCAGAGAGCACAGCCAACGTATCAAATACAATGGACTATTTAGAAAATGAGAAAAATAAGAGAAAAAAAAAATAACCAAACCTATCAAAATGAAACTATGATTAAATCAAATCCTGGCTGCTTTATTATTTTTTCCACCAATGATGACTGCTATTTTTACTGTACGTACTCTCTTTGGTACTTTTCCCAAAAAATCCATGTAAACTGTACAATACTCTCCTCTGAAAATCAATAAAGTTGAATTTATCTAAAGAGGACTTACTCGCAGTCGTATAAGAGGCTTCTCTGGCTGTCGAGAATTTCCCAGACGTTCCCGTTCTGCATTTTCAAGCATTTCTTCAATCTCAAAATAAAGATATTGTCATGTCTAGGGGGAAGAGGTACTACCGGCTGGCATCTAGTGGTTGAGGTCAGAGAGGACTTGTAAAAATCCTACCATGCACAGAACAAGCTCCCACAACAAAGTGTTACCCAGTAAAGTGTCAATTGTGCCAAGATTGAGAGACCCTGGGCTCCCTGACTAGGGCAAGACAATCCATTCATTTTCCATCTCCCTGGCCTCAGAGATTGGGTTCAGGGACAAGGACACGACCTCAGTCCAGGGAAACTCAATGCTAGGGGTTTATCTGGAACTACTGGGAAAAAATGATTCTTTCAGCTGTAAGGACAATGTAAGTCTGTGGGCCACCACGTGAAAATGCCTTCCTTATAGCGAAGCTTAAGACAGAAAACATCAGACTGGGTGGCACAGGACCAGACACAGAAACAGAAAAAACTACAGTCTTAATTTGAGTTTCTGGATCTAGTCATTCTGAAACCAGTAAACTCTTGAACTTTCCAGTTATATGAGTTACATGTTGCCAGTAAGCTGTGACACTGGGCGAGTTACTTTATCTAAGGTTCAGCTCCTCTTTCTATAAAATGTGTATGGTAGACTCTACCTACCTATAGCATCATTCAGTGGATTAAATGCAAAATGCTGTCAACAGTGTCCAGAATATATACGCCGCCCATGAATATCAGTGATAATTATCATTATCATTATCATGATTTTTGTAAGAATAAAATGCAAAGCAGAAGAGCCTACACAGCATAAGAACTGAATAAGTGTCAGTAATTAATGTTATTAAGCTGTCAAGTTCCATATTACTAAATGCATTCACCCAACTTCATAGTGGCTCTAGAATCTCCGCAGTGGTTTAGGGATGGCAATCTGCATGGTGGGAGGTATGGGACTTATACTGAAGTGACAAGGTGCATAGCACACATTTTAAGATTTTATTTGGAGGGAGATTTCAGGATGAAAGGGATGTGTGATAGAGATTATTAGCGTAATGGAGATTATTAGAGAGGCTAAGGCTCTCCTCATCTACCATAACATCCTGCCATTCTCCAGTCAAAGCCACTGCCTGCTTTCATTAATAAAATGAACAAATTATCGAATCAGGATAAAAAGAGAGAAAAGATAACGTATGTTTTTGAGGAGGAGGAAAGGATCTGGGAGAGGGGCTTAATTAAACAAAGTTTCTTCTATTTATAACATTCCTCCCTCTGGAAGACGTTAGGTTTTCGGTTTTTTTTGTTTTTTTTTTGATGTGGACCATCCTTAAAGTCTTTATTGAATTTGCTACAATACTGCTTCTGTTCTATGTTTTTGGTTTTTTGGCCACCAGGTATGTGGGATCTCAGCGCCCTGACCAGGGATCGAACCCACTCCCCCTGCCCTGGAAGGCAAAGTCTTAACCACTGGACTGCCAGGTAAGTCCCTATTTAAAAAAAAAAAAAAAAGAAAAAAATTTGATACAACTGAACTCATTTATAAAACAACAGTGGTTCCTTACAGGCTTCATGAGAATGTAACAAATACAATGACTTCCCTCTACTCTACTGAAGTATTTAATTCAAGCTAAATAACCTCTCAACTAAAGTAGATCTCACTGACCTTTATCTAGAAGAATTACCTTCTCCAAGCAGAAGCTTTGTATGACTTGGGTTACTTTAGGATTATCGGGGTTAAAAATGTCTGGATGATCAGCCAGAACAACATCTTCCATGAAAAACTGCCGCACTGTGTGGAGAGGAATTTTCTGCATGTTCATCTTCCTTTCTTTAATACGCAGCAAACCAACGTGTCTGAAATGAGGAGGGAAATGAAAGCATAGTCATCTTGTAAACTTCCTCAGGAAAATGTGCACATCAAAACTATCATATTTCTTGCGCTTCCCTGGTGGCGCAGTGGTTGAGAATCTGCCTGCCAATGCAGGGGACACGGGTTCAAGCCCTGGTCTGGGAAGATCCCATGTGCCGCGGAGCAACTGGGCCCGTGAGCCGCAATTACTGAGCCTGCGCGTCTGGAGCCTGTGCTCCGCAACAAGAGAGGCCGCGATAATGAGAGGCCCGCGCACCGCGATGAAGAGCGGCCCCCACTTGCCGCAACTAGAGAAAGCCCTTGCACAGAAACGAAGACCCAACACAGCCATAAATAAAAATAAATGAATAAATAAAAATTAAAAACAAAAAACACTATCATATTTCTAAATTTCCACAATTTATAAAATCACACCCTTAAAAAGTGTTTTTAGTAATTTAATCTTAATGTTGTATCACAGGAAAAAACTTAAACATTCTTCTTCCCCAAAATAAAATCCATTCATAAATCATTTTTCCGACAGCACTCTAACTTAAAATTTAATTAATAAAAATATTAGCCTTGAATTGGCCTAATGAGCAGCAAAATCATTAATACCATTGGGATCTTCTCCTGTTGAAAATAGCTTAAAGTCTGGGCAAACAGTAACACTGTATTGAATGATCAATCTTTATGAATAAATCTATCATATAAATAACAGCATCATCAGTACCTTGAGCCTATGAGATGGTTAGACTATCATAGCACATTTTTTTAAATTGATTTAAAAACTATAATAATTACTCACTTCTTTACAGCTTCTCCTGGGGAAAGAGAAGTGACCACTGAGCTTCCAGGTTGTGATACGTAAAAGAGCTGTTGTTCATTTTTGGTTGGAGCTATTTTACACTCATGTTCATGGCCCCAGATAACAAGATCAATGAAGTCATCCAAAAACTGTTCTGGAATGAAGTTAGTACTTCCATGTTTACTCCTATGCCAAGATTTTTAAAAATAAATATTATAAATGTCCAGAGATACAGAAAAACTTCATAATAAGTAAGTCTGTATAGATCTTTCTTTCTCCATTAACTAAAGATTTATTACATCCCTTCTATATGCCAGAAACGTTCAAGGGATTGGGGATGCAAAGACAGTATCTAATTCCTGCCCTCAAAGGGTTTACAAACTTGCAGGACACAGACAAGTAGAAGCCTCAAAAGAGAAAGCAGTCAATTCTACATACAGAGGCAGATCACGAAAGGCTTTAGAGAGGAATAACTCCCCCTACGGGAAAGTCTGAAAAGCATGAGCTCTAAAAATAGTAAAAACCTATAAATTGGTCTGAGTGTATACCAGAGTACAGAAAATGGGAAGTGAGTTTAGTCTAAGCTTTGTAAAATAAAGTCAAAACTCTAAATATGTCCCATCATTTTTTTAACATGTTTCTTTTACTGACTATAAAAATAATGAGAATGTCAGTCTTACACAGAGATAAGAGTTTTCAATATTAAATAAAATATTGTATGAATATGTGATTTTCAAACTCTCATTTTATACCTAGATTAGCTGCTATTATTAAAAGATATGTGAAAACCCAAAGAGGAAGACAAAAAAAAAAAGTTTTCCCTAATACTGATTTATATCACTGAGAATTTAAGTTAAAAGTGTTCAAATACTTCAACCAGCATTCACTTAAGGCAAACTGACATTCATTCATTGAACAAGTATTTACTGTGTGTCTACTATGTGTCAGGTTTCCCAGGTCTCTTCTAGAGACTGAAGACATAGCAGTGAACAAAGTCCTTGCTCTAGCGGGGGAAATTAGCAATAATACAATATGTTTACATATATGCATACACGCATACACACACACACACACACACACACATATATACATATATGTATATATAATTTGTCAGGTAGTGACAGATGCTATAAAGAAAAATAAAGGGAAAAATTACATGGAAAAGGGAGGCTACTATACAAAGGGTGGTCAGGGAAGGCATCTCTGACAGGAGACAAATGAGCAGAGAACTTAGAGGAGGGACCAGGAGTGCATGGGAAGAAAGTCCTAGGCAGAGGGATGAGCTGATGGCAGAGGTGCTGACGTGGGAATGTATTCAGTGAGTTCAAGAACAGCAAGGAGACCAGCGTGGCTAAGCAGAATGAATGCGAGGAAGAGCAGGAAGTGAAATCAGAGAAGCTCATGTATCTAGGAATATTTATGTAAAAAACATTTTTATGTAAAAAACGTTATGATCCTATCACAATTACTGAAGAAATGCAGAATAACTCAAATATGACATGATGTAACTATGCTTTAATGGAGCACTGGAAAAGGGAAGATTATGCTGGTGGGCTGACTCTGATTTGTGACCTAGAAGCTGATCAAAACATCTTTGTGGAAATATTTTGCATGACAAAATCGCTCAGGAGAAAGAGAAAGAAACTGGTCCACGTATAGAAACAAATGGAAAATAAAGTAAAATGTAAAAGGCTCCAGAATTCTCGCTTAATATGAGCAAACCTGTTTTTTATAAGACCCTGAAAACAGTAACAAAACAAGTACCTAAGAATGCAGAGGATGACAAATGAACCTAACAGCATTACAAAAAAACTATTATAACTACAATGAAGGGGTAAGGGAAAAGGAACTGACTGAAGTAACTTTAGAAAGTGGTGTTTTTGACTAGATATAGTAAGGCTAAGGACTAAAATGACATACAAACACTGTACCCTAGCTGGCAAATTTGTTTCTCACAGGGCTATGGGTCAGCAATTTTGAAATTACTTTGTTATGTCAACCAGTATTGAAAAAAATAAGTAAACATACCATAAATAATACAGTCGAGGTTTCTAACTGTTAGAGAAAGAAGTCACAAATAAGAAAAGACAAAAATGAATCCTGTAGGGCTGGATTTGAATCAATATGAACTCGTGCTTGTTTGTTTTTTTTTTAACACATGTATACATACAGACATGTATGCACGGATTAGTGAATATACATATATTTCTTTAACTCTAGTCATGAGGGCTAAGAGACCCACAGTAGCAATAAGCACAATTAGTGGTCATATCTGGGTTTCTAAATACCACTCTCCAATAAAAGCAATTAGGGCTCCTTGGAGAAGTGGTTGATTCCAGGGCTTGAGGAGAAAAATACAAGATGAGCCTGGAGCATCTTGTGGTACTAGAAGGTTAAGGACATGCTCAAAAAACAAAAAGGAAGGGCTTCCCTGGTGGCACAGTGGTTGAGAATCTGCCTGCCAATGCAGGGGACAAGGGTTCGAGCCCTGGTCTGGGAAGATCCCACATGCTGCGGAGCAACTAGGCCCGTGAGCCACAATTACTGAGCCTTCGCGTCTGGAGCCTGTGCTCCACAACAAGAGAGGCCGCGATGGTGAGAGGCCCGCGCACCACAGTGAAGAGTGGCCCCCGTTTGCCACAACTGGAGAAAGCCCTCGCACAGAAACGAAGACCCAACACAGCCATAAATAAATAAATAAATAAATAAAAATTAAAAAAAAAAAAGGAAAAAACAAAAATGAAGAGGGCATGTTGAAAGGACATAGAAGCCAATGTAAAAAAGCTCCCAACGGTCAGAGTTGAAACAACCTGAGCAACAAAAACAACAACATCAAAAGATTAAAGTATTGGATTATAACTCAAAGAATTAAATAAATATCCTTGAGTCCACAGTAACATAAATAAATGATTGAATGAATAAGTAAATAAATGAGAAGGGACAAAATTTCCTAACAGAAGAATTTCAATTAATAATTATAAAAAGAATGAGGGAAAAAAAAAATCAGAAACAACACCACAGTATTAATTGCTGGAAACAAGATCCACCAATGGATGCTAAAATTTGTGGGCAAAAGTTTAAGTTGAAACAGGATGTTCACATAGCCTCAATGTATTTTTCCCAAAATATTTATTAATTACAAAGTAGAAAATGGGACCTTTACAGGGGAGAAACCTGGTCTACACCACCTTAATTGAATGATCAAGATTATTAACATCACCAGTAACCAGCCATACCAACATTATACTACCCATTCCCCTTACCAATGCTGCCATTCCAAACTTTCATTCTGGCTTGGAATCGCTGATAATTGTTCCTTCTGACTTATCCCTACCTTGGGAAAGTACAAAGTGTAGCAGAACTGGAAAGCCCTCAGCAAGAGAAGGAACAAACTCCCAGTTTGTTATATGGAGACCACACATATCAAAACCCTGGACTGCTCCTCCTTTAACTCACACTGTTTATTCAAGAATATACATATAAGGCAACATACGACTGCCCCCTAAAGCCTTTCTTTCACAGAGTACCAGTGATGGGTAAGTACAAGAGTATTTTGCTGTCAATAAGTATCTGTTCAATAAATAATAAATTATATAATCAGCCCCCAAATCCCTGTAGATTCTTCCTTAATAACTTCTCAGCTTTGTCCCTTACATTATCATTCTCACTACCATCACTGTTACCATTTCACACTTTTTTTTACTATAATGATCACATAATAAATCTTGCTTCTTCAAATCTCTATTCCTTTCAATCAAACCTACACCCTGCCAACAGATTAAATTTCTTAAAACTACTAACAAAAGAAAGTTGATCTAGCTATATTTAATATTCTGGAAAAACACCTGTATATATGTACCAGGAAAAATCTATAAGAATGTTCCTAACAAAAAGGTTTAAAAAAGCAAAAATCTGGAAATAACACAAAACACTCACTAACAGGAGAGAAAGCTGAACTGTATACATCAGTGAAAATGAATTACACTTTTAAGCATCAAAATGGATGAATCTTAGTAACATAATGTTGAACAAAATAAGCCAACTGCAAAATATAAAGTATGGTGTTCCAGTTATACCAAAACTAAATAAAAAATACTCATAATGAATGTGTATGTGATTAAACAATAAAGAAAAGCTATGGATATATAAATAAAAATTGAAGATAGTGCTTCCTCTGGAGTTGGTGGAAAAAGATGTGGTCAGGGAAGGGCATGGGGTAGGGTACTGGTAATGTTCCACTTCTTTCTGAATTTAGGATTATTCATTTTATGGTTCTTCGTATACCTTATCCATATGCTAGAAATATTCTTTGTAAGTATGAATATATACTGAAAACAATTTCAAGATGCAGTCACACAATGCATATCGAAGTCTTGCCTGATCCTGCACTGACAACTTCCAAAGCATAAGGAGCATTTTACTGAAATAGGTAAGCTTGGAAACAGAGATTTGGGGAACCTCAATACTTGACTCAAAAATTTTCAGAGACTACTTTTACCTGTTCTGATGAATCACAAATAAGTTAAACCAAGAGTTCCCATCTTCTTTTGGTCTCAACATTGTTACTTTTTTGTTGACGAACATTCGATAGAGCCTTTCATCTGGAATGGATCCTGAAATGGATATTACATTATTTTAAAAGTGGTTTCTTACTCGGTTTTAAAAAATGAATATGTTTTGCTTCTAAATTATGTGCTTCTCTGAGTACTTCATTTTCCTATTAGAGAGATATTTGAAATCTGATATCATTATTTACAAATGAACATGTTCCAGGTTCATGCCTGACAGCTGCTAAGCAGTTAGTTGCATTTGAAGAATGTTTTCCAGGTCAAGCATATATACTTTCAAGATCTGGAAAATATGGAATAAAAATTTGAGTTTTCTATGCTCAAATTCTTATTAAAATTTCTAATAATATTGTTTTCCACTCTCCCTTTATTTATTCTAAGTATATATGTACTTTTGATTTAACATATACATTGTAAAATACACAGGAGGAGATATTAAATGGGATGAGATTAAAAATGTATTTAAAAATAATAGTCTTATGTATATTATGCTTTTAAATAAAAATACTGTGCTTTTTAATAATTTAATGACTTTTAAATAACTCTTCCTATTCCCCAAAGGATCACCTTAGTCTAGTGAAGGAGGCCAACAAAAACAATTAAACATGAAAATTGCAATTTTAAATATTATAAAAGGGAAAAAAGTCAGGATGCTAAGATGGGAATTATTACTGGGAGGACAAGGTTGCTACTTTACGGAGTGATTAGGGAAGGCCTGGGAAGAAAAGCCAACACCACATAAGAATAAGAGCTAGAAGAGGTCTAGCTTCTAAAGAGAATTCCTAGTGTGGTCAATGAAATAAATGGTGGCATGCAGAACATACAACTGCAACAAAAAAGCCAAGACATAAAAAAATCCAGGGCATTAGAAGGTTGATCTACTTGGGTGTCAAAGCACTGAGAACACTGACAAAATTGGAAGGTAGGCAAGTAAGAAAATTGAGGGAATGGAGAAGGCAGTTTAGCCAGTTGGCAATTAGCTTCAAGGGTGTTTGCAGGCAGGAAAGGAGGTGTCAGTAGGAAGCAAGGAGAACAGTGACTTGCCCTCCACCCCTTCTGCCCTAAAGCCCATAAGAGGCCATGAGAGAACTACGTGGGACACAGTAACCTCAGGGGCCAGTCAGTTTCACTGAGGGTTGGAGAGTACAGGCAGCATTCAGAGACTGATGAAATGAGGGAGTTTGCTAACTAAAAAGAGCTCTAGAGTATACAGAGCTGGGGTGAGAGGAGTGGGTGGAGGGTAGAGACAGAGTCCAGTTAAGGAAAACAGAACAGGATGAGATGAGAGTTTGGGAGAAAATGGATGACTGGAGCAGTTTGCTTCTGGCAGTGACTGAGGCATAATGGGATGTGTTGTTAGTCTGAAAGTAGGAGGATCAACCATTTTCTGCAGATATGATCCCTAACGTTACAGTGATTAAAATACCTGTTAGTAGTTTTTTAAAAAAGCATATTCCACTTCCTGCTCTATCACTTGCAAAATCAGACATAATACCTCGATCCCCTTTTCCATATCTCTAAAATATAGATAACCACGATGCTTTTCTACTTGTTGGCGAAATTATGTAAATTGGGCAAAGACTATAAGCTTCCTAGAGAAGCTTCCTAGAGAAAGTATTTAGATAAACCATCCATCGTAATTATTCTTTTAAAAACATACACAAAGAGAAATGAAGTAAATAAGATTTTCTAAGGCTTCTATTATACAAAAGTCACTCAAAAAATAGTAAAAACTAGGTAGAGGCTACAGCGTGAAATTTTTTCTCAATTTCTCTTGGGGTACTTTAAGGTTGGTTTAACATGAAGTATAATTTTTATAATACTCTATACACAACAAAATCAATAAAACTATTGTATCCATAAAACAAATCAAACTGAACTTAATCCAAGGAAGACACAAAAAATAGCCTTTGAATGCACTCTAAAAATAGTCTTCCATTCATATGGAATAAAGCCTAGCAAACAAGCTTTTACCTACTGGACACTAAATAAACTGAAGATAGTGACGCTGATAAAGCAAATTTTCTGAGCATTGTAGATGATAGCTCTAGATTAGCACTGTCTAATAAAAATATCATGTGAGCCACTAAAACAGGCCAAATATGTAATTTTTAATTTTCTAGTAGCCATATTAAAACAAGTAAAAGAAACAGGTGAAATTAATTTTAAGATATTTTATTTAACCCAAAATACCAAAGGTAGTTTACATTTTTTTCTAAGTCTTTGAACTCTGATGTGTATTTTATACTTATAGCATATCTCAATTCAGACTAGCCACATTTCAAGTGCCCAGTAGCTACATGATTACTGTATTGGACAGTGAAACTTTAGAACTTTCAAAGACTTCCAAGATATCAAAATGCAGTTTTTCTAATTACTCTATAAATGCTAATGTTCAGGATTGTTATCTGAGTCTAAAAGAAAGAAAAAATAAACAATAAATAAATACTAAAGGAAAAATATTTTTTCACCAAAACTGCTATTAAAAATAAGTATCAAGGACTATTGGTGCTTATAAAATACTAAAAAATTTCTACCAAAACCTTCTATCATTTTTTTAAGTCACCCATAAGGAATAATTAGATTTGCCTCACTTTTCCGCAAACAGCAGCAAAGTTAACTCCAGAATTTGATTTCCTAGCTGCTTAAACATTTAAACATTTATTGACATAAATAGTAAAATAAAACCATCTTACCTAAGCCATATAGAGCAATTTTTGTGCTTCCTTTTTGAAGCAAAACCGGACTAATGTCTATCTTCTCCACAGACACTGAACGTCCAAAGTGATTTACAAATCCAGCACAACTTAAAATATCCAGGGCGCAGAGTGCGTCTGCCTATGCAAAATATTTTCAAATAATATAAATGTATACCTAAAATAAGTAATCTGCATATCATATTATTACTTATTAAAAGTATATTTTATATAGTAGTTACAAAAACCTAGATTAGGATAATGTCTTCTCAAAACAAAATTACAATAGTAAAAGTATTCGCTATCTTTTTTGTATTACAAGTGACCAACTGCGACTGGAATCACATGCTAAATGCAAAGTTAACATTTCATCATAACTTATGATGTCTTGTCCACTGAAAAATAAAAAACAGCCATGTAATCAGTGCCTTGTCATATTAAGCAGACCTCTTAAGAGGTGAGAAAAAAAAGACTAGCAAAGTAGTGACTTATAATACATTAATGACCAGATAAAACAAAAAGATATTTTGAGATTATTTTAGGACCCCTATTATTAAAGATCTTCCTCGACTTTCAATGGGTTTAGGTCCCAATAAATCCATCGTAAACTGAAAATACCGTTAAGTCGAAAATGAAGTTAAAGCACCTAACCTACCGAAAATTATAGCTTAGCCTAGCTTACTTTAAACATGCGCAGAACACGTACATTAGCCTACAGTTGGGCAAAAGTATAAATACTTTTACAATAAAGTATGGAGTATCTTGTGTAATTTACTGAATAATGTACTGTAAGTGAAAAACAGAACGGCTGTATGAGTACAGAATGGTTGTAAGTGTAGCAGCTGTTTACCCTCGTGACCGTGTGGCTGATCGGGAGCTGTGCCTCGCTGCCTTTGCCCAGCATCACACGAAAGTATCTTCCCACGTATCGTTAGCCCAAAAAAGATATTCAAAATTCAAACTTCGAAGTGCAACTTCTACTGAATGTATATCCATTTCGCACCACTGCAGAGTTGAAAAATCTAAGGTCGAACCCTCATAAACTAGGGACAGTCTGTACTTTCATATCAAACAGAAAATAAGATGATCTAATTTAGATTTAAAACTGTTCATGAAACCCTCATTTCCTACAGGTGAGATTTATGTGATAAGAGATACAAAAGCCCTTGATAAACTGTAAAGCATTATATAAATGTTAGGTGTTTATTCCTCCTCCTGGTTACTTATTGTTAACCTTGGCACTTATGAAATAAATGTGTATGTCACATGCCATTTATTATTCCAGATTTTAAAAAATTATCTAAAAAGCAGTATAAAAGCTTATATGAATGATAAAAAGTCAATTTGAACTTTTGACTCAATTTGACTACAAATTGCTGGGAAGAAGTGAAAGAATGCTTTCCAAAGACAAACTAAACTGATAGTTTCTAAAATTTCAACAAACTAAGAACCCAATAATTACCCCCGTAGGATCATCATGATTGCCATGAATACTAAACACAGGAATTGAAATGTTGAGATTGCCATCTTCGTAGTTCACCCATGGAAACCTTAAAAAAGAAAGAAAGAAAGAGAGAAAAGTTTCTATAAGAGACAAAAGCTGTTTCCCCCATTATTCTCCTCCAAAAAATTAATACAGTTATAGGCAAACTGGATGATCTAAGCTGGCAAATGACCGCTAGTTTGGAGCTTTAAAAAAATAAAATCCTAGGCAGCAGTTCATTTCAAGTTTCAAAAGGTCTCAAAGTACTACACTTTAAAAGAAAACCATACAAATATATGATGCTTATGAATTGTATGAAAGATTTGAATATCTGATTAATAGGAAATAGGCTTTCAAAATTTTGAAAGCCTTTATAAAAGGTTTTTATTTGTAGAAGCGGGAGGGGAAGAAATACATCTACTCTGGAATCCAAAAGACCTAGATTAAAAATTCCAGCTCTATCACTTACTACTTGGATGACTTAAAGTTCCCACCCACTCCTGCCCCTAGTCACCAAGCTCCTCTTCTCAGAGGCAAATAACATTAGGAATTTCTAGTGTATCTGTGCAAAAATATCTTATACCTGTAAAGCAAATAAATACATCTTCCTTCTTAAACAAATGGTAGCACAATATAGATTTCTGCCCCGACTTTATCACTTAACATACTTTATAAATCATTCCATATCAGTACATAAAGAGCTTCCTTGTGATTTTTTTAGCTGTACACTGCATGGATTATTATAATGTGTTTAAGTAGTTACCTATCAATGGACATTTAGACTATTTCCAGCCTTTTGTTTTACAAATATTGTTACAGTGAGTAATCTTGTACAAAGTTGCCCTTGTGAGAGTATAGGAAAATATCTAGAAGGAAACTGTCAGGTCAAAAGGAACGAGTGTATCTGTAAATTTGATAACTACTGCCAATTCCCCTCCACAGAGGTTGTATGATTTACTCATAGTACAATTGCAATCCATGAGACTAATTCCTCCTACTCCACCAACATACTGGGTGGGCCAAAAAGGTTCATTCGGTTTTTTCCCTAAGATGGCTCTAGTAGTGCTTAATTGTCTTTAACTTCATTTGAAACAATTTTGTTAGATTGTATGTGACAGCTGTCATATCAGCGTGCATTTAAAAAAAAAGACTTATGAAAATTGGTGAAGGTTTATGTAGCCATTTTAATACTGAAGATGGAAGAAAAAAAGCAACATTTTCGGCATATTATGCTTTATTATTTCAAGAAAGGTAAAAATGCAACCGAAATGCAAAACAAAAGATTTGTGCAGTGTGTGGAGAAGGTGCTGTGACTGATCGAACGTGTCAAAAGTGGTCTGCGATGTTTCGTGCTGGAGATTTCTCACTGGACGATGCTCCCTGGTCAGGTAGACCAGCTGAAGTTGAGAGCGATTAAATAGAGACATTAACTGGGAACAATCAACGTTATACCACGTGGGAGATAGCCGACATACTCAAAATATCCAAAACAAGCAATGAAAATCATTTGCACCAGCTTGGTTATGTTCATCACTTTGATGTTTAGGGTCCACATAAGTTAAGCGAAAAAAACCTTCTTGACCGTATTTCCGCATGTGATTCTCTATTTAAATGTAATGAAAAGTTCCATTTTTAAAACAAATTGTGATGGGCGATGAAAAATGGATACTGTACAATCATGTGGAACAGAAGAGATCGTGGGGCAAGCGAAATGAACCATCACCAACCACACCAAAGGCTGGTCTTCATCCAAAGGTGATGTGTGTATGGTGGGATTGGAAGGGAGTCCTCTATTATGAGCTCCTTCTGGAAAACCAAACGATTAATTCCAACAAGTACTACTCCCAACTGGACCAACTGAAAGTGGCACTGGACGAAAAGCATCCAGATTTAGTCAACAGAAAATGCATAATCTTCCATCAAGATAACACAAGACCGCATGTTTCTTTGATGACCAGGCAAAAACTGTTAGAGCTTGGAAGTTCTGATTCATCTGCCACATTCACCAGACATTGCACCTTTGGATTTCCATTTATTTAGGTCTTTACAAAATTCTCTTAATGGAAAAAATTTCAATTCCCTGGAAGACTGTAAAAGGCACCTGGAACAGTTCTTTGCTCAGAAAGATAAAAAGTTTTTGGAAGATGGAATTATGAAGTTGCCTGAAAAACGGCAGAAGGTAGTGGAACAAAAGGGTGAATACATTGTTCAATAAAGTTCTTGGTGAAAATGAAAAATGTGTCTTTTATTTTTACTTAAAAACCAAAGGCACTTTTTGGCCAACCCAATACATTATCAAGCTTTTTCAATCTATGCCAGTGGTTCTAAACCCTAGCTGCATGTTAGATTTTTCTAGGAATCTTTGAAGATCCACCAATGTCCAAGACACACTCAGAAAGATTAACTGACCTGGAGACAGGGCATCAGTATTTTTTAAGATTCTTAGGTAATGATAATGTGCACCCAGGACTGAGAATTACTGATCTATATCAATCTTATAGGAGAAAAATATATCAGTATACTTCATTTTGCATCTTTCATATTCTTTTAATATGTTTAAATGCTACTTTATTTCCTTTTCTATGAACTATGTCCATATTCTTTACCTATTTTTTATTAAGTCATGGATTTTTTTTTTAATTGGCTTGAAAGAACTACTTAACTATTAACTACTGGGAAAATTAGACCGTAATTTGCCATGAGTTGCAAATATTCTTCCTGGTTGAATCCAGACTTTTGACTTCGCTTTGGGCGGCTCTTGCCATGCAGAAATTTACTTTTACAAAGACAAACATATCAATCTTTTTTTTTATAGATTCTGGGTTTGTGTAATACTTAGAAAAGTCTTTTCCACATCCAGATCTTTTTTAAAAATGTCTAACAGTTTCTTCTAGTTCTTTTATTGAATAAGCTATATTTTTTGTGGAGATATGAGATACCACCTTTATCAAATACTAAATTCCCACATGTACTGAGGCTATTTCTGGAATTTCTATACTCTTCCACTTATCTGCCTATCAATTCATGAGTCATACCACTTTTTAAATTATTGTAGCATTATAATATACTATCTTTTTTCCAGCTTTATTGTGATATAATTGACATGTAACATTGTATAACTTTAAGGTATACAATGTGTTGACTTGATACACTCATATATTGCAAAATGATAACCACTATAGCTTACTTACCACTTTAAGCTGCACACACACCTAGCTTAACAGCTGCATCATGTCACATAATTGCCATTTCTTTTTCGTAATGAGAATATTTAAGATCTACTCTCTTGGAAACTTTCAAGTATAAAATACAATATTACTAACTATAACCACTATGCTGTACATTAGATCCTCAGAACTTATTCATTTTTAAACTGAAAATTATATATTTTTTTGATCAACATCTCCCCTTTTCCCCCAACTCCCTGTTCCTGGTAACCACCATTCTAGTCTCCATTTACATGAGTTCAGCTTTTTCAGATTCCATATACTGTATAAGTGATATCACACAGTATTTGTCTCTTTGAGTGACTTATTTTACTTAGCATAAAGCCCTCAAGGTCCATCCATGTTGTCTCAAATGAAAGGATGTCCTTTCTCATGGCTGAATATATATATATACATGGCCGTGTGTGTGCATATATATCTGCACACACACACACATATATCACATCTTTATCCCTTCTTCCACTGATGGACACTTATGTTGTTGCCATATCTTGGCCATTGTGAATAATGCTGCAATGAATGTGGGAGTGCAGATTATCTCTTTGAGATCCCATTTTCATTTCCTTTGGATATACACCCAGAGGTAGGATTGCTGGATCACATAATAATTCTATCTTTAATTTGGGGGGGAACCTCCACAGTGTTCTCCATAGTGGCTGCACAAATTTACATTCCCACCAACAGTGCACAAGGGTTCCCTTTTCTCCACACCCTCTCCAACACTTGTTCTCTCTTATCTTTTTGATGATAGACATCCTAACAGGTGTGAGTTGATATCTCATTGTGGTTTTGATATGCATTTCCCTGATGATTAGTGATGTTGAGCACGTTTTCATGTACCTGTTGGTTGTTCTATTTTTGTCAAAAATGCCATTGGAATTTTGATAGGGATTGAATTGAGCTAGTCACTACTTAGTAGTCTTCTTTTTTCAGAGTTTCCCTATCTTTTTTTTTTTTTTGGTCTATTTTTTACATGAACTAGTAAACCAGAGGGAAAATTATCCAAAATATAGTACAAAGAGATAAAGTTATAGGGAATATTAAAAAGTGGGTAAAATATAAAGAATTTTCAGAAAGAAAAAGAATAGGAAACAGAAAACATACTGGATAAGAATTTTCCAAAATTGCTGCAAAAATAATTCTTAGTTTGAAATGCATGTAGCCCAAGCAGGATAAATAGAACTAAATCCACAACTAAATATGTCACAGTAAGACTGAAAAATGCTAAGGGCAATGAGAAAAACTTAATGGTTACCTGAGTGTTTTCTTTAGGCCAGCTACTATTCTAAGCAATTTTCTTATTAACTACTCCTAACAACAATTCTGTAAGATTAGCACTATTCTTTTCCCATCTTACAATAATGAAACTAAGGTAGGGCAGATCCAGGATTTGACCTCAGACAGTCTTATACCAGAATCCATGCTTTTAAGCACTATGTTATACTGCTTTTGCAGCAACTAAAATGATAGCAGGACTCCTCAAAAGCACCAAAAAATAAGAGTTTACTGACAGGCAGTGAAAAACTACTAAAAACTGTACTTCGGAAAGGAAACTGAATCTAGACAAAAGGAAGGAAACATAAGAAACAGCAATAGTAAGCAAAGAAATAGGTAAACACATCTATGGGGTGGGTGAAGCAGTCTAAAAATAATAAAGTTTTAGATTTGAATAGAAGATGGGTAAAGACTGATCAGAATTCTTAAAAACAAGGACATATGTTAAAACTTACAAGAATCTTTTAAAATCCAATTCTATACTCAGCCAAATTATCAATCCGAAGTTAAAAATAGCCATTTTCTTACATAAAAAATCTCCAAAAATTTAACTCCCAATATAAACTCATTTTTAAAATATATATACACAAATAGATAAGAAATAAATATAGCTATGTCTGTTTTCAGGGGTTACTTTATATATATATATATATATATATATATATATATTTTCTTTTTACATTTACATGTATACATGTATGTATAATATGTGTATATATGTGTGTGTATGTGTGTGTGTATATATTTAAGCTCTGTGCACTGAGAGAGCCTAGAAGCAGTGATAAGACAATAGCCATGTGCATGCCTAGCATCCAGATTCTCTCTTCCAAATACCATTCCAAAAGGAACCAAGACTCCTTGAAGAAATGGATGAGTCTAGGGCTAGGGAAAAGAAAATACAAAATTAGCCTGGAGCATCTTACAGTGCCAAAAAGGGGGGAAAAAAGATGACGGCATGTTGAAAGGACCCAAGAGGTGGTCTGAAAGAGTGCCCAATGGCTAAAGCTGGAACAATTTATTGGAGCAACAAAATAGATAATAATAGTATTAAATTACAATCCAAAGGAAAAAAAAATGAGTTTATACTGATGTAAACAATTGAATAAATTCCTACTGATATAGACAACTGAATAAATAAATAAACAAATGCGGGAGAAGGGACAAATCTTTACAGAACTATTCCAATTAATAAATGCAAAAAGAATGTGGGAAATATTTAGAAAATCACCATTAGGACACCGCGGTTACAACTGCTGTAGGCAAGAGCCACTGACGAATGCTAAAATTATTGGACAAACTTTAAAGAGAAACAGAATAGTTGCATAGCCTCCCCTAAAATATTTACTAGTTACTGTAGTGGTTTTAACACGCCCATAAATTCTTTGATACTCTTTCCTCTCTCCAGGAAGTGAAACGTAACGCCCTCTCTTCGAGTGTGGGCTGGACTTAGCTACTCACTTCTTACAAACAGTATATGGAATGGGAAAAATAGTAACTTGACAGTGGAGAAACCTGCAAGACACCATCTTAACCAAGAGACCAAGGTTAACCTCACCAGTGCAGGCCATGTTGATAGCATGTACTCCTTACATACTGAGAAGGACACTTCACGTATAAGGAATATTCTTTCCCCCAAACCAATAACCCTAGTCTAATCACGAGAAGAACCCAAGTTGAGAGACATTCTACAAAATATCTGACCAGTACACTTCAAAATTGTCAGTGTCTGTCTGGAAAAGACTGGCATAGTCGAAAGGAGATTTTGAGACCATTTCAACTAAATGCAATGTGGTATCCTGTACAATGTTTAAGAAAAAACAGAGTACCTTTATGACATGGGGTTCTAGGTGAATATTGTAAATAAGTCCCAAAAGCACAAATATTAAAGGAAAAAAATAACGTGTTTGACTATGAACATCAAAATTAAATATTTCTGTCATCAAAAGGCCCTGCAAACAAAGTCGAAAGACAATCCACTGATTGGGAAAAAATACATGCCTAACAAAGGCTTAATATCTAGAAATAACTCCTGCAAATTCAATAGGAAAAGACAAAAATATCCCAATTTTTAAAATGGACAAAGGATATGAACAGAAGAGATACCAAATGTACACAAAAAATTTGAGAAGTTACTCAGTCTCACTATTAATTAGGGAAATAGAATTTAATACAACAATGTACAGAAAATTCAAAGAACTACATTTACCAAGGAAATAGCTTATAGTGAAGGTAAAATGGCTAATTGTTACCGTGTTCATGTGTCTTATACAGAAAATATTATATATTATACATACATGTAATATTAACTATCATAAGGAAACACTCATTTAAGCATTTAAATATACTTACTTACTAAAACCGAAGTTGACTGACTGATCGCTGATAATTTCAAACTGTACAGGACGATCCCCCATGCAATATTTTCTTAATAACTCGAGGCAGTTATGTACTGTTTTTCTTGAGGGTTTATTTTCATGAAAAAGATCACCCCCTAACAAAATGAAATCCACCTAATCAACAGAAAATAGTGTGAAAATTAGTATGTTTTATAGATAAAAATTTTAAAACTATAGCACAAAGAGATAGGAAAAAAATCTTGTAAAAGATACTATTATGTGTGGAGATTTAAAGTTTCATATTTTGTTTAGTCAAAGGGCCTTTCAATCTGGTTATTAATCTGACTTCAGCTTAGGTTCCTAGGTCACCTTCAAAAAGGCCATCTTCAAATTACTACACCAAGTTTCTAACTCACATTACCCAAAGTGATCATACTTCTTTCTTTAAAGTTATCCAAATCAAACATAAACTTGGCACTTTAATAAAGCTTATGGAAGGGATAGCAGATTCAATCCAAATTATTCACTTGATTCATTCAACAATTATTTAGAGTCCTTACAGGCACTGGCAGCTAAGGAAATGGCAATCTACAAAATATAGGATGTCCCTGCCCTCATTAAACACAGACAACGTGTCATACCCTATACTGAGTGTAATGAATTAAATACGATCCCTATCCTAAATATGTTCAAAATCTAATGGGAGAGACAAACTGCTAAGCATCTAAACGTAAGTCAGACTGACACGCACTAGAACAGATATATAAACAAACCAGGAGTAGAGATGACATTACAATTAATTCCAACTGAGAGGAGGAAATTCATCTGAGGACAACGTCTGGGAAGAATGGGCTAACATGGTGGCATCTGAGTTGCACCATGAAGGATGAACGAGATTTTGAGGAAGAGCATTCAGGAACAACCAGAGAGAAGGCAAATCACAAAGGAAGAGAGTCCAACACACTTTCAGAAGTGTACAATCTACGTAAAGAAACTTGATTAAGTTCTTAATTATACAAAAGAACCCAGCAATACAGATCACCACGGGCTACAGTAGTGAGGGCAGCAGAATATGTCACCACAAAATGGACCACTTTGGCAATGTGGACTGTTTTGACCTGAAGGCAATTAAGACCCAGCAGAATCAGGAAAAGCTGTTTTACCTCGCTCTAAACTGCCTAAAAGATTTTGGATAGGGGGCATGTACCAGGAAGAGAGCTATTACCAGAGGTAATTTCTGATATCAGAAAGACATCGCATGGCATGGCAAACACCTGTTTACCAAACATCTGATCGTCTCATCTTCCTGTGCACTGTCTTCCTCCCCTTTAAAGCCCCAAACTCCTTTCCCCTTCTCCTTAGCTCAGGATGGCAGATAAGCCTCAACTACTTCACTGCTGAGGAGTCTCGTATTTTTGTGGGGCTCCCATACGTATGAAATTTGTTTTTACCCTGTTAATCTGTCTTACGTCAACTTAATTATTAGACCAGCCAGGGAACTTAGAAGGGAAGAAGGAAAAGATTTCTGCCCCAACCCCAACAAGAGTCAGAGAGACTTCAATAAAAATGTGGGATTTAAGCCAGGTCTTCAAAATTAACATGGGGCTTCCCTGGTGGCGCAGTGGTTGAGAATCTGCCTGCCAATGCAGGGGACACGGGTTCGAGCCCTGGTCTGGGAAGATCCCACATGCCGTGGAGCAACTGGGCCCGTGAGCCACAACTACTGAGCCTGCGCGTCTGGAGCCTGTGCTCCACAGCAAGAGAGGCCGCGACAGTGAGAGGCCCGCGCACCACGATGAAGAGTGGCCCCCGCTCGCCGCAACTAGAGAAAGCCCTCGCACAGAAACGAAGACCCAACACAGCCAAGAATAAACAATAAATAAATAATAATAAATAAAAAATTTTTAAAAAACCCAAAAAACTAAACATGATTTGAGTAAAGGGAGAAAATGATCATAATCCAAGGCATAGAAGAAACAAAACAAAAACAACAAAGCAAACAAACATTTTTACAGGGGAGGGGAAAGAGAAATAGTTGTTTAAATGATATAGTTTCACTTTTACCAGACGAAAAGAGTTCTGGAGATTGGTCACTCAACCATGCAAATGTGCTTAACACTACTCAACTGTACCCTTAAAAATGGTTAGGATGGGAAGTTTTATGGTATGCGTATTTTAACACAAGCAAAAAAAAATTTTTTTTAATATTTTTAAAAACTGGTTTGTGACTCCAGGGATCACTGAGAACACAACTTGCTTCTGTGGTATTCCTGCCCAAAGTGAATCTACTCATGAGGAAACGTCAGACATATCCAACTGAGGAATATTCTGCAAAAGTAACTCCCCTGGACTCTTCAAAAATGTCAGGGTCATGAAAGACAAGGCAGACTGAGGAAACATCCCAGATTACAAGAGACTAAAGAGACGTGACAACTAAATGCAAAATGTAATCCTGGATTGGGATCTGCACACCACTGACCTGCCCCCAAACTGCTATGACAGACTTTGTCGGGACAACTGGCGGCATCTTAGAATTACATAATCGTACTGAATCAACATAATTCCCTGGTTTTGATAAGTGCACTGTGGTTACTTATGTAATTTACTCTCAAATGGTCCAGAAAAAGTGTGTGTGTGTGTGTTTATGAAGAGGATAAATCAAATGTGGTAAAGTGTAGGAAAATCTCGGTGAAGGGTAAGGAATTATTTGTACTATTCTTGCAATGTTTATGTAAGATTGATATTGTTTCAAAATTAAAAGTCAAAAAATAAAAATAAAAAAAGATTCCAAAGAACTAGAGAGTAGAAATAAGGCTGGTTAGATGGCACAGGCCCACAAAATAGAGGACTTAAAAATTGGGAAGAATTTAGATTTCAATAAGAAGAAATAATAAACACAAATGATGGGGGGAAGTAAACATGCATTTGGAAGTACCAGCATGGGGCTGTAGGTGGGAGGGGGCAGTTAAGATTAAAGGATGCAGGGAGGAGAAACAGGAGGAAATGGAAGGGAAGGAAAGGACAAGGTAAAGAAAAAAAAACAGCTCGTGCTCAGGGAAAGAAATACTTCAGCACCTAAGAGTTAGAAAAGAAAGAACAGAGGATTCTCTGGCAGGAAACAGACCTTCTTTGACTGCAAATTTCTCTGCCCTCAGGGTAAAAGGAGACAGTCCTAGACATTCTCCCATTCATGAACACATTTATAAGAGTGCCTACTGCTTGCCAGATCCTTTCTAGGTGCTAGGATACACATGAGCAAACAAAAAAGATTTTTCATTCTCATGGAGTTCACCTTTTAGTGGAGAAGATAATAAACACGTAAATAATTCAAAAAATTATTTCAGATGGTGCTATAAAAAAAAATAAATGAGTAATGTGATAAGAGTGTTTGGAGACATCAGGGAAGACCTCCCCAAAAAAGGTAAAACTTGAATTGAGAACTGAGAAGTCAAACCTGGCAAGATCAAGGTGCTCTGAGCAGG
Organism: Balaenoptera acutorostrata; assembly: GCF_949987535.1. Taxonomy (NCBI): domain Eukaryota; kingdom Metazoa; phylum Chordata; class Mammalia; order Artiodactyla; family Balaenopteridae; genus Balaenoptera; species Balaenoptera acutorostrata. Next base: position 72,667,842 of record NC_080072.1, read on the forward strand.
ACGAGAACCAGACATGCAGAGGTACCAGAGTAGAACAAACATCTCTGTATGGATGAAACACAAACCAACCTGGCAGAGTGGAAGAAGATGAAGTCTCCTGGCAGGGGCCAGATCACACTGAACCTTGGAGTCTAATTTTTATTCTAGATTCAGTGGAAGGCCACTTAGAAGATTATAAGCAGCAGAGTGACATGATCTGACATGATTTTTGTAAGTTAACTTTGGCTGCTATGCTGCATACTGTAGGGGGAAAGAATGGAAGTAAAAAAACCTAAGGGGAGCTACTGTAGTCCAGCAAAATATGACAAAAGTTTTGGACTAAGTTTACAGACATGAAGGTAGAAAACAGTAGAGAGGTTCCACTTGTGTACATTTGGGAATAAGAACCAAAGGACTTGCAGAAGAACTGAAGAGAACTCTGAGGAAAAGTCAAGGTTGAAGTTTGCAAGTCCCTAGAATTTATGTTTATTCCCCAGCTGTCTTTTGGGCTCGAGATGGACATTTCAACTGTCTGCTGGAATGTTTCCTTGAATGTCCTATTGGAATCTCCAACTCAAATGGTCTCAATCAGAATTCATCACCTTCCCACATAAAGAAGTATGTTATAAGGAAGTATGAAAATAAGGAAGAAATCTTTCTTATTTAAAACCTACTTCTATTATTGGTAACACCATCCACCCAAACGTAATACACTCCAGAGTCACCGTCATCCCCTCCTCCCTCATCCCCACCCCCTACGACTGACTAACCAATCAAAGTATCCAAATCCTCTCTTTGTATTATCTCCTGCATTCACTTCCTCTTTTCCATTCCATGGTACCACTTTTAAAAAGCCTCCAACTTATCTTGCCTTCATGCTGTACTCTGTTGCCAGAAGACTTTCTATTAAACTGGGTACAAACTCCTCAATCTGGTATTTGAAGCTCTTGATGCAGCTCAAACCACATTTCTCGTCTTTCAGCGCGCTTTCTCACACGCGACCTACCAGTGAGCCAAACAGCTGCTGTACCCCTAATGGACCAATCGTCTCACCTCTGTGCCCTTCCTACTGCTTCACGGGAGGTGTACACTCTCTTTGCTTTTCACTCATTAAAAGCCTACCATCCTTCTAAGCCCAAGTTAAATGCCACTTCATTCACCTCATCTTGCTATCCTCATCTAAATGTGATCTCTTCTACCTCCAAACTCCCAGGAAATGCTGTTTATGATCTTATGGCTCTTGCACCTGAGCATTTTTGACATTTACCATATCTCACATACTGATTTGCTTGCTGCATGTTCTTTGAAAGCAGAAACTATGACAGTCTTGTCTATGAAATCTTTAGATTTCAAATAGAAACTGCCACAGGATACTGCACTCAGTAAACACTGTAAATATTTGTAAATTTTTACAGACTATTTACAAAAGTAGCTCCTACTTGAATTCAGGGAATAAAGAACACAAAATCTCCTTTGGGCTTTCAGCACATGGGCCTATAAAACAAACCTCTATCTTTAAAAGGAAAAAGAGCAAGTTGAGTAAGGGAACTTGGTAGAAATTGCAAAAATGCAAACTAAACTCACATCATTTTCCTGGGCAAGTCTTAAAATTTCATCAAGTGTTACAAACGTATCATTTCCTCTGACTGCATCTTTTTCCATATATCCCAGATGAATATCTGTTGCAACTAAGATTTTAAATGTATTTTCATCATCGCTGTATTAGAAAAGAAGAAGCACGTCAATATAATTCATTAAAAGGATGTTCAAGCAAACTGAAACCTAAATCTATAAAATAATAGCAGTTATGACGTAAAATCATTTTTCCAGCCCTAAACTAGGTCCAAAAATTTGAAGCATTCAACAGACCATTAACGTCACTGTTTTCTTACCACTAAGACAAAGCAGAACAAATGTACACACATTTTTAAAAGGTTCTGTAACTGCTTCAGAAATGTATAGCCTCATTACAGCCAGTTTCATAAACTGATATGTAACCTGGATTTGAAAGCTTGGTTGTTTTCCTGCTCTGTTCCACAGCAAAAATGCAAGAGGATTTGATCCCAGTATCTAAACTTATTATTTATCTACTTTGCACTTTCCCAAGAAAATTATAGAATTAACTGGTTAATTTAAAAAGCCCTTCTCCTTACTTTATAAGTAGATTTTTATCCTAATAAACTAGTAACTTACATCCAGGGCCCTGAAGAGGCTTGCTCTCCATACAAAGTTAGTTTTTCATTAATGACTTTGGCCAAGTAACAAAACTAATTTACAATGCCATTTAAATTTGGTAGTATTCAAAAGTACTTTCATATGAAGCAGCAATATGATAGTTATTCTCTCTTAAACTTAATATAAATTTTAATTGTCTTTAAAATATTTTGGTATCCCTGATCTCATCTCAACTCCCACATGTAAACAGGTTAAGTATTATTATCTCTGAAAAACTAGAAAGCTATACACAGAGAAATTAACTGATTTATCATGAAACAAAATGGTAGAAATGGAACTAAAACCCGGTATTAAAACTCAGGCTGGGGCTTCCCTGGTGGCGCAGTGGTTGAGAATCTGCCTGCCGGTGCAGGGGACACGGGTTCGAGCCCTGGTCTGGGAAGATCCCACATGCCGCGGAGCAACTGGGCCCGTGAGCCACAACTACTGAGCCTGCGCGTCTGGAGCCTGTGCTCCGCAACAAGAGAGGCCGCGATAGTGAGAGGCCCGCGCACCGCGATGAAGAGTGGCCCCCGCTCGCCGCAACTAGAGAAAGCCCTCGCACAGAAACGAAGACCCAACACGGCCAAAAATAAATAAATAAATTAATTAAAAAAAAAAAAAAAAAAAAAAACTCAGGCTGTTTTCACAAAACCATACGAACTTCAAAAAAATTTTATATATATCTCCAAAATTCAAATCTTTATACATAAGAGAATTTTCCAGAAAAGATTTCTCTTCAGAAACTTCAAAATGATATGCACAGTTCTGATTGCTATATACATACAGGTAAGTCAGAATACTTTCAGATCACATTACTACCCAGACTTCCATAGCAATTTGTAAGGTATTTTCCCTTGAGGTCTCTTACTTAAATATGAGAATTAATCTGAGAGTCATTTTTTAAAAAAATTTATTTATTTTATTTATTTATTTTTGGCTGCATTGGGTCTTCATTGCTGTGTGCCGGCTTTCTCTAGTTGCGGAGAGCGGGGTCTACTCTTCGTTGCGGTGCACGGGCTTCTCATTGCAGTGGCTTCTCTTGTTGCGGAGCACAGGATCTAGGCGCACGGGCTTCAGTAGTTGTGGCACGCGGGCTTAGTTGCTCGGTGGCATGTGGGATCTTCCCCAACCAGGGCTCAAACCCGTGACCCCTGCATTGGCAGGCGGATTCCTAACCACTGCGCCACCACCAGGGAAGCCCTCAGAGTCATTTGTAATCCAATTATACAAATGAAGAAATTGAGACAAAGTTTAGACGCTTGCTAATTTGTCCAAGGTTACACAATACTAATTAAGAAATTAAGGGGACTTCCCTGGTAGTCCAGTGGTTAAGACTCTGCGCTCCCAATGCAGGGGGCCCGGCTTCAATCCCTGGTTGGGGAACTAAGACCGCACATGCCGCAACTAAGCCCGCATACCGGAACTACTACACCCACGCGCTCTAGAGCCCGCAACTAGAGAAGCCTGTGCACTGCAAGGAAGACCGGGTGCGCTGCCACAAAGACCCAGTGCAGCCTAGATAGATGAGATAGATAGATAAAAAGAAATTAAAAGAAGGGTGAAAGATTCCAAGTTTGAAGCTTTTTCCACATAACTTTTTCTAGTCCTTTTATTTATTTTCATTTTAGTCAGATTCATTTCCAATTTATTCAGTACTAAAGCAATTTACTTCTTTAAAAATCTGCTTTAAAAGACTTGCATCAGGGCCTCCCTGGTGGCTCAGTGGTTAAGAATCCACCTGCCAATGCAGGGGACACAGGTTTGATCCCTGGTCCGGGAAGGTCCCACATGCTGCAGAGCAACTAAGCCCACGTGCCACAACTACTGAAGCCTGCGCGCCTAGAGCCCTGAGCTCTGCAACAAGAGAAGCCACCGCAATGAGAAGCCCGCACACCGCAACCCCAGTCGCCGCAAGTAGAGAAAGCCCACCGCAACAATGAAGACCCAACGCAGCCAAAAATAATTAAGGGAAAAAAGACTTGCATTAGCTAGTAAGACTTAGTTCAAGTATATTTATAGCTTCAATAGTTTAAGACAAAACCTAAGAACATAAACTTATATAGCAATATGCCAACCTACTGCAAAACCCCAATCTATAGCTGCATATTATCTTTAGTTAATAAACATATAGTATGAATTGTTAACCATTCCAAATATTCTTTTTGATGACTAACACTTGTATTCAGAGGCAAGGTCTTTATTTACTCATAATTTATTAAATAAGTTTTCTTTTATGGTGATCATAGTTGATAGACTGTAGAAACCCAAAGCAACAAAGAAGACTTCGGAAGATAGGTGCTTACAGAGCATCTGCAGGACTCATTTCTATGATCAGTCCAGCTCCTCCAGGACCAGTTCTCTCTCCAAGTACCCCTGGGTCCTGTGCTCAAACACGTCAGAAAACTCACTCGATTCCAAATTCTAAAACAAAATTATATTATTCAAAACACATTTTTAAAAAGCAGACTGGCAATTTTGGAATTGTCTCATTTTCAATTAAGCACTACTATACTTTTATTTTCAGAGCTTAAAAAAACCCCCAAAAAACATATCTCCAGTGACACTCTAGTTTCACCATTATGATTAAGCTCCTCTCCTGTTTCCCTTTCCATGTCCCACGGGAAGCTAATGTTTGTTAAATGAATGGGCAAAAAGGGTCACACCCAATAGTTCTGGTTTAGCACACCAACTCTGGATGTGCAGAAATGTTTAAGTTGCATGCATGGGTTACTCTGGAGCATGAGGCGACCCCGTATTTCCTGCTTAAACACAAAAATTTTTTTTAAAGGCATGGGCTTGTTTTGAAAAGATAGGGGGTCCACGTTTAAAGGTAGTGTAAATAAGCAGAAACACGTGGTTCAAGGAAAATGGCCAGGATCTTTGGGGAGGAGTGGCTGCCACCGCGGAACGACCCCTCCCACGTCCGGATTCCTGGTTCGGTGTGGATTCTAAGCCTCAGCAGCCCCGCAGCACCGGACCCTCAGAAACCAGAACGCGGAAACCTCCCAGGCTCCTCCCGAGCCTACTCGGCCCAGAGTCAATCCTCTCTGGGCTTCCGCCCGAGATCCTGCAGATACAGAAAGCGACTCCTAAACTACCCCACATCTGGACTCTCCAAAGCCCCACCCTGGGACCCGAGGCTGTCTTTTACCCGGAAAGAAGGACGGAGATTCCTGAGAAGAAAAGCAACAGCACCGCCTGTGAAGCCGCTCGACCGTAAACCTGAATTAAGCGGGAGAGGAAAAAGCACCTCCTTCTCTCGCGATACCTCATTAATGACGTAGGCGCTTCAACTCCTCTCATTGGCTGCCGACTGCCGTAAGGTAGCAGGAAAAGTTGCAGCGAGGACCCGCCCCCATACAGGAGCCAATCCTGAGTAGCCCGGGGGACGAACCCCGGAAGCGAGCTTCCCGGCGGCGATTTTCCACTCTCTAAGGTGGGTAGGTCTTTCTCGTCCGGGGCCACGCTTCCTGGTCGCCTGGCGCCACCTAAGAACTCCTGGTCCCAAAGGGGCGGGTCCCCTGTCGACCCCTGCCGAGCCCTGCGAATCGGGCCGCGTGGTGGGTCCTAAGTAGGGCTGGAGCGGCTCCTTCGCTCGTAGAAGTTCGGAAGGCCGCAGACGCGACTCCCGGGCCTGTGAAGTGACCAGCCGGTGCTGGAGGGCCGGGACTGGTGGTCTTCTCCCTCACCTCCACTCCCCAGAGACTGAGCATTCGGACTCCAGTTTACAATCCTTTCCCTGCGTCCCCTTATTGTCTGCCTGGATCCCGGGTTCAGCACATCTGCATTGCTTTGTGCTGACAGCAGTAAAATAGAGTGCATTAAAAAACAATGTGAAACTTTTGAATTAGAAAATTTGGGCTTTTAGTTCCATTGAAAGTTGTTTTAATCTATCTGAACCTCAGCGCCTTCACCTGTAAAATGGGGTTTACGGCCCCACCTGTCACTGAGTTGTTAAGAGTTGACATAGTTTAGATCTCTTATGGAATGTGGTCTTTAAAAAACATACCCTAGTTCTTGGTAGAGTATCATCAAGTAGGTATCTTGATCGGCTTTTTAAGTCCTGAATCAGGGAGATGCACCTGGGGTTGACTTTTTAAATTAAATCCACTAAGAAATTTTTATATGTAATTTATTTTACCTGGAACAATAAATTTAAATTATAAAAAGAGTTTTTATGAAAAGGAAAGGGAGGTTATAAGATCTGTGCTATAATGTTACTGTGGTTGATACAAATGACAAATGAACTATACAGTATTTACTGGTATTTATTTAATAAAGTGTTTAATGAGTAGATTTGTGATCACTTTTGTATTGCAAGGTTCAGAGAATAGTTTGAGAAAAGTGAAAATATTAGAACATAAAGCCTTTCTGATAGGGTCTCTCGATTGACTCTGTAAAGTTGGACAGTCTTTGGAAATCCTTTAGTACAATCCTTTCATTGTGCAACACAGTAACAGGTCCAGAGAAGGTACTGGTCATGAGTGATAAATTTAAACTTGACTTTAATGTTCTTGGCAGTAGTAATAAAATCTAATGATGCATTAGGATTGTATCAATTAAAACTCGTGAAAACTAGGTAGAAAGAAATCAGTATCTTAGGGGTACATGACTAACTCTCAAATTTCTCAGAATCCATTCCAAGCAAAATCAAGTGATAGGGCTTTAATTCTGTTTAATTCTACAAATATTTCTTAATGTTTGCTGTATATAAGTGGGACATAAATGTAAGTTAAATATAGTCCCTATCTTTAAGCTTACAATCTTTTAAGAGACTAAAACAAGAACAAAATTAGTGGTGAAATAAAACAGTATGTAGCACACAAAAAAGTAGAAACTAGAGACAGATCTAATTTGGAGGCTCAAGAAAGACTTAATGAAGGAGGCAACATCTGAGAAGAGTCATGAAAGACTGGTAAGATTTCAACAAATATAGTTGGGAAGCTGAGAAATATTTTTAAAATATCTATTATTCTCATTTCGTTTAATTGGTTAAAGTTTAATATGCTGCATAACTCTTTAAGCTGATATTGGTTTATAAATTATTATGGCAGCCTAGCAGAATAAATATCATTTCCTTCAGGAAGCCTTCTCTACTCCCTGAGGACTGGGTTAATTATGACCTTCCTGTATATTCATCATATCTAGATATGGTCTTATCATAGTACTTAAACACTGTCTTTGCAGATCTCCCTGACGAGACAGGAAGCTTCTTGAGGTCAAGACGTGGATCTTGTTCATTATTGAATCCCAGTACCCAGAGACTGGCACGTACCAGGCGTTCTAGTCATCTTTGTTGAATGAAGGAGTAAGTGACAGCCAAAGTTCTGTTTCAGAACAAGAAGCCAACTGAGAACTATAGTTGTCTGTCAATGAATAGGGCTACTTTCTAAAGCAGTGAATTTTCCTAAGCCTGAAATTGTTAAAGTAGAAATAGGTTGATTATTACAGATGTCATGATAAAAGATATCTGCATTGGTGAGAGATTGGGACACATGTCCTTTGGGGGCTCTTCCATCTCTAAGAATCTCTGAGTCTCGGAAGTAGTTTTTTTTAGGAACTACAAATTTTTGCTCCTGCTTTATAGCTTCTGTGTGTCTAGTCTATAAAAATCGTGAATGTGCTTATCTTTATTAGTTATAATTTCAAAGCTTCAAGCATTCATCACTGTTAGCATAATACAATATAGTATGTGAATCAATAGATTCAAAATAAATAGTTATAACCACTGACTTAGTAGAAAAAACAATATTAAAAGTAAAGATAACTGAAATCTGTCAGTTCCAATATTTAATGAATGTGAAGGGTATTAATAAACACCAAAAAAGTTTAGGCAGGGTTTATTTGTGTATATTTGCAAGACTTATCTATGCTATTGATAAAGCCTCAATAACCATTTTGCTCCTAATTTTTGTGTTTGTGTTTCAGATCTTGATGAATAAAATAAAGCAGACATAATTCATCTCTGGAAAGATTATTTATACTCTGGCATTTGAAATGCTTTGTATTTAGAATAGTAGTAAAAATGGAAAAAGAGAAAGTAAATGATGATGGAAAACCAGACCCAGAGAACTCCTTGGACTTTTCTGAACACTTTAACCAACTTGAATTATTAGAAACACATGGACACCTTATTCCCACTGGCACCCAAAGTCTCTGGGTAGGGAATTCTGATGAAGATGAAGAGCAAGATGAAAAAACTGAAGAGTGGTATCAATTGCAAGAAAAAAAAATGGAAAAAGATCCAAGCAAATTGCTTCTTTGGGCTGCTGAAAAAAATCGGGTAAAAAAAAAAAAAAAAGAACAGTTACAGAGGAAACCTTAATTTAGTAGGAAAAGTATTAGATTGGAAGCCAGAAGACCTGTCCTGAATCTCGCTTTGGTCTGTAACTTTGGGCAAATCCTACTGTTTCTGCACCTCTATTTTCTTATCTGTAAAAATGGCCACCATAACACCTGCCTCTTTCATACAAGGTTTTATGCAGAGGCAATGTAGGTGAAAATACATAGTAAGCTACAAAGTGTCATTTGGGTATTTTGGGGCGCTTTAAGAATAATTAACTATAAAGAGAGCAAGCAATCATCTATATTTTTAAATCATTCATATTAAGTCATTAGGATCATCCTAAAGACAAGTATCATTTAGTAAAGAGAGGATGGGAATTAACATTTATTAAATACCAACTATACCATGTGCCTTACTACATTATTGATTTAATCCTCATATATCCCTATAAGATATGTTATATTCTTCCCCTTTTACAGATTAAGAAGTTGAGATTCAGGAACATTAATTTGCCCAGGATTGTCCAAGTAGGATGACTCTGCTTAACAGCCAAAGTCTGTTCTTCCCACTTAGCCACTTGTATCTTGTTTTACTAAGTTCCCCCATGTCTGTATTAATAAACTTATAACTTAAATGGTCTTACATTTTTGGATAACTTTTTAAGCCGAGAGCAGACTGCATCCCACCAGAGGTCCTCAGACCAAACTGAAAATCACTTCCTGAAAACATGTATCTGAGGTTGTTTTAGTTAGAAGGAATTGAGCTCCTTAATCTCGACTTCCTTGTTACCATTGTATTCTACTGTTAAAAGAAGTTGTTTTTTTTTTAATTGGAGTGTAGTTGATTTACAACGTTGTGTTGGTTTCAGATGTACAGCAAAGTGATTCAGTTATACATATACATATATTCATTCTTTTTTAGATTCTTTTCTCATTTAGGTTATCACAGAATATTGAGTAGAGTTCCCTGTGCTATACAGTAGGTATTTTTTAAAGTTTTATACAGTATGTATATTGGTGTGATAATCCTACTACAGAAAGATCAGTCTGTTCCATTACTATGTTTTCTTCGCAGATGAAATATAAAATATTAATACAGTTCTAGCCTGTATTATTCATCTAGGACTATAGCTTTTATACAATAAGCCTTCATTGGACCAGGAATAAATGTATGGTTTGGTATTCAGAGAATCATGTTCTTAGAATCAACAGTTTATGATTAACACTGACCTGTTCATTGTTAAATCAGTTCCCCCCGCAAAAAAAAAAAATCTTATTTTTTTATTTTACAGTCATCTGCTAACAAGGAAGTTTTTATTTAACTTAATTAAATCTAACACCACTAGAGGGTTTAATTTTCTTTGCCTATTGTTTCATTTCGAATTGGGTTTGTAAAAGATCTGTCTTCTTCTCAGCTGACCACAGTGCGAAGACTGCTTTCAGAAAAGGCCACCCACGTGAACACTCGAGATGAAGATGGGTACACCCCGCTCCATCGAGCAGCCTACAGCGGGCACTTAGACGTGGTCCGGGAGCTGATTGCACACAGGGCAGATGTTCGTGCGGTGACTGTGGATGGCTGGACACCCCTGCACAGTGCCTGTAAGTGGAATAACACCAGAGTGGCTTCTTTCTTACTGCAGCATGATGCAGATATCAACGCCCAAACAAAAGGCCTCTTGACCCCCTTACATCTTGCTGCTGGGAACAGAGACAGCAAAGATACCCTCGAACTCCTCCTGATGAACCGCTACATCAAAGCAGGTCTGAAGAACAACCTGGAGGAAACTGCATTTGACATCGCCAGGAGGACAAGCATCTATCACTACCTCTTTGAAATTGTGGAAGGCTGCACAAATTCTTCACCTCAGTCTTAATGGTTCTAATAATTTTCTTAAGTTTCTAAGTCCCAGTGCCTCCTTTAGTGTGAGATGTGAAATGTCCCCATCATACAAAGTTGACATCAAAAGTCTTAACGACAGTAATTCAGTGGTACTCACAATAATATCCTTCCAAGTGAATTGCCTGACCTTGATGTCAAAATGTATTTGAAAGTTGATTGGATATATCTTTAATGATTTCCGTGGTGTTTGTGATTTTTATCAAATCATTTTAACTTAACCTATACTGAAAAACTTGTCACAAGTTGTACAGAAAACTAATGATATTTTTGGTGCTGATCCAAGAGAAATGTATTTTTAAATATTCCCCCATCCTAGATCTTTGTGCAGTATTTAGTATATTAATGTGTATTTTTATAAGGTCAGGTAACTCAGAATTTCGTTTAAAAGTCTTAATATACTGGTGCAGTTCAGCTGTCTTCTCTGCATCACCATAGCCATTTGCTTTCATTGTAAACCATAAGAATGAACATATTAGTGTCTTGAATCTTTGTAAATTAAAAAAAAAATCAAGACACCTAGATCTTTGTTTTCTAGAACCTAGGCCATTTTCAGGAAATAGCTAGGTGTTTAATCCACGAATTTTATATACTGCCCCCTCCTGCAATCCACACAATCCTGTGGACCATCCTACCTCACCCTGGTCAACCTGCATATTCCTTATGCTGCTGGTGAGTCAGCACGACCCTTCAGACATGCGCACAACTATACCTTGGTTCAGATCGTAACGTATCTGCTCTCCAGCTAGTTTTACCTCCCTGGTCCTGCTGAGCTGGGCACTGCTCATCTAGTCTCTCAAGTTCACAGGAAGTGTTCTTTTCTAGGGTCCTCATTTTATACAAGCCACACAAAGACAAAGTGACAGGGAAAAGGAATTCTAAGAATGAGGGGATGATGATTATATTGGGGTGAGAACACAAAGTGGCTCAGGCCTTTTTTAAAAGCCACATTGTGGATAGTGACAAAAGCATAAATATAAATATTCCAAAAATAAAAGTTTTGAACAACCAGAAAAAAGCATGAATTCTTTTTTTACCTGTGTATCTTCCTTGGGTCCATAACATATTTATTCATCCAGCATACATTTATTTATCAGGTACTCTCTCCATCTCGCCAGTAGCAGTTTCTTGTTGACTACATAACACCTCTGTGACTAAAACACAGGGGTTTTCTCTTAACTTCTTCACACCAGGACTAACACACTGGGCAAAGGGAACTAAACCAATGGCCCTTTTCTTCGGTTATATTTTTTAAATGTCCACCAAGGTTTGTCTCTTTTGACTTAGCCCATGTGACCCAGTCACCTTAGATTAAGTAATAATGTTATTTAATCAGATATGTGTGGCAATTTTTAGGTTAGAACAAAATTGGATCATCTCAGAAAAGTTAAAGATAACACATGAACTGAATCTTTGTGACAAACAGTATCTTAAGACTTAGGAGTGCTTCAATTATTTTGGATCTCTGGCTAGGAGATGCCTGCGTTTCAGAGTATCAATATCAGTATCTTCGATATCAGGGTTTTGGCAGAAAGTGAGAGGTTGCTTTCTGTTTAATCTGCCCTAATTAATGATACCAAATGACGAGGTACAGCTGGTAGACAGTGACAGTAGAATAAGACCCCAACTACCCCCTTAGACTGCTAAACGAGGCTGCCTAGTTATCTGAAAGTCACAGATCCCATGGCTTCTTTCTTACTTGGGAATGAGTTGCATCCATGATTTTATGTAAGTTTTCCCTTTGAGTATGGCTCCAAAGGAGCTGCTTTGTTTCTAAGAAGCTGAGATGTGACTTCTCCCTTTTTTTCAGGCTTCAACACTCAGCCAGTGCTAGGGAGCAAATTCTCCACGTTAGAGAAATCCCTTCCATCCCTGAGGGCAGAATTTGTATTGTTTGCTTCCTTTATACTTTCCTTAGTGTTTTTTTAAATTTCATTTTTTAATTATTTTTTTCTTCTTTAACTGAAGTGTAGTTGACGTACAATTTTATATGTTTCAGGTGTATAACAAAGCGATTTGATACTCTTCTTAGTATTTAGTAGACTCCTCTGTCCACAGAAGACATGCACTAATCATGCTTTTGACTACTCAGTGGACCCTTGAACAACACTGGTTTGAACTGCGTGGGTACACTTAAAGGCAGTACTACACAACCCATGCAGTTGGTTCCGCAAATGCAGAACCGCAGATATGGGGGCCGATGATAAAGTTTGGTTTTTGATTGCGTGGAGGGTCAGCACCCCTAACCTTTGTTTTTAAGGGTCAACGGTATTACCTGTGCTTTCCAGTTTTCTTTAAGAAGGCTGAATAGCTATGTGTGCAAACAAAATTTTCTCTAGTCTTGAGTTTATCCAAAGACTTTTAAAAAAAATAAAATCCATGTTTTTCATAACTAAGGTTTAATTGTGATTAACTTATATGCTTGAGGAAGAGGTGACTTTTTTGTCATTGTTCAAGGGACACATCATAATCCATTGGCCCACAGTGAAGTTAGCTGGCTTTGCTTTTATAAATCTTAAATATGCTTCTCCAGGGAGCTTTCTGGCTCACAACCTAACACATTGATGGGACTTCTTAGCGTTTTTATACTATAGATGTGACAGCATCCATTTATTTCTGTTCATTGGCATCTGTTATTACATCCACCACTATGCTAGAAAATCATGACCAAAAGAGGCCCAGAGAAGTAACACTTGCTCTGAGACTTATGTCCCAAACCAAAATGAAACCTCTGTATCAATTCTCCGTTCCTGATGAATACATATGCCATCTTCACCCTACCTAAAATGGCTCTAGGAATTTATGAGCTGCTTTGGCTCTGAGAGGTACCAGCCATGATGGCATCATTGATGGCTTTACTGTAATTAGTTACCATGGGATACTCTAGTCCCTCCGTAGGATGACCAGATGACCACTCAACTTGTGCAATATGAAGGGCATTCTCTAAAGGGAATTTAAAATCTATGTTTGCTAAGTTCCAAAGGCAGTAAACTAAGAAAGATTGAATTAGCCTATTAATGTTCTAAATTCCTGAAAATTTCCCTTTGAAATCCTACAATTTCACTTCTGGGAACCTAAGTGGAAATTATCTAAATCAGTGCTATCACGTAGAAACGTAATGTGAGCTACATATGTAATGTTAAATTTTTTTCTAGTAGCCACATTAAAATGAAAACAGATGAAATTAATTTTAATAATACATATTATTTAATACATCCAAAATATTCCAACATGACATAAATATTTTAAAAATTGATTTTACCTTTTTTTGTAGTAAGTCTTCAAAATCATGTGTATTTTACAGCACATCTCAATTCAGACTAGCCCCATTTGACTAGTGGCTACTGTGTTGAACAGTGCAGGTCTAGAGGCCTGAAATATTCCCTGAAGACAAACCAGAATGGTTAAGAGGAGGAGCAGGGAACTTTGAGGCAGATAAATCTGGGTGCAAATCATGATTGCCACCTATGTGTGCCTTTTGGTAAATAACTTCAGTTTTCTCACGTGTAAGATGGAGATAGTATCTATCTTTTTACAATTTTGTAAGGAATAAATGAGATGTAATGTGGATAGGCTACCTATCTACATTACATCTCAGGTACTCAAAGAATTCAGGTACTCAAAAAATGCTATTGAGTGGTTCCTTTCTCCAGCATTTCAAACAGAAATGCCCTTCCTATTTTAGGTATTTGGATCCTTGAAGATCCCAAAGCTCTCCCTTTATATTCCTATAGTCCTCTCTCATGACTTTTTAGTAAAATACGCAGCAGGGAGCTTCTTTCAAGAATCCAAACACTTCCACTCCTAGAAAAAATGCCTACCCCATCTTCAAAGGCCTTGTGAGGTGTCAAAGGTCTCCAACAGAAGAAAAGTTCAAGGAATAAGCAAAATAAAGCAAAAGAATTTCAGCAGATAATTACAAGGACTTGAAGGAAATGAGATTCTGACAGAAAATGTATTTCCATTGTGAACCCAGGGCCTTGAAACTCAATGTTTTACTGCTCATTCTGTGTGCGGCTTCTTGGTACTTACCAAATGAGTGGCTCTTTAAATTCATGCCTAATTTTTTTCCCTTTTCAGGATGGGTTTTGTAATGCTGAGCAAATGGAACAAAAATATAAAAACACTCATATTTGCTTAATCACTATAATTATTCAATTGAAACTCAGGAACATCTAATAGTGGTCACCATGAATTTAATGACATGGCCCCATCTGCCAGTGGATCTCAGAGTTGCAGAAATTTGTAGGCCTGAAAATGTGCTTAATGAAAGAAATAGCTTATAAAATCTAAAAGCAAACTACTACCTAATTTGTTTTGTCCCTTCCCTTTCTACTATAATATATTCAACATTTCATCTCTGCTAGACAGTACTTGAAAATTAGGAAAACATCATTGGAGAATTAATGTGAGTTCATAAGATGCACTGTCTCCTGTGTAGTCATTGGAGTTCCTTTTCCAGACACAGCTGCTTAAACAAGGCAATTTTTAGCAATAATAAAAAAAAAAAAGGTGAGCCTGCCATTATTAAAAAATCAGGTGTCTATAAGGTTTTTCTAAACCCAAATATAATAACTCATGAAGAAAATATATCCCAATTAAAGGAACCAAATCTAGGAGCAAGACATAGCTCTGCTGTAAAAATATTAAGATTTAATATATGAATCAGATCCTTCATGACACGTACTAGAAAAAGCACTCGAGTTCAGATTTGCTTCCATGTGCTTTTGTGTATTTCTTATTTGAAGATATGCAAAGCTTTCAAGAAGAATCAAAAGGAAGAAAAGGGTATTAGGATCCTTTCATCCATTCTTTTGATTTCAGTCTGCACCCTTGGACAATGAAGTGGTTCTGGAGTCCATCTAGAAAAGTAATTGTGTGTCACGGTTCCTCACTCTATTGACATTGGGGCCAGATAATTCTGTGTTTTGGGGGGCATCCTGTGTATTATCCGGTGTTTAGCAGCATTCTTGGCTCTACTCACTAGATGACAGCAGCACCTCCCCCTCCGTCTCCCCCTCCCCCCTTCCCAGTTGTGACCATCGATAATGTCTCCAGACATTGCCAAGTGTTTCCTGCTGTATGTCATCAGAAGTCTCTAAGGCAGGAGATTTCAGAATTTGGCTAGTCACAGAGCTGTTTTATTAGCATGCAGGTAAATTTTATTCATATTGTGTGTTTTCCTTAGATTTTGTTTAGGCATTCCAAATATTCATCAGCGTACATTCAAAAATTAGATAATCGTTGATTCTATTTGAAATGTTTAGTATTTTGTTAATGAGATCTTTCAAACACTTTCAAAAATTGGGCTAAAACATACAATTAGAAAAAGAGAACTCTTTCATACTGAGTTTCATGTGTCAGAAAAACTCACTCCTGTTCCCAGATTTGGCCTCTAGGAAATTTATCCCTTAACTGAGATGAGAAATTCTAGAGAATTTAGAGAAATTCTAACTTCTGGGTATTAAGGGAGATCATAACCAAAGCCTGATTTTTAATAGGTTGCACCATTATAAATGTAAAATTTTTATTGCATTCTTGGGTAAAATGCAATGAAATTGATGCACAATCTTTTCCCATCTAAAAGAAATTGTGTTAAGAGAAGCCAACCTCCTCTGTAGAGAAGAGGGAAATGGGGAGGGAGCTGGCAGCTTCCAAGTGTCAATAACTGTGGAAATAGAAGACAATCTCTTAATATCATTACCAATCTAGAACTCTTTTAGTTTGTTATTAAATATAAAAATCATGCAGTATAATTTATTTTGGCAATTGTTGGAGGAGGTCATCGAGAGGATGTGGACCCGGGCAATGAAAGCTCTTCACCCCCTCTCTTGTCCTTGGAATGTATGTTCTTCCTACTGTTCCCACCATGGGAGCCCTTTCAAGGACGTGACCTTGAGAGAGCAATGTGTTGTTGAGACCATCTGGACTGAATACATGACTGAACCCAGTTAAGGCCTCTATGTAAAATTTTAAGATTCTGGCAGGCAGGTATGGAGATCTATTCATCTTGCAACCTCCGTAGACAAGCTTCCTATATAAGTTCCCTTGCTTATTAAACCTGCCACCTATTGAGCTGGAGCTGTCTGCCTCTTTCTTTGGTCTCTCCTCATCCTCCATGCGTGGGGGCCAATCTTAGATTTCGCCCAGGAAACTCGTGAGATCGCGAACCAACAGAGATGACTTTCACTTTAAAAATGAATCCCAAGGTAAAATATATCAAAGTCATAATGTAAAAAAAAAAAAAAAATTCTGTATCTGTTTATCAGCCTTCCCCAGTCATTTTTTATGTAATGCACAAATGGAATAGTCTCATCTGATCTTCTTTATGAAAGTTTTTATATATCCAAAATGTGCTACCCTGAACCACTGTGATAATAGCTAACACCTGTTTATTGGGTGCCAGATGTGCTGTAGATGCTCACATACATTATCTCATGTGAGCTTCACAGTAACCCTATGATATAAGATGTCATTGTATAAACAGGAAAGTGGGCTTATGGAGGTTAATTGTCATGCAGTCAGTGAGAGTGGGAGATAACTTTCAAACCTGTCTTTGTGATTCCACCACCTTTGATCCGATATCTATTTGTAAAGTTGATTAAAGAAGACATTGCTTGGTGCACATTTAGTTTATTTTCTTTGAACTGTTTCCAGAAAGCTTTGTTCAAATGTTATAGATTTTCACCTATGAATGTTAATATCTACGTAACACCAGTTAGGCTATCAAATAATCATAACAACAAAAATTCCATTTTCTTTAATATTATTTTTATGTAGTTTATTTATTGTAGTGTTTGAGGACACAGAAATCACTGTTATTAGGAGGAAGTTGCATTTTGTGGCATGAAAACATAAATGGGCAAAAATTCCATTAGTTGAAAATCATAAGAGCCAAAGCTTGATAGGTGGCAGGTATATGTGCTGCGGAAACGAGCAAACAGCCAAAGCAATTTAAAAAAAAGTTGGGGGATTTATACAACCTAATTTCAAAATTATAAAAAGCAGGGACTTCCCTGGCAGTCCAGTGGTTAAGACTCTGAGCTTCCACTGCAGGGGGCACCCGTTTGATCCCTGGTTGGGGAACTAAGATCACTCATGCCGCGCGGCACGGCCAAAAAAAAAAAAAAGTTATGAAAGAGCAGTATCAAGACAGTATGGTATTGGTGGATAGAAATATAGAACAATAGAACAGAGTCTAGAAATAGATCCAGATATACACTAGTCACTTGATTTTTGACAAAGATTCTGAGGAATGCAATGGGAAGTTCTCTTAAAGAATTAGTGCTGGAAAAACTGAATAGCCATTTGGGCAAAAAATTAACTAATTTATATACCTCAGAGCAGTGGTTGCCTGGTGAGAGACAGAAGTTTGATTGCAAAGGGTCAGGAAGAGTCTCTTGAAAGTGGTGGAAATGTTCTGTATCTTGATTGTGGTGGTGGTTTTGCAGGTATATAAAGCTGTCCAAAGTCGTTGATTCTATACTTTAAATGGAATGCAGGTTTTTAAAATTAATTTTTGGGGGGGCTGCATTGGGTCATCATTGCTGCAAGCAGGGACTACTCTTTGTTGCGGTGCGTGGGCTTCTCACTGCGGGGGCTTCTCACTGCGGTGGCTTCTCTTGCTGCAGAGCACTGGCTCTAGGGGCGCGGGCTTCAGTAGTTGTGGCACACGGGCTCAGTAGTTGTGGCTCACAGGCTCTGGAGTGCAGGCTCAGTAGTTGTGGCGCACTGGCTTAGTTGCTCTGCGGCATGTGGGATCTTCCCGGACCAGGGCTTGAACCCATGTCCCCTGCACTGGCAGGCGGATTCTTAACCACTGCACCACCAGGGAAGTCCCTGGAATGCAGTTTTTATGCATAAGTTATACTTAAGGTTGATTTTTAAAAGTAGTCAGCCAGAGATGATTAATTTCATCCTTTTGTTATTTTCACTAGCAATGAGGAATATGAGGACCTCCTCCCCAAATTCTAGGGGTATATCTTCCTGGGGACCTGCAAAGTCTTATGAGTTATCCAAAAAATATACATTTCGCCAATTCACTGGAATTTTTAAAATTCCAAGCAAAAAGCCCTTTGTAATTGCAAGGAGAAGTTTCTCCATTAAATGATACAGTAGTAAACAAAATATTTGCCCTAAAATAATTAGTCTATTTGACAGCATTCAACAAATTTGAGAAGATGGTTTA
Source organism: Balaenoptera acutorostrata (assembly GCF_949987535.1). Lineage (NCBI taxonomy): Eukaryota > Metazoa > Chordata > Mammalia > Artiodactyla > Balaenopteridae > Balaenoptera > Balaenoptera acutorostrata. Next base: position 72,686,411 of record NC_080072.1, read on the forward strand.
CTTAGAATAAGAAGGATTCTGTTGGCTTTTAAAATAATTTAGATGAGGACTGTTAGAATCTAGAATAGCATACCAAAGTGTTTATAGCATCTACTTCTCTGAAGAATAAACAATAACATTAAATATCCCATTGTTTATTTAATTGCCTTATTACTAAGCAGAAGAAAGACTGAGATGACTTCTGGAGACGTGTTTGATGTCTCTAGGCTTAAATACAGAATGTAAAATTTATCCACTCAGAATTTTACTGATATACCATTAAGTAACACAAAGTAATATATAAACTTTGGCAATATATTAAGTTTTATTTCTTTGATAAAGACTTCATGTTTTTACATTAAAAATAATTTTTAACTTATTACCAGAAAAATTTAGTCTTGGGTTTTGCCTCCATCTAGTGGATATTTTGGTCTTTTTCATTTAACTAAAATGAAAAAGGATAAGCCACTATGTTTTTGTTGTTCATTTTTAGTTTTTTGGAATAAAAAAATAAAAAAGTGGTAACCACAATTCATGGATAAAACAGTACATTTTATACTTACTTTTATCAATATTTACTCCCAAGAAGATTTGAGATGGTGTATAATTAGTGGCATGCATGCACTAATTGGAAATAGAAAACCAAAAGCCATTTAGGAGAAAGAAGGAAATATACCACCTAAGTTAATAGAGTTACCACAATTAACAATTAAATTATCTCCAAGGTTTTTGGTATTGGAGATAAAAGAAAAACAATAATTGCATGATTCTTTATTATTTGATCAAACTAAACCACATTGGGTTTTTCTGAGTAAAAATATTTTCAGACTAATTTTTTCCTAACTAAAATATGCTTAATTTTTGTATAATTTTGTAGAGGTATAGCAAACCTCTACAAAAGTGCATAAATCAATTAATTCTGCAGAATGAACACACCCATTTTTTTTTAACATCTTTATTGGAGTATAATTGCTTTACAACGGCGTGTTAGTTTCTGCTGTATAACCAAGTAAATCAGCTATACATAAACATATATCCCCATATCTCCTCCCTCTTCATCTCCCTCCCACCCTCTCTATCCCACGCCTCTCGGTGGACACAAAACACCGAGCTGATCTCCCTGTGCTATGTGGCTGCTTCCCACTAGCTATCTATTTTACATTTGGTAGTGTATATATGTCCATGTCACTCTCTCACTTCATCCTAGCTTACCCTTCCCCCTCCCCATATCCTCAAGTCCGTTCTCTATGTCTGTGTCTTTATTCCTGTCCTGACCCTAGGTTCTTCAGAAACCCCCCCTTTTTTTTTCATATATATGTGTTAGCATACGGTATTTGTTTTTCTCTTTCTGACTTACTTCACTCTGTATGACAGTCTCTAGGTCCATCCACCTCACTACAAATAACTTAATTTCTTTTTTTTTATGGCTGAGTAATATTCCATTGTAGATATGTGCCACATCTTCTTTATCCATTCATCTGTTGATGAACACTTCAGTTGCTTCCCTTTCCTGGCTATTGTAAATAGAGCTGCAATGAACATTGTGGTACATGACTCATTTTGAATTACGGTTTTCTCAGGGTATATGCCCAGTAGTGGGATTGCTGGGCCGTATGGTAGTTCTATTTCTAGTTTTTTAAGGAAGCTACATACTATTCTCCATAGTGGCTGTATCAATTTATCCCACCAAGAGGGCAAAGGGTTCCCTTTTCTCCACACCCTCTCCAGCATTTATTGTTTGTAGATATTTTGATGATGGCCATTCTGACGGTTGTGAGGTGATACCTCATTGTAGTTTTGATTTGCATTTCTCTAATGATTAGTGATGTTGAGCATCCTTTCATGTGTTTGTTGGCAATCTGTATATCTTCTTTGGAGAAATGTCTATTTAGATCTTCTGCACATTTTTGGATTGGGTTTTTTTTTTTGATATTGAGCTTCATGAGCGGCCTGTATATTTTGGAGATTAATCCTTTGTCAGTTGCTTCATTTGCAACTATTTTCTCTCATTCTGAGGGTTGTCTTTTCGTCTTATTTATGGTTTCCTTTGCTGTGCAAAAGTTTTTAAGTTTCACTAGGTCCCATTTGTTTATTTTTGTTTTTATTTCCATTTCTCTAGAAGGTGGGTTAAAAAGGATCTTGCTGTGATGTATGTCATAGAGTGTTCTGCCTATGTTTTCCTCTAAGAGTTTTATAATGTCTGGCCTTACATTTAGGTCTTTAATCCATTTTGAGTTTATTTTTGTGTATGGTGTTAGGGAGTGTTCTAATTTCATTCTTTTACATGTAGCTGTCCAGTTTTCCCAGCACAATTTATTGAAAAGGCTGTCTTTTCTCCAGTGTATGTTCTTGCCTCCTTTATCAAAGATAAGGTGACCATACGTGTGTGGGTTTATCTCTGGGCTTTCTATCCTGTTCCATTGATCTATATTTCTGTTTTTGTGCCAGCACCATACTGTCTTGATTACTGTAGCTTTGTAGTATAGTCTGAAGTCCGGGAGCCTGATTCCTCCAGCTCTGTTTTTCTTTCTCAAGATTGCTTTGGCTCTTCAGGCTCTTTTGTGTTTCCATACAAATTATGAAATTTTTTGTTCTAGTTCTGTGAAAAATGCCAATGGTAGTTTGATAAGGATTGCATTGAATCTGTAGATTGCTTTGGGTAATTTAGTCATTTTCACAATGCTGATTCTTCCAATCCAAGAACATGGTATATCTCTCCATCTGTTTGTATCATCTTTAATTTCTTTCATCAGTGTCTTATAGTTTTCTGAGTACAGGTCTTTTACCTCCTTAGGTAGGTTTATTCCTAGGTATTTTATTCTTTTTGTTGCAATGGTAAATGGGAGTTTCCTTAATTTCTCTGTCAGATTTTTCATCATTAGTGTATAGGAATGCAAGGGATTTCTGTGCATTAATTTTATGTCCTGCTACTTTATCAAATTCATTGATTAGCTCTAGTAGTTTTCTGGTAGCATCTTTGGGATTCTCTGTGTATAATATCATGTCATCTGCAAACAGTGACAGTTTTACTTCTTTTCCAATTTGGATTCCTTTTATTTCTTTTTCTTCTCTGATTGCTGTGGCTAAAACTTCCAAAACTATGTTGAGTAATAGTGGTGAGAGTGGGCAACCTTGTCTTGTTCCTGATCTTAGTGGAAATGGTTTCAGTTTTTCACCATTGAGAACGATGTTGGCTGTGGGTTTGTCATATATGGCCTTTATTATGTTGAGGTAAGTTCCCTCTATGCCTACTTTCTGGTGGGTTTTTATCATAAATGAGAGTTGAATTTTGTCAAAAGCTTTTTCTGCATCTATTGAGATGATCATATGGTTTTTCTCCTTCAGTTTGTTAATATGGTTTATCACATTGATTGATTTGCATATATTGAAGAATCAATGCATTCCTGGGATAAGCCCCACTTGATCATGGTGTATGATCCTTTTAATGTGCTGCTAGATTCTGTTTGCTAGTATTTTGTTGAGGATTTTTGCAGCTAAGTTCATCAGTAATATTGGTCTGCAGTTTTCTTGGTCTGTAGAAACCAAAATGCAATTTGTAGACCATTAAAAGTGTAAATGTATAAGCATAAGAGAAAAGAGAGAAAAATACAAGCAAATCATGTTATAATAAAATAGGGGACACATAACAATCTACCATTATAGAAAGAGTGCCTATGTAAACAAAAGCAGGAAAAAAGTACAGAACACAAATGTACACATCCTTAACAAGCATTACCCTTAATGTGTAAATACTTGAAACATTCTAATTAAAATCTAATCATTAATTTGCATTGATAGGCAAATTATTAGAAATATAGGGTTCACTCAGAATGCGAGAAAATAGTTGCAAATGAAGCAACTGACAAAGGATTAATCTCCAAAATTTACAAGCAGCTCATGCAGCTCCACATTAAAAAAACAAACAACCCAATCCAAAAATGGGCAGAAAACCTAAACAGACATTTCTCCAAAGAAGATATACAGATTGCCAACAGACACATGAAAGAATGCTCAACACTGTTAATCATTAGAGAAATGCAAATTAAAACTACAATAAGATATCATCTCACACCGGTCAGAATGGCCATCATCAAAAAATCTACAAACAATAAATGCTGGAGAGGGTGTGGAGAAAAGGGAACCCTCTTGTACTGTTGGTGGAAATGTAAATTGATACAGCCACTATGGAGAACAGTATGGAGGTTCCTTAAAAAACTAAAAATAGAACTCCCATATGACCCAGCAATCCCACTAATGGGAAAACCATAATTCAAAAAGAGTCATGTACCAAAATGTTCATTGCAGCTCTATTTACAATAGCCAGGAAAGGGAAGCAACTGAAGTGTTCATCAACAGATGAATGGATAAAGAAGATGTGGCACATATATACAATGGAATATTACTCAGCCATAGAAAGGAATGAAATTGAGTTATTTGTAGTGAGGTGGATGGACCTAGAGACTGTCATACAGAGTGAAGTAAGTCAGAAAGAGATAAACAAATACCGTATGCTAACACATATATATGGAATCTAAAAAAAAAAAAAATGGTCATGAAGAACCTAGGGGCAAGATGGGAATAAAGATGCAGACGTACTGAGAATGGACTTGAGGATACGGGGAGGGGGAAGGGTAAGCTGGGACAAAGTGAGAGAGTGGCATGGACATATATATGCTACCAAAAGTAAAATAGATAGCTAGTGGGAAGCAGCCGCATAGCACAGGGAGATCAGTTCGTTGCTTTGTGACCACCTAGAGGGGTGGGATAGGAAGGGTGGGAGGGAGGCAGATGCAACAGGGAATAGATATGGGGACATGTGTATATGTATAACTGATTCACTTTGTTATAAAGCAGAAATGAACACACGATTGTAAAGCAATTATACTCCAATAAAGATATTTTAAAAAAAAAGAATTATAGGGTTCAACCAAGTTTCTAGACACTGATTAGCATGCTAAATCTATAGATCCCATACACCAGTTAACAATCAATTATAAAGTGAAAGAGTAAAAAGGTTTTAATCCCTTTAATAACAGAAATACATGGCCCCAATGAAGAAATATAAAAATGATATGCATGCAATGCTTGTACTTTAAATGCATAAATAAATGAGAACTTTACCAGGGAAAAAAAGTTGCTTTCTGATATAAAATATCATCCTTTTCATCTTTATGCTTTAAAGGAAAAAAAAAAAAAGGCCAAAAATGTGCTTGCCTTCTGCTAGTCTAAAATCTTAATTCCAAATGATGATACACTAGGACCCAGAAAATGGTTTCCTTGAAGGATTCAGCTTCTGAATGAAACAGGCTGTGCTCAACGTCTGGCTATATATGTCCCAGAGCAATTTCAGTTCAATCGGTACCACCCCAATTCTAATACCCTCATATCCAATCAAAATCTCTTATTTGATCCCACATATTTTTCAAGTCCCTTCCATTTGACACACTCCTTACCCAGTTCTAGAAACCCTCTCGTTCCCATTAGATCTCAGTTCACTCAATGAGGTGCTTTTTCCTGAAAATCTTTGTGATTTTTACCAAGAAAATATTAAGAAAAAAATAACTTAAGTTGGAAAATAGTTTAAAAATAAAAACTCAAGGAAAGGATATCCCAATGTATAGTTCCCTCTCTCTCGCTCTGTCTCTATATATATGCATAAATAGTGTCATTTTTTAAAACTTCTGGTAGGAAAATAACTTTTTTGCTCATAAGCACAAATTACAGAAATAAAGTGACCTACCTTCTACCAACAAAATCCTGATTCCAGTTGGAGATATTCAAGGACCCAGAGAGAGAGACAGTGTTCTCTGGGCAGCTGGCCTCCAAATGCAGACCTATGTCCTGATGGCTCTGGCTTTCTACCGGGGCAAAGGTATAATTTGATAAGCACCAATCAACGGTAATTGCTCTGCTTGGTCACCCACTTTGTCTGCGCCCTTTTGATTTTTTAAACCAATCTTACAGCGAGCTAAGAGGTTGAAAATAAAAGGAGTGGGAAAGTCAAACCAAGCAAATATTAAACAAAAGAAACCTGGTCTAGCAGCAATTAATATCGAATGTATTTATAAGGTATAAGAAGGACAGCCTATAGTTATCAAAAAGAAAAACTCATGGGAAAGATTACAGTGCTGCACTTTACGCACCTAGACACACAGCAATGAGACATAGAACACAAAGACTGAGAATTATAAGGTAAAACTGACATATTTGCAATCATGGTGGGAGATTTTTTTTTTCAAACACTGTTCTCTCAGAAACTGATAGATGAGGACGGAAGAAAATTTAATGTTACAAAAGTTTAAACAATAAATTTAACAACTTTGATTATATTACCTGCAGCGACCACATAGCAAAATGTTTTTCAACGCATATAAAACATTTACAAAAATTTACCACTGTAAGACCACATAATAAATCTCAATAAAAATTCCATAGAATCAACATATTGAGTACCATCTTGATCAATCTTTTATTTCAATCATAAAATAAAATTGAAAGTCAATAATCAAAAAACTGAACACAACCATATTTATTTAAAAATGATTATCCACATAACATCTACAACAATTTCCATATAAGAGCTAAAAATGTATTGATTTTTTGTTGTACGCAAGTAGTTAGTAAGAACTAAACCAAAATACGTCAGAATTATTTGACAGAAAAAAAAGATAAAAATGATAGAACAATTCAAAAAACAAAAGGGAAACAACCATATACAAAAATATAAATGATTAATAAACTAGAAGTCTGTTACGTAAAAAATAAAATAAAGAACTCGTTAATAAATTATATAGTCCTCCCTGCTAAAGGAAGGGAGTGCTCTCTGAGCATGAAAAGCAGGTGCAGAGTGGCAATCGGGGATGGGAGTCGGGGAGGGGCAGTGATTTTATAGAGGAGGACCCTGCCAAACACCATTTTAACCAGGTCAACATCAAGAGTCATAAACTGGGAATTCCCCAGCAGTCCAGTGGTTAGGACTCCGAGCTTTCACTGCCTAGGGCCCAGGTTCGATCCCTGGCTAGGGAACTAAGATCCCACAAACTGCGAGACGTGGCCAAAAAAAAAAAGTCATAAATTACTTTGATAGTATATGTCCTTGATATGATGTGATTAAAATGTGATAAAATTCCCTCTGTAATCTTCCTCCAAAAAAATACAGAAACCTAAGATAATCATAAGAAAAGCATCAAATTCCAATAGAGGGGCATCCTACAATATACCGGACCAGTATTTCCCCAAACTGTCAGGTTTCTATACAAACTTTTGGTCAAAAACGAGGAAAGCCTGAGAATCTGTTACAGCCAAGAGAAACCTAAGGAGACATGAAAACTAAATGTAATTTGATATTTTAGATGAGATCTTGGAACAGAAAAAGGACGTTGGGTAAAAGGCGAGGAAATCTGAACCAATGATAGCCTTTAGTAGACAATAACATATTGACATTGGTTCATTAATTGTAATCAATATACCATGGGAAGTAAGATGTTACTAATAGGGGGACATGTGAGTGGGGTCGGGTCAACACTCCCTGATCCACGTGCTCAATGTTTTGTAAGTCTAAAACTGTCCAAAAACTTACGTATTACTAAATATAATATTGTAGATAACAAATAAACAGGAGAAGGCATCAATAAACAATATTAGAATGAAAAAGATTAGAAACGTAATCTGAATTTTGGAAACAGTCTACAATACAACACACTACAAACCAAATAATTCTATGAACCACTATGTGACTTAATTTTTTAGAGCACTTTAAAAAATATTTTAAATTATGAAATATAAAGTGTTCACAGACATCTGTAGAGCATATATGTACAGTTCAACAAATGACTATAGAGTGAACAGAAGTGGAGCCACTACCCAGGTCAAGAAATGCAACATTGCCAGGCACCTGGCTGCCTGACTTGTGCTCTTTTTCCCAGATTACAGCCCCTTCTGCCTCCTACACTGACCTTATCCTAACTATTCACGTAGTAATTTTGGTAAACATTATAAAATTAAAACTCTGTCCATTTTTGAAAACTTCATATAACCTTGAAGAAACACAACTGTATTTATGTACTTTAGTGTATTTTTGGTGTATTTTTTCATCATTTACACCGTTGCATGCAGCTGGACTTTTCTGATTCAGGGCTGTAAAGTATTCAACTATATAAACTTTCTACTGTTGGTGGGGCTTTGGGTTGTTTCCACTTTTGGCCTCTTACAAACAGCGTTGCTCTGAAAATTCTCTGACGTGTATACTGGCCATAGAATATGTAAACTGCAACTTGCCAAATGTTTTCAACACATTTTACCAGTTTACGCACTAGCTGCATGCAAGGGTGATCATCGGCCTTCACTTTTGCAGACCTTTGGTGATTTTCTGCCTTTTTAGTTTTAGCCGTTCAGGTGAGGGCACAGGGGTACCTCATAATGATTTGCATTTACTTGGTTCCTAATAGAGGTGAACCAATTTTTCTGATGATTATTGGCTGATTGGAGGTGCTCCTTCAGGAAGTGCCTCATCAAGTATTTTGTCCATTTTTCTGCTGGGTTGTCTATCTTGGTAGTAGTTACATGTTCTGCTTATTAGTTCTTTACTGGGTATGAGTAACACGATATCTGTTCTCACTCTTTGATTTGTCTTTTCCCTCTCTTTTTCATTGTTTTTGATCCACAGAAGTTTCTCTGTACCTCTAACAGAACAAATATTATTAAAAACAGCTAATATGGCTTCCCAGGTGGCGCAGTGGTTGAGAGTCTGCCTGCTGATGCAGGGGACACGGGTTCGAGCCCTGGCCTGGGAAGATCCCACATGCCGCAGAGCGGCTGGGCCCGTGAGCCACAACTGCTGAGCCTGCGCGTCTGGAGCCTGTGCTCCGCAACGAGAGAGGCCGCGACGGTGAGAGGCCCGCGCATCGCGATGAAGAGTGGCCCCCGCTTGCCACAACTGGAGAAAGCCCTCGCACAGAAACGAAGACCCAACACAGCTAAAAATCAATCAATCAATCAATCAATCAAACATACGCATCTGATTCAAGATCCTCATTAAAAAAAAAAAAAAAAAAAAAAAAAAAAAAACAGCTAATATATGGTGACTATCTAATGCCAGACACTATTCAATGCACTCTGCATAGAATAATTTATTTACGCCTTATCTTCATAATGACCCTATAAGGGAAATCCTATGAACCTTATTTCTCATATGAGGAAACCGCATCAAGGAGATATTAAGAAACTTGCTCAAGGGAACAGATCTAGTAAGTAGAGAATTATTCAAACAAGAATCTCCAAGATGATTCCTTAAAAGAAGAACAAAGAGGGGTGACTTCTCCTCTACCAAACTCTGGTATTTGAGCTGCAATGGACAAATGTATCTGCGTACAGAATAGAGAGGCCAGACACAGACACATGGATATGTGGGAGTCTGCCTATGATGGAGGTAGCATACCAAACCAATGGGGAAGGATGGGCTATTCAATATGTGGTAGTGGCATTGGCACTATATTGGGGGGGGGGTGGAATTGGAGCTTGACCTCATACTACTTACATAAATAAATTTGAGGTGCATTACAAATGGATAAAACACAGAATTTTAAGAGAAAATATTGAAGAATGTCTTTATGAACTCAGGGTGGAACAATGGCTTAAAGAACCAAAAGCACCATGATGGGAATGTCTGATATATTTAAATGATTCCAAACTAATGACTGTGCTGGTTAATGTCACATGTACACTGGGCTAAGAGATGCCCAGATAGCTGGTAAAGCATCATTTCTGTGTGTTTTGCATGGCTCTTCAGGGAAGAGATTAGCACTTGCATCATTAGACTGAGTAAAGAGCGCCTTCACCACTGCAGGTGGGATCACCCAAACCACTGAGAGCCCATATTCAACAAAAGAGCAGAGTAGGGGTGAATTTACTCTCTCTGCTTGAGCAGACGCATCCGTCTTCTCTTGCTTTGGGACATCTGACATGGGCACTCCTGGTTCCCAGGCTTTCGAACCCAGACTCAACCATATTCCCCATTCTCCATCTTGCAGACAGCCCACCTGACAGATTGTGGGATTCCTCAGCCTCCATAGCCAAATGAATGAGTTCCTCTAATAAGAGCTATCCATATATCTCCTATCGGTTCTATTAGTCTGAAGAACCCTGACTAATGCAATGACATAAAAAATTAAAAGAAATTACAGTCTAGGAGAAGTTTGTCATCATACATGAAATAGACAATGAATTAGTATCCTGAATATCACATAACTTCTACATAACAACAACAAAAAATAGTCAAACCAAAAAAAGTAGGCAGAGCTTCAGAAGAGGTAATTCAGAAAAGAGGAAATCCAAATGGCCAATAAATACAATAAGATGTGCAGGATCACTAGCAATCAGAGAAGCTGTTCTCTGCCCATTTTGATTAGGTCTGACAATATAAAAAGTGGGTCAAGATATGGAGAAACCAAAAGTCTCCCACACTGCCAATAGAGCTGGAAATTGGAGGGCAAGCTGGCTTTTCCTAAAAAGTTAAAAGTGAACAAAAATACAACCCAGGTATCCTATATACAAAGCTGTTCTGTAAAGCATACTTTGAAATAACAAAGATTTGCAAATAACCCTATTGTCCATCAGCAGCAGAACGAATAAAATAAAACAAATTACACAGATCTAGTGGACTTTGCTGAAATAACTAGGGACTATAGATAGGAAAGTCTTTAGATCTTGTAACTGTAATATTGATTTTTTTAAAAGGTGATGGTGGGGGTAACATACTAATTTCGGTTTCGTAGCCTTTTGTCTACAAACTAGATGAATATACACTGGACTCGTGATTGTTATTTCTCAGAAGTGGAGAGAGGCCTAGGGTAGATCGTGGCAGTGAGAACAAAGGTGGCTCTATCCTTGCCTTTATGTAATTGTCATTGTCAATGTCCCTTGCTTTTCCAAGATTAAGTATAGCAACAACTTACTGGACATGGAAGAACAGCTGGATCTGGGCATCTTTTCTTGAGAAGAGTGGTCCAGATTCTGAGTATCCAAATTGAGTGACTTGAAATAAAATAGAATTTTCAATACAATTGCTTGATGAACCCCCTTCATTACCACCCCCGGCTCCTGATCCTTTCAAGAAGACTAATTTTTTTTTAATGGAAGTATAGTTCATTTGCAATATTGTGTTAGTCGCAGGTGTACAGAAAAGTGACTGTTATATATATATTTTTTCAGATTATTTTTCATAATAGGTTATTACAAGAAATTGAATACAGTTCCCTGTGCTATATAGCAAATCCTTGGATTTTTTTTGTTTTGTTTTTGTTTGTTTTGTTTTTTTGTGCAAATCTTTGTTGCTTATCTGTTTTCTGTACAGTCGTATCTGTTAATCCCATACCCCTAATTTATCCCTCCCCTGCTCCCTTTCCCCTTAGCTAACCACAAGTTTGTTTTCTATGTCTGTGACTCTGTTTCTGTTTTGTATATAGATTCACTTGTATTGTTTTTTAGATTACACATATAAGTGATATATTTGTCTTTTTCTGTCTTGCTTACTTCACTTAGTATGATATTCTGTAGGTCCATCTATGCTGCTGCAAGTGGCAATATTTCATCTTTTTGTGGCTGAGTAATATTCCATGGTATGTATATACCACTTCTTAAACCAATCATCTGTTGATGGGCACTTGGCTTGTTTCCATGTCTTGGCTATTGTAAATAGGGCTGCTGTGAACACTGGGGTGCATGTATCTTTTCGAATTAGACTTTTCGTCTTTTCCGGATATACGCCTAGGAATGGGATTGTTGGACCATATGGTAGCTCTATTTTTAGTTTTTTAAAGCAACCTCCATACAGTTTTCCATAGTGCCTGAACCAATTTGCATTCCCACCGAAAGTGTAAGAGGGTTCCCTTTCATCCACACCCTCTCCAGCATTTATTATTTGTACACTTTTTGATGATGGCCATTCTGACAGGTGTGAGGTGATACCTCTTTGTGGTTTTGATTTGCCTTTCTCTAATAATTAGCGATGTTGAGCATCTTTTCATGGGTCTGTTGGCCATTTGTATATCTTCTTTTGAGAAATGCCTACTTAGGTCAAGAAGACTAATTTAGGAACCAGTATACTGGTAAAACTAAACTGTATTTTTAATATTGCTTCTCTTTATTGGGCAAAGGAAATTTTGTTTCAAGTATAAAAGTGAGTGAAAACATAAGGAGTATAGTGGAAGAAATATTTTCTGAAATTTATTTTTGTTTCTTGGCCTTCAAAACCCCCAATTTTGTTATCCTAGGCTATTTGGAGCGTGTATCTGCCAGGAAGAGGTTGTTCTATCCCTGAAATATAACAAGGAAAATTTCAGATTCTAAAATTTAAAATAGCAATATGAGCCAGGCTACTGTCTTCATAGAGATTTTTCAGAGTTCCCTTATTTGTCTGCACTGCCATATCAACAACTGACCTAAATGAAAGGAGCAAAAGCCCTCAAGATCTCAGTTACTTATCACATGAAAGTTTACTCCTTGCTCATATGAGATCTACTATGGTCTAGTTGCTCTCCAGGGCTGCTGCCTTCCCAGTAATTCCAATCTGCTTCCATCATGTGGTTCCACCGTCTGAATACAGGGCTTAATCATCTTTCAGGCCAAGCATCTCACTGCCACCCTCCACTGAGGATCCTGAGTTCAGTCTCTCAGCTTCAGTTTCCCACAGAATATACTACCACACAGTTGCCTAGCTGCATGGTGATAGGGATGAGATGTGGGCTTTTGCTACTCCTCAATCAGAACTTCAAACAAGCCTAACTTTTTCATTACTCCTGCCTTTAATTTTACATGGTGCTTCAAATTCCAGAATCTTACTGAACTTCTGTAGGGGAGAGCTGGAGGGAAGAGAGATGTGGTTTGATTCTCTGAAATGTTTCCTTCTGCATCCAAACTATCATTTTCAATTTCCAAAATTTATTCTGAGTTTGGCCACTTCTGTGCATCTTCAACACTATGGCCTAAGTCAGTAACCATCAATTCTCACCTGCATTACTTAGATGTTCTAACTACTTCTCCTGCCCCCAAGGGGTCCACAGAACAATTAAGGTGATTAGTTAAATATGTAAAGTATATCATGTCAAGTGCTGTTTTAAACTTCCAATGCCTTCTCATTTCAAGTTGAAAAAAACTCAAATATTTCACATGAGCTGCAAGGTCCTGCATACCCTGGACCCTGCCTCTCCCTTCTCAGTGCCCCAGACACAAATGAGCTTCCTCTCTCTCCACACAATAACACCAAGCTCTATGTTAGGGCTGTTACACTTGCTGTTTCATCCTAGTGGAAATCAGCTCTGGACGTTCCTTCTTGTCATTTGGGACTCAGAAAGGTCTCCTGCTCTATGAAGTGTGCCCTGCCCACCAAACCACACTGCCCATTCTGCACTAGCATCCCATCCCCTTTAATCTCTTCACAGAACATATGCCCACTTGAAATTGTCTTGTTCCTTTATTTGTGGATTGGTTTATTGGGATGTGTCAATGACTTAACCATGTGAAATATACATACAGCATTGAGAAGGCAGTGGAGACTTGGAGAGAAGATTTTCACAGGCTGGCATTTTTGTCCTCTGTTTGCTCATCTCTCCTAGCAACTTGGATCAGCCAAGTGCCAGGTGATTCCCACCAAGTCATCCTTCAGATCGGGCTGCAAACCAAATACCCCAACCCAGCCAGCCAGCTGGAACCCAACATCAACCCCAAACTCACTCACCAACATCACACAATGGAAGAAGCTCATAAAAATAAGTTTTGGTTGAAATGTTTTGGTATAATTATTAAGAAAAGTGCAGAAAAAACGACCACCTCTCAGTTGACTGACTGAACAACACAAAAAATAAAGTCAGATTTTAACATTCTGGTTACCTTTAATATATTTAATAAACTCAGATTTTAACATTCTAGTTACCATACTGGCAGAGAACACATTTTCAATACATCAAAGACTCAGAAAGATTATCAATTATTATCTGAGTCTCTACTGACCTAATTGGTCAAAAGGACCTAGTTTGGCAAGAAAAGTGGGAAGAGAAGGGGGAAGAGGAAAAGGAGAGAGACTGGAGAGTAATCAAAGCCCAGGGTTCTTTAGAAGTTAAGCAGCATCCAGAGCTGGCCCACAGGATGGGAGTGTGAGGTAGATTGGGCTCTGGCGACCTCAGCAGGACCTAGTTCCCAGAGACACTAGAGTGTCCAGTGCATGAAACCTCAGTTTGTGACACAGGAGTTAGCAGTGTCCAAGGATTCCAGGGTCTGGAAGGAAGAACAAACTTTGGAGAATTTGGTAAACACCACTGACCGAGCACATCCAGCGGCAGCACAGGAGGCACTCTCATGCAAGACTAGTGACCTGCAAATACCCAAAGCTCTGAAATGGAAATATGACCAGTCTCAAAGGATCCCCACGCAGGAGCAGTGGGGTAGAAAGGCATCCCCTGGGCTTAGGGGACGGGGCCACAACCACAGCCAGAAGCCGTGGCGGGATGCTGGAGCCCAGGGCTGAGCGGGGCGGCGCTGTCCGGCGAGGGTGCATCCACAGGCAGGGGCTGAGCCTCTGGGTCCTGATCTGTGTCTAACGAAAGCCTCCTCTTAGCCCTGGGGGGAGCAGCTGGCTCCTGAGCGCCCTGTTCCCAAGGACGACGACGAGGGCCACATCTTCCAGCTGGGTGGCGATCCGGGGCGGATGGACCTGGGGTCGGCGGCTGGGTCGGACTGGGCTCCCGGGAGGTGCTGGTGGCCGCATCCCTGAACTGGGCAGCAGAGCAAGAACCCCGGGTCGCCGAGGGGCGCCGGGACACAGCACGCACAGGGACTCGGTGGCTGGTCCCACCGCCCGCGGCTACAGCCCTAGGGGGGCGCAGAGCGCGGCGGGGCAGGTGGTGCCTCTGGCCGAGAGCGGCTCCCGCGGGCGCTCGGACCTCCCTCCAGGCGTTCAGGATCTGGCTGTCCGGCGCCGTGGGCTGCGTGTGGTCCACCACGGTCCGGTCCTGCCCGCGTTTCCACAGCTCGTAGCGCTCCGGTTGCAGGATGCGCACGAAGGCGTCCATGGAGAAGGCGACCCGGGCCTCCCCGCAGCTGCACTGCGAGGCCACTTTGCCATAATCGATCCAGCGCGGGGAGGCGAAATTGATGGCTTCCGCGCAGTTGAAGCCATGGTTGAAGCCAGAGTGGTAGCCATAGGGAAAGGTCACCATGAACTCTCCAGCCTCCTGAGTGACCTGATCGAAGGGGATGCCATTGTCCTTGAGGACCGTGGGCGAGATGAGAGCCATCTTGTGCCGCAGGAAGGCCTCACAGCCCCGCGCGCTGCCCGGGAACAGCTCCCTGGCCAGGCGTTCCAGGCGCCGGCCGTGCTCCGGGGGCACCGCGTACCACGTCTTGGGCTCCCCGAAGTGCAGGTAGTTGATGCTGTAAAGGTCCATGTCCTCCGTGTGCCAGGCGAAGGCGGTCTTCCACATGCCGAAGTACAGGAAGGGGGTGTTGACGCCTTCGATGACCACTCCGCACTCCTGCTCCAGCAGGTCCTGAATGGTTCCCAGGTGTCCAAGGTTCCACTGCTCCGTGTTTTGATCGAATAAGGAGCCACTCACGTCCGCACCATATACTGGTGAATCATGGAGGCGTGTTTTCCAATATTTTCGCTCCAGCTCCTTAAAATCAAAGTGTGCTGGAGTCCGGTATTTTGCACTATTTGCTAAGTGTTGGTACTCACCCACGGTCATGGCTTTCTTCTTTTTGTGGTATTGAGTAAACACACCTGCCTGCCCAGAAGTCACCTGCTGGAGGGGAGCAGCTATTAAGATGTCATTGATATCATCATAGGTCTGTCTGGCTTTCCAGTCCTTGGGTGGAATGATCTTCGCCACGCCTGCTCGGTGTGCACCTTGGGATTCCATATAAGCAATGTATTTATCGAAATCATTAAACTCTTCTTTGGTTGGATGAAATACCATTATTCTACAACTTGGGTTCCGGGCCCAGTTGGACTTAGACTTCATAGCTTTCATTAATAAGCAGGCAACTCCCAAGTTCTGATGTATGTTCTGGGCAGGTGAGGATGCTGGAAAACACTACTTTTTCAAAAATGGGTTGGAGTATATCAGCAGGAACCCCCAGTAGACTTTAATGCAATGAGTTGATAATATTTCTAAGGCTTGCTGATTCTCCAGGGGACTCCACGCTGGGCAGAAGCCTTGCTCAGGACTGATGCCGGCTGAGCCTGCAAGTCTGTGATGTCCTTGGTTGACACTTGGCTCTGTCCTCTTGAGATCTAGTGAATCACCCAGCCCTGGCTGGGTATCCCAAATGTAATGTCTTCAGGGCAGAATTGAAAACAAAACCTAAAAAAAGAAAAGAATAGAGACAGGTTGAAAACTAATGTTTGGAAATAGTTACTAGGGAACTACAAGTAAAACACCACCATGGACTTTAATTGCATATTCAAATAAAGGCTAAAATTTCATAAGATTGACAATACAAGAAATGGTGTTGTTGTGAACAATGGAAATTCTTGTACTCTGGTAAGGAGAATGGAAATCATTACCTTCACTTTGAAAAACTATTTGGACAGTATCCACTAAAATTGAACTTACCCATGTGCTATGATTCATGCCTAGGATATGTGTATGTCTGTGCAATGAAAGTCAAGTCCAAGAACGTTCAGAAAAACATGATTTCAGTAGCCAAACACTGGAAACAACTGAAATGCCAGTCAACATTAGAATGGATAAGTACATTTTAGTATATTGACACAATGGAATACAATACAGCAATGAAGATAAACAAGAACTACATGAAAATATAGAAATAACTCTATAAACATAATATTGAGCAAAATTATCTAGACTTAAAAGAATACCTATTCTATGCTTCTATTTATATAAACATAAAAAGGAGGCAACGTAATCTATGTTAGAAGTCAGAGTAGTGGTTACCTTTGTGAAAGAGAGAGGTTGTGAGTGGGGGTGTGAGGAAGTCTCTAGAATAATGTGAATATTCTGTTCTGAACCCAGGTACTGGTTACACAGCCATCAGAGCGACTCATTGTCATAATTCTTCAAGTTATGATGATTTTCACAAATTTCTATGAAATAAATTTTTTAAAATTTATTTAAATTACTTAAATAAATTTAAAATTATAGTTTAGGGTGAAAAGCATTAAAACAGAATGATATCTTTCATTGTACCAAAAGGAAAAAGAAGGGTGATTGAAAATATATGAACTAAACATTAATTGAAGGAACGATAAAATAGAAGAAGAGAAAGAAGGGGTAGGCGTAAAAAAATAACAAAGAATAAAGACAAAATTAATGAAAGAAAACACATACAAGACAGAACACTGATGACCAAAAATATTCTTGGAAGAAATTAATGATAGCAATAAAGCATGGGCATAACTGAGCATAAGAAAGAAGGGGAAAATAAACCACTAGGAATGAAATAGTGCACAAAAGAATTTTTAAAAGCTCAAAAGAGAATCTTAGGAGAAACTTGACAGCAACATTTTCAAAAGATAAGAGAAAAGAATAAATTTCTGGAGAGGAAACTTATCCAAAATGGATGCAAGAAACACCAGAAAGCTTGAATAACACCCCAGTATAAGAAGCTGGTTCAAAGTATGACCCCTGAGAGTCCAGGAGACACAGCATTTTGCATGTGAATCTAGAAAACTTTCAAGAAACAGTTAACTCTTATTGTGCAAATTGCTTCAGAGTATAGAAAAAGTTAGAAAACTACTCAGATGAGGCTATTCTGCTCTCTGATAGCCAAACGAAAAAAGGACAATAAAAAATAAAGCTACAGGCCATTTTTGTTTATAAGCATAGAGGAAAGCATAAAATGGAATGTTATCCAATGAAATGCAGCAATATAGTAAAAGAATAATACATCATGACCAAATCGAAAGCAAGTATGATTGAACATTGGAAAATTTAATGATATAATTCAGAATATTAACAAAGTAAATGAAAAATATCATCATCTTATAGGTACCAAAAAAGCATTTGATGAAATGGAAAATCCATTCATGATTTTAAAACTCTTACTTGCAAAGCATCAAGAGAAACTTTTTTTTGTAAGATAAAGAATTTCAAGGTAAAAAATAGCAATGATCATTCTTAACAGTGAAATAAAAGTAACATTCTCATTAAAGTTAGGAAAAAGAGATGCATCAGCATGAAAAGCTGCTCAATATCACTAATTATTAGAGAAATGCAAATCAAAACTACAATGAGGTATCACCTCACACCAGTTAGAATAGGCATCATTAGAAAATCTACAAACAACAAATGCTGGAGAGGGTGTGGAGAAAAGGGAACCCGCTTGCACTGTTGGTGGGAATGTAAATAGATAGAGCCACTATGGAGAAGAGTATAGAGGTTCCTTAAGAAGCTAAAAATAGAATTACCATATGATCCAGCAATCCCACTACTGGGCATATACACAGAGAAAACCATAATTGAAAAAATACATGCACCCCAATGTTCATTGCAGCACTATTTACAATAGCCAGGTCACAGAAGCAACCTCAATGCCCATCGACAGACAAATGGATAAAGAAGTGGTGGTACATATATACAATAGAATATCACTCAGCCATAAAAAGGAACGAAATTGAGGCATTTGTTGAGACGTGGATGGATCTAGAGACTGTCATACAGAGTGAAGTAAGTCAGAAAGAGAAAAACAAATATCATATATTAACGCATGTATGTGGAATCTAGAGAAATGGTACAGATGAACCGGTTTGCAGGGCAGAAGTTGAGACACAGATGTAGAGAACAAGCGTATGGACACCAAGGGGGAAAAACCGCGGTGGGGTGTGGGTGGTGGTGTGCTGAATTGGGCGATTGGGATTGACATGTATGCACTGATGTGTATAAAATTGATGACTAATTAGAACCTGCAGTATAAAAAAACAAACAAACAAACAAAAAACAACTAATACTAAACTTTTTTTGGGTTATTTGTATGGAAATATGTTAATATAAAGGTTTCAGACATTACATGAAATTTCCAGAAATCTTATATCTTCTGATCTAATGTTATAAGTCATAATTCTAGTTATTACTTTAAAATGTAGATCTCAGAAATAACAAAATTTCCTTGTCAATTGCATTATTATGAACTTTCATCCAATCTTTAACCGTGCTCATTTTCAAGTCTTTTGTCATTTACAGACAGTTCTGGGTGTACTCTGATGCTTTTGCCAAAATGTTCCTATAAAAGGGTTTCATCTTCAAGAAATTCATGGAAAAGACTCTGACAAGTACAGGTTTCTGGTAACTGACTATACTGCTGAACTGAATGAATAAGCATGTTCAGAACACTAATGGAAAACTGATGAATTCATAAAAGTGCTAACAAAAGATCAAGATGAAAAAAAAATTAATTAGGTGGGACTGAGTCAACTTATGAGGATGATTTCATTTTTGTGACTTTCTGTTTGAATAAAAAAAAAAAGAAATCCCACAAGGACTCAGAGGCAAAAAATATACAAATCAATTTCCACTGCAAAGTAAAGGAGTTGTTACAGTGGAGGATTACTGGACTGAATGTCAATATTATGACATAGTATGAGTGAGTTTCGTGTTGGGTAATTGCAATCGTTGCTTTTGTTGTGGTCATCCATTTACAATGCTTGGTGTCAGTTTATTTATCCCTTATAAAAATAAAATACAGTGTGTGTGTGTGAAAAGAAAAAAACATATTGAAAACAATGTGAAAAATAAATCTCACCATGTACACTCCACTTTCCACTTGAACTGTGTAGAGCAAATGTAATAGTTATGATTTAGGACAGAAAATATATGTGTACAAATAAGAAAACACAAAAATAACCAAAGCAAACTATCTCATTAACCCAATTTCAAGTGCTCCCTTATTACTGTTTCCTAATCCTCTTAAGCTCCCCTAATTTCCACCATTCAAATATTCTCTCTCACTTTCCCCTGTCCTCAAACTTCAGGCGCCCCTATTGCACCCCACTTAGAATCCTCCGAATGTCCAAAAAGTCCCTAAGTGATCTGGCCCACCATCACCTCTTGACCTCACCCCTTTCGACCCTGCTCCTTGCTCTCTCATTCCAAACACATTCCTGGCTGTGTCTCAAAAAAGGCCGGTATACTCTTGTCTGATGGTCTTTGCACCCAGGCAACTCTCAAGCCTCAGCCCAAACATCACCTTTTCAGGGAACTCTCCTCTGATTGTCTTGCTTTGGATAAAAGTAGAGACGATTTTCCTTCCAGGAAAACAGGTACTCTCTCAACAAAACGTTTCCAAATGAAACTTGAACTGATGGTCAGTACCCATGTATCTCTTCCAGATATACTGACATCAGCCCCATGGTAACTCCAACATTCCTGATTGCATCACAGTGGAATCCAACTGCCTCTTCCAACTGTCTACTAAAAGGCCTCCTTTTTAAAGTTATCAGCCCACAAAACACAGGTATTTTACCTGAAATTTTTCCTTTAAGATTTCTTACAAGAAAATAAATGAGATCTAAATATTATACAAATTTCAGGGTCCTTTTAGGTCCAGAGGGATTTCCCTGGGAAAGCTGCCAGAATGGGAGGAGCTAGCACAGTTGTCAGGGCATTAAACACCACTAGTATTGGGTCAGCACAAGAACCAGGGAGAGGAGAAGAAAACCATGCTAAAGAAATCGGTGAGGAAGAGATCAAATGCCTTTAGAGAACAAAGGCATTTCATCTTCCTCACCCTGTAGTCTCCCCAATAAGACTTCGAAAGATCAGCTTGCCTGCCATTGTTCCAAGTAATAGAAACTCCCCACATCTCCTATGGTCTGCAAGAGGTGCCAGAGGTCCCTATATCTTATCTGGGGTCCATTCAAGACAAGAGGAAGCTGGGGCTGGGGCCCAATCCTCTACCACCCCTCTCCCCAAAGAGGTCAGCACAATTGGGCTTCAACATAAAACATTTCTCCTTTGGATCTGGGATCAGGGACAAAAAAATAGCCAAGGAAGGGCTTGCTCTCTGTGACCCCTGCTGGTAGCTTTTGTAAGAGTGCATCAAAGGAATGTTTGCTGCAGACCCGAATAGTGGTGGCAGGGGCCCTTTGAGTGAGCGGTAGTAGCTCTGTGTACCTCTGCCCTGGAGCCTCATGCACCATGGAACAGGCAGAAGGTAGGTAAGGGAGGATTAAAACTCTCTTCTCTTTTTCCAACTTTAATGTCAAAGGATAAAAGAAACAATCTCGAGGTTTCTATAGAATTTGTTGGTAATAAATGGTGGAGCGGGGAAGTGGTTGACAATCTAGTTCATCCTTGAGGGAGTGTGACAAATGCAGTTCACTTAGCCTCTAAAGATTGGGTGGAAGTCAAATAATCTCTCTCTTCCTATTCCAGAAACAGCTGATGAGCACTCAAGGGTCTTGGGGATAGATTGTTATGAAGGAGAAGCATTGTTCAAACATGACCCTAGATGTTCGTCCTAAGATGCCTGAGCAATAGGCTAGCCTAGACTCCTTCCATGACTGGAGGGCTATAGCATCCAAAAGGGCCCAAGGTCCCCAGGTGCCTCCTAACATACAGGGCTGCTGGCTTTCCCGGACAGCTCCTGTAAATGGCTGGCATGATATCTAGGCCGCTTAATTCCTCAAGCAGTCTGAAGCTCCCTTTCCTAATAAGGTTGCTGTCTTCAAAGCCCTATATGAAGGAAGAGCACTGGGGAAGGGGCCTCCACTAGAACAAAACCCTCCTCAACATGGGCAGCCTCTCCATGTAGACGCTGAGGAAATGCAGAGCCGATGTGTGCCTTGGTCTTGATGTGTTTCCTGAACTCATATTGTATGACTCTGTGTAACTGTCCACCATTGACAAGGGGACCCAAAAGATGGGAAGAAAGCAAATAGTAAGGTTTCATCAGGGTTAGGGTTTTCCAGCCATGTGCATCTCAAGGAGAGAGGAACAAGTGTCTTGATGGATTGGATGGAGGGATAAGAGTGATTAAAATGATGGACCAGTAAATTTATCCTGGGTGAAAAAGGAAATGAGAACATGAGGGCAATGATGGAGAATGAAACAGTGCCTGATTCATGGGCTGAATGTCTCCATTAGGTCAAATACTTCTATTAGAACACTAGGAAATGTAAGCTAGAAAGAGAATGGGATGCTTGAAACATAGCTGGTACTATCATTATTCCCATTTTATGGAGGAAGAAACAGGTGTAGAAAAATTTATATTTAACTTCATAGCTTGTGTTCTCAATCTCTAGAGTTACTTTTGTGCTTGTCTTATCTTCCATATAAAACTACTTTGAGAGCATTGTCTAGGTCTTGTTCATCATCAAATTTTCCAGGGGATCTTGGTACTCTATATGGTGCACACTCCAAAAATTTTTATTAAAAAAATAAGTAACGGGCTTCCCTGGTGGCGCAGTGGTTGAGAATCTGCCTGCTAATGCAGGGGACACGGGTTCGAGCCCTGGTCTGGGAAGATCCCACATGCCACGGAGCAGCGGGGCCCGTGAGCCACAACTACTGAGCCTGCGCGTCTGGAGCCTGTGCCCCGCAACGGGAGGGGCCGCGATAGTGAAAGGCCTGCGCACCGCGATGAAGAGTGGCCCCCACTTGCCGTAACCGGAGAGGGCCCTCGCACGAACCGAAGACCCAACACAGCCAAAAATAAATAAATAAATAAATAAAGTAGCTATAAAAAATAAAAAAATAAAAAAAAATAAAAAAAATAAGTAACTAAAATCATTTGGCACACACTGCAGTCTCTCTCCTCTTGGTTACACCCCATCTTTCTCCCTACCCTCCTATCTCAGGGGAAGAGAAGATACTCCCCCTCTCCAGAGCTAATCTTGCCATATAAACTCCTTAAATTGACACCTCCCGTGAATTCCAAACTACGGTCAATTAAATGATCACTATCGCCTCTGTAAAGACTTAAATCATCAGTCATCAGTCTGTTTCCTGATTTAAGTTACATCCTGTCTCTTACCTTCTCTCCAGAGCTCTCCAGAGCTAATCTTGCCATAGAAACTCCTTAAATTGACACCTCCCGTGAATTCCAAAACTACGGTCAATTAAATGATCACTATCGCCTCTGTAAAGACTTAAATCATCAGTCATCAGTCTGTTTCCTGATTTAAGTTACATCCTGTCTCTTACCTTCCTTTCAATACCGAACATGTCAAAACAGAAACAAAAATAATCTACCTTTACAAAAACATTTCCTCATCTCTCTCGTCTTCTGATTCTGACCCCACTTCTCCACTGAAATTGATCTCTGTCAATCATCACATTGTCTCCCAAGTGCGCCTCCAGGGGTTACACTTTATCTCTCTACATCATTGATTGATGGAACACCTCCTTCCTCCTAAAATGTCTCTGACCTCTAGGGTACTGATAGTCTTCTCCGTTCTTTTCTTTCTCCTTGGTTCCACTTCTTTTTCCACTATACAAATGCAGTCTTATTTCAAAGCTCAATTCTCATCTCTCTTTTAACTCTTTTGATTTCTCCCTTTCAATCTCCCTTTTCTGTTCATGGCTTTCTTTAGTATCACACTCTCTCTCTTTAAAGATATTATTTATTGCCATAGCTTTCTCTAATAGCACTGACTTTCTCCTGCGCTTGTGATTTGCTTTTCCTTCTTGACTGGCCACTGAGCCCCTGAAAACCAACTTGTTTAGTACAAATTGATCATCTCTCTCCTGAAATTAACTTCGTCCTTTAGAAATCTTTTTTTCTAAGGATGGGAATACAGTATCCTAGTTACCGTTGGCTATTACAGCTCCGTCTCCCTAGACATATAGTCGGTGATGTCAGGGGATCCCACGACAGTCTACTGTGAGGCCCCAGGGACACCTGGTTACCCCAGGGAGGCTTCCTGTGCTCTCCTTCCTTCTATAAGGACCCAAGGATCCAGCTTGCCTACCTCTCCTCCTTAGAGCTGTCACCACTCAAGCTAGACCCTGAGGATCTACAAGTACCCGTCACCTGTATCATGTGATAATCTCCCCATCTCACTGTAATTTTTAATCTTAAAAATTCTTCTATAAGGATTTTATTTAAAACTATATAAATATATAATCAAATTTTTCATTCTATATGAAAACTTCCTCTAGAGAAATGAAAAGAGAAGAGTGAAACAATTTACAAGGAAAATTAATGTCAAAAATTTAAATACCATGCTAAGGGTCTTTCCCCTAATAAACCCTAAAATGCTGATTATGAATATCACAGAGGCCCTCATTTCTTATTGAATTCTTAATAGACAACTAAAAGAAGCCTTGAGTTGAGTATTTGCTTTTGTTTTTCTTTTTGTTGGCTTTGCCACGTGGCATGTGGGATCTTCGTTCCCTGACCAGGGATCAAACCCATCCCCCTGCAGTGGAAGCACAGAGTCCCAACCACTGGGTGCCAGGGAAGTCCCCTGTATTTGTTTTATAAACTAAATTATTTCCTTTTTACATTTCTAAGGATCCTAGGAGGTGTGCGGCCGGGCTAGCATCTATATAAAATAAATAATCTAGATACACATTAATCTTCAGATATTGAGCATCCAAAGGAAACACTCTGATTCTGTAAGTGTAACTCTGTGCTCAAATCAAAACTTCTCAGAATTTGCTGGGTACAATTACGGTGCTCCTTCAGTGCTCCAGACAAATGTCTTCTCTCCGGGTCTCAGATGGTTGCTTTTACTGTGAAACCGCCTCCGTGTTTCTTTCAATTGGAGCCACGGGTACTAGCTGAGAATAAGCACCCTTACATTTCAGTTACTCTTCCATTTTACCCTTATTCTTGGTATCCCCAGTAACACAGAAATTCTTCCTCTAAGGAAACTTGACAATTCTGACAATTGAAGAAAAGAATTTTTATCAGAATGATTAGACTTGATGGATTTCTGGATATTAGGAGTCTTTCAAAAATAATTCCACTAAGCTTTCCTGGGGTGTGTGTGTGTGTGTGTGTGTGTGTGTGTGTGTGTGTGTGTGTGTGTGTGTGTGTGTGTGTGTGTTTTAAACTGGGGAAGGTAAGAAGTGAAGTAAGTTTAATAAGTCCTCTCACTGTGGCCATTGTCCAGATTGCTTATTGTACAGATTGCTCAACAATTTCAGGACAGCAGGAAAGCCTTCTTGTATTTCATGTTCCGTGCATATTTCAAAGCTATTCTTTCAAATGAGGATTGTTGACAGAATGCCTCAGACGTTAGCCATTGTTTCCTCTGACAGCCAATATCTAAATGCTGTGTTTAATAAATTTCTTCTCACATTAGAAAGTCTACTTACCGATTATTGAAAATAATTATAACCATCATATTTGATGGCTAAATAAATTCTATTGGATGGAGATATGTGACTCAACTTTCCCCCTATTATTGGACAGTTATTTTGGTTTTTACTTTTCCACAAGTTTTACTAATCCCTTATAAATATCCTATATTTCAGTACCTAGATCAGTATATTTGGTAAAATATTAGTGAAATAATGAA
Organism: Balaenoptera acutorostrata; assembly: GCF_949987535.1. NCBI lineage: Eukaryota > Metazoa > Chordata > Mammalia > Artiodactyla > Balaenopteridae > Balaenoptera > Balaenoptera acutorostrata. Next base: position 72,711,867 of record NC_080072.1, read on the forward strand.
ATTCCTTGGATTAGATAACTAGATATGGAATTACTGCATTGCAAGAGTTAAACATTTAAAATCCTTAACATGTATTGCCAAAACTTTCCAGAAACATATCACTTTACATCCTCACCATTAACTTTGCTCTGAAAAAAAATCTTTAATAATTTGGTAAGAAAATTATTGTGAAAAATTTTGGTGAAAAAGTGTAGCTCAAGTTTTAATTTATACTTCTTAGATTACAACTAAGATTGACTTGTTTTTCTTCAATGAATGCTAGCCATTTGTATTGGTTCATAACCTTTGCCCATTTTTCTCCAATATGGTTCTAGTGTTTTTTCTCATCTACTTACATGAACATTTTATATATTATGTGACTATTCTTTATATTTTACACAGTATATGAACATTTTACTTGTCATGTGAATATTTTCCATATTAAACCCTTTGTTTAATCCGTTCATAGAGTTTTCCCAGTTTGCTATTTCTTTAATTTATATTTAATTTTAATTTTAAATGTTTTTCACATATATTTCAGTTTAATATATTAAAATGTTGAGTTGGCCTTTTCCTTTGTAATGCCTTTCATGGCCTTTATGTTTAGAACGTTAGAAAGTTATTTGCCCATCCAGAGACAGATAAATATTATCTTATGGGGTTTTTCCTTTTTATATGTTAATTGTACTTTTAATTTTGATTTTAATTATACCTTTAATTCTAACTGGGGTTTTGGGTTTGTTTTATTAACTTGTTTTATTGTTTTGTGAGTGTGGTACGAGGAATAAGGGAGATGTAAGTATGATTTCTAGGCCTAGTGTGCTGTGTTCCTCTCTAATAGTTTATAGGAGTTTTTCTTTGTCCCAGTGCTCTTAAATTTTTTCCGTCTTAAAATTCTGGTTCTTTAGTTTTACGAAAACCTTTTAGTTACTTCTTTGACAACTTCCTCTAGTTTTTCCCTCTGTACATTAACTCCTGTATTTGGATATCAGAACTCATGGACCGGACCTCCAATTTATGTGACTTTTCTTCTTCCAATTTTCTCTCCCTTTATCACTGTGCTTTACCTTCTGAAATTTTTTCTCATCTTTATCTTGTAAACCTGCTTCTATTGTCTTTTTCATTTCTCCTATCAAACTTCTAATTTTAACAGCTCATTTCTGTCCCCTTAGCTTTTTCAAGTGTACATAGCTTCCTTTTCTGCTCCTCAACATTGTCTTATTTTTGTTTCACAGGTGCACTTATTTCATCTCTCAGAAAATACTAAAACCCAGACCCATATTGAGAAAGCAAGCTTCATGTAATAATCTTTATGTTTAAAATTGACATTGCAATCTAGTGTTTCTGTTGTGTTCTATTTTGTTCCCCTTTAAAAAATATGCTGCTGGTAACCCACAAAGTTGTTTCTATGACCCACTAATGGCTCATGTCCTGCAGTTGGAAAGAAATATTATATAAATCATGTTGAGGCTTTTGATCTTTCAATGGTCGAGACACAATCACATTTGCTTTCTGGGCAGAAATGGGCAGACTGGAGTGTCCCAGAATGAATGAAGAAAAACATGTAGAAAGATCCAGATGAGAGATGGTAGCTTGGACTGGAGTGGTGGTTGAGACAGAAGCAGAGTGCCTCCTAGGGTGCCTTCACTCACATCTTATTATTTAATCTTACATCCTCAGTGTGCCACGTGGGGAACTGGACCAGAGCGTTCAGATGCTTGTCCAAGATGGCATAATCAGTGAGTCCTGAGCCAGACTTGAGCCAGGCCCGTCTGCTTCCTAAGCCTGGCCTTTCCTCTAAGTCACAGCAAATCCATGAGGTGAGCCTATATAATAGGAGAGAAATTGTCAGAAGAGCACATTTTAGAGCTTAAGAACCAATTCCTTGGAGGCTTCAATACCTGAAAAGTTTGACTATGTTTGGCCCCTGAAATGAAACCTAAATTTATTTCTTAATTAAAAAAATAAACAAGACACATACAGTGTGATGTCACAGTAACAACTAGATTTGGAGTCCCCTTTGATCTGGAGTTGATGACCCTGGTCACGAGGTACTTGTCCCTCTGCCAGGTCATCCTTACCCTTGTACACCTCTGCCATGTCCTCCATGGGAGGCTGTGAGGATTATGGTTTTCATGGGATTTTTTAATATTTATATAACTATCTAGGATTATACATGTTCCCCAATGTCGAATCATGTTGTCAACTCTAAACACAATTAAACAACTAGAAATCAATCCCTCTCTTTCTCATGTTCTTTATACATGCTCTATTATGCTGCTTGTCATGTAGGGGTATTAATCACTCCTCTGTCTCTCTTCTCTACTAGATCATTTACTTCGCGGGACAGGGTGGTCCCTTCTTAGTATCTGGGTCCCATTGGCTACCACAGACTCTGCAGTAATAGATGTCAAATTTGATAATTATGTTGTGTTTGAAAAAATGCAGAATATAAAAATAAATTCTCAGTTTTTATGACTAAAGCATTTATATGATTTTCATTCACTGTTTTTCAAACTATCTTGATCCCTACCCCCCTCTCCTTTGATAAGCATAACTATCTCTGCCACTACTCCCCCACCCCCTCTGGCAAATTCTAGTTTTTCCCCAGACCCCTGTCTGTGACCATCACTCACATAACACAGAACATTTACAAATCTCACAGCCAGGGCGATTTTGTCTAATTTAGTTCCTTTTAGTTTATAGTACAAACAAGAGAGCTCCTTTTTGTTTGCCTGCTTTCCAAAGAAAAATTATATGATGATATTGAGTTCACTTTTGCAAATTACAAAGGTCCTCACCCCAAGATTCTAGAACACAGTACGTCATGGGAGTACCTTGATCTAATTCAAGTTTTTACTGACAGCTCATTCCAGGGGAAGCCTATATTTCACAGCATCTTTATGAGCGATAATTCACTGTCTCCATTGGATCACCTCTGGTCCCTTTTCTTTGCCACTGACTCTCTTCTCCTGGGGACGAGGTTTCAAACCAGATCCTCTTACACCTCTGCACTCACACCCATGCTAATCCAACATCTGTCGGTACCTGTGAGCAAAGACCTGAAGGGGAAGAATAATGGCTGATGTGGAATAAAATGACATTCTACTTGGATTTCAGGGTTTTGGTTGATTCTGTTCCAAGGTGTTTGAAGACATGAGTCAAACTCGACCCTTCTCCAGCCCTGCAGTCCGCACCACATCATCTCTCATACCGAGTTTTTCATCCCTTCATCCCAGCCAATCAATTCTGCAGCTGCAGTGACTTCCTAAAATAAATCTGAGAACATCATCTTACTCTTACAGCCCGTCAATCACTCCCCATTTGCCTTAGGATGAAACCCTGCTCCCTACCTGACCCCCAAAACCACTGAGATCTGATCCCTCCCTCTTGGGCCTCACCTCTGGCCTGTGCCACCTGGCCGTCTATGCTCTGAGCAGTGCTATTTAACTTCTTGCTGTTTCTACCACAGACAGTGCTCTCTCTTGTCCCTGAGACTTTGCATCATAAAATACTTCCCTTGGCCTGGAATTCTCACCTTGTAATCCCATCTCTTCATGTCTTCTTTAGCTTTTTTTTTTTTTTTTTTTAAACACAATCCAGCTAAACATTAGTTCCTCAAGTCATCCATCTTCCTAACAAGCGTGTCCTCACTCACCACTTGCCCTCCTCCTGCCCTACGTGACATTAAGGGCCCTTTCTGATTGTGCCGGGTTTTTTTTGCAGCTTGTGGGATCTCAGTTCCCTGACCAGGGATCGAACCCAGTACCCCTACAGTGGAAGCACGGAGTCCTAATCACTGGACACCAGGGAATTCCCTGATCGTGCCTATTAATCCCAGTATTTCCCCTGTATCTAATTGCTACCTTCCCCCTCATATAAACATCGTGCCTGCTATACAGTGAGTATTCAATACATTGAGTAAAGAAATGAAAAAAAGAAAGGGAAAAAAACCCTTCCGTGAAATTTCATTTGGAGTCTCATGGCTCTAGTTCATTCATTCATTTTCAAAATGTTTTTAAAACATCTACCATGAGCACTGGCTACATGCCGAGTGTTCAGGGAGGAACGAGGTTAGACTTGGTCCCTGCTCTCATGCCAGCACCTCGCAGGGCTCCATGGGTAACCAGAAAAGAAAGCAGAAGTTAACTGATGCTCTGCCTTAGACAGGGAAGGGCAACGCTGGGGAACTTCCACACCACGAGTGAGTTCTGTAACGTAGACTTCATGCTGTGTCACCTCTAGCCCAGGGCAAGACAGATACAGAACTCTGTACCTCAGAAGTTGAAGTAGGTAGGGAAGACAGACAGACAGACAGACAAGGAGTTCCGATACAGTGTGAGAAGTGCTCTTTAAGAGAGCTATGTGCTATGAGGGCAGGGAAGGGTCCCTGAAGCTACTCTGGGGAGAAGTAGCTCTGGAAAGACAGTAGCAATTGGTAAAATCATACTTAATAATGAGATATGGTGAAACTGTGGCTTGTATACTGGAATAATGATTAAATTTCTAGGTCCCTGAAGCTACTTCTTTGTCACTCCTCTCTGTTGATTGTCAAACGCTTGTATGAAATTGACAGGTAAGGAGGAAATTAACCCCATTTGGATTATGAGGAGAGGCAAGGAGGCTGAGGAGTAGCTCCTATTTGGGTGAGGATGTCTGATTTATTTTCCTAATCATGACTACCCTAAGAAAGCATACCAGGCTCAACCCTCAAGTGAGAAGCAGAAGGCCTCAGAGTCAAAAGTGGTGGTTGACATCCAAGCCAACAGGAGACTGAATCACGCTCTCCTGAAACTGTGGACAGAACTGTCTTCTTTCTAGCAAAGCTACACCCTCGATGGTGTCTAGAAGTAACGCTAGACAACCGCAGTCCTCATAGAAGGAGCCATGTGTCCACAGGCATGCTCTCACCCCAGGAGCTTGCACTAAAACAGACATACGCTCCATAGAACTCCTGAGCACTTCCGGATTGCTCAGCTTTGCAATATTGGTCCAGATGTTAGGGGACAACTGCGGACAGGTATAACTTTGAGTCTCCTCATGCAGAGAAGTATTTAAAGTAACTTTTCTGAAACATTTGTTTTCGGCTTTCCTTATCTGCAGGGAGAAGAGTGTAGTGGTTATGAGTTGGGCCCTGGAGTTCGACTGTCTGGGTGCAAATGCAGTGTGATCCTGGGCACATTGTGGAACCTGTCTATGCCTCAGTTTTCTCATCTACAAAATGAGGATAAGGATAGAACCTACCTCCTAGAGTTGTTTTAATTATGACAATGTGCATTAATATACCATGTTTCATTGATTCTGAGACATGCATTTTTCACATTTTAACATGTCTGAAATTGAGGTGCAATTTACTGTCAATAGCATAGCATAGTTTAGTTGCCTCAGTGGTATGAAAAATCATGGTGTAGCTTATAATCAGTGGCATCTTAGATGTGATGAAATTGAGGATACAAAGAGCTTAGAAAAATACATAGCACAGAAACAGTACTAAATGAATATTTAATAGATGATATAGATATAAAATATATATAGTTCTTCTAACTTCATCAGAGCCAACCTATATAGCTCATTTTTAAACAAATGTCCAATATCGCAATGGCAAATGATAACATGACTGACCCATTTCCCAGGAAAGAGAGAAGCTGCTCTTCATACTTGGCCTGGAGTTGGTGGAAGCATCTGGTACCCATCCCTTTATCTTACCCAAGATCTCAGAAAGGTGATATAACTGAGACCCACTGAGATGTGGATACCTTGGACAGGTAAAAATTTGATGCCTCTTTAGATCAACATTCTTTTCCTAATCATTTATTAGAGCGACTGGTACTCTGAGACTCAGCAGAGAAGTAGGATCTCTGACAGTGAGGCTCAGAAATCCAGCTCTCACCCCAAAGCTGCACACACCAGGGAACAAATCCAAAGCCCTAAGTTACCCAACTGCTCTTCTTAGGAGGATAGTGATCATTGGACTACCATTCCCCAAGTGACTAATGAGAGTCTTGTTCTCCAATTACAGACCCCGCTATCCCTAAGAGAAGATACAATAAACACATTTTCTAAATACCAGCAAATTTCCAGTGATGATCTAGTGAACCTTGGAGACTGGTTCTATAAGCAACTCCTAAGCCTCCCCTACCAACTTTAATTCAGCTCAACTCTGGGCCCCAAAAGGAGTTTATTCAGATGGCAGACACGCAGACATGAGTGAATGTTATATATTTAGACAGGGCATCAAAAGGAGCTTCCCTGGCCTTTTGTTTCTTGCTGATTGCGTGTTCCCTTTTAAAATGTATTCGACACTCAATGGGAGAAAGCAGAGCATTCTGTTTTAAACTTCCACATTTTAAATTTTCTGCATTTTGAATAATCTGTGTTTCTTTCATCTGTATTGTTTTATTTAACTGGAAAAAACATATATTGCCTTTGTATTATGAAAGTTTATTTTACTTTGCTGGAAAAAAGGAAAATGAAGTTCTATCAGTATGTTTCTAATAGAAAGAATAATTAGAAAAGTAGAATAAAAAACTTATGCACGGTATGATCACAGTGTGTCAACATACGCAAAGGATAATAAAAGACTGAGGGAAGCTCAGTAATTGCCTTTGCACGATAAGTAAGTACAATTATTTTGTTTTATTTTTGTGTATTTAAAATTTTATACAGAAAAACTATCTTACAAGAGAAAAAATGAAATTCTTTTTCAAAGCAAATAGTATTAAATTCAGTTGAAGTTTGGAAACCACTGTAGGTTTCGTAAATATACATTTTTAAAAAAGTTACAGGAGTATTTCATTTTCACTATCTGTTCCTAGATCACCAAGGCACTGAGTCATTTTATAATACAAACAGGAAATGGAGGTTCTGATGAAGCAAGGTGACCAAAATCCACTTTCTCCAGATATGGATAAACTGCTTGGCTTGGCTCTCTTGCCTAACCCCTGTTAATATTATTCAGTATTTTCATAGTCCTTTCAGGATGATATAACAAAATATCATAGTGGCTTAGAAACAAGCATTTATTTCTCACTGTTCTGGAGGCCAGGAAGTCAAAGATGGAGGGGCCAGCAGAGTCAGTGTCTGGTGCGAACCAACTTCCTGGTTCATAGATGGCCGTCTTTTTGCTGTATACCCATATGGCAGAAGGGGCAAGCAAGCTCTCTGTGGTCTCTTTCTAGAGGCACTAATCCCTTTCATGAGGGATCTACTCTCATGACCTAATCACCTCCCAAAAGCTCCACTTCCAAATACCATCACATAAGTTTCAACGCATAAACTTTGGAGGGAGACAAACATTCAGTTTGTGGCAGTAATGTTGAAGAGAACAGTCTGTTCAGTGGGTGAAGGAGGACCATTTAACTTAAGTAGATGGTCTCTTCTTTTCCAAATATTGATGTGGATAGAGGAGACACTTATTTATTCATTCAGCAAACACTGAGTGCCTTCCTCCCCACTGTGGGCTAGGCTCAGTGCTAATTGCTGGAGACACAGAGTGTATAAAACATGGTCTCAGCTGTCCTGGAACTCACAATCTCAGCTTTCTACCAGGTCATCTTGATTTTCAACACGGAACTTTAAACATTTATTTCAGAAATCTATTTGCCTATGTATCTATTCCATTATAACTACTTATGAATTTAAAATAATTGCTGTTTATTTTTATCACTGCAAAATATATTAAGGAAAACATTCAGTCCTATCTTTGTCTATATGTGTCTGTCTTAGTCTGAATAGAACAGCATCTGGCAATTTCAAAAGAACTCCAGAAGTGCATATAAATGGAAAAAGCAGAGGTCTGGGTATCAGGAGACTTTGATTTAAATCTAAGCTCTGCCATTTATCAGCTTTTGGAGCTCTCTGAGCCTTAAATCCCTCATTTGTAAAATGGGAATAATAATACCTACCTCACATTTTTGACATGAGAATGAAATGAACTAAATAATGTGAAGCACTTAACCTATAGCAAAACTGAACAAACGCTAGTTTGTTTCTTCCATATAGTTTCACTATAGGTAGGTGGCCAGTCTTTCCTTTAGGGGGAAAAAAATGCAATTACAAAAATCTGGAATGTACAAGACAGGTATTTTTTTAGGGCTCTGGTGTTCTTCTCAGAAAGATTAAATTCAGATTATAAACAGGTTAGCTGCAGGATTCACCTTGACAATCCAATTCCTAATCAAGATAGCACAGAACCTTTGCAGCACAACCCTCCAGAGACCAAAAAAACCCTTGATCCACTGGCCTTGACCAAGTCTCAGGTAGCCTTCCGAGGCACTAGCGCTGGGATCACTGTGGGCAGAAAGTGCTCATTAGGACAAAGCCTGCTGTGTGTGGGTCCACGTAGCAGGCGAGACAGTCAGATGCGATCTCCGCCTCTCTGTGCAGCAGGAACTTCACCAAGGTTCAGGCAACTAAATAAAAATATGGAAAAAAAAACCACGATCAGCAGATATTGAAAAACACAACACAGGGTGAGGGAAGGATGGATTGGGAGTTTGGGATTAGCAGATGCTAACTATTATGTATAGAATGGATCAACAGCAAGGTCCTACTGTATAGCACAGGGATCTATATTCAATACCCTGGGATAAACCATAATGGAAAAGAACATGAAAAAGAATGTGTGTATATATATATATATATATATATATATATATATATATATATATATATAAAACTGAATCACCTTTCTGTACAGCAGAAATTAACACAACATTGTATTGATAAATCAACATACTTCAATAAAATAAATTAAAGATAAAACACAAACACAAATTATCGTGCAATAAGAAGATGAGGGAGCGGCAAAGAAAGTCCCAGTGGTCCATGCTAAGACCCAGGAGGTACATGGTAGGTAACCACCCTCCTCTGATCTGTCTTAAAAGGCTTTATTGAGAAAAATGGAAAGGAGCCAAAAGAACCACGACTTTGGCCATGTTCACTGAACCATCTACTGTCTCCCTAGACTTGCTACCTGGTTCCCCAGCTCCTAATTTTGTCCACCAGTGGTGACTAGATGACCTGTCATTTTAACCACATTACTGTCTGTCTCCTCATGAAGATGCCTCTTCTTGATGCTTTATGCTCCCTGCCCGTTTACCCCAAGAGCTCTGCCTACAATTCCAATGGTGTTTAGACTGTGGTCTCAATTCCTGGTCTCTCCCAGGCCTGTCCCCTCACCTTGCCCAACACAGTGTAAGGCCCCTGTCCCTTGCAACAAATTCTGCTCTTCAAGTCACTGAGTATTTGAGGCCTTTGTCTTTGCTTTATTAATCTGCTCCACATGGACCCAGGGCCCAACAATGAGGGCATCTGTTACAGATCTAGTATTAGCAACAGACACAAGTCACGTCATCTTGTATAAAGAAAATAATGAGGGAGAAACATTCGGTCACTAGCAGAGACGTGGCAGCGTTAAACAAGGGGCTGTGTCAAACGCTGGGGCTGTCTGTCATTCAGGGAGGGCAGAAAAGAGGGCAGGGAGAAGATTGGAGAGTGTAAACCGTCCTTTCTTTCCTTCCGTTCTGCTGTCCTAGGGAAATACGACTGCCCTGCACAAGTCCTACCATATCTGGGCCCAGGTCAGGCAGAGAGGTCCCCTGTCCCCCTAGGAGGACATCCAGAGGTCTTAGATGGTGAGTGTCAGAAACAGCCATGCTTAGGCCTCTGGAAGGTGTGCCTTCAGCAGAGGGGCTACCAAACTAACAAGTCACTGGATTAAAGACCCTTGGCCACGTGGCTTAGGGGACGCCGGGTGTCTCCCCTTTTCTAGCAGCTCCAAAGGTCCAGCGAGATCATTTGGATTAGCCTCCATGGCTTGTGGACTCTCTGCAATCCCAATGGGCTGTTTAGAACAGGGGGCAAGTCTGAGCTCTAGAAATGTTTTATTTGGCTACCAGGACTTGGAAGTGTTTTTTTAACTAGCTGTCAACATTTACATTTTTTTTTTTTCATACAATCCCAAGTTGTTAGCTTCTCTGGAAAATTCAGAAAATGACAACCCCATGACCCTCATTCCCACAAAATAATAGTACACTGGCCCCCAGGAGACTCCTTGGCATTACGATGGGGCATGAGCCTCCCCCCTCACAGCAACAGTCACTTAGATAACCGGCCTGAGCCGGGTGGGAAAGGGAATTTTCTACCAGGGGTCAAGGGTCTCACAGGAAAGGTGAGCAGTGGGCAGGAGTGGATGAAGGAAGGAGATGAACCCCATCTCAAGGAAATACAAACTCCCAGCGCCCAAAAGCCAAGGCCCAGGTACACGGGCCTGACAGAGAGACTGCCAGCCAGCCCAGCCTGGACACTGTGACCCACAACCAGAGACACAGAAACATTGGCCAAGAAGCCTGCACAGAGCCTTGTCACGTGTCCATAGTTGGAATGAAGATGGGGAATGCCGAGGGTGGGAGAGAAGAATGTGTTCTCTCCGTGTCCCTCCATCCTTCCACTGGGCCTGACGAGGAAAAAAACAAACCTTCTCACTGGCGCTTGCTGAAGAATCTAAACTCCCATCCACCCCTGCAGCCTGACTCCCCATGGACCAAAAGTTAGATAGGTGGGTGTCAACCATGACTGCACAGCAGTTGTAACATTTGTACTGCAGCCAATGCAGCCGAAATTTTGGGGTGGTGAGGGGATGGGGGGAGGGTCTAGACATCAGTGTGTTTCAAGTGTGATTCCAGTGGGTTGAGGACCAGCGCACTGCAGCGGTGCCTGTCCACCTTGAACATGCCCCTGACTCACCTGGGATCTAGTTTAAAATGCAGATTCTGAGTGGTAGGTCTGCGGCCGAAGTCTGAGCTCCTGAACTCCACCAAAGTCAAAGGCGATGTCCGTGCTGTGGATCCCGGCCTCACTTTGAGTGATAAGAATCTACAGCCTTTTCCAAGAGGCACAGGAAAAGATGTTCAACATCGCTAATTATTAGAGAAATGCAAATCAAAACTGCAGTGAGATATTACATCACACCAGTCAGAAAGGCTATCATCAAAAAATCCACAATTAATAAAGGCTGAAGAGGGTATGAAGGAAAGGGAACTCTCCTACACTGTTGGTGGGAAAGTAAATTGGTATAGCCACTGTGGAGAACAGTATGGAGGTTCCTTAAAAAACTAAAAATAGAGCTACCATATGATCCCACAATCACAGTACTGGGCATATATCCGGAGAAAAACATGGTCTGAAAGGATACATGCACCCCAATGTTCATTGCAACACTGTTTACAATAGCCAAGACATGGAAGCAACGTAAATGTCCATCGACAGGGGAATGGCTAAAGAAGAAGTGGTACATATATACAATGGAATATTACTCAGCCATTAAAAAGAATGAAATAATGCCATTTGCAGCAACATGGATGGACCTAGAGTTTGTCATACTGAGTGAAGTAAGTCAGACAAAGACAAGTATTTTATGATATCGCTTATATGTGGAATCTAAAAAAAATGATACACATGAACATATTTACAAAACAGAAATAGACAGACTTACAGAAAAAACTTACTGTTATTCGCAGGAAGATGGGAAGGGATAGTTAGGGAGTTTGGGATTAACATGTACACACTGCTATATTTAAAATGGATAACCAACAAGGACCTACTGCATAGCACAGGGAACTCTGCTCAATATTACCTAACAACTTAATGGGAAAAGAATTTGAAAAAGAGTAGATACATGTATATGTATAAATGAATCACTTTGCTGTGCACCTGAAACTAACACAACATTGCTGTTCACCTATACTCCAATATAAAATAAAAAGTTAAAAAAAAGGAAGAAGAAAAAGCTATAGCCATTTCCTTTTTCATTCTCCTTTCAAGTACTTTAGCAGGGACAACCCCAGGTCTGTCACCTCTAAGTCTGAAAGTAATAATAGTAATGAATAATATTATTAAAGTAATACAAAATAAGTAATAATAATAACTTCAATAATAGCTAGACTTTGTTGTGTGCTTCTTGTCGAACACTGTGCTGAAATCACACTTTTTTAAACAAAATCTTCAACTAGATGTGAAATAATAGCTTATTTTTACTTCAAGCTGGTTACTACTCTAAGTCTCTTACTTATATTAAGTCAGTTGAGCTTCACAACCATCCTATTGCTGTGAGTACTGTTATTATCATGTCCAGAAGCAGCCCGCTGAGGTCACACGGTTTTATGAGCGCAGCCCTGGTGTTTGGACACAGGGTGTGTGCTGGGCCCCACTGGCTCTCCCAGGAGCAGGGGCCTAGGAGTGCCGAGTCACTTGCCCGTCGCCCTAGCAAAAGGCAGAGCTGGGCTTCCAATCTCCATCTGCCCGACTCTACAGACTGAGCTCTTGGAAAGAAAAGTGAACGATGTATACAAATTGGGAGTCAGGGTTCTTGGCACATTGTAGACACTCATAATATGATAACCACGTTTCCTGTCTCTAGCCTACTTGTTTTTACCTTTCTCCTAGAGTAGCCAGTGTGAACTGTAGACAAGCAGTTACGAGGGTGTCTTTATCCATTTGGGCTGCTATCACAAGGTACCATAAACTGGGGGGATTGAACAACATTTTTTTTTCACGGTTCTGAAGGCCGAAGTCCAAGCCTAGGGTGCCAGCATGGTCAGCTTCTTGGTGAGGGCTCTCTTCCTGCTTTACAGACAGCCACCTTCTTGCTGCATCCTCACATGGTGAAGAGAATAATCATCTCTCTTTTTAGAAGGGCAATAATCTCATTCATGAGGGCTCAACCCTCATGATCTAATGACTTCCCAATGGCCCCACCTGCAAATCCCTAATTGGAGATTAAGGTGTCAACATATGAATTTTAGGAAGACACATTCGGTCCATAGCAAGGGGGGAGAGAGTGGGAAATCGGAATGAAACACAAGAAATGGGATTGAAATGACCCGGCTCCCTAAAAGAGCCAAGGAATGTCAATGTCATGGGCGGAGGAAGGGGGGGATTTGACAATAAGCCACACTCATTCCTAGAGTGAAGCAGCCAGTGGGGGCATTCAAAGCCAGTCCCATCCCCCTGCAGCCCTGGTAAGAAAAGAATACCTGGAACAGCCATCATTCTCCCCAAAATGTGACTTGTGCCCATTTGTCAGGTACGATTGAGAAAAGTGAACAAGAGAGCTGCCATGAGCCCGAGAACAGACTGAAACACGTCTGAGAGCCCCAAGAGGCTTTGGCCCTGAACTTGAGGCTGACTGTTCCCAGTAAAAGATACCTTTCTTCACAGGCTCTAAAACCAGCAGTTTGGGGGAGAGCCTGCCTATGGTTATGGTAGCTGGGAAGAAGCTGTGGCGTGGTGAAACTGCCTAATTGCCTGTCTGTTTCCAAGCAGGTCATAAACTTCATAGTATGTTCCCTTAGCATGTAGTACTAGACTGGCACGGTGAGGGGGCTTAACAATATTTGTTGTGTCAATGAATGAAGATCTCATATCAGAAAAGAGAAACAGAGTTTATTCTCTGGCTCTGTAAGTTATTTCAACCCCCATCTTAGAACTGTATATCTTATTTTAAAAGACATTTAACATGGAAGCAATTATACTATAATAGGAATTATTTATTTATTTTAGGTGTTTCTTATGATGCTAGCTCTTGTTTCATTTCTATTGGTGGTTTCAAGTCATTCACTTAGTCGACAATTTTCATTGAGTCTTCACTAAACAGAGAAAGCCAAGAAAGGTAATTATCAACTGTATTAATCTGGTTCAATCCATGAGCTAAACCATAGGTTAATAAAGTTCTCAGGGTCCTAGACGGTCATGTGTAAGTACAGTCAAGGTGATATACCACAGGAGAGGTGAGGTTAGGTCACCTGGTTACTAAGGAGTTTCTCCGGAAAAAGAAACTTATGCAATAGACCCTTGACATTCCCAGGGAATGGATCCTGAGCTCTTTCTTTGCAAATTCTTAATCCTAGCTCTTTCCTAAAAATTATCCTTATCTGGAGCCAGGATTTCCCGCGCATAGCCTCAAATTCTAAATCTATAGCCCGTTCAACTCTGACACCTGATCTCTCACCTGGTAGCCGTTTTTCCAGAGAATTTCTCCTGAAGTCTCCTGAGGAGCTTCGTTCACTGCTCTCCACATTATTTGAATATGGGCCTCAGCACAATTCCAAAATATTGACTGCATTGATTTGGAGTTGCTCATAAGTAGCTGGGATGGCTGTTGTCAATTTAATGAATGCCAGTGATCTGCTGGGTCTGTTAAAGTCCCACCTAATTCAATACGAGTCAGAAACGTGACATGTCAGCTGATACAGCAGGAAACCAGAACCTACAGACCTTCTGCTCTCAGGATTTGCCTCTGGGAGGAAAGATAGAGCCATTTCCAGGGATGGCTGTGAATTATCAGTGCTTTCAAAGACTCTGTGGCCCCCAAATTCCTCCATCCCCAGCTCACCTAAAACACCAATGGCCCCGATCACTCAGTGGGAGGAGTTTGCATTAACTGAGTTATGACATACTGTGCCTTCCCCCCGCCTCAGCTCCCGCCGCCTCTGTCCTGCTCTCCAGCCACGTTGCTAATCTGTGAGCACCTTAAGGCTGCCCCCACCGCAGGTATTTGCATGTGTTGTCCCTCTGCCTAGAATGATGCTCTCACTCCCTTGTCCACAGGGCACACTCGAAGACCACACTCCCAAGAGACCACCCTCTCCGACATAGCAGTCTTGTCACTCTCTAACCCCTTACTCTGCTTTATTTTTTCTCCTAGCCCTTATGACTGCTTGACTTGTTATGTGTCTCTTTATAATGGGAATATAAGATCCAGGAGAACTGAAACTTTGCCTTTTTCACTGTTGTGCCCCAATTCCACAAACAGTGCCTGGTACACGGTAAGTGCTTAGTAAACACGTGCTGAATGAATGAATGAATAAGTGAGTGAGTGAACGGGCCCTGAAATATATAGGCACCATGTGAATCTTTTGAGAAGAGGCTCTCTGAGAGATGGGACAGAGAAAAGCTGCTCTCTGAAGTCTACAGGCCTAGACGTAGCTCTGTGTTAGGTAGAGGGGCCTGAACATTTAGGGCACGAGGATACTGGATGCCAGGATCCTAGAAAAATCCAGAAACCTGGCCACACAAATGTTGCATTTTCATAGAGTGGCACCTCCATCATGTTACCCATGTCCAACAGGGCTCAGTTGTGCCCTTCCTCTGTCCTCCCTGAAATTGCTTATCCCCCTAACACCCGCCACTTGCTGAGGAACCGTGAGAAGGGTCTCATTATTACCCTGTAATCACTGCAGGTCAATGACAAGGAGCTTGTGAGGCATTTCAGTTTGAGAGGCTGGTGAGCAGAGCGGGATGGGCAAGGGCTGTTCCTCACCAGGATCTGTTCAACTCAGCTCAGCGTCCATTCCACTTATCTCGGTAGCCAATTCCTAGCATCTGTTTGTGGTTTCCTATTTAAAGTGATGAAAGGTAACACAAACATTGGGGGAAAAAGCAACTTCAAAACCCATATATGGGGCTTCCCTGGTGGCGCAGTAGTTGAGAGTCTGCCTGCCAATGCAGGGGACACGGGTTCGGGCCCTGGTCCGGGAAGATCCCACTGCCGTGGAGCAACTGAGCCCATGCGCCACGGCTACTGAGCCAGCGCTCTACAGCCCGCGAGCCACAGCTACTGAGCCTGCGTGCTGCAACTACTGAAGCCTGCACGCCTAGAGCCCATGCTCTGCAACAAGAGAAGCCACTGCAATGAGAGGCCCGCACACCACAACGAAGAGTAGCCCCCCGATCGCCACAACTAGAGAAAGTCCACGTGCAGCAACGAAGACCCAATGCAGCCAAAAATAAAATAAAGTAATAAATAAATTTATTAAAAAAAACAAAAAAAAAACAAACCCATATATGGTCACCATCTAACGACATAAATATCATGGTGAAGTTATTTCTAAATATCTGGAAAGGAGTCCTTACTCACACGGAAACTGAATTGGTGTAATGGTTAATCTCTTTGAATAATTCATTGTGGCCAGGTAGTCAGACAAATCCATAACTGATGCTTTTTATAAATCTTAGAGGAGTCCCAAGACCCGAACTCCAACCTCTACAAGTTACGTTTAAATACAGGTTCTAATGTTCATCTTACAACTTTGGGTCCTAAGTAATAGTGATAATAGGTAATATTTAGTTAGCACAAATTATGTTTGCCCGGATCTGAACTTGTTATGTGCAAACTCTCTCAGAGGTGCAATGTGGGTAAGAGCTCATTTTGCCTAAACTGGCAAGTGGAGAGCCATCGAAACCTGATTTGTTGAAGGACTACTAAACAAGTTGGTGTAGGAGTCTGAATAGGCTGGGTCCTCTGGCTCTTGACTGATTGTGAAATCTTTACCTTGCCTTTGTAACACTGTAACAAGGAGAAATACCCCAAGGAGTGGAATTTGCAAATGGGTATGTGTGACCTTTTGTGCAAACATGAGGTAGATCAGGAGCAAAAAAAAAAAAAAAAAGATCAGTTTTCTACCGGTAAGAATAATTGGCAGTTTCTTACAAAACTAAATATAGTCTCACCATACAATCCAGAGATTGCACTCTTTGGTATTTACTCAGATGAGCTGAAAACTTACATCCACACCAAAACCTGCACACAAATGTTTATAGTAGTTTTATTCATAATTGCAGAAAAACTTGGAAGCATCCAAGATGTCCTTCAGCAGGTGAGTGGATAAATAAAGGGTGGTACACCATACAATGGAAAATTATTCAGCAACAGAAGGAAATGAGCTATAAAACCACTAAACGTGGAGGAAAGTTAAAGGCATATTATTACGTGAAAGAAGTCATTTGGAAAAACAAAACTATGGAAGCAGTAAAATGATCAGGGGTTGTCGAGGGAGGGGGGAAGGGGAGATGAATAGGCAGAGCACAGAGGAGTTTTAGGCAATGAAACTATTCTGTATGGTATTATAAGTGTAGATACACGTCATTATACATTGGTCAAATCCATAGACTGTACAACACCAAGAGTGAACCATAAATTAAATTACGGACTCTGGGTGATAATGAGGTGTCAGGGCAGGTTCATCGATTGTAACAAATGTTCCTTTCTGCTGTGGATGATGGTGGAGGAGCCTGGGAAGGAGTATGTGGGAATCCTCTGTATTTTCCACTTAATTTTGTTGTGAACTACTCTGAAAAAATAAAGTCTATTAATTAAAGAAAAGTAACGTGTAAGCCTGGGGGGTGGTGAGGAAAACAACAGAAGAACTGAGCATCAGAGAAAGAATATGAGCGGATGTCCTTGGCCTTGGGCTGGCCCTAGAGGCCAGGAGAGTGTATGAATGCACATCAAATTAACTGAGCACCTCCTACATGCCTGTCACATTTACATCCCCAGTATCTTCACAAAACTCTCGCACTGTAATTCTGGCTCAGAGAAAATCAATGATTTTTTTGCTGAAGGTCCCACGACTAGAAAGTAGCAAAGCGCAGGTTTGAATGCCATTTCTGCTGACTCTAAGTCCAGTTCTCCCCTCTAAGTAACTGTCGGAAAGGTCAAAGCAGTGACTGCGGAAAAGTTTGCTTTACGAAAGACAACATGCTTCAGATTCAACTTTGCACCTATGCATACAGAGTGGGTGCATGGATGGACTGAGTTTGTGGATGGAGGGAAAACACAAAACCACATCAACAGCATCACATTTATTTACTTCACCATTAAAAGAAAAAGAAGAGGCTGCAGGGGAGGCGATAGGGAAGGAGTACTGAATAGAGAATCATTATTACTATCCAGAGTAATAGCCTTTCTGGAATTTCCCATACCAAGGACAAAATTTCATAATGGGCAGAGTCAGGTTCTCCTGGGAGTCACCCTCTCTGCCATGATGAGGAAGGAAAGCTTCTGCAGCTCTGGAGAGAGGCCAGGGAAGGTGGCCTCACAGTCTGGTGACAATGCAGACCTCCCCAAGTCTCCTTTCTTCTCTGCAGTGCATGCCAGAGACAAAGCTCATCTTCCTCACCTCTTCATGGCCACACTCATCTTATTCTTCCATCTCCAAGCCTGCTCCAAGAAAACAATGTCTTCATTCCATATTGCTTCAGGAAAACAGGAGGCAACACACACACACACACACACACACACACACAAACACACACACACAGTTTCAGTACCTTATAAATCTCTGGTCTTAATGCTACTATTCTACCCTCCAACTCCCTTCCCAGCTGGTAATTATAGGTCCCCTTTAGAGCCCCCACCCAGCCACCGACTTTTAATCTCCTAAGGGTGCTCACCTGAAATCTCCCTTATTCTGACCCAGATTTTTCCAAAAGTCATGCAGAGCCCTATTCCCAGGCCACTTTGCCATAATCGGTCCAGCGCGGGGAGGCGAAATTGATGGCTTCCGCGCAGTTGAAGCCATGGTTGAAGCCAGAGTGGTAGCCATAGGGAAAGGTCACCATGAACTCTCCAGCCTCCTGAGTGACCCGATCGAAGGGGATGCCGTTGTCCTTGAGGACCGTGGGCGAGATGAGAGCCACCTTGTGCCGCAGGAAGGCCTCACAGCCCCGCACGCTGCCCGGGAAAAGCTCCCTGGCCAGGCGTTCCAGGCGCCGGCCGTGCTCCAGGGGCACCGCGTACCACGTCTTGGGCTCCCCGAAGTGCAGGTAGTTGATGCTGTAAAGGTCCATGTCCTCCGTGTGCCAGGCGAAGGCGGTCTTCCACATGCCGAAGTACAGGTACGGGGTGTTGACGCCTTCGATGACCACTCCGCACTCCTGCTCCAGCAGGTCCTGAATGGTTCCCAGGTGTCCAAGGTTCCACTGCTCCGTGTTTTGATCGAATAAGGAGCCACTCACGTCCGCACCATATACTGGTGAATCATAGAGGCGTGTTTTCCAATATTTTCGCTCCAGGTCCTTAAAATCAAAGTGTGCTGGAGTCCGATATTTTTCACTCTTTGCTAAGTGGTGGTATTCACCCACGGTCATGGCTTTTTTCTTTTTGTGGTATTGAGTAAACACACCTGCCTGCCCAGAAGTCACCTGCTGGAGGGGAGTGGCTATTAAGATGTCATCGACATCATTGTACGTCTGTCCGGCTTTCCATCCTTTCGGTCGAATTACCTTGGCTAGGCCAGCTCAGTGTGCACCTTGCGACGCCATGTAAACAATATATTTGTTGAAATCTTCAAATTCTTCCACGGTTGGGTGGAAGATCATAATCTTCCAACTTGGGTTCTGGCTACCAAAGTGCTTAGACTGCATGGCGGCAATAGAATAAGCAACGGACTCCCAGCTTCTTAGGTATGCTTTGGATACCTGAGAATGCTGGGGAGTAACCCCTTCCCTATACTTTCTTTATTTTTAAAGAAGTTTAGATATATCTGAGAGGCAGGAACTCAGACTTGAACTTTTAAACAAACGAGGTGGTATCTTCTCCAGGCTTGTCAATCCACCAGAAGGACTCCGCTCTTGTCAGCATTTTGGAGCCAAAGGTAATAGAGTATTTCATAGAGGAGAGGGCTCTCTGAGCCAAGTCCTGCCTCAGCCTGCAGCTCTGTGAGTTTCCTCTGTTAGGGATATAAGTGCCTGAGGCCTCTCCAGTTTCCCAGGCTTGAGTGCATGGGTGGCTTCTCACCTCACTGTAGCAGAAAGTCTCTTCATGGAAGTTTCCAAGCCAAACCTACAGAAAGTACAAAATATTGAAAATAAGTGGATGACAAAACAAAGTGATTTAACATCAAGTTAAAGAAAATTGTATAGCAATCTTAATTTCAAAGTTTGAATTTAAGGGCAAAAAGTACACTCTTTTGGTAGGCATGTAAACTGGTGCAGCTATGGTGCATACTATGGAAAACAGTATGGCAGTTCCTCAAAAATTTTAAATATAAGCAACATATGATGCTGCAGTCTCACTTCTGGGTATATATCCAAAGGAAATAAAAACAGAATATCAAGGAGATATCTGTCCTCCCTCATTCTCTGAGGTATTATTCACAATGGATAATATATGGAAACAACGAACATGTCCAGCGATGCTTGAATGGTTACAGAAGATGTGGTATATATATACAATGGAATAATACTCAGCCATAAAAACAATGAAATTTTGCCCTTTGCAACAACATGGATGGTCTTGGAGGGTACTATGCCCAGTGAAATAAGACAGAGAAAGACAAATATGGCATGGCATCACTTATATGTGGAATCTTAAAAAAAAAAAAAAAAGTAAAACTTACAGAACCACAGTAGAAAAGTGGTTGCAGGGGAGGGCAGGGAAAGGAGGGTAAAAGGGTACACAGTGAAGAAAGTCTCAGGAGCTAATGTTAACCATGGTGATTATAGTTGATAACACTGTGATATATAGTTGAAATTTTCTAGAAGGGTAGGATTTAAATGTTCTTACCAAAAAAAGTAAATCTATGAAGTAACTGTTTTAATTAACTAGATGGGGGGAATCATTTCACAATATATATCAAATCACTACAAAGTTCACTGAATATTTTACAATTTTCCACGTCAATTATACAGCAATAAAGCTGAAATGTAAAAATAAAAAATTAGGGCAAATCATAAGACAGAAAAAGAGGACTATCTAACTGAAGTGTAAGGACATTAAGCAAGCTTGAAAATAAAGGAGTTAAGCACTCAACTCAAGAAATTGGATGGCTTAACCCAAAAGATAAATTAGTGAAAGGAAAACAATGATATAAGCTGAAACAATTACAAAAGAAAACATAACACCCAATAGAAATGATGACTGAAACCAAAATGCAATTTGTAGACCACTAAAAGTGTAAAAACATAAGCATAAGAGAAAAGAGAGAAAAGGACAAGCAAATCACATTATAATAAAATAAGGGAACACAGATAAAAATCTACCATTATAGAAAGAGTGCCTATGTAAACAAAAGCAGGAAAAAAGTACAGAACACAAATGTACACATCCTTAACAAGCATTATCCTTAATGTGTAAATACTTGAAACATTCTAATTAAAATCTAATCATTACTTTTCATTGATAGACAAATTATTAGAAATATAGCGTTCACTCAGAATACGAGAAAATATTTGCAAATGAGGCAACTGACAAAGGATTAATCTCCAAAATTTACAAGCAGCTCATGCAGCTCAACATTAAAAAAACAAACAACCCAATCCAAAAATGGGCAGAAGACCTAAATAGACATTTCTCCAAAGAAGATATACAGATTGCCAACAGACACAGGAAAGAATGCTCAACATCGTTAATCATTAGAGAAATGCAAATCAAAACTACAATGAGATATCATCTCACACCGGTCAGAATGGCCATCATCAAAAAATCTACAAGCAATAAATGCTGGAGAGGGTGTGGAGAAAAGGGAACCCTCTTGCAATGTTGGTGAGAATGTAAATTGATACAGCCATTATGGAGTACTGTATGGAGGTTCCTTAAAAAACTAAAAATAGAACTACCATACGACCCAGCAATCCCACTACTGGGCATATACCCTGAGAAAACCATAATTCAAAACGAGTCATGTACCAAAATGTTCATTGCAGCTCTATTTACAATAGCCAGGACATGGAAGCAACCAAAGTGTCCATCAACAGATGAATGGATAAAGAAGATGTGGCACATATATACAATGGAATATTACTCAGCCATAAAAAGGAATGAAATTGAGTTATTTGTAGTGAGGTGGATGGACCTAGAGACTGTCATACTGAGTGAAGTAAGTCAGAAAGAGAAAAACAACTACCGTATGCTAACACATATATATGGAATCTAAAAAAAAAAAAATGGTCATGAAGAACCTAGGGGCAAGATGGGAATAAAGATGCAGACCTACTAGAGAATGGACTTGAGGATATGGGGAGGGGGAAGGGGGGGCTGGGACAAGGTGAGAGAGTGGCATGGACATATATACACTACCAAACATAAAATAGATAGCTAGTGGGCAGCAGCTGCATAGCACAGGGAGATCAGCTCAGAGCTTTGTGACCACCTAGAGGGGTGGGATAGGGAGGGTGGGAGGGAGGGAGATGCAAGAGGGAATAGATATGGGGACATATGTATATGTATAACTGATTCACTTTGTTATAAAGCAGAAACTAACACACCATTGTAAAGCAATTATACTCCAATAAAAAAAAAAAGGAAATCTGTATCTGTATTCTATAAGGAATTTTAATTTCAATTCTGTCTGCTCTTATAATCTGTGCATTATGAATTATTTTTCTGAATGGATACACATCTGTGTATTTTCTTCCCCATCATGTAAAATGATAAAAATAATTTACAAGTGGAAAAATGTAACATGAACTACCAAAGTGACCCAGAAGGCACATATGATAGTGATGAGTAACTATAATAAAGAGAATATATCTTCAAAAAAAAAAAAAGAGTAAAAAGGTTTTAATTCATTTAATAACAGAAATACATGGCCCCAGTGAAGAAATCTAAAAATGATATGCATGCAATGCTTGTACTTTAAATGCATAAATAAATGAGAATTTTACCAGGGAAAAAATGTTGCTTTCTGATATAAAATGTCATCCTTTTCACCTTTATGCTTTAAAGGAAAAAAAAAAAAAGGCCAAAGCTACAGTAATCATGACAACATGGTACTGGCACAAAAACAGAAACATAGATCAATGGAACAAGATAGAAAGCCCAGAGATAAACCCACGCACCTATGGTCAACTAATCTATGACAAAGGAGGCAAAGATATACAATGGAGAAAAGACAGTCTCTTCAGTAAGTGGTTCTGGGAAAACTGGACAGCTACATGTAAAAGAATGAAATTAGAATACTCCCTAACACCATACACAAAAATAAACTCAAAATGGATTAGAGACCTAACTGTAAGAGTGGACACTATAAAACTCTTAGAGGAAAACATAGGAAGAACACTCTTTGACATAAATCACAGCAAAATCTTTTTTGATCCACCTCCTAGAGTAATGGAAATAAAAACAAAAATAAACAAATGGGACCTAATGAAACTTCAAAGCTTTTGCACAGCAAAGGAAACCATAAACAAGACGAAAAGACAACCCTCAGAATGGGAGAAAATATTTGCAAACGAATCAACGGACAAAGGATTAATCTCCAAAATATATAAACAGCTCATTCAGCTCAATATTAAAGAAAAAAACACCCCAATCCAAAAATGGGCAGAAGACCTAAATAGACATTTCTCCAAAGAAGACCTACAGATGGCCACGTAGCACATGAAAAGATGCTCAACATCACTAATTATTAGAGAAATGCAAATCAAAACTACAATGAGGTATCACCTCACACCAGTTAGAATGGGCATCATCAGAAAATCTACAAACGACAAATGCTGGAGAGGGTGTGGAGAAAAGGGAACCCTCTTGCACTGTTGGTGGGAATGTAAATTGATACAGCCACTATGGAGAACAATATGGAGGTTCCTTAAAAAACTAAAAATAGAATTACCATATGACCCAGCAATCCCACTACTGGGCATATACTCAGAGAAAACCATAATTCAAAAAGACACAAGAACCCGAATGTTCATTGCAGCACTATTTACATTAGCCAGGTCATGGAAGCAACCTAAATGCCCATCAACAGACGAATGGATAAAGAAGTAGTGGTACATATATACAATGGAATATTACTCAGCCATAAAAAGGAACGAAATTGAGTCATTTGTTGAGAAGTGGATGGATCTAGAGACTGTCATACAGAGTGAAGTAAGTCAGAAAGAGAAAAACAAATATCGTATATTAACGCATGTATGTGGAACCTAGAGAAATGGTACAGATGAGCCGGTTTGCAGGGCAGAAGTTGAGACACAGATGTAGAGAACAAACATATGGACACCAAGGGGGGAAAACTGCAGTGGGGTGGGGATGGTGGTGTGCTGAATTGGGCGATTGGGATTGACATGTATACACTGATGTGTGTAAAATTGATGACTAATAAGAACCTGCAGTATAAAAAAACAAACGAACAAAACAACTAATACTAAACTTTTATTGGGTTATTTGTATGGAAATATGTTAACATAAATGTTTCAGACATTACATGAAATTTCTAAAAATCTTATATCTTCTGGTATAATGTTATAAGTCATAATCCTAGTTATTTAAAATGTATATCTCAGAAATAACTAATTTTCTTGTCAACTACATTATTATGAACTTTCATCAAATCTTTAACCGTGGTCATTTTTAAGTCTTTTGTCATTTACAGACAGTTCTGGGTGTACTCTGATGCTTTTGCAAATATGTTCCTATAAAAGGGTTTCATCTTCAAGAAATTCATGGAAAAGACTCTGACAAGTACAGGTTTCTGGTAACTGACTGTACTGCTGAACTGAATGAATAAGCATTTTCAGAACTCTAATGAAAAACTGATGAACTCATAAAAGTGCTAACAAAAGATCAAGATGAAAAAAAAAATTAATTACATGGGACTGAGTGAACTGATGAGGATAAGTATAATTTTTGTGACTTTCTGTTTGAATTAAAAAAAAAATCCTACAAGGACTCAGAGGCAAAGAATATACAAATCAATTTTCACTGCAAAGTAAAGGAGCTGCTACAGTGGAGGATTACTGGACTGAATGTCAATATTATGACATAGTATGAGTGTGTTTCGTGTTTGGTAATTGCAATCATTGTTGCTTTTGTTGTGGTCATCCATGTACAATGCTTGATGTCAGTCTATTTATCTCTTGTAAAAATAAAATACAGTGTGTGTGTGTGTGTGTGAAAAAAAAAAAAAAAAGAAGTGAAATCTGGGAATCTGAGAGCAGCTCATCCAGGACATCTCAGTAAATGCTGAATCCCAAATGCGATGAGTTGTGTGGGGCTGCTTGTGTTCACTGGAACAGCCGATTTAGACTCTAGCAAAGGGCAGGGTGGGTCAGAGAGGAGAGCGGAGGGTTTCTTTTCTGTAACTAGAGGACTCGATGGATCAAAGGATCCCAGGCCATTAAAATCCTACCTTGATGTAGTTTGTTCATTGATCCACAGGCTTATGGAGGATTCCCTCCATGTGGATTTTTGTGGATTTGGGGAGAGATTTCCCCTGCCAAGGCCCACTGGCTACCTTTTCCAGAACTGGCGATCACAATTTGCCCATCTCCCTTGGTAAAGAAGGACCACCTGGGTCTGCTTGTCTAAGCAGGATTTCCCCCCTGCTCCACATACACACACTGCCTCCCCCCTTCCTGCTTCGTATCAGGGCCTGGGCAGACTGGCCCTGAGGAGGGGGAAGAGGGCCCCTCCCGATCTCCCCTCCGCATTTTCCTGGGCCGTGGCTTCCATGTCCCACGTTGTCCCACCCTCCAATCATGTGTACAAGTTGTCATCAAGAGAATAAGTAAAAATGAAAGTATGTAGGCTCATATTTTCGAACTGTCACCTTTGTTCCCTCATGTCCCCCATCTTCTAGTGTCTTCCGTCGTCCCTGGCTCGTCCAGCCTCTCATCGTGGCAGCAACCAGACCAGTCTTGTTCTCTGCCTTACGGATGTATTAGCAGAAAACAGAGACAAAGGAGCAGATTCTGGTGTCTGAGTTGTAAATGCCTAGCCCCTGAGAGGAAACAAAATAACTCCAGTGGATCCTCTCTGTTTGAGGTGGTGACTGATGAGTCCAAGCCCCCCCAGACCACACAAAGGTCCCCTGGGCTGAGGTGGGTTGGGAGGTGTGGTAGATGCCGGAAGACCTGCTCACAGCCCAACATTCGCAGAGAGCTGCCCTCAGAGGGGCCCACAGATGACAACAAGATGCAGATGTAAAGGTACATGTGCTTCTGTTCACAATCACCAAAATGTGAAAACAGCCCAAGTGCTCATAAACAGCTGAATGGATACACAAAATGCGGACTATCAACACAATGGAATATTATTTGGCCATAAAGATGAATTAAGTACTAAATACCTGCTACAACATGGATGAACTTTAGAAACATTGTGCTGAGCGAAAGCCAAACACAAAGACCACACATTGTATGATTGCATCTAAGTGAAATGTCCAGAATAGGCAAATTCACAGGAACAGAAAGTAGATTATTGGTTGCCAGGGGCTGGGGGGAATAGGGAGTGACTGCTAATGGGTGTGGGTTTCCTTTTGGGATGATGAAAATGTTCTGGAACTAGAGAATGTTGATGGTTGCACAACGCTGTGAACGTATTAAATGCTACTGAATTGTAAAAAAACAAAAAAACAAAAAAACTCAAAAGGATATCCCAATGTATAGTTCCCTCTCTCTCTCTCTCTCTCTCTCTCTCTCTCTATGCATAAATAGTGTCATTTTTTAAAACTTCTGGTAGGAAAATAACTCTTTTGCTCATAAGCACAAATTACAGAAATAAAGTGACCTACCTTCTACCAACAAAATCCTGATTCCAGTTGGAGATATTCAAGGACCCAGAGAGAGAGACAGTGTTCTCTGGGCAGCTGGCCTCCAAATGCAGACCCATATCCTGATGGCTCTGGCTTTCTACCGGGGCAAAGGTATAATTTGATCAGCACCAATCATGGGTAATTGCTCTGCTTGGTCAGCCCACTTTGTCTGAGCCCTTTTGATTTTTTAAACCAACCTTACAGCGAGCTAAGAGGTTGAAAATAAAAGGAGTGGGAAAGTCAAACCAAGCAAATATTAAACAAAAGAAACCTGGTCTAGCAGCAATTAATATCGAATGTATTTATAAGGTAAAAGAAGGACAGCTTATAGTTATCAAAAAGAAAATCTCACGGGAAAGATTACAGTGATGCACTTTACGCACCTAGACACACAGCACTGAGATATAGAACACAAAGACTGAGAATTATAAGGTAAAACTGACATATTTGCAATCATGGTGGGAGGTTTGTTTTTTCAAACACCGTTCTCCCAGAAACTGATAGACATGGAGAGAAGAAAATTAATAATGTTATAAAAGTTTAAACAATAAATTTAACAAGTTTGATTATATTACCTGCAGCAACCACATAGCAAAATGTTTTTCAACACATATAAAACATTTACAAAAATTTACCACTGTAAGACCACATAATAAATCTCAATAAAAATTCCATAGAATCAACATATTGAGTACCATCTTGATCAATCTTTTATTTCAATCATGAAATTAAAATTGAAAGTCAATAATCAAAAAACTAAACACAACCATATTTATTTAAAAATGAATATCCACATAACATATACAACAATATCCATATAAGAGCTAAAAATCTATTGATTTTTAGTTGTACGCAAGTAGTTAGTAAGAACTAAACCAAAATACCTCCGAATTATTTGAAAGAAAAAAAAGATAAAAATGATAGAACAATTCAAAAAACAAAAGGGAAACAACCATATACAAAAATATAAATGATTAATAAAATAGAAGTCTGTTACGTAAAAAATAAAGAACTGGTTAATAAATTATATAGTCCTCCCTGCTACAGGAAAGGAGTGCTCCCTGAGCGTGAGAAGCAGGTGCAGAGTGGCAATCGGGGATGGGAGTCGGGGAGGGGCAGTGATTTTATAGAGGAGGACCCTGCCAAACACCATTTTTACCAGGTCAACATCAAGAGTCATAAACTGGGAATTCCCCAGCAGTACAGTGGTTAGGACTCCGAGCTTTCACTGCCTAGGGCCCAGGTTCGATCCCTGGCTAGGGAACTAAGATCCCACAAACTGCGAGACGTGGCCAAAAAAAAAAAAAGTCATAAATTACTTTGATAGTATATGTCCTTGATATGATGTGATTAAAATGTGATAAAATTCCCTCCGTAATCTTCCTCCAAAAACATACAGAAACCCAAGATAATCATAAGAAAAGCATCAAATTCCAATAGAGGGGCATCCTACAATATACCTGACCAGTATTCCCCCAAACTGTCAGGTTTCTATACAAACTTTTGGTCAAAAACGAGGAAAGTCTGAGAATCTGTTACAGCCAAGAGAAACCTAAGGAGACATGAAAACTAAATGTAATTTGACATTTTAGATGAGATCTTTGAACAGAAAAAGGACGTTGGGTAAAAGGCAAGGAAATCTGAACAAATGACAGCCTTTAGTAGACAATAACATGTTGACATTGGTTCATTAATTGTAATCAATACACCATGGGAAGTAAGATGTTACTAATAGGGGGACATGTGAGTGGAGTCGGGTCAATACTCCCTGATCCACGTGCTCAAATTTTTGTAAGTCTAAAACTGTCCAAAAATTAGGTATTACTAAATATAATATGGTAAATAATAAATAAACAGTAGAAGGCATCAATAAATAATATTAGAATGAAAAAGATTAGAAACATAATCTGAGTTTTGGAAACAGTCTACAATACAACACACTATAAACCAAATGATTCTATGAACCACTATGTGACAATTTTTTAGAGCACTTTTAAAAATATTTTAAATTATGAAATAAAAACTGTTCACAGAAATCTGTAAAGCATATATGTACACTTCAGCAAATCACTATAGAGTGAACAGAAGTGGAACCACTACTCAGGTCAAGAAATGCAACATTGCCAGGCACCTGGCTGCCTGACTTGTGCTCTTTTTCCCAGATTACAGCCCCTTCTGCCTCCTACACTGACCTTATCCTAACTATTCACGTAGTAATTTTGGTAAACATTATAAAATTAAAACTCTGTCCATTTTTGAAAACTTTATATAACCTTGAAGAAACACAACTGTATTTATGTACTTTAGTGTATTTTTGGTGTATTTTTTCATCATTTACACCGTTACATGCAGCTGGAATTTTCTGTTTCAGGGCTGTAAAGTATTCAACCATATAAACTTTCTACTGTTGATGGGGCTTTGGGTTGTTTCCACTTTTGGTCTCTTACAAACAGCGTTGCTCTGAAACTTCTCTGACGTGTATACTGGCCATAGAATATGTAAACTTCAACTTGCCAAATTATTTCAACACATTTTACCAGTTTACGCACTAGCTGCATGCAAGGGTGCTCATCACCCTTCACTTTTGCAAACCTTTGGTGATTTTCTGCCTTTTTAGTTTTAGCCGATCAGGTGAGGGCATAGGGGTAGCTCATAATGATTTGCATTTACTTGGTTCCTAATAGGAGTGAACCAATTTTCTGATGATTATTGGCTGATTGGAGGTGCTCCTTCAGGAAGTGCCTCATCAAGTATTTTGTCCATTTTTCTGCTGGGTTGTCTGTCTTGGTAGTAGTTATATGTTCTGCTTATTACTTCTTTACTGGCTATGAGTAACACGATATCTGTTCTCACTCTTTGATTTGTCTTTTCTCTCTCTTTTTCATTGTTTTTGATCCACAGAAGTTTCTCTGTACCTCTAACAGAACAAATATTATTAAAAATAGCTAATATATGGTGACTATCTAATGCCAGACACTGTGCAATGCACTCTGCATAGAATAATTTATTTATGCCTTATCTTCATAATGACCCTATAAGGGAAATCCTATGAACCCTATTTCTCATATGAGGAAACCGCATCAAGGAGATATTAAGAAACTTGCTCAAGGTGACAGATCTAGTAAGTAGGGAAGTATTCAAGCAAGAATCTCCAAGATGATTCCTTAAAAGAAGAACAAAAAAAAAAAAAAAAAAGAAGAACATAGAGGGGTGACTTCTCCTCTACCGAACTGTGGTATTTGAGCTGCAATGGACAAATGTATCTGCGTACAGAATAGAGAGGCCAGACACAGACACATGGATATGTGGGAGTCTGCCTATGATGGAGGTAGCATACCAAACCAATGGGGAAGGATGGGCTATTCAATATGTGGTAGTGGCATTGGCACTATTTTGTGCACGGAGTGGAATTGGAGCTTGACCTCATACCACTTACATAAATAAATTTGAGGTGCATTACAGATGGATAAAATACAGAATTTTAAGAGAAAATATTGAAGAATGTCTTTATGAACTCAGGGTGGAACAATGGCTTAAAGAACCAAAAGCACCATGATGGGAACGTCTGATATATTTAAATGATTCCAAACTAATGACTGTGATGGTTAATTTCACATGTAGACTGGGCTAAGAGATGCCCAGATAGCTGGTAAAGCATCATTTCTGTGTGTTCTGCGTGGCTCTTCAGGGAAGAGATTAGCACTTGCATCATTAGACTGAGTAAAGAGCGCCTTCACCACTGCAGGTGGGATCACCCAAATCACTGAGAGCCCATATTCAACAAAAGAGCAGAGTAGGGGTGAATTTACTCTCTCTGCTTGAGCAGACGCATCCGTCTTCTCTTGCTTTGGGACATCTGACATGGGCACTCCTGGTTCCCAGGCTTTCGAACCCAGACTCAACCATATTCCCCATTCTCCATCTTGCAGACAGCCCACCTGACAGATTGTGGGATTCCTCAGCCTCCATAGCCAAATGAGTGAGTTCCTCTACTAAGAGCTATACATATATCTCCTATCGGTTCTATTACTCTGAAGAATCCTGACTCATACAATGACGTAAAAAATTAAAAGGAATTACAGTCTAGGAGAAGTTTGTCATCATACATGAAATAGACAATTAGTATCCTGAATATCACATAACTTCCACATAACAACAACAAAAAATAGTCAAACCAAAAAAAGTAGGCAGAGCTTCAGAAGAGGTAATTCAGAAAAGAGGAAATCCAAATGGCCAATAAATACAATAAGATGTGCAGGATCACTAGCAATCAGAGAAGCTGTTCTCTGCCCATTTTGATTAGGTCTGACAATATAAAAAAGTGGGTCGAGATATGGAGAAAGCAGAACTCTCCCACACTGCCAATAGAGGTGGAAATTGGAGGGCAAGCTGGCTTTTCCTAAAAAGTTAAAAGTGAACATAAACATAACCCAGTAATCCTATATACAAAGCTGTTCTGTAAAGCATTGTTTGAAAGAATAAAGATTTGGAAATAACCCTATTGTCCATCAGCAGCAGAACGAATAAAATAAAATAAATTCCACAGATCTAGTGGACTTTGCTGAACTAACTAGGGACTATAGATAGGAAAGTCTTTAGATCTTGTAACTGTAATATTGACTTTTTTAAAAGGTGATGGTGGGGTAAGTTGTTAAAACCACACGACATACTACTTTCGGTTTCGTAGCCTTTTGTCTACAAACTTGATGAATATACACTGGACTCCAGATTGTTATTTCTCAGAAGTGGAGAGAGGCCTAGAGGAGATCGTGGCAGTGAGAACAAACGTGGCTCTATCCTTGCCTTTATGTAATTGTCATTGTCAATGTCCCGTGCTTTTCCAAGATTAAGTATAGCAACAACTTACTGGACATGGAAGAACAGCTGGATCTGGGCATCTTTTCCTGAGAAGAGTGGTCCAGGTTGTGAGTATCCAAATTGAGTGTGCCGGTTGACTTGAAATAAAATAGAATTTTCAATAGAATTTCTTGATGAACCCCCTTCATTACCACCCCCAGCTCCTGATCCTTTCAAGAAGACTAATTTTTTTTTAATGGAAGTATAGTTGATTTGCAATATTGTGTTAGTCGCAGGTGTACAGAAAAGTGATTGTTATATACATATTTTTTCAGATTATTTTTCACAATAGGTTATTTCAAGATATTGAATACAGTTCCCTGTGCTATATAGAAAATCCTTGAGGTTTTTTTTGTTTTGTTTTTGTTTGTTTTGTTTTTTTGGGCAAATCCTTGTTGCTTATCTGTTTTCTGTACAGTCGTGTGTATCTGTTAATCCCATACCCCTAATTTATCCCTCCCCTGTTCCCTTTCCCCTTAGCTAACCACAAGTTTGTTTTCTATGTCTGTGAGTCTGTTTCTGTTCTGTATATAGATTCACTTGTATTGTTTTTTAGATTACACAGATAAGTGATATATTTGTCTTTTTCTGTCTTACTTCACTTAGTATGATATTCTCTAGGTCCATCTATGCTGCTGCAAGTGGCAATATTTCATCTTTTTGTGGTTGAGTAATATTCCATGGTAGGTATATACCACTTCTTCTTAAACTAATCATCTGTTGATGGGCACTTTGTTTGTTTCCATGTCTTGGTTATTGTTAATAGGGCTGCTGTGAACACTAGGGTGCATGTATCTTTTCGAATTAGAGTTTTCGTCTTTTCCGGATATACGCCTAGGAATGGGATTGTTGGATCATATGGTAGCTCTATTTTTAGTTTTTTTAAGCAACCTCCATACAGTTTTCCATAGTGGCTGAACCAATTTGCATTCCCACCGAAAATGTAAGAGGGTTCCCTTTCATCCACACCCTCTCCAGCATTTATTATTTGTACACTTTTTGATGATGGCCATTTTGACAGGTGTGAGGTGATACCCCTCTGTGGTTTTGATTTGCATTTCTCTAATAATTAGCGATGTTGAGCATCTTTTCATGGGCCTGTTGGCCATTTGTATATCTTCTGTTGAGAAATGCCTACTTAGGTCAAGAAGACTAATTTAGGAACCAGTATACTGGTAAAACTAAACTGTATTTTTCACATTGCTTCTCTTTATTGGGCAAAGGAAATTTTGTTTCAAGTATAAAGGTGACTGAAAACATAAGGAGTATAGTGGAAGAAATATTTTCTGAAATTTATTTTTCTTTTATGACCTTCAAAACCCCCAATTTTGTTAGCCTAGGTTATTTGGAGCGTGTATCTGCCGGGAAGAGATTGTGATATCCCTGAAATATAACAAGGAAAATTTCAGTTTCTAAAATTTAAAATAGCAATATGAGCCAGAATACTGTCTTCATAGAGACTTTTCAGAGTTCCCTTATTTCTCTGCACTGCCATATCCACAACTGACCTAAATGAATGGACAAAAAGCCCTCAAGATCTCAGTTACTTATCACGTGAATGTTTACTCCTTGCTCATATGAGATCTACTATGGTCCAGTTGCTCTCCAGGACTGCTGCCTTCCCAGTAATTCCAGTCTGCTTCCATCATGCGGTTCCACTATCTCAATACAGGGCTTAATCATCTTTCAGGCCAAGCATCTCACTGCCATCCTCCACTGCGGATCCTGAGTTCAGTCTCTCAGCTTCAGTTTCCCACAGAATATACTACCACACAGTTGCCTCGCTGCATGGTGATAGGGATGAGACATGGGCTTTTGCTACTCCTCAATCAGACCTTCAAACAAGCCTTACTTTTTCATTACTCCTGCCTTTAGTTTTACGTGGTGCTTCAAAATTCCAGAATCTTACTGAACTTCTGTAGGGGAGAGCTGGAGAGAAGAGAGATGTGGTTTGATTCTCTAAAATGTTCCCTTCTGCATCCAAACTATCATTTTCAATTTCCAGAATTTATTCTGAGTTTGGCCACTTCTGTGCATCTTCAACACTATGGCCTAAGTCAGTAACCATCAATTCTCACCTGCATTACTTAGATGTTCTAACTACTTCTCCTGCCCCCAAGGGGTCCACAGAACAATTAAGGTGATTAGTTAAATATGTAAAGTATATCATGTCAAGTGCTGTTTTAAACTTCCAATGCCTTCTCATTTCAAGTTGAAAAAAACTCAAATATTTCACATGAGCTACAGGGTCCTGCATACCCTGGACCCTGCCTCACCCTTCTCAGTGCCCCAGACACAAATGAGCTTCCTCTCTCTACACACAAAAACACCAAGCTCTATGTTAGGGCTGTTACACTTGCTGTTTCATCCTAGTGGAAATCAGCTCTGGACGTTCCTTCTTGTCATTTGGGACTCAGAAAGGTCTCCTGCTCTATGAAGTATTCCCTGACCACTGAACCACACTGCCCATTCGGCACTCTCATCCCATCCCCTTTCATCTCTTCACAGAACATATGCCCACTTGAAATTGTCTTGTTCCTTTATTGGTGGATTTGTTTATTGGGATGTATCAATGACTTAACCATGTGAAATATACATACAGCATTGAGAAGGCAGTGGAGACTTGGAGAGAAGATTTTCACAGGCCGGCACTTTTTGTCCTATGTTTGCTCATCCCTCCTAGCAACTTGGATCAGCCAAGTGCCAGGTGATTCCCACCAAGTCATCCTTCAGATAAGCCTGCAAACCAAACCCCCTAACCGAGCCCGCCAGCTGGAACCCAACAATCAACCCCAAACTCACTCACCAACATCACACAAAGCAACCAGCTCATAAAAATAAGATTTGCTTGAAATGTTTTGGTATAATTATTAAGAAAAGTGCAGAAAAAACGACCACCTGTCAGTTGACTGACTGAACAACACAAAAAATAAAGTCAGATTTTAACATTCTGGTTACCTTTAATATATTTAATAAACTCAGATTTTAACATTCTAGTTACCATACTGGCAGAGAACACATTTTCAATACATCAAAGACTCAGAAAGATTATCAATTATTATCTGAGTCTCTACTGACCTAATTGGTCAAAAGGACCTAGTTTGGCAAGAAAAGTGGGAAGAGAAGGGGGAAGAGGAAAAGGAGAGAGACTGGAGAGTAATCAAAGCCCAGGGTTCTTTAGAAGTTAAGCAGCATCCAGAGCTGGCCCACAGGATGGGAGTGTGAGGTAGATTGGGCTCTGGCGACCTCAGCAGGACCTAGTTCCCAGAGACACTAGAGTGTCCAGTGCATGAAACCTCAGTTTGTGACACAGGAGTTAGCAGTGTCCAAGGATTCCAGGGTCTGGAAGGAAGAACAAACTTTGGAGAATTTGGTAAACACCACTGACCGAGCACATCCAGCGGCAGCACAGGAGGCACTCTCATGCAAGACTAGTGACCTGCAAATACCCAAAGCTCTGAAATGGAAATATGACCAGTCTCAAAGGATCCCCACGCAGGAGCAGTGGGGTAGAAAGGCATCCCCTGGGCTTAGGGGACGGGGCCACAACCACAGCCAGAAGCCGTGGCGGGATGCTGGAGCCCAGGGCTGAGCGGGGCGGCGCTGTCCGGCGAGGGTGCATCCACAGGCAGGGGCTGAGCCTCTGGGTCCTGATCTGTGTCTAACGAAAGCCTCCTCTTAGCCCTGGGGGGAGCAGCTGGCTCCTGAGCGCCCTGTTCCCAAGGACGACGACGAGGGCCACATCTTCCAGCTGGGTGGCGATCCGGGGCGGATGGACCTGGGGTCGGCGGTTGGGTCGGACTGGGCTCCCGGGAGGTGCTGGTGGCCGCATCCCTGAACTGGGCAGCAGAGCAAGAACCCCGGGCCGCCGAGGGGCGCCGGGACACAGCACGCACAGGGACTCGGTGGCTGGTCCCACCGCCCGCGGCTACAGCCCTAGGGGGGCGCAGAGCGCGGCGGGGCAGGTGGTGCCTCTGGCCGAGAGCGGCTCCCCCGGGCGCGCGGACCTCCCTCCAGGCGTTCAGGATCTGGCTGTCCGGCGCCGTGGGCTGCGTGTGGTCCACCACGGTCCGGTCCTGCCCGCGTTTCCACAGCTCGTAGCGCTCCGGTTGCAGGATGCGCACGAAGGCGTCCATGGAGAAGGCGACCCGGGCCTCCCCGCAGCTGCACTGCGAGGCCACTTTGCCATAATCGATCCAGCGCGGGGAGGCGAAATTGATGGCTTCCGCGCAGTTGAAGCCATGGTTGAAGCCAGAGTGGTAGCCATAGGGAAAGGTCACCATGAACTCTCCAGCCTCCTGAGTGACCTGATCGAAGGGGATGCCATTGTCCTTGAGGACCGTGGGCGAGATGAGAGCCACCTTGTGCCGCAGGAAGGCCTCACAGCCCCGCGCGCTGCCCGGGAACAGCTCCCTGGCCAGGCGTTCCAGGCGCCGGCCGTGCTCCAGGGGCACCGCGTACCACGTCTTGGGCTCCCCGAAGTGCAGGTAGTTGATGCTGTAAAGGTCCATGTCCTCCGTGTGCCAGGCGAAGGCGGTCTTCCACATGCCGAAGTACAGGAAGGGGGTGTTGACGCCTTCGATGACCACTCCGCACTCCTGCTCCAGCAGGTCCTGAATGGTTCCCAGGTGTCCAAGGTTCCACTGCTCCGTGTTTTGATCGAATAAGGAGCCACTCACGTCCGCACCATATACTGGTGAATCATAGAGGCGTGTTTTCCAATATTTTCGCTCCAGCTCCTTAAAATCAAAGTGTGCTGGAGTCCGGTATTTTGCACTATTTGCTAAGTGTTGGTACTCACCCACGGTCATGGCTTTCTTCTTTTTGTGGTATTGAGTAAACACACCTGCCTGCCCAGAAGTCACCTGCTGGAGGGGAGCAGCTATTAAGATGTCATTGATATCATCATAGGTCTGTCTGGCTTTCCAGTCCTTGGGTGGAATGATCTTCGCCACGCCTGCTCGGTGTGCACCTTGGGATTCCATATAAGCAATGTATTTATCGAAATCATTAAACTCTTCTTTGGTTGGATGAAATACCATTATTCTACAACTTGGGTTCCGGGCCCAGTTGGACTTAGACTTCATAGCTTTCATTAATAAGCAGGCAACTCCCAAGTTCTGATGTATGTTCTGGGCAGGTGAGGATGCTGGAAAACACTACTTTTTCAAAAATGGGTTGGAGTATATCAGCAGGAACCCCCAGTAGACTTTAATGCAATGAGTTGATAATATTTCTAAGGCTTGCTGATTCTCCAGGGGACTCCACGCTGGGCAGAAGCCTTGCTCAGGACTGATGCCGGCTGAGCCTGCAAGTCTGTGATGTCCTTGGTTGACACTTGGCTCTGTCCTCTTGAGATCTAGTGAATCACCCAGCCCTGGCTGGGTATCCCAAATGTAATGTCTTCAGGGCAGAATTGAAAACAAAACCTAAAAAAAGAAAAGAATAGAGACAGGTTGAAAACTAATGTTTGGAAATAGTTACTAGGGAACTACAAGTAAAACACCACCATGGACTTTAATTGCATATTCAAATAAAGGCTAAAATTTCATAAGATTGACAATACAAGAAATGGTGTTGTTGTGAACAATGGAAATTCTTGTACTCTGGTAAGGAGAATGGAAATCATTACCTTCACTTTGAAAAACTATTTGGACAGTATCCACTAAAATTGAACTTACCCATGTGCTATGATTCATGCCTAGGATATGTGTATGTCTGTGCAATGAAAGTCAAGTCCAAGAACGTTCAGAAAAACATGATTTCAGTAGCCAAACACTGGAAACAACTGAAATGCCAGTCAACATTAGAATGGATAAGTACATTTTAGTATATTGACACAATGGAATACAATACAGCAATGAAGATAAACAAGAACTACATGAAAATATAGAAATAACTCTATAAACATAATATTGAGCAAAATTATCTAGACTTAAAAGAATACCTATTCTATGCTTCTATTTATATAAACATAAAAAGGAGGCAACGTAATCTATGTTAGAAGTCAGAGTAGTGGTTACCTTTGTGAAAGAGAGAGGTTGTGAGTGGGGGTGTGAGGAAGTCTCTAGAATAATGTGAATATTCTGTTCTGAACCCAGGTACTGGTTACACAGCCATCAGAGCGACTCATTGTCATAATTCTTCAAGTTATGATGATTTTCACAAATTTCTATGAAATAAATTTTTTAAAATTTATTTAAATTACTTAAATAAATTTAAAATTATAGTTTAGGGTGAAAAGCATTAAAACAGAATGATATCTTTCATTGTACCAAAAGGAAAAAGAAGGGTGATTGAAAATATATGAACTAAACATTAATTGAAGGAACGATAAAATAGAAGAAGAGAAAGAAGGGGTAGGCGTAAAAAAATAACAAAGAATAAAGACAAAATTAACGAAAGAAAACACATACAAGACAGAACACTGATGACCAAAAATATTCTTGGAAGAAATTAATGATAGCAATAAAGCATGGGCATAACTGAGCATAAGAAAGAAGGGGAAAATAAACCACTAGGAATGAAATAGTGCACAAAAGAATTTTTAAAAGCTCGAAAGAGAATCTTAGGAGAAACTTGACAGCAACATTTTCAAAAGATAAGAGAAAAGAATAAATTTCTGGAGAGGAAACTTATCCAAAATGGATGCAAGAAACACCAGAAAGCTTGAATAACACCCCAGTATAAGAAGCTGGTTCAAAGTATGACCCCTGAGAGTCCAGGAGACACAGCATTTTGCATGTGAATCTAGAAAACTTTCAAGAAACAGTTAACTCTTATTGTGCAAATTGCTTCAGAGTATAGAAAAAGTTAGAAAACTACTCAGATGAGGCTATTCTGCTCTCTGATAGCCAAACGAAAAAAGGACAATAAAAAATAAAGCTACAGGCCATTTTTGTTTATAAGCATAGAGGAAAGCATAAAATGGAATGTTATCCAATGAAATGCAGCAATATAGTAAAAGAATAATACATCATGACCAAATCGAAAGCAAGTATGATTGAACATTGGAAAATTTAATGATATAATTCAGAATATTAACAAAGTAAATGAAAAATATCATCATCTTATAGGTACCAAAAAAGCATTTGATGAAATGGAAAATCCATTCATGATTTTAAAACTCTTACTTGCAAAGCATCAAGAGAAACTTTTTTTTGTAAGATAAAGAATTTCAAGGTAAAAAATAGCAATGATCATTCTTAACAGTGAAACAAAAGTAACATTCTCATTAAAGTTAGGAAAAAGAGATGCATCAGCATGAAAAGCTGCTCAATATCACTAATTATTAGAGAAATGCAAATCAAAACTACAATGAGGTATCACCTCACACCAGTTAGAATAGGCATCATTAGAAAATCTACAAACAACAAATGCTGGAGAGGGTGTGGAGAAAAGGGAACCCGCTTGCACTGTTGGTGGGAATGTAAATAGATAGAGCCACTATGGAGAAGAGTATAGAGGTTCCTTAAGAAGCTAAAAATAGAATTACCATATGATCCAGCAATCCCACTACTGGGCATATACACAGAGAAAACCATAATTGAAAAAATACATGCACCCCAATGTTCATTGCAGCACTATTTACAATAGCCAGGTCATGGAAGCAACCTCAATGCCCATCGACAGACAAATGGATAAAGAAGTGGTGGTACATATATACAATAGAATATTACTCAGCCATAAAAAGGAACGAAATTGAGTCATTTGTTGAGACGTGGATGGATCTAGAGACTGTCATACAGAGTGAAGTAAGTCAGAAAGAGAAAAACAAATATCGTATATTAACGCATGTATGTGGAATCTAGAGAAATGGTACAGATGAACCGGTTTGCAGGGCAGAAGTTGAGACAGAGATGTAGAGAACAAGCGTATGGACACCAAGGGGGAAAACCGCGGTGGGGTGTGGGTGGTGGTGTGCTGAATTGGGCGATTGGGATTGACATGTATGCACTGATGTGTATAAAATTGATGACTAATAAGAACCTGCAGTATAAAAAAACAAACAAACAAAAAACAACTAATACTAAACTTTTTTTGGGTTATTTGTATGGAAATATGTTAATATAAAGGTTTCAGACATTACATGAAATTTCCAGAAATCTTATATCTTCTGGTCTAATGTTATAAGTCATAATTCTAGTTATTACTTTAAAATGTAGATCTCAGAAATAACAAAATTTCCTTGTCAATTGCATTATTATGAACTTTCATCCAATCTTTAACCGTGCTCATTTTCAAGTCTTTTGTCATTTACAGACAGTTCTGGGTGTTCTCTGATGCTTTTGCAAAAATGTTCCTATAAAAGAGTTTCACCTTCAAGAAATTCATGGAAAAGACTCTGACAAGTACAGGTTTCTGGTAACTGACTATACTGCTGAACTGAATGAATAAGCATGTTCAGAACACTAATGGAAAACTGATGAATTCATAAAAGTGCTAACAAAAGATCAAGATGAAAAAAAATTAATTAGGTGGGACTGAGTCAACTTATGAGGATGATTTCATTTTTGTGACTTTCTGTTTGAATTAAAAAAAAAAGAAATCCCACAAGGACTCAGAGGCAAAAAATATACAAATCAATTTCCACTGCAAAGTAAAGGAGTTGTTACAGTGGAGGATTACTGGACTGAATGTCAATATTATGACATAGTATGAGTGAGTTTCGTGTTGGGTAATTGCAATCGTTGCTTTTGTTGTGGTCATCCATTTACAATGCTTGGTGTCAGTTTATTTATCCCTTATAAAAATAAAATACAGTGTGTGTGTGTGAAAAGAAAAAAACATATTGAAAACAATGTGAAAAATAAATCTCACCATGTACACTCCACTTTCCACTTGAACTGTGTAGAGCAAATGTAATAGTTATGATTTAGGACAGAAAATATATGTGTACAAATAAGAAAACAAAAAAATAACCAAAGCAAACTATCTCATTAACCCAATTTCAAGTGCTCCCTTATTACTGTTTCCTAATCCTCTTAAGCTCCCCTAATTTCCACCATTCAAATATTCTCTCTCACTTTCCCCTGTCCTCAAACTTCAGGCGCCCCTATTCCACCCCACTTAGAATCCTCCGAATGTCCGAGAAGTCCCTAAGTGATCTGGCCCACCAACACCTCTTGACCTCACCCCTTTCGACCCTGCTCCTTGCTCTCTCATTCCAAACACATTCCTGGCTGTGTCTCAAAAAAGGCCGCTATACTCTTGTCTGATGGTCTTTGCACCCAGGCAACTCTCAAGCCTCAGCCCAAACATCACCTTTTCAGGGAACTCTCCTCTGATTGTCTTGCTTTGGATAAAAGTAGAGACGATTTTCCTTCCAGGAAAACAGGTACTCTCTCAACAAAACGTTTCCAAATGAAACTTGAACTGATGGTCAGTACCCATGTATCTCTTCCAGATATACTGACATCAGCCCCATGGTAACTCCAACGTTCCTGATTGCATCACAGTGGAATCCAACTGGCTCTTCCAACTGTCTACTAAAAGGCCTCCTTTTTAAAGTTATCAGTCCACAAAACACAGGTATTTTACCTGAAATTTTTCCTTTAAGATTTCTTACAAGAAAATAAATGAGATCTAAATATTATACAAATTTCAGGGTCCTTTTAGGTCCAGAGGGATTTCCCTGGGAAAGCTGCCAGAATGGGAGGAGCTAGCACAGTTGTCAGGGCATTAAACACCACTAGGATTGGGTCAGCACAAGAACCAGGGAGAGGAGAAGAAAACCATGCTAAAGAAATCGGTGAGGAAGAGATCAAATGCCTTTAGAGAACAAAGGCATTTCATCTTCCTCACCCTGTAGTCTCCCCAATAAGACTTCGAAAGATCAGCTTGCCTGCCATTGTTCCAAGTAATAGAAACTCCCCACATCTCCTATGGTCTGCAAGAGGTGCCAGAGGTCCCTATATCTTATCTGGGGTCCATTCAAGACAAGAGGAAGCTGGGGCTGGGGCCCAATCCTCTACCACCCCTCTCCCCAAAGAGGTCAGCACAATTGGGCTTCAACATAAAACATTTCTCCTTTGGATCTGGGATCAGGGACAAAAAAATAGCCAAGGAAGGGCTTGCTGTCTGTGACCCCTGCTGGTAGCTTTTGTAAGAGTGCATCAAAGGAATGTTTGCTGCAGACCCGAATAGTGGTGGCAGGGGCCCTTTGAGTGAGCGGTAGTAGCTCTGTGTACCTCTGCCCTGGAGCCTCATGCACCATGGAACAGGCAGAAGGTAGGTAAGGGAGGATTGAAACACTCTTCTCTTTTTCCAACTTTAATGTCAAAGGATAAAAGAAACAATCTCGAGGTTTCTATAGAATTTGTTGGTAATAAATGGTGGGGAGGGGAAGTGGTTGACAATCTAGTTCATCCTTGAGGGAGTGTGACAAATGCAGTTCACTTAGCCTCTAAAGATTGGGTGGAAGTCAAATAATCTCTCTCTTCCTATTCCAGAAACAGCTGATGAGCACTCAAGGGTCTTGGGGATAGATTGTTATGAAGGAGAAGCATTGTTCAAACATGACCCTAGATGTTCATCCTAAGATGCCTGAACAATAGGCTAGCCTAGACTCCTTCCATGACTGGAGGGCTATAGCATCCAAAAGGGCCCAAGGTCCCCAGGTGCCTCCTAACATACAGGGCTGCTGGCTTTCCCGGACAGCTCCTGTGAATGGCTGGCATGATATCTAGGCCGCTTAATTCCTCAAGCAGTCTGAAGCTCCCTTTCCTAATAAGGTTGCTGTCTTCAAAGCCCTATATGAAGGAAGAGCACTGGGGAAGGGGCCTCCACTAGAACAAAACCCTCCTCAACATGGGCAGCCTCTCCATGTAGACGCTGAGGAAATGCAGAGCCGATGTGTGCCTTGGTCTTGATGTGTTTCCTGAACTCATATTGTATGACTCTGTGTAACTGTCCACCATTGACAAGGGGACCCAAAAGATGGGAAGAAAGCAAATAGTAAGGTTTCATCAGGGTTAGGGTTTTCCAGCCATGTGCATCTCAAGGAGAGAGGAACAAGTGTCTTGATGGATTGGATGGAGGGATAAGAGTGATTAAAATGATGGACCAGTAAATTTATCCTGGGTGAAAAAGGAAATGAGAACATGAGGGCAATGATGGAGAATGAAACAGTGCCTGATTCATGGGCTGAATGTCTCCATTAGGTCAAATACTTCTATTAGAACACTAGGAAATGTAAGCTAGAAAGAGAATGGGATGCTTGAAGCATAGCTGGTCCTCTCATTATTCCCATTTTATGGAGGAAGAAACAGGTGTAGAAAAAGTTATATTTAACTTCATAGCTTGTGTTCTCAATCTCTAGAGTTATTTTTGTGCTTGTCTTATCTTCCATATAAAACTACTTTGAGAGCATTGTCTAGGTCTTGTTCATCATCAAATTTTCCAGGGGATCTTGGTACTCTATATGGTGCACACTCCAAAAATTTTTATTAAAAAAATAAGTAACTAAAATCATTTGGCACACACTGCAGTCTCTCTCCTCTTGGTTACACCTCATCTTTCTCCCTACTCTCCTATCTCAGGGGAAGAGAAGATACTCCCCCTCTCCAGACCTAATCTTGCCATATAAACTCCTTAAATTGACACCTCCCGTGAATTCCAAAACTACGGTCAATTAAGTGATCACTATCGCCTCTGTAAAGACTTAAATCATCAGTCATCAGTCTGTTTCCTGATTTAAGTTACATCTTGTCTCTTACCTTCTCTCCAGAGCTCTCCAGAGCTAATCTTGCCATATAAACTCCTTAAATTGACACCTCCTGTGAATTCCAAAACTGCGGTCAATTAAATGATCACTATCGCCTCTGTAAAGACTTAAATCATCAGTCATCAGTCTGTGTCCTGACTTAAGTTACATCCTGTCTCTTACCTTCTCTCCAGAGCTCTCCAGAGCTAATCTTGCCTTATAAACTCCTTAAATTGACACCTCCCGTGAATTCCAAAACTATGGTCAATTAAATGATCACTATCGCCTCTGTAAGGCTTAAATCATCAGTCATCAGTCTGTTTCCTGATTTAAGTTACATCCTGTCTCTTACCTTCTCTCCAGAGCTCTCCAGAGCTAATCTTGCCATATAAACTCCTTAAATTGACACCTCCCATGCATTCCAAAACTACGGTCAATTAAATGATCACTATCGCCTTTGTAAAGACTTAAATCATCAGTCAACAGTCTGTTTCCTGATGTAAGTTACATCCTGTCTCTTACCTTCCTTTCAATACCGAACATGTCAAAACAGAAACAAAAATAATCTACCTTTACAAAAACATTTCCTCATCTCTCTCGTCTTCTGATTCTGACCCCACTTCTCCACTGAAATTGATCTCTGTCAATCATCACATTGTCTCCCAAGTGCGCCTCCATGGGTTACACTTTATCTCTCTACATCATTGATTGATGGAACACCTCCTTCCTCCTAAAATGTCTCTGACCTCTAGGGTACTGATAGTCTTCTCCGGTTCTTTTCTTTCTCCTTGGTTCCACTTCTTTTTCCACTATACAAATGCAGTCTTATTTCAAAGCTCAATTCTCATCTCTCTTTTAACTCTTTTTATTTCTCCCTTTCAATCTCCTTTTTCTGTTCATGGCTTTCTTTAGTATCACACTCTCTCTCTTTAAAGATATTATTTATTGCCATAGCTTTCTCTAATAGCACTGACTTTCTCCTGCGCTTGTGATTTGCTTTTCCTTCTTGACTGGCCACTGAGCCCCTGAAAACCAACTTGTTTAGTACAAATTGATCATCTCTCTCCTGAAATTAACTTCGTCCTTTAGAAATCTTTTTTTCTAAGGATGGGAATACAGTATCCTAGTTACCGTTGGCTATTACAGCTCCGTCTCCCTAGACATATAGTCGGTGATGTCAGGGGATCCCACGACAGTCTACTGTGAGGCCCCAGGGACACCTGGTTACCCCAGGGAGGCTTCCTGTGCTCTCCTTCCTTCTATAAGGACCCAAGGATCCAGCTTGCCTACCTCTCCTCCTTAGAGCTGTCACCACTCAAGCTAGACCCTGAGGATCTACAAGTACCCGTCACCTGTATCATGTGATAATCTCCCCATCTCACTGTAATTTTTAATCTTAAAAATTCTTCTATAAGGATTTTATTTAAAACTATATAAATATATAATCAAATTTTTCATTCTATATGAAAACATCCTCTAGAGAAATGAAAAGAGAAGAGTGAAACAATTTAGAAGGAAAATTAATGTCAAAAATTTAAATACCATGCTAAGGGTCTTTCCCCTAATAAAC
This sequence comes from Balaenoptera acutorostrata, assembly GCF_949987535.1. Taxonomy (NCBI): domain Eukaryota; kingdom Metazoa; phylum Chordata; class Mammalia; order Artiodactyla; family Balaenopteridae; genus Balaenoptera; species Balaenoptera acutorostrata. The sequence goes on from NC_080072.1 coordinate 72,756,289, forward strand.
CCTAAAATGCTGATTATGAATATCACACAGGCCCTCATTTCTTATTGAATTCTTAATAGACAACTAAAAGAAGCCTTGAGTTGAGTATTTGCTTTTGTTTTTCTTTTTGTTGGCTTTGCCACGTGGCATGTGGGATCTTCGTTCCCTGACCAGGGATCAAACCCGTCCCCCTGCAGTGGAAGCACAGAGTCCCAACCACTGGGTGCCAGGGAAGTCCCCTGTATTTGTTTAATAAACTAAATTATTTCCTTTTTACATTTCTAAGGATCCTAGGAGGTGTGCGGCCGGGCTAGCATCTATATAAAATAAATAATCTAGATACACATTAATCTTCAGATATTGAGCATCCAAAGGAAACACTCTGATTCTGTAAGTGTAACTCTGTGCTCAAATCAAAGCTTCTCAGAATTTGCCGGGTACAATTACGGTGCTCCTTCAGTGCTCCAGACAAATGTCTTCTCTCCGGGTCTCAGATGGTTGCTTTTACTGTGAAACCGCCTCCGTGTTTCTCTCAATTGGAGCCACAGGTACTAGTTGAGAATAAGTACCGTTACATTTCAGTTACTCTTCCATTTTACCCTTATCCTTGGTATCCCCAGTAACACAGAAATTCTTCCTCTATGGAAACTTGACAATTCTGACAATTGATGAAAAGAATTTTTATCAGAATAATTAGACTTGATGGATTTCTGGATATTAGGAGTCTTTCAAAAATAATTCCACTAAGCTTTCCTGGGGTGTATGTGTGTGTGTGTGTGTCTGTGTTTTAAACTGGGGAAGGTAAGAAGTGAAGTAAGTTTAATAAGTCATCTCACTGTGGCCATTGTCCAGACTGCTTATTGTACAGATTGCTAAGCAATTTCAGGACAGCAGGAAAGCCTTCTTGTCTTTCATGTTCCGTGCATATTTCAAAGCTATTCTTTCAAATGAGGATTGTTGACAGAATGCCTCAGACGTTAGCCATTGTTTCTGCTGACAGCCAATATCTAAATGCTGTGTTTAATGAATTTCTTCTCACGTTAGAAAGTCTACTTACCGTTTATTGAAAATAATTATAACCATCATATTTGATGGCTAAATAAATTCTATTGGATGGAGATATGTGACTCAACTTTCCCCCTATTATTGGACAGTTATTTTGGTTTTTACTTTTCCACAAGTATTACTAATCCCTTATAAATATCCTATATTTAAGTACCTAGATCAGTATATTTGGTAAAAGTTTACTGAAATAATGAAATTCCTTGGATTAGATAACTAGATATGGAATTACTGCATTTCAAGAGTTAAACATTTAAAATCCTTAACATGTATTGCCAAAACTTTCCAGAAACATATCACTTTACATCCTCACCATTAACTTTACAATGAAAAGAAATCTCTAATAATTTGGTAAGAAAATTATTGTGAAAAATTTTGGTGAAAAAGTGTAGCACAAGTTTTAATTTATACTGCTTAGATTACAACTAAGATTGACTTGTTTTTCTTCAATGAATGCTAGCCATTTGTATTGGTTCATATCCTTTGCCCATTTTTCTCTAATATGGTTCTAGTGTTTTTTCTCATCTACTTACATGAACATTTTATGTATTACGTGACTATTCTGCATATTTTACACAGTATATGAACATATTACTTGCTCATGTGAATATTTTCCATATTAAACCCTTTGTTTAATCTGTTCATAGATTTTTCCCAGTTTGCCATTTCTTTAATTTATATTTAATTTTAATTTTAAATGTTTTTCACATATATTTCAGTTTAATATATTAAAATGTGGAGTCGGTCTTTTCCTGTGTAATGCCTTTCATGGCCTTTATGTTTAGAACGTTAGAAAGTTATTTGCCCATCCAGAGACAGATAAATATTCTCTTATGGGGTTTTTCCTTTTTATATGTTAATTGTACTTTTAATTTTGATTTTAATTATACCTTTAATTCTAACTGGGGTTTTGGGTTTGTTTTATTAACTTGTTTTATTGTTTTGTGAGTGTGGTACGAGGAATAAGGGAGATGTAAGTATGATTCCTAGGCCTAGTGTGCTGTGTTCCTCTCTATTAGTTTATAGGAGCTTTTCTTTGTCCCAGTGCTCTTAAATTTTTTCCGTCTTAAAATTCTGGTTCTTTAGTTTTATGAAAACCTTTTAGTTACTTCTTTGACAACTTCCTCTAGTTTTTCCCTCTGTACATTAACTCCTGTATTTGGATATCAGAACTCATGGACCGGACCTCCAATTTATGTGACTTTTCTTCTTCCAATTTTCTCTCCCTTTATCACTATGCTTTACCTTCTGAAATTTTTTCTCATCTTTATCTTGTAAACCTGCTTCTATTGTCTTTTTCATTTCTCCTATCAAACTTCTAATTTTAACAGCTCATTTCTGTCCCCTTAGCTTTTTCAAGTGTACATAGCTTCCTTTTCTGCTCCTCAACATTGTCTTATTTTTGTTTCACAGGTGCACTTATTTCATCTCTCAGAAAATACTAAAACCCAGACCCATATTGAGAAAGCAAGCTTCATGTAATAATCTTTATGTTTAAAATTGACATTGCAATCTAGTGTTTCTGTTGTGTTCTATTTTGTTCCCCTTTAAAAAATATGCTGCTGGTAACCCACAAAGTTGTTTCTATGACCCACTAATGGCTCATGTCCTGCAGTTGGAAAGAAATATTATATAAATCATGTTGAGGCTTTTGATCTTTCAATGGTCGAGACACAATCACATTTGCTTTCTGGGCAGAAATGGGCAGACTGGAGTGTCCCAGAATGAATGAAGAAAAACATGTAGAAAGATCCAGATGAGAGATGGTAGCTTGGAGTGGGGTGGTGGTTGAGACAGAAGCAGAGTGCCTCCTAGGGTGCCTTCACTCACATCTTCTTATTTAATCTTATTTCCTCAGTGTGCCACGTGGGGAACTGGACCAGAGCGTTCAGATGCTTGTCCAAGATGGCATAATCAGTGAGTCCTGAGCCAGATTTGAGCCAGGCCCATCTGCTTCCTAAGCCTGGCCTTTCCTCTAAGTCACAACAAATCCATGAGGTGAGCCTATAAAATAGGAGAGAAATTGTCAGAAGAGCACATTTTGGAGCTTAAGAACCAATTCCTTGGAGGCTTCAATACCTGAAAAGATTGACTATGTTTGGCCCCTAAAATGAAACCTAGATTTATTTCTTTTTTATAGCTACTTTATTTATTTATTTATTTATTTTTGGCTGTGTTGGGTCTTCGGTTCGTGCGAGGGCTTTCTCTAGTTGCGGCAAGTGGGGGCCACTCTTCATCGCGGCGCGGGGACCACTCTTCATCGCGGTGCGCGGGCCTTTCACTATCGCGGCCCCTCCCGTTGCGGGGCACAGGCTCCAGACGCGCAGGCTCAGTAGTTGTGGCTCACGGGCCCAGCTGCTCCGCGGCATGTGGGATCTTCCCAGACCAGGGCTCGAACCCGTGTCCCCTGCATTAGCAGGCAGATTCTCAACCACTGCGCCACCAGGGAAGCCCTAGATTTATTTCTTAATTAAAAAAGAAAAAACAGACACATACAGTGTGATGTCACAGTAACAACTAGACTTGGAGTCCCCTTTGATCTGGAGTTGATGACCCTGGTCACGTGGTACTTGTCCCTCAGCCAGGTCATCCTTACCCTTGTACACCTCTGCCATGTCCTCCATGGGAGGCTGTGAGGATTATGGTTTTCATGGGATTTTTTAATATTTATATTACTATCTAGGATTATACATGTTCCCCAGTGTCGATTCATGTTGTCAACTCTAAACACAATTAAACAACTAGAAATCAATCCCTCTCTTTCTCATGTTCTTTATACATGCTCTATTATGCTGCTTGTCATGTAAGGGTATTAATCATTCCTCTGTCTGTCTTCTCTACTAGATCATGTACTTCGCGGAACAGGGTGGTCCCTTCTTAGTCTCTGGGTCCCATTGGCCACCACAGAGTCTGGAGTAATAGATGTCAAATTTGATAATTATGTTGTGTTTGAGAATATGCAGAATATAAAATTAAATTCTCAGTTTTTATGACTAAAGCATTTATATGATTTTAATTCACTGTTTTTCAAACTTTCTTGATCCCTGCCCCCCCTTTGATAAGCATAACTACCTCTGCCACTACTCTCCCACCCCCTTCGGCAAATTCTAGTTTTTCCCCAGACCCTTGTCAGTGACCAACACGCACATAACACAGAACATTTGCACATCCCACAGCCAGGGTGATTTTGTCTACTTTAGTTCCTTTTAGTTTATAGTACAAACAAGAGAGCTTCTTTTTGTTTGCCTGCTTTCCAAAGAGAAGATATATGATGATATTGAGTTTACTTTTGCAAATTACAAATGTCCTTACCCCAATATTCTAGAACACAGTACGTCATGGGAGTACCTTGATCTAATTAAAGTTTTTACTGACAGCTCATTCTAGGGGAAGCCTGTCTTTCACAGCATCTTTATGAGCGATAATTCACTGTCTCCATTTGATCACCTCTGGTCCCTTTTCTTTGCCACTGATGCTCTTCTCCTGGGGACGAGGTTTCAAACCAGATCCTCTCAGGCCTCTGCACTCACGCCCATGGCAATCCAACATCTGTCAATAGCTGTCAGCAAAGACCTGATGGGGAAGAATAATGGCTGATGTGGAATAAAATGACATTCTACTTGGATTTCAGTGGTTTGGTTGATTATGTTCCAAGCTGTTTGAAGAGATGAGTCAAACTAGACCCTTCTCCAGCCCTGCAACCCTCACCACCTCATCTCTTATACCCAGTATTCCATCCCTTCATCCCCGCCAATCCATTCTGCAGCTGCAATAACTTCCTAAAATAAATGTGATGACATCATCCTACTCTTACAGCCCGTCAATCACTCCCCATTTGCCTTAGGATGAAACCCTGCTCCCTACCCGACCCCCAAAACCACTGAGATCTGATCCCTCCCTCTTGGGCCTCACCTCTGGCCTGTGCCACCTGGCCGTCTATACTCTGAGCAGTGCAATTCAACTTCTTGCAGTTTCTACCACACACAGTGCTCTCTCTTGTCCCTGAGACTTTGCATCATAAAATACTTCCCTTGGCCTGGAATTCTCACCATGTATTCCCATCCCTTCATCTCTTTCATTTAGCTTTTCTTTTCTTTTTTTTTTTTTTTTAACACAATCCAGCTAAATATTAGTTCCTCAAGTCATCCATCTTCCTAACAAGCATGTCCTCACTCACCCCTTGCCCTCCTCCTGCCCGTGAGGTTAAGGGCCCTTTCTGATTGTGCCTTTTTTTCTTGCAGCTTGTGGGATCTCAGTTCCCTGACCAGGGATCGAACCCAGTCCCCCTACAGTGGAAGCACGGAGTCCTAATCACTGGACCACCAGGGAATTCCCTGATCGTGCCTATTAATCCCAGTATTTCACCTGTATCTAATTGCTACCTTCCCCCTCAGACATAAACATCGTGCCTGCTATACAGTAAGTATTCAATACAGTGAGTAAATAAATGAATAAAAGACAGGGAAAAAATCCCTTCCATGAAATTTCATGTGGAGTTTCATGGCTCTAGTTCATTCATTCATTTTCAAAATGTTTTAAAAACATCTACCATGAGCACTGGCTAGATGCCGAGTATTCAGGGAGGAACGAGGTTAGACTTGGTCCCTCTCTCATGCCAGCACCTCGCAGGGCTCCATGGGTAACCAGAAAAGAAAGCAGAAGTCAACTGATGCTCTGCCTTAGACAGGGAAGGGCAACGCTGGGGAACTTTCTCGCCACGAGTGAGTTCTGTAACGTAGACTTCATGCTGTGTCACCTCTAGCCCAGGGCAAGACAGATACAGAACTTTGTACCACAGAACTTGAAGTAGGTAGGGAAGACAGACCGACAGACCAGACAAGGAGTTCCGATACAGTGTGAGAAGTGCTCTTTAAGAGAGCTATGTGCTATGAGGGTAGAGAAGGGTCGCTGAAGCTAATCTGGGGAGAAGTAGCTCAGGAAAGACAGTAGCAATGTGGTAAAATCATACTTAATGATGAGATATGTTGAAACTGTGGCTTGTAAACTGCAATAATGATTAAATTTCTAGGTCCCTGAAGCTACTTCTTTGTCACTCCTCTCTGTTGATTGTCAAACGCTTGTATGAAATTGACAGGTAAGGAGGAAATTAACCCCATTTGGATTATGAGGAGAGGCAAGGAGGCTGAGGAGTAGCTCCTATTTGGGTGAGGATGCCTGATTTATTTTTCTAATCATGACTAAACCTAAGAAAGCATACCAGGCTCAACCCTCAAGTGAGAAGCAGAAGGCCTCAGAGTCCAAAGTGGTGGTTGACACCCAAGCCAACAGGAGGCTGAATCACGCTCTCCTGAAACTGTGGACAGAACTGTCTTCTTTCTAGCAAAGCTACACCTTGGATGGTGTCTAGAAGTAACGCTAGACAACCGCAGTCCTCATAGAAGGAGCCATGTGTCCACAGACGCGCTCTCACCCCATGAGCTTGCACTAAAACAGACACATGCTCCATAGAACTCCTGAGCACTTCCGGATTGCTCAGCTTTGGGATATTGGTCCAGATGTTAGGGGACAACTGCAGACAGGAATAACTTTGAGTCTCCTCATGCAGAGAAGTATTTAAAATAAATTTTCTGAAACTTTTTCTTTTCGGCTTTCCGTATCTGCAGGGAGAAGAGTGTAGTGGTTATGACCTGGGCCCTGGAGTTCGACTGTCTGGGTGCAAATGCAGTGAGATCCTGGGCACATTGTGGAACCTCTCTATGCCTCAGTTTTCTCATCTACAAAATGAGGATAAGGATAGAACCTACCTCCTAGAGTTGTTTTAATTATGACAACATGCATTAATATACCATGTTTCATTGATTCTGAGACATGCATTTTTCACATTTTAACATGTCTGAAATTGAGGTGCAATTTACGGTCAATAGCATAGCATAGTTTATTTGCCTCAGTGGTATGAAAAATCATGGTGTAGCTTATAATCAGTGGCATCTTAGATGTGATGAAATTGAGGATACAAAGAGCTTAGAAAAATACATAGCACATAAACAGTACTAAATGAATATTTAATAGATGATATAGATATAAAATATATATAGCTCTTCTAAGTTCATCAGAGCCAACCTGTATAGCTCATTTTAAAACAAATGCCCAAGATAGCAAGGCAATATCATGACTGACCCATTTCCCAGGAAAGAGAGAAACTGCTCTTCATACTTGGCCTGGAGTTGGTGGAAGCATCTGGTACCCATTCCTTTATCTTAGCCAAGATCTCAGAAAGGTGATATAACTGAGACCCACTGAGATGTGGATACCTTGGACAGGTAAAAATTTGATGCCTCTTTAGATCAACATTCTTCTCCTAGTCATTTATTAGAGCAACTGGTACTCTGAGACCCAGCAGAGAAATAGGATCTCTGACAGTGAGGCTCAGAAATCCAACTCTCACCCCAAAGCTGCACACACCAGGGAACAAATCCAAAGCCCTAAGTTACCCAACTGCTCTTCTTAGGAGGATAGTGATCATTGGACTACCATTCCCCAAGTGGCTAATGAGAGTCTTGTTTTCCAATTACACACCCCGCTATCCCTAAGAGAAGATGCAATAAACACATTTTTAAAATACCACAAATTTCCAGTGATGCTCTAGTGAACCTTGGAGACTGCTTCTATAAGCAACTCCTAAGCCTCCCCTACCAACTTTAATTCAGCTCAACTCTGGGCCCCAAAGGGAGTTTATTCAGATGGTGGACAGGCAGACATGAGTGAATGTTACATATTTAGACAGGGGATCAAAAGGAGCTTCCCTGGCCTTTTGTTTATTGCTGATTGCGTGTTCCCTTTTAAAATGTATTCGACTGTCTATGGGAGAAAGCAGAACATTCTGTTTAATCTTCCACGTTTTAAATTTTCTTCATTTTGAATAATCTGTGTATCTTTCATCTGTATTGTTTTATTTAACTGGAAAAAACATATATTGCCTTTGTATTATGAAAGTTTATTTTACTTTGCTGGAAAAAAGGAAAATGAAGTTCTATCAATATGCTTATAATAGAAAGAATAATTAGAAAAGTAGAATAAAAAACTTATGCATGGTATGATCACAGTGTGTGGACATACGCAAAGGATAATAAAAGACTGAGAAAAGCGAAATAATTACCTTTGCATGATAGGTAAGTAGAATTATTTTGTTTTATTTTTCTGTATTTAAAATTTTATACAGAAAAACTATCTGACAAGAGAAAAAATGAAATCCCTTTTCAAAGCAAATAGTATTAAATTCAGTTGAAGTTTGGAAACCACTGTAGTTTTCGTAAATTTACATTTTAAAAGAACTCACAGGAGTATTTCATTTTCACTAGCTGTTCATAGATCACCAAGGCACTGAGTCATTTTATAATACAAACAGGAAATGGAGGTTCTGATGAAGCAAGGTGACCAAAATCCACTTTCTCCAGATATGGATAAAGTGCTTGGCTTGGCTCTCTTGCCTAACTCCTGTTAATATTATTCAGTATTTTCATAGTCCTTTCAGGATGATATAACAAAATATCATAGTGGCTTAGAAACAAGCATTTATTTCTCACTGTTCTGGAGGCCAGGAAGTCAAAGATCCAGGGGCCAGCAGAGTCAGTGTCTGGTGAGAACCAACTTCCTGGTTCATAGATGGCCATCTTTTTGTTGTATACCCACATGGCAGAAGGGGCAAGCAAGCTCTCTCTGGTCTCTTTCTAGAGGCACTAATCCCTTTCATGAGGACTCTACTCTCATGACCTAATCACCTCCCAAAAGCTCCACTTCCAAATACCATCAGTTAAGTTTCAACGCATGAACTTTGGAGGGAGACAAACATTCAGTCTATGGCAGTAATGTTAAAGACAACAGTCTGTTCAGTGGGTGAAGGAGGACCATCTAACTTAAGTAGATGGTCTCTTCTTTTCCAAATATTGATGTGGATAGAGGAGACATTTATCCATTCAGCAAACACTGAGTGCCTTCCTCCCCACTGTGGGCTAGGCTCAGTGCTAATTGCTGGAGACACAGAGTGTATAAAACATGGTCTCAGCTGTCCTGGAACTCACAGTCTCAGCTTTCTACCAGGTCATCTCGATTTTCAACACGGAACTTTAAACATTTATTTCAGAAATCTATTTGCCTAAGTATCTATTCCATTATAACTACTTATGAATTTAAAATAATTGCTGTTTATTTTTATCACTGCAAAATATATTAATGAAAACATTCAGTCCTATCTCTGTCTATATGTGTCTGTCTTAGTCTGAATATGACAGCATCTGGCAATTGTAAAAGAACTCCAGCAGTGCAGATAAATGGAAAAAGCAGAGGTCTGGGTATCAGGAGACTTTGATTTAAATCTAAGCTCTGCCATTTATCAGCTTTTGGAGCTCTCTGAGCCTTAAATCCCTCATTTGTAAAATGGGAATAATGAGACCTACCTCACAGTTTTGACATGAGAATGAAATGAACTAAACAATGTGAAGCACTTACCCTATAGCAAAACTGAACAAACGCTAGTTTGTTTCCTCCATATAGTTCCACTGTAGGTAGGTGGCCAGTCTTTCATTTGGGGGAAAAAAATGCAATTACAAAAATCTGGAATTTACAAGACAGGTATTTTTAGGGCTCTGGTTCTTTTTTCAGAAAGATTAAACTCAGATTATAAATAGGTTGGCTGCAGGATTCACCTTGACAGTTCAATTCCAAATCAAGATAGCACAGAACCTTTGCAGCACAACCCTCCAGAGACCAAAAAAACCCTTGATCCACTGGCCTTGACCAAATCTCAGGTAGCCTTCCGAGGCACTAGCATTGGGATCACTGTGGGCAGCAAGTGCTCATTAGGACAAAGCCTGCTGTGTGTGGGTCCACGTAGCAGGCGAGACAGTCAGACGCGATCTCCACCTCGCTGTGCAGCAGTAACTTCGTCAAGGTTCAGGCAACTAAATAAAAATATCGAAAAAAAAAAAACACGTTCAGCAGATATTGAAAAACATAACACACGGTGTGGATTGGGAGTTTGGGAATAGCATATGCTAACTATTATGTATAGAATGGATCAACAACAAGGTTCTACTGTATAGCACAGGGATCTATATTCAATATCCTGTGATAAACCATAATGGAAAAGAATATGAAAAAGAAGATATATATATATATATATATATATATATATATATATATATAACTGAATCACCTTTCTGTACAGCAGAAATTAACACAACATTGTATTGATAAATCAACATACTTCAATAAAATAAAGATAAAACACAAACACAAATTATCGTGCAATAAGAAGATGAGGGAGGGGCAAAGAAAGTCCCAGTGGTCCATGCTAACACCCAGGAGGTACGTGGTAGGTGCCCACCCTCCTCTGATCTGTCTTCAAAGGCTTTATTGAGAAAAATGGAAAGGAGCCAAAAGAACCACGACATTGGCCATGTTCACTGAACCATCTACTGTCTCCCTAGACTTGCTACCTGGCTCCCCTCTCTCCTAATTTTGTCCATCAGTGGTGACTAGATGACCTGTCATTTTAACCACATTACTGTTTGTCTCAACATGAAGATGCCTCTTCTTGATGCTTTATGCTCCCTTCCCGTTTACCCCAAGAGCTCTGCCTACAATTGCAATGGCATTTAGACTGTAGTCTCAATTCCTGGCCTGTCACAGGCCTGTCCCCTCACCTTGCCCAACACAGTGTAAGGCCCCTGTCCCTTGCAGCAAATTCTGCTCTTCAAGTCACTGAGTATTTGAGGCCTTTGTCTTTGCTTTATTAATCTGCTCCACATGGACCCAGGGCCCAACAATGAGGGCATCTGTTACAGATCTAATATTAGCAACAGACACAAGTCACGTCATCTTGCATAAAGAAAATAATGAGGGAGAAACATTCGGTCACTAGCAGAGACGTCGCAGCGTTAAGCAAGGGGCTGTGTCAAATGCTGGGGCTGTCTGTCATTCAGGGAGGGCAGAAAAGAGGGGAGGGAGAAGATTGGAGAGTGTAAACCGTCCTTTCTTTCCTTCCGTTCTGCTGTCCTAGGGAAATACGACTGCCCTGCATAAGTCCTACCATATCTGGGCCCAGGTCAGGCAGAGAGGTCCCCTGTCCCCCTAGGAGGACATCCAGAGGTCTTAGATGGTGAGTGTCAGAAACAGCCATGCTTAGGCCTCTGGAAGGTGTGCCTTCAGCAGAGGGCTACCAAACTAACAAGTCACTGGATTAAAGACCCTTGGCCACGTGGCTTAGGGGACGCCGGGTGTCTCCCCTTTTCTAGCAGCTCCAAAGGTCCAGCGAGATCATTTGGATTAGCCTCCATGGCTTGTGGACTCTCTGCAATCCCAATGGGCTGTTTAGAACAGGGGGCAAGTCTGAGCTCTAGAAACGTTTTATTTGGCTACCAGGACTTGGAAGTTTTTTGTTAACTAGCTGTCAACATTTACATTTTTTTTTCTCCATAAAACCCCAAGTTGTTAGCTTCTCTGGAAAATTCAGAAAATGACAACCCCATGACCCTCATTCCCACAAAACAATAGTAGCCTGGCCCCCAGGAGAGTCTTTGGCCTTATGATGGGGCATGAGCCGTCCTCCTCACAGCAACAGTCACTTAGAAAACCGGCCTGAGCCGGGTGGGAAAGGGAATTTTCTACCAGGGTTCAAGGGTCTCACAGGAAAGGTCAGCAGGCTCTGGGTGCTGTGAGCAGTGGGCAGGAGTGGATGAAGGAAGGAGATGAACCCCATTTCAAGGAAATACAAACTCCCACCGCCCAAAAGCCAAGCCCCAGGTACACAGGCCTGACAGAGACACTGCCAGCCAGCCCAGCCTGGACATTGTGACCCGCAACCAGAGACACAGAAACATTGGCCAAGAAGCCTGCACAGAGCCTTGTCACGTGTCCATAGTTGGAATGAAGACGGGGAATGGCGGGGATGGGAGAGAAGAAAGTGTTCTCTCCGTGTCCCTCCATCCTTCCACTGGACCTGATGAGAAAAAAAACAAACCCTCTCACTGGCACTTGCTGAAGAATCTAAACTAAACTCCCATTCATCCCTGCAGCCTAACTCCCCATGGACCAAAAGATAGATGGGTGGGTGTCAACCATGACTTCACAGCAGTTGTAGCATTTGTACTGCAGCCAATGGAGTCGGAATTTTGGGGTGGTGAGAGGATGGGGGTAGGGTGTAGACATCAGTGTGTTTCAAATGTGATTCCAGTGGGTTGAGGACCAGCGCACTGCAGCAGTGCCTCTCCACCTTGAACATGCCCCTGACTCACCTGGGATCTAGTTTCAAATGCAGATTCTGAGTGGTAGGTCTGCGGCCGAAGTCTGAGCTCCTGAACTTCACCAAAGTCAAAGGCGATGTCTGTGCTGTGGATCTTGTCCACGCTTTGAGTGATAAGAAGCTACAGCCTTTTCCAAGAGGCACAGGAAAAGATGTTCAACATCACTAATTATTAGAGAAATGCAAATCAAATCTACAGTGAGATATTACATCACACCAGTCAGAAAGGCTATCATCAAAATATCTACAATTAATAAATGCTGGAGAGGGTGTGGAGAAAAGGGAATTCTCCTACACTGTTGGTGGGAAAGTAAATTGGTATAGCCACTGTGGAGAACAGTATGGAGGTTCCTTAAAAAACTAAAAAGAGAGCTACCCTATGATCCCACAATCACAGTACTGGGCATATATCCGGAAAAAACATGGTCTGAAAGGATACATGCATCCCAATGTTCATTGCAACACTGTTTACAATAGCCAAGACATGCAAGCAACCTAACTGTCCATCGACAGGGGAATGTATAAAGAAGAAGTGGTACATATATACAATGGAATATTACTTAGCCATTAAAAAGAATGAAATAATGCCATTTGCAGCAACATGGGTGGACGTAGAGATTGTCATACTGAGTGAGGTAAGTCAGACAAAGACAAATATTGTATGATATCGCTTATATGTGGAATCAAAAAAAATGATACATATGAACATATTTACAAAACAGAAATAGACTCACAGACTTAGAGAACAAACTTACGGTTACTAGGGGGAAGGTGGGAAGGGATAGTTAGGGAGTTTGGGATTAACATGTACACACTGCTATATTTAAAATGGATAACCAACAAGGACCTACTGCATAGCACAGGGAACTCTGCTCAATATTACCTAACAACCTAAATGGGAAAACAGTTTGAAAAAGAACAGATACATGTATATGTATAACTGAATCACTTTGCTGTGCACCTGAAACTAACACAACATTGTTAATCACTTATACTCCAATATAAAATAAAAAGTGAAAAAAAAAGGAAGAAGAAGCTATAGCTTTTTCCTTTGTCATTCTCCTTTCAAGTACTTTAGCAGGGACAACCCCAAGTCTGTCACCTCTAAGTCTGAGAGTAATAATAGTAATGAAAAATATTATTAAAGTAATATAAAATAAGTAATAATAATAACTTCAATAATAGCTAGACTTTGTTGTGTGCTTCTCGTCGAACACTGTGCTGAAATCACACTTTTTAAAAAAAAATCTTCAACTAGATGTGAAATAATAGCTTGTTTTTGCCTCAAGCTGGTTACTACTCTATGTCTCTTACTTATATTAAGTCAGTTGAGCTTCACAACCATCCTATTGCTGTGAGTACTGTTATGATCATGTCCAGAAGCAGCCTGCCGAGGTCACACGGTTTTATGAGCGCAGCCCTGGTGTTTGGACACAGGGTGTGTGCTGGGCCCCGCTGGCTCTCCCAGGAGCAGGGGCCTAGGAGTGCTGAGTCCCTTGCCCGTCGCCCTAGCAAAAGGCAGAGCTGGGCTTCCAATCTCCATCTGCCCGACTCTACAGACTGAGCTCTTGGAAAGAAAAGTGAACGATGTATACAAATTGGGAGTCAGGGTTCTTGGCACATTGTAGACACTCATAATATGGTAACCACGTTTCCTGCCTCTAGCTTACTTGTTTTTACCTTTCTCCTAGAGTAGCCAGTGTGAACTGTAGACAAGCAGTTACGGGGGTGTCTTTATCCATTTGGGCTGCTATCACAAGATACCATAAACTGAGGGGATTGAACAACATGTTTTTTCACGGTTCTGGAGGCAGGAAGTCCAAGCCTAGGGTGCCAGCATGGTCAGCTTCTTGGTGAGGGCTCTCTTCCTGCTTTACAGACAGCCACCTTCTTGCTGCATCCTCACACGGTGAAGAGAATAATCATCTCTCTTTTCAGAAGGACATTAATCTCATTCATGAGGGCTCCACCCTCATGATCTAAAGACTTCCCAATGGCCCCACCTGCAAATCCCTAATTGGAGATTAAGGTGTCAACATATGAATTTTAGGAGGACACATTCTGTCCATAGCAAGGGGGCAGATAGTGGGAAAATGGAATGGAACACAGGAAATGGAATTGAAATGACCAGGCTCCCTAAAGGAGCCAAGGAATGTCAATGTCATGGGCGGAGGAAGGGAGGGATTTAACAGCAAGCCACACTCACTCCTAGAGTGAAGCAGCCAGTGGGGGCATTCAAAGCCAGTCCCATCCCCCTGCAGCCCTGGGAAGAAAGGAATGCCTGGAGCAGCCATCATTCTCCCAAAAAGGTGACCTGTGCCCATTTGTCAGGTACGATTGAGAAAAGTGGACAAGAGAGCTGCCATGAGCCCGAGAACAGACTGAAACAGCTCTGAGAGCCCCAAGAGGCTTTGGCCCTGAACTTGAGTCTGACTGATCCCAGTAAAAGATAACTTCTTCAGAGGCTCTAAAACCAGCAGTTTGGGGGAGAGCCTGGCTATGGTTATGGTAGCTGGGAAGAAGCTGTGGCGTGGTGAAACTGCCTAATTGCCTGTCTGTCTCCAAGCAGATCATAAACTTCATATTATGTTCCCTTAGCATGTAGTACTAGCCTGGCACGGTGAGGGGGCTTAACAATATTTGTTGCGTCAATGAATGAAGGTCTCATATTGAAATAAGAGAAACAGAGTTTATTCTCTGGCTCTGTAAGTTATTTCAACCCCCACCTTAGAACTGGATATCTTATTTTAAAAGACATTTAACATGGAAGCAATTATGCTATAATAGGAAATATTTATTTATTTTAGGTGTTTCTTATGATGCTAGCTCTTTTTTCATTTCTATTGGTGGTTTCAAGTCATTCACTTAGTCGACAATTTTCACTGAGTCCTCACTAAACAGAGAAAGCCAAGAAAGATAATTATCAACTGTGTTAATCTGGTTCAATCCATGAGCTAAACTACAGGTTAATAAAGTTCTCAGGGTCCTAGACGGCCGTGTGTAAGTACAGTCAAGGTGATATACCACAGGAGAGGTGAGGTTAGGTCACCTGGTTACTAAGGAGTTTCTCCGGAAAAAGAAACTTATGCAATAGACGCTTGACATTCCCAGGGAATGGATCCTGAGCTCTTTCTTTGCAAATTCTTAATCCTAGCTCTTTCCTAAAAATTATCCTTATCTGGAGCCAGGATTTCCCGCGCATAGCCTCAAATTCTAAATCTATAGCCCGTTCAATTCTGACACCTGATCTCTCACCTGGTAGCTGTTTTTCCAGAGAATTTCTCCTGAAGTCTCCTGAGGAGCTTCCTTCACTGCCCTCCACATTATTGAATATTTCCCAGCACAATTCCAAAATATTGACTGCATTGATTTGGAGTTGCTCTTAAGTAGCTGGGATGGCTGTTGTCAATTTAATGAATGCCAGTGATCTGCTGGGTCTGTTAAAGTCCCACCTAATTCAATACGAGTCAGAAACGTGACATGTCAGCTGATACAGCAGGAAACCAGAACCTACAGACCTTCTGCTCTCAGGATTTGCCTCTGGGAGGAAAGATAGAGCCATTTCCAGGGATGGCTGTGAATTATCAGTGCTTTCAAAGACTCTGTGGTTGGGGCTTCCCTGGTGGCGCAGTGGTTGAGAGTCTGCCTGCTAATGCAGGGGACACGGGTTCGAGCCCTGGCCTGGGAAGATCCCACATGCCGCGGAGCGGCTGGGCCCGTGAGCCACAACTGCTGAGCCTGCGCGTCTGGAGCCTGTGCTCCGCGGCGAGAGAGGCCGCGGCGGTGAGAGGCCCGCGCATCGCGATGAAGAGTGGCCCCCGCTTGCCGCAACTGGAGAAAGCCCTCGCACAGAAACGAAGACCCAACACAGCCAAAATCAATCAATCAATCAATCAATCAAAACATACGCATCTGATTCAAGATCCTCATTAAAAAAAAAAAAAAAAAAAAAAAGACTCTGTGGCCCCCAAATTCCTCCATCCCCAGCTCACCTAAAACACCAATGGCCCCGATCACTCAGTGGGAGGAGTTTGCATTAACTGAGTTATGACATATTGTGCCTTCCCCCCGCCTCAGCTCCCGCCGCCTCTGTCCTGCCCTCCAGCCACGTTGCTAATCTGTGAGCACCTTAAGGCTGCCCCCACCGCAGGTATTTGCATGTGTTGTCCCTCTGCCTAGAATGATGCTCTCACTCCCTTGTCCACAGGGCGCACTCGAAGACCACACTCCCAAGAGGCCACCCTCTCTGACATAGCAGTCCTGTCACTCTCTAACCCCTTACTCTGCTTTATTTTTTCTCCTAGCCCTTATGACTGCTTGACTTGTTATGTGTCTCTTTATAATGGGAATATAAGATCCAGGAGAACTGAAACTTTGCCTTTTTCACTGTTGCGCCCCAATTCCGCAAACAGTGCCTGGTACATGGTAAGTGCTTAGTAAACATGTGCTGAATGAATGAATGAATGAATAAGTGAGTGAGTGAACGGGCCCTGAAATATATAGGCACCATGTGAATCTTTTGAGAAGAGGCTCTCTGAGAGATGGGACAAAGAAAAGATGCTCTCTGAGGTCTACAGGCCTAGACGTAGCTCTGTGTTAGGTAGAGGGGCCTGAACATTTAGGGCACGAGGATACTGGATGCCAGGATCCTAGAAAAATCCAGAAACCTGGCCACACAAATGTTGCATTTTCATAGAGTGGCACCTCCATCATGTTACCCATGTCCAACAGGGCTCAGTTGTGCCCTTCCTCTGTCCTCCCTGAAATTGCTTATCCCCCTAACACCCGCCACTTGCTGAGGAACCGTGAGAAGGGTCTCATTATTACCCTGTAATCACTGCAGGTCAATGACAAGGAGCTTGTGAGGCATTTCAGTTTGAGAGGCTGGTGAGCAGAGCGGGATGGACAAGGGCTGTTCCTCACCAGGATCTGTTCAACTCAGCTCAGCGTCCATTCCACTTATCTCGGTAGCCAATTCCTAGCATCTGTTTGTGGTTTCCTATTTAAAGTGATGAAAGGTAACACAAACATTGGGGGAAAAAGCAACTTCAAAACCCATATATGGGGCTTCCCTGGTGGCGCAGTAGTTGAGAGTCTGCCTGCCAATGTAGGGGACACGGGTTCGGGCCCTGGTCCGGGAAGATCCCACTGCCGTGGAGCAACTGAGCCCATGCGCCATGGCTACTGAGCCTGCGCTCTACAGCCCACGAGGCACAGCTACTGAGCCTGCGTGCTGCAACTACTGAAGCCTGCACGCCTAGAGCCCATGCTCTGCAACAAGAGAAGCCACTGCAATGAGAGGCCCGTGCACCACAACAAAGAGTAGTCCCCCGATTGCCACAACTAGAGAAAGCCCACGTGCAGCAACGAAGAACCAATGCAGCCAAAAATAAAATAAAGTAATAAATAAATTTATTAAAAAAAAACAAACAACAAAACATACCCATATATGGTCACCATCTAACGACATAAATATCATGGTGAAGTTATTTCTAAATATCTGGAAAGGAATCCTTACTCACACGGAAACTGAATTGGTGTAATGGTTAATCTCTATGAATAATTCATTGTGGCCAGGTAGTCAGACAAATCCATAACTGATGCTTTTTATAAATCTTAGAGGAGTCCCAAGACCCGAACTCCAACCTCTACAAGTTACGTTTAAATACAGGTTCTAATGTTCATCTTACAACTTTGGGTCCTAAGTAATAGTGATAATAGGTAATATTTAGTTAGCACAAATTATGTTTGCCCGGATCTGAACTTGTTATGTGCAAACTCTCTCAGAGGTGCAATGTGGCTAAGAGCTCATTTTGCCTAAACTGGCAAGTGGAGAGCCATCGAAACCTGATTTGTTGAAAGACTACTAAACAAGTTGGTGTAGGCATCTGAATAAGGGCTGGGTCCTCTGGCTCTTGACTGATTGTGAAATCTTTACCTTGCCTTTGTAACACTGTAACAAGGAGAAATACCCCAAGGAGTGGAATTTGCAAATGGGTATGTGTGACCTTTTGTGCAAACATGAGGTAGATCAGGAGCAAAAAAAAAAAAAAAAAAAAAAAAGATAAGTTTTCTACCGGTAAGAATAATTGGCAGTTTCTTACAAAACTAAATATAGTCTCACCATACAATCCAGCAATTGTACTCTTTGGTATTTACTCAGATGAGCTGAAAACTTACATCCACACCAAAACCTGCACACAAATGTTTATGGTAGTTTTATTCATAATTGCAGAAAAACTTGGAAGCAACCAAGATGTCCTTCAGCACGTGAGTGGATAAAGGGTGGTACCTCATACAATGGAATATTATTCAGCAATAGAAGGAAATGAGCTATAAAACCACTAAACGTGGAGGAAACTTAAAGGCATATTATTATGTGAAAGAAGTCATTTGGAAAAACAAAACTATGGAAGCAGTAAAATGATCGGGGTTGTCGGGGGAGGGGGGAGGGGGAGATGAATAGGCCGAGCACAGAGGATTTTTAGGCAATGAAACTATTCTGTATGGTATTATAAGTGTAGATACACGTCATTATACATTGGTCAAATCCGTAGACTGTACAACACCAAGAGTGAACCATAAATTCAACTACGGACTCTGGGTGATAATGAGGTGTCAGGGCAGGTTCATCGATTGTAACAAATGTTCCTTTCTGCTGTGGATGATGGTGGAGGAGCCTGGGAAGGAGTATGTGGGAATCCTCTGAATTTTCCACTTAATTTTGTTGTGAACTACTCTGAAAAAATAAAGTCTATTAATTAAAGAAAAGTAATGTGTAAGCCTGGGGGTTGGTGAGGAAAACAGCAGTAGAACTGAGCATCAGAGAAGGAATATGAGCGGATGTCCTTGGCCTTGGGCTGGCCCAAGAGGCCAGGAGAGTGTATGAATGAGCATCACATTAACTGAGCACCTCCTACATGCCTGTCACATTTACATCCCCAGTATCTTCACAAAACTCTCACACTGTAATTCTGGCTCAGAGAAAATCAATCATTTTTTTTGCTGAAGTTCCCACGACTAGAAAGTAGCAAAGCGCAGGTTTGAATGCCATTTCTGCTGACTCGAAGTCCAGTTCTCCCCTCTAAGTAACTGCTGGAAAGGTCAAAGCAGTGACTACGGACAAGTTTGCTTTATGAAAGACAACATGCTTCAGATTCAACTTTGCACCTATGCATACAGAGTGGGTGCATGGATGGACTGAGTTTGTGGATGGAGGGAAAACACAAAACCACATCAACAGCATCACATTTATTTACTTCACTATTAAAAGAAAAAGAAGAGGCTGCAGGGGAGGCGATAGGGAAGGAGTACTGAATAGAGAATCATTATTACTATCCAGAGTAATAGCCTTTCTGGAATTTCCCATACCAAGGACAAAATTTCATAATGGACAGAGTCAGGTTCTCCTGGGAGTCACCCTCTCTGCCATGATGAGGAAGGAAAGCTTCTGCAGCTCTGGAGAGGGGCCAGGGAAGGTGGCCTCACAGTCTGGTGACAATGCATACCTCCCCAAGTCTCCTTTCTTCTCTGCGCTGCATCCCAGAGACACGGCCCATCTTCCTCACCTCTTCACGGCCACACTCATCTTATTCTTCCATGTCCAAGCCTGGCTGGAAAGGAAGATAAAGTCTCCCCACCTCCCCACTTCCTTGCTGCTCCAAGAAAACAAAGTCTTCACTCCATATTGCTTCAGGAAAACAGAAGGCAACACACACACACACACACACACACACACACACACAGTTTCAGTACCTTACAAGTCTCTGGTCTTAATGCTACTATTCAAAACCCCAACTCCCTTCCCAGCTGGTAATTATAGGTCCCCTTTAGAGCCCCCACCCAGCCACACATTTTCAAATCTCCTCAGGGTGCTTACCTGAAATCTCCCTTATTCTAACCCAGATTTTTCCAAAGGTCATGCACAGCCCTATTCCCATGCCACTTTGCCATAATCGATCCAGCGCGAGGGTTGGGGGGATCGAAATTGATGGCTTCCGTGCAGTTGAAGCCCTGGTTGAAGCCAGAGTGGTAGCCATAGGGAAAGGTCACGATGAACTCTCCAGCCTCCTGAGTGACCCGATCGAAGGGGATGCCGTTGTCCTTGAGGACCGTGGGCGAGATGAGAGCCACCTTGTGCCGCAGGAAGGCCTCACAGCCCCGCGCGCTGCCCGGGAACAGCTCCCTGGCCAGGCGTTCCAGGCGCCGGCCGTGCTCCGGGGGCACCGCGTACCACGTCTTGGGCTCCCCGAAGTGCAGGTAGTTGATGCTGTAAAGGTCCATGTCCTCCGTGTGCCAGGCGAAGGCGGTCTTCCACATGCCGAAGTACAGGTAGGGGGTGTTGACGCCCTCGATGACCACTCCGCACTCCTGCTCCAGCAGGTCCTGAATGGTTCCCAGGTGTCCAAGGTTCCACTGCTCCGTGTTTTGATCGAATAAGGAGCCACTGACGTCCGCACCATATACTGGTGAATCATAGAGACAATATCTAAACGCTGTGTTTAATAAATTTCTTCTCACGTTAGAAAGTCTACTTAGCGTTTATTGAAAATAATTATAACCATCATATTTGATGGCTAAATAAATTCTATTGGATGGAGATACGTGACTCAACTTTCCCCCTATTATTGGACAGTTATTTTGTTTTTTACTTTTCCACAAGTATTACTAATCCCTTATAAATATCCTATATTTCAGTACCTAGGTCAGTATATTTGGTAAAATATTAGTGAAATAATGAAATTCCTTGGATTAGTTATCTAGAAATGGAATTACTGCATTGCAAGATTTAAACATTTAAAATCCTTAACATGTATTGCCAAAACTTTCCAGAAACATATCACTTTATATCCTCACCATTAACTTTACAATGAAAAGAAATCTCTAATAATTTGGTAAGAAAATTATTGTGAAAAATTTTGGTGAAAAAGTGTAGCTCAAGTTTTAATTTATACTTCTTAGATTACAGCTAAGATTGACTTTTTTTTCTTCAATGAATGCTAGCCATTTGTATTGCTTCATATCCTTTGCCCATTTTTCTCCAATATGGTTCTAGTGTTTTTTCTCATCTACTTACATGAACATTTTATATATTATGTGACTATTCTGCATATTTTACACAGTATATGAACATTTTACTTGTCATGTGAATATTTTCCATATTAAACCCTTTGTTTAATCTGTTCATAGATTTTTCCCAGTTTGCCATTTCTTTAATTTATATTTAATTTTAATTTTAAATGTTTTTCACATATATTTCAGTTTAATATATTACAATGTTGAGTCGGCCTTTTCCTTTGTAATGCCTTTCATGGCCTTTATGTTTAGAAAGTTAGAAAGTTATTTGCCCATCCAGAGACAGATAAATATTCTCTTATGGGGTTTTTCCTTTTTATATGTTAATTGTACTTTTAATTTTGATTTTAATTATACCTTTAATTCTACCTGGGATTTTGGGTTTGTTTTATTAACTTGTTTTATTGTTTTGTGAGTGTGGTACGAGGAATAAGGGAGATGTAAGTATGATTCCTAGGCCTAGTGTGCTGTGTTCCTCTCTATTAGTTTATAGGAGCTTTTCTTTGTCCCAGTGCTCTTAAATGTTTTCCGTCTCAAAATTCTGGTTCTTTAGTTTTCTGAAAGCTTTTTAGTTACTTCTTTGACAACTTCCTCTAGTTTCTCCCTCTGTACATTACCTCCTGTATTTGGATATCAGACCTCATGGACCGTACCTCCAATTTTTGTGTCTTTTCTTCTTCCAATTTTCTATCCCTTTATGACTATGCTTTACCTTCTGAAATTTTTTCTCATCTTTATCTTGTACACCTACTTCTATTGTCTTTTTCATTTCTCCTATCAAACTTCTAATTTTTAACAGCTCATTTCTGTCCCCTTAGCTTTTTCAAGTGTACATACCTTCCTTCCCTGTCCCCCACCATTGTCCTCTTTTGTTTCACAGGTGCACTTATTTCATCTCTCAGAAAATACTAAAACCAGACACATATTGAGAAAGCAAGCTTCATGTAATAATCCTTATGCTTAAAATTGACATTGCAATCTAGTATTTCTGTTGTGTTCTATTTTGTTCCCTTTTAAAAAATATGCTGCTGGTAACCCACAAAGTTGTTTCTATGACCCACTAATGGCTCATGTCCTGCAGTTTGGAAAGAAATATTCTATAAATCATGTTGAGGCTTTTGATCTTTCAATGGCCGAGACACAATCACATTTGCTTTCTGGGCAGAAATGGGCAGACTGGAGTGGCCGAGAATGAATGAAGGAAAACATTTATAAAGATCCAGATGAGAGATGGTAGCTTGGAGTGGGGTGGTGGTTGAGACAGCAGCAGAGTGCCTCCTAGGGTGCCTTCACTCACATCTTCTTATTTAATCTTATTTCCTCAGTGTGCCACGTGGGGAACTGGACCAGAGCGTTCAGATGCTTGTCCAAGATGGCATAATCAGTGAGTCCTGAGCCAGATTTGAGCCAGGCCCGTCTGCTTCCTAAGCCTGGCCTTTCCTCTAAGTCACAGCAAATCCATGAGGTGAGCCTATATAATAGGAGAGAAATTGTCAGAAGAGCACATTTTAGAGCTTAAGAACCAATTCCTTGGAGGCTTCAATACCTGAAAAGGTTGACTATGTTTGGGCCCTGAAATGAAACCTAAATTTATTTGTTAATAAAAAAAAAAAAACAAGACACATACAGTGTGATGTCACAGTAACAACTAGACTTGGAGTCCCCTTTGATCTGGAGTTGATGACCCTGGTCACGAGGTACTTGTCCCTCAGCCAGGTCATCCTTACCCTTGTACACCTCTGTCATGTCCTCCATGGGAGGCTGTGAGGATTATGGTTTTCATGGGATTTTTTAATATTTATGTTACTATCTAGGATTATACATGTTCCCCAATGTCGATTCATGTTGTCAACTCTAAACACAATTAAACAACTGGAAATCAATCCCTCTCTTTCTCATGTTCTTTATACATGCTCTATTATGCTGCTTGTCATGTAAGGGTATTAATCATTCCTCTGTCTGTCTTCTCTACTAGATCGTGTACTTCGCGGAACAGGGTGGTCCCTTCTTAGTCTCTGGGTCCCATTGGCCACCACAGAGTCTGGAGTAATAGATATCAAATTTGATAATTATGTTGTGTTTGAGAATATGCAGAATATAAAATTAAATTCTCAGTTTTTATGACTAAAGCATTTATACGATTTTAATTCACAGTTTTTCAAACTTTCTTGATCCCTGCACCCCCCTTTGATAAGCATAACTATCTCTGCCACTACTCCCCCACCCCCTTCGGCAAATTCTAGTTTTTCCCCAGACCCCTGTCAGTGACCAACACGCACATAACACAGAACATTTGCACATCCCACAGCCAGGGCGATTTTGTCTACTTTAGTTCCTTTTAGTCTATAGTACAAACAAGAGAGCTTCTTTTTGTTTGCCTGCTTTCCAAAGATAAGTTATATGATGATATTGAGTTTACTTTTGCAAATTACAAACGTTCTCACCCCAAGATTCTAGAACACAGTATCTCATGGGAGTACCTTGATCTAATTAAAGTTTTTGCTGACAGCTCATTCTAGGGGAAGCCTGTCTTTCACAGCATCTTTATGAGCGATAATTCACTGTCTCCATTTGATCACCTCTGGTCCCTTTTCTTTGCCACTGATGCTCTTCTCCTGGGGACGAGGTTGCAAACCAGATCCTCTTAGGCCTCTGCACTCACACCCATGCCAATCCAACATCTGTCGGTAGCTGTCAGCAAAGACCTGAAGGGGAAGAATAATGGCTGATGTGGAATAAAATGACACTCTACTTGGATTTCAGTGGTTTGGTTGATTCTGTTCCAAGCTCTTTGAAGACATGAGTCAAAATCGAACCTTCTCCAGCCCTGCAGTTCTCACCACCTCATCTCTCATACCCAGTTTTTCATCCCTTCATCCCTGCCAATCCATTCTGCAGCTGGAGTGACTTCCTAAAATAAATCTAATGACATCATCCTACTCTTACAGCCCGTCAATCGCTCCCCATTTGCCTTAGGATGAAACCCTGCTCCCTACCTGACCCCCAAAACCACTGAGATCTGATCTCTCCCTCTTGGGCCTCACCTGGGCCTGTGCCACCTGGCCGTGTATGCTCTGAGCAGTGCTATTCAACTTCTTGCAGTTTCTACCACAGACAGTGCTCTCTCTTGTCCCTGAGACTTTGCATCATAAAATACTTCCCTTGGCCTGGAATTCTCACCTTGTAATCCCATCCCTTCATCTCTTTCATTTGGCTTTTTTTTTTTCCTGAAACACAATCCAGCTAAACATTAGTTCCTCAAGTCATCCATCTTCCTAACAAGCATGTCCTCACTCACCCCTTGCCCTCCTCCTGTCTTACGTGATGTTAAGGGCCCTTTCTGATTGTGCCTTTTGTTTTTGCAGCTTGTGGCATCTTAGTTCCCTGACCAGGGATCGAACCCAGTCCCCCTACAGTGGAAGCATGGAGTCCTAATCACTGGACCACCAGGGAATTCCCTGACTGTGCCTATTAATCCCAGTATTTCCCCTGTATCTAACTGCTACCTTCCCCCTCAGACATAAACATCGTGCCTGCTATGCAGTAAGTATTCAATACAGTGAGTAAATAAATGAATAAAAGAAAGGGAAAAATACCCTTCCATGAAATTTCATTTGGAGTCTCATGGCTCTAGTTCATTCATTCATTTTCAAAATGTTTTAAAAACATCTACCGTGAGCACTGGCTAGATGCCGAGTGTTCACGGAGGAACGAGGTTAGACTTGGTCCCTCTCTCATGCCAGCACCTCGCAGGGCTCCATGGGTAACCAGAAAAGAAAGCAGAAGTCAACTGATGCTCTGCCTTAGACAGGGAAGGGCAACGCTGGGGAACTTTCCCGCCACGAGTGAGTTCTGTAACGTAGACTTCATGCTGTGTCACCTCTAGCCCAGGGCAAGACAGATACAGAACTCTGTACCTCAGAACTTGAAGTAGGTAGGGAAGACAAACAGACAGACAGACAAGGAGTTCCGATACAGTGTGAGAAGTGCTCTTTAAGAGAGCTATGTGCTATGAGGGCAGGGAAGGGTCGCTGAAGCTACTCTGGGGAGAAGTAGCTCTGGAAAGACAGTAGCAATGGGGTAAAATCATACTTAATAATGAGGTATGGTGAAACTGTGGCTTGTATACTGGAATAATGATTAAATTTCTAGGTCCCTGAAGCTACTTCTTTGTCACTCCTCTCTGTTGATTGTCAAACACTTGTATGAAATTGACAGGTAAGGAGGAAATTAACCCCATTTGGATTATGAGGAGAGGCAAGGAGGCTGAGGAGTAGCTCCTATTTGGGTGAGGATGTCTGATTTATTTTCCTAATCATGACTACCCTAAGAAAGCATACCAGGCTCAACCCTCAAGTGAGAAGCAGAAGGCCTCAGAGTCCAAAGTGGTGGTTGACACCCAAGCCAACAGGAGACTGAATCACGCTCTCCTGAAACTGTGGACAGAACTGTCTTCTTTCTAGCAAAGCTACACCCTCGATGGTGTCTAGAAGTAACGCTAGACAACCGCAGTCCTCATAGAAGGAGCCATGTGTCCACAGGCATGCTCTCACCCCAGGAGCTTGCACTAAAAAAGACATATGGTCCATAGAACTCCTGAGCACTTCCGGATTGCTCAGCTTTGCGATATTGGTCCAGATGTTAGGGGACAACTGCAGACAGGAATAACTTTGAGTCTCCTCATGCAGAGAAGTATTTAAAATAAATTTTCTGAAACTTACTTTTTTCGGCTTTCCTTATCTGCAGGGAGAAGAGTGTAGTGGTTGTGAGCTGGGCCCTGGAGTTCGACTGTCTGGGTGCAAATGCAGTGTGATCCTGGGCACATTGTGGAACCTCTCTATGCCTCAGTTTTCTCATCTACAAAATGAGGATAAGGATAGAACCTACCTCCTAGAGTTGTTTAATTATGACAACGTGCATTAATATACCATGGTTCATTGATTCTGAGACATGCATTTTTCACATTTTAACATGTCTGAAAATGAGGTGCAATTTACAGTCAATAGTATAGCATAGTTCAGTTGCCTCAGTGGTATGAAAAATAATGGTGTAGCTTATAATCAGTGGCATCTTAGATGTGATGAAATTCAGGATACAAGGAGCTTAGAACAATACATAGCACATAAACAGTACTAAAGGAATAGTTAATAGATGATATAGATATAAAATGTATATAGCTCTTCTAACTTCATCAGAGCCAACCTATATAGCTCATTTTTAAACAAATGTCCAAGATCACAATGGCAAATGATAACATGACTGACCCATTTCCCAGGAAAGTGAGAAGCTGCTCTTCATACTTGGCCTGCAGTTGGTGGAAGCATCTGGTACCCATCCCTTTATCTTAGCCAAGATCTCAGAAAGGTGATATAACTGAGATCCACTGAGATGTGGATACCTTGGACAGGTAAAAATTTGATGCCTCTTTAGATCAACATTCTTTTCCTAATCATTTATTAGAGCGACTGGTACTCTGAGACCCAGCAGAGAAGTAGGATCTCTGACAGTGAGGCTCAGAAATCCAGCTCTCACCCCAAAGCTGCACACACCAGAGAACAAATCCAAAGCCCCAAGTTACCCAACTGCTCTTCTTAGGAGGATAGTGATCATTGGACAACCGTTCCCCAACTGACTAATGAGAATCTTGTTTTCCAATTACAGACCCCGCTATCCCTAAGAGAAGATGCAATAAACACATTTTCTAAATACCAGCAAGTTTCCAGTGATGCTCTAGTGAACCTTGGAGACTGGTTCTATAAGCAACTCCTAAGCCTCCCCTACCAACTTTAATTCAGCTCATCTCTGGGCCCCAAAGGAGTTTATTCAGATGGCAGACACGCAGACATGAGTGAATGTTATGTATTTAGACAGGGGATCAAAAGGAGCTTCCCTGGCCTTTTGTTTCTTACTGATTGTGTGTTCCCTTTTAAAATATATTCGACTGTCAACCAGAGAAAGCAGAACTTTCTGTTCTAAACTTCCACATTAAAATTTTTCTTCATTTTCAATAATCTGTGTATCTTTCATCTGTATTGTTTTATTTAACTAAAACAAACATATATTGCCTTTGTATTATGAAAGCTTTTTTTACTTTCCAGGAAAAAAGGAAAATAAAATTCTATCAATATGTTTATAATAGAAAGACTAATTAGAAAAGTAGAATAAAAAACTTATGCATGGTTTGGTCACAGTGTGTGAACATACGCAAAGGATAATAAAAGACTGAGAAAAGCTCAATAATTGCCTTTGCCCGATAGGTAAATAAAATTATTTTGTTTTATTTTTGTGTATTTAAAATTTTATACAGAAAAACTGTTTTATAAGAGAAAAAATGAAATTCTTTTTCAAAGCAAATAGTATTAAATTCAGTTGAAGTTTGGAAACCACTGTAGCTTTTGTAAATATACATTTAAAAAAAAACTCACAGGAGTATTTCATTTTCACTAGCTGTTCATAGATCACCAAGGCACTGAGTCATTTTATAATACAAACAGGAAATGGAGGTTCTGATGAAGCAAGATTACCAAAATCCACCTTCTCCAGATATTGATAAACTGCTTGGCTTGGCTCTCTGGCCTAACCCTTGTTAATATTATTTAGTATTTTCATAGTCCTTTCAGGATGATATAACA
Source organism: Balaenoptera acutorostrata (assembly GCF_949987535.1). NCBI lineage: Eukaryota > Metazoa > Chordata > Mammalia > Artiodactyla > Balaenopteridae > Balaenoptera > Balaenoptera acutorostrata. Next base: position 72,784,297 of record NC_080072.1, read on the forward strand.
AAATATCATAGTGGCTTAGAAACAAGCATTTACTTCTCACTGTTCTGGAGGCTGGGAAGTCAAAGATCAAGGGGCCAGCAGAGTCAGTGTCTGGTGAGAACCAACTTCCTGGTTCATAGATGGCCGTCTTTTTGCTGTATACCCACATGGCCGAAGGGGCAAGCAAGCTCTCTCTGGTCTCTTTCTAGAGGCACTAATCCCTTTCATGAGGGCTCTACTCTCATGACCTAATCACCTCCCAAAAGCTCCACTTCCAAATACCATCACATAAGTTTCAACGCATGAACTTTGGAGGGAGACAAACATTCAGTCTATGGCAGTAATGTAGAAGACAACAGTCTGTTCAGTGGGTGAAGGAGGCCCATTTAACTTAAGTAGATGGTCTCTTCTTTTCCAAATATTGATGTGGATAGAGGAGACACTTATTTTTTCATTCAGCGAACACTGAGTGCCTTCCTCCGCACTGTGGGCTAGGCTCAGTGCTAATTGCTGGAGACACAGAGTGTATAAAACTTGGTCTCAGCTGTCGTGGAACTCACAGTCTCAGCTTTCTACCAGGTCATCTCGATTTTCAACACGGGACTTTAAACATTTATTTCAGAAATCTATTTGCCTAAGTATCTATTCCATTATAACTACTTATGAATTTAAAATAATTGCTGTTTATTTTTATCACTACAAAATATATTAAGGAAGACATTCAGTCCTATCTCTGTCTATATGTGTCTGTCTTAGTCTGAATATGACAGCATCTGGCAATTGCAAAAGAACTCCAGAAGTGCAGATAAATGGGAAAAGCAGAGGTCTGGGTATCAGGAGACTTTGATTGAAATCTAAGCTCTGCTATTTATCAGCTTTTGGAGCTCTCTGAGCCTTAAATGCCTCATTTGTAAAATGGGAATAATAAGACCTACCTCACATTTTTGACATGAGAATGAAATGAACTAAACAATGTGAAGCACTTAACCTATAACAAAACTGAACAAATGCTAGTTTGTTTCCTCCATATAGTTTCACTGTAGGTAGGTGGCCAGTCTTTCATCTGGGGGAAAAAATGCAATTACCAAAATCTGGAATTTACAAGACAGGTATTTTTAGGGCTCTGGTTCTCTTTTCAGAAAGATTAAACTCAGATTATAAATAGGTTGGCTGCAGGATTCACCTTGACAGTTCAATTCCAAATCAAGATAGCACAGAACCTTTGCAGCACAACCCTCCAGAAAAGGATGTCTGCTGTCACCACTTCTATTAAACAGTTTACTGCAGATTCTAGTCAGGGCAGTTAGGCAAGAAAAGAAAAGAAAAGACATCCAGATTGGAAAAGAACCAAAAGTATCTCTATATGCAGGTGATATGATCTTGTATATGAGAAATCATAAGGAATCCACTGGGAAAAAAGCATTAGAACTAATAAATGAGTTCATCAATGCTCCAGGATACAAGATCAATATACAAAAATCAACTGTATTTTTATATAGTATCAATGAGCAAACTGAAAATTAAATTAAGAAAACAATTTCATTTATAATAGCATTGAAAAGAAAAAACATACTTTGGAAAAAACTTAACAAAAGAAGTACAAAACTTTTGCTCTGCGAACTATAAAAGATTGTTGAAAGAAACTAAAGAAGCACAAAATAAACAGAACGACATCCCATTTTCATGGATCAAAACACTTAGTATTGTTAAGATGGCACTACCCTCCACATTGATCTATAGATTCAATGCAATTCTATCAAAATTCCAGCTAACTTCTTCACAAAAATTGACAAGCTGATCCTAAAATTCATATGGAAATGCAAAGAACCCAGAAGCGCCAAACAATCTCGAAAAAAAAAACAAAGTTGGAGAACTCACACTTTTTTATTTCAAAACTTACTAGAAAGCTTGTGGTACTGGCATAAGGATAAACATATACATCAATTTTGAATCCGGAAATAAACCCTCACATTTATGGAGCACTGAATACTTTTGACAATAGTGTCAAGACAATTCAATGGAGGAAAAAATAGCCTTTTTCAATAAATGGTTCTGGGAAAAGTGGGTATCCATGGGCAAAAGATTGAAGTTGGACTCCTACATCACACTATAATGTTAATACAAAAATTAAAATGATCAAATACTTAAATGTAAGAGCTAAAACTGTAAAACTTTTAGAAGAAAACATATGGAAAAAATCTTCATGATACTAGATTTGGCAATGATTTCTTGGATATGTCACCAAAAACACCACATTAAAGGAAAAATATAGATAAATGGGACTACATCAAAATTAAAACTTTTTTAAAATCAAAGGACACTATCAACAAAGTGAAAGGCAACTCATTAAATGGGAGAAAATATTTATAAACCATATATCTGATAAGGGATTAATATGCAGAGTATACAAAGAACTCTCAAAACTCAACAACAACAAAAAACCCAATTCAAAAAAGGATAAAATACTTGAATAGACATTTCTCCAAAGAAGATACACAAACAGCCCATAAACACATGAAAAGATACTCAAATCACTAGTCATTAGGAAAACGCAAAGCAAAATCACAAAGAGATACCACTTCACATTCATTAGGATAGCTAGCTGTTATATTTTTAAAAAGGAAAGTAACAAGACTTGGCAAGGATATAGAGAAATTGGAACCTTTGTGCATTGCTGGTGGCAATGTAAAGTGGTGCAGGCACTTGAAAAAGTTTAATGGTTCCTCACAAAATTAAACACAGAACTACCATATGATCCAGTAATTCCATTTCTAGGTATATACTCAAAAGAACTGAAAGCAGGAACTCAAAACTGATACTTGTACACCAGTGTTCATTGCAGCATTACTTGCAACTGCCTAAAGGTGGAAACAACCCAAATGTCCATCAACAGATGAACAGATATACACAATGTTGTATGTACATACAATGGAATATTATTCAATCTTAAAAAAGGAATGCAATTCTGATTCATGCTACAACATGGATGAACTTTAAAAACATTATGCTAAATGAAATAACCCAGACACAAAAGGAAAAGTTTGTATGATTCCACTTATATGAAGTACCTAAAGTAGTCAAATTCGCAGAGACAGAAGATAGAACAGAGGTTACCAGAGGGCAGGGAGAGGGGGAAATTGAGAATTATTGTTTAATGGGTACAATTTCTGTTTGGGATAATGAAAAAATTCTGGAAATGGATAGTGGTGATGACTGTACAACACTATGAATGTACTTAATGCCACTGAATTGTATACTTAAAAATGGTTAAAAGAGTAAATTTTATGTTATGTACATTTTATCACAATAAAAATAAAGCAGTTAGACCTCCAGATCCCCCATACCTAGCAGCTAGATGGTTGACCCCCCCCCCCCCCGCCACCGTCCACACCAGCAGAAGATTGGAGGTAATTCACTGAAGGAAGTCAAACAGGCTCTCTGGATGGAAGGTACAAAGCACAGTTGAAGGCAGGACCACCATACTGAAATGGGAATTTCATGAATACTTACATTCTACATATTAAGCCTTCAGTTCTCTTCTCCCCCTCACTTCCCAGGGTGCTGGTACCAGACTGATTCCCTCCAGCAGGGAGACCGGAGGAGTCACTCCATGGAGAATCAGAGCAGTTCACGAGATAAGACCTTAAAATACCAACATGAGGGCTTCCGCAACTGAACAGCCGAGACAGATCACCCGTCAGTAAAACCCCCAGTTGATAAGCCCACCTGTATGCACAGAATCATATGTCCACTACTAGATAGGGCAAGACAGTCAAAGATCACCTGAAGGTAGAGGAAAGCTACTAAGAGAACAAAACAAACTAGAACAGGTAACTTGGGGGAAGCAACAATTATACAAGAAGAAAGTACCATTGGAAATGAGTGTATCATTAATATCCTTAGACAGATAAGATATTGCATCCATGGCATAAGGCCAAAGTGTTATACAAAAAAGAGAGTTCTGAGAAATTAGAAACTTGATGGCAGAAGTGAAAAATAAAATGCATTGAAAGTACTGTTGAGGAAATCTCCAGAAAATAGTGCAAAAATACAGAGATATAAAATAGAAAAAAAGTCAGAAAATTAGAGGACAAATCAGGAGATCTAATATATAAATGACAGGAGTTCCAGAGGGAACAGAGAAAAAAATAGACATTACAATAAAACAATTCAAGAAAAAGTCTCTAAAATGAAGGACATGAGTTTCTAGATTGAAATGATCTGCTGAGTGCCCAGCAAAATGGTTGAAAATTTACCCACATCAAGGGGTATCATCATGAAATTTCAGAACATTGAAGACAAAGACAAGATCCTCCATGTTTCTAGAAAGAAAGAACAGGTCCTATCCAAGAGGTCAGGAATAGAATGGCAGTAGAATTCTCTGTGGCAGCAGTAGATGCCAAAAGACAATGGTGCAATGACTTTAAAATTCTGAAGAAAAATTATATCCAAATTAGAGTTCTTTATCCAGCTAGACCCTCACTTTAGTAGAGAATAAAATAAAGATACTTTTAAACCTGTAAAAACTTGGACATTTTATCTCCCATACACAATTTCTGAAAAAGCTCCTGGAGATATGCTCCACCAAATAAGTAAGGAAACCAAGAAAGAGAAGAATATGGACTCTACAAATCAGGGATTCAAGGCAAGAGAGAGGCATGATGGTGAAGGGAGATCCTTATACAACAGCTGTGCAACCACAGGTCTGGAGAGCGACCAGTGCAGACTGGGGCAGATCAGAGGTCTCTCTGGAAGGGACTTTTTCAAAAGGATGAAATTGATAGAATTCCTCATGTGTTTGAACATATTAAGAGATTTACACAAGGAGAGTTTAGGAATTAATTAGTGATAAAGACATTAAAATTCAAGCAAATTGGGGTTTCCCTGGTGGCGCAGTGGTTGAGAATCTGCCTGCCAATGCAGGGGACACAGGTTCGAGCCCTGGTCTGGGAAGATCCCAAATGCTGCGGAGCAACTAGGCCCGTGAGCCACAACCACTGAGCCTGCGCGTCTGGAGCCTGTGCTCCGCAACAAGAGAGGCCGCGATGGTGAGAGGCCCGCGCACCGCGATGAAGAGTGGCCCCCGCTTGCCACAACCTGAGAAAGCCCTCGCACAGAAACGAAGACCCAACACAGCCAAAAATAAATAAATTAATTAAAAATATATATATATATTAAAAAAAAAAGAAAAATGTTGAGTGGCCTTAGACTTGCCAAATATAAATTAAAAATAAAAATCAAGCAAATTAAAGAGCAAGGCACCTAGAGAGTCTCATATTAAGTGAAGTCAGAAAGAGAAAGACAAATACCATATGATATCACTTGTATGTGGAATCTAAAAGAATGACACAAATGAACTTATTCACAAAACAGAAACAGACTCACAGACATAGAAAACAAACTTTTGATTACCAAAGGGGATGGGGGGGAGATAAATTAGGAGTTTGGGATTAACAGATACACACTACTATATGTAAAACAGATAAACAACAAAGACCTACTGTGTAGCATAGGGAACTATACTCAGTATCTTGCAATTATCTATAATGGAAAAGAATCTGAAAAAGAATATATATATATATATATAACCGAATCACCTTGCTGTGCACCTGAAACTATCACAACATTGTAAATTAACTATATGTCAATAAAAAAAAGGAAAAAGAAGCAAAAAAAAAAAAAAAAAAGAGCAAGGCAACTATCAACTCCAGGTAATTAAAAAGTTGTACAGAAAGAAAAAGTGAGCCTAGGATATTGTGCAGTGGATAAACTCAGCTGCGACTAGAGTTTACATAGCCATAGTAAATGAAAACCCTCTAGGCAAAATTTCAATTTATCTACAGTGGGAGTTTGAAGGTGCAGTTAAGTACATGTGAGGTGGGAAGCATGGAAGAGAGCTAAATCTTCACTCTCCCATAGCAGGAAATCAAGACATGATACCTGAAACTAAAAAATCTAAAGTTCAGCAAAATAAGCAGTTGGTTATATGGTTGTAAATGCTAACTTATCATCCAGAAGAGGTGAAAAGTGGAGTAAAATGGAGGTAAAACGGAGGCAGATGGGGTCCCCTGTATTTGGCTACAAACCTTGTAGAAGCATTTAATTCTGCACGTTTAGCTTTCATAAAATTAACACCACAACATATTTTTAAATGACTGCAAAAACAAAACAAAAGCAACTTCTTCCTCCAAATAAAACTCTAGATTTTCCCATTTGCTATTCAAATTAAACTTTTCTGAGTTTGATTTCTTCATCTGTAAAATTTAGTTTTTATATGGATTCAAATAGATTGTGAATACAAAAGTGCTTGGACACTACAAGAGTTGTTTATTAATAATAACAACAACAACAACAACTTACAATCCGAAAGTTGGGAATCCTCAACATTGATTTATTTGATCATGTGTGTGTAGCAGGGAGCGGGACACGACAAGCAAAGCACTGCGTGAAACCAGAGACCTTTCCTTGAACTCACTGCCCAGTCCCTCCTCCCGCCCCTACTTGTTCCAGGTGGTGATTTATTCTTTAGCCTTTGGGGCCAAACTTTTCTGAATTCAGATTCCGGCTGTGCCACTTCTAGTTGTGTAACCTCAGACAATATCCTTAGCTTTTCTGAATCTCAGTTTCCCTACCAGGGAATAGTGAACCCTCTCTCGCCAAACTGGTGTCACAAACAAATGAGAGATTATTGGAAAGAAAGTCCTTTGCTTTGGTCGGTAAGTAATTGCAGCTCCCCAACTCCAGCGCCTTCCTGGGCGCGCGGGACACCTACAGACTCCCGCTGGGAGCGGCTCGGGGCAGGGAGGACCCACAGTCAGCATGGCAACCGGAGACGCCTCGCGTTCCCCAGCAGCTTGCGGCGGAGCAGAGAAGGCCAGCTGGCCGCGCGCCGCGAAGAAGACCCCCGCGGCATGAGGGGGGAGGAGGCGGTGACCGCGGTGGCGAGGCCCGAGGCGGGCCGCGACGGCGAGCAGTCTCGGCCGCCCGCAGGCCTGGGGTGCGGGGCGCGCGGGGAGACCGGAGGCCGCGGCCCCCAAGAGTCCCGGAAGCAGTGTGAGTTCCCTTTCAGCCTCGGACCCCGCGGGAGGGACGTGGACGAGGAGAAGTGGTGAAAGATGAACTGGGGGAAACCGGAGTAAGACTAGCTGAAGCCGCAAAGGTTTTGTAGGGAGGGGGCGAAGCTGCTGTTTTGGCAGAGGCAGGGGTGATGGTTTTGTGGCCGAAGGCATCTGGTCCATTTCCGCAAGCCCTCCTTCATAAAAGGCTACCTGAGTCCAGGTAGCCTCCAACTTAATTGGTAGTGGCATTGGCCTGGAAGGTATTGAAAAAAATTGTGTGTATATATACATACATATGATATTAAAAATATTAAATTATAAAATATATCTTAATTATAAAAATGTGTAAAATATAATATATAAGTTTTAAATATATTTAAAAATATGTTTAAATTATAAAAATGTGTAAAATGTAATATATAAATTTAAATTTTACACATAATAAAACTATGAAATTTATTTTTTAAATACATAAATGATATACACACATGGAAATATGCAGATCATTTTTGTCAATTCCTTCATTTTACAGGCCAGGAAACTGAGGTCTACACTAGAGGAAAGGAAGTGACTTGCCTACCGTCACTCAGTGCTGGAGAAATCCTTCAAACACTTAAACCCCCATCTCTTGGATTATCAGTTCATAAATTATGATTACCTGATCCTTTTAGAATCTCACAATCATGGACCACATTTTAACACACTGCTGTTGTTTCCTCCCTGCCCTGCCGAACACACAAACAACATTCAAATAACTAGAAGCAGTTCTGGTTCACAGTCACAGCCAACATGGTTGAGTCCGCGCTAGGTCGAAGTGCTCTTCCATACTGTTCCATAAATGTACAGATATTTCACAGCCCTTTGTGCCCCACAGGTCTTCAGTAGGTGGTAAGGAATGATGAAGATGAAAATAATAGGCCGAAGAGGAAGGCAAGCGTTCCCAGCCCTTTTGCAGCGCCTCCCTGATTGCCTCTCTAGAGCAGCGTGGCTTCCTCTGCGCCAGGACAACAGAGGAGCGAGGGTTGGGCTGAAGCGGCTCAGCTTCCGCTCCTCGAGGGACCACGCACCCTCCTCTTGGGAGACGGAGACCCCCCGAGGAGCCACAGAACTGCTGCCGCCTGGTGAAAGGACCTCTTCCCTCAGCATCAGCCACAATGTGCCTGACTATGATACCTCATTCCTGTTACTGTCAACAGCATGCAGAGACCTTATTTACAGCAACTAAATTCAGTATATATAAGTATTCAGTACACTTAAGTAATTCCTTACTCCGACTTAAAATTCTATCTATCTGGGAATTTTCCTGTTAAAGATGCTATAATTTAAAGGTTCTGTATTCCCTGTGACTGTAGGAGTAAAAGGTGGAATTAACCATTCACTCATCAATTTGACAACTATTGAGTCCTTTTTGCATGTCAGGCATTGGGCTGGTTGCTGGGAAATGAGTAATGAATTAAGGCAGGTGTCCAGACTTTCAGGAGCTCACAAAGTCAGGGTGGGGGGCATATGAAGAGTTCCTGCCTCAGCCTTCCTGAGCTCCTGGCCTCAGCTGAAGTAGAGACAGAATATTTACACCTGCACAAAGTACCCATTCAATTTTCAAATTTTTTTTTTGAAAGGTCTTCAATCTCTATTTTTTGGAAAGGTCCCCAGTCTCTGTACAGCTTCTACTCCCTAATCACACATCTGTTCCCAAATATACACAGATAAAATGTGGTGCTTCCCCACTGAAACATTTTTGAATTATATAGTGGCGGCTATTTGAGCACCCACCAAATCTTTCATAGACTCAGTGTTACCTTTCTTTTTTTCTTTTTTCAGTGTTACCTTTAAAATAATTTGTAGTGCTTTCACCACGCTGGCTGAACTATCCCAGTATTCTCCATTTTATTAAATCACTGAATCCAGTACAATCAGGTTAGTGTAGTGTAGTGTGGTGGGGCTATAACCTCCCTTGCTCTGAAAATTATACTTCTATTAAGTGGATCTAAAATTACATGAGCTGTTTTGACAGACACATTATATTATTAACACACATAACAAACGCAGTCTATGACATCCTTAGTTTCTCTTTCCCCCCCCCCGTCCAATTGAAAACATTTGACCCAGGCCTTTTCTGTCCTATGCTTATGCAATTCCTTTGTTTGGTCCTAAATACAGGTCGTTATATGTATCCCCAACCATCCCGTCCTATGAATTTTAGCACTTCATTCTGGGTGTAGAAGGCCCTTTGAGTCCTGAGTTTGCCATTCAGCACATAAACCGTTCACCAGGTTTGTGCCATTCTCACATTTGGTGAGTTTGCTGAAAGTTCCTATATTCAAATCAACAAATTAAATGGTGACCCCAACAGTTCCAAGTAGAGTCTCTAGAAGCCCCTGATCTGTCAGTCAGCATCTTTGGCGTGGGCGCTCTCTGCCAAAGAGAAATGCGCTTTATCAAGTGCCTTGCTGAAATGCACACACTGCACTGTAGCTACAGCATCTCCCTGGTCGGTCTAGTTTAGTAACTTGATTCGAGAGAGGTAGGCAGGCACGACTTTTAGTTTTTATGACTTCTGGAAGTTACTTTTTCGTCTATAAAATAGGAATAATTATACCTGCCCATAGGTTGTCAGGAAGAGAGATAATATATGTAAGATGCCTAGGGCACAGTAGCATTCAATAAACTGTAGCAATTGTTATTAGCCAGCTTGTTTGCTTTCTTTCTTTCTTTCTTTCTGTCTTTCTTGGAGCTGGGAATATTTGTCTATGCTAGCTCTTTACTACTATCTCATTTTTCATAGTTCCTCAAAACCTTTGGTGATTTCCTTTGTAAATTCTCTTAACAGAAGGGCTGAAATTTGTCAAGAGACTTGAACTTAGAGCAAGTGATCTCTTCCTCTCTTCTGAACTATTACAGGCTTTTCTTCTTTCTTGGCCACATTTCTTACACCCTTTTTCTGCCTGAAGATCATGATTTAACCAAAAAAGTTTAAACCAAAGTTAAGCTAGAGTAATTCTGACCCTCATTCATCTCTCATTCATATGACTCCTAATTTGGGGGAAACAAGATTCAGAGAGTATCCAACTCTGCCTTGTTCATGTCTGAGGGTGTGTTTGGGTCTCATGACCAGGAATGAACCAGACCCACAGCCGTATGCAGCAGGTCTTTTGCCCCATTAGGGTCAGTCTGCACACAAGTCAAATTTATTTACTTGTCTTCCCTATCAGTTAGTCAGGAAAAGATGACACCTGCCATAGCTTTGTGTTGGTTAGTTAGGTTTTCCATGGCTCCTTGGATTGAGCTTTTGGGCACTAAGACTAGAGCTACTGGTTCCCTGATGTTCACAAGGCTGAGTGCGCAGACATGCATATAGAAGAATCTTTCACTAATTGAACAATGCTTAGTTCCACTTGAACACACATTTGTTGAGCATCTATTATGATGTCAAACTCTGTTCTAGGACTCTAATGAACCGAACAGACAACATCCCTGCTCTTATGGTATTTATGGCCTGGTAAGGGAGACATATGGTAAACTAATAGTTACACAAATAATTGTATATACAGTAAATGAGGCTGCACACACATTGCAATAAATCAAATGAAAGAAAAGAGGAGAGTACTATGAGAAAAAGTAACCAGGGACATTTCAAGAATGTGGAGCCAAGGAAAGTTTCCTTAAAGAACTGACATTCCAGCATAGACCTGAAATTCAGGTAGAAGTTACCCAGGGAAAAAAAAAATTAGGAGAAAGGCAGTTCAGGCAGAGAAAATAGAATGTTCAAAGGCTTCCATGTGGGGATGGACAGAAGGGCCATGTGGCTGGAGCTCAGAGAGCAAGAGAGAGAAGCTGACAGGAGAGATTAGAGAGATGGAAGGGCTCAAATGACACAGCGCTCCCTGGGGTGAGCAGAAGAAATGTAGCTAAAGTACTTAGAACAAATATTCCATCCTCAACTATAGCAGTGTTGTCTTGTGGGGGCAGGTTTAGAGGACAGGAAAAAGTCCTATGTCCATTAGTGGCTCACTACTACAATTCAGGTTTATTCTTTAAAAGATGATGAGGGACTTCCCTGGTGGCACAGTGGTTGAGAGTCTGCCTGCCAATGCAGGGAACACGGGTTTGATCCTTGGTCCGGGAAGATCCCACATGCCGTGGAGCAACTAAGCCCGCGCGCCACAACTACTGAAGCCGGCGTGCCTAGAGCCTGTGCTCCGCAACAAGAGAAGCCACCGCAATGAGAAGCCTGTGCACAGCAACGAAGACCCAATATAAATAAATAAATAATAAATTTATTTTTTAAAAAAGATAATGAAATACTGCTAGACTCTTCTGTATTATGTATCTGGATTGTAGGCTCCAAGCATACATCTTTCTTATTCATTGCTGTGTCCTCTGCCCCAAATGCCTGGCACAGAGTATGTCTTTAATAAGAATTTGTTGAATAAATGAAAGTTTTCTTCAAGCTAATGAAGAAAACTTCATATATTACTTCATAACACCTAAAAGAGGTATCTGAAACTTAACCCCCAAATGTAAAGTTCCCCCCAAAACTAAAAGTTACAATGGAAGAGATCTTTCCAAAATAGAGTCTGCAGGGTGAGTCGTCTGCTGTTTGTATGGAAGGATTTGTCTCTTTAAAAAGTAGTTATTCATGTAAGTAGTGGCTAGAAGGTTGGGCAGAATTTATGATAAGTAACCAGTTTTGTTAATGTCTTTTTAGGGAAGAAATTTTTATATTGTGAGCCACATAAGAGAATTAAGGAAGTATTGGAAGAAGAACTTTATATTAAGAGAGATGAATGCCACATTAAACATCCACCTGCAGGTAATCTCAGTAACAAATGAGGTATATTTGCAAAATGGATATAAAATTGTCTGTCTGATGGCAGAGCGATTATTTTATTTATTGCAAAACCATGACTATTAAAAGAAAAATGGGTCCCTGGGAAATTCTTGGCTAATTTTATAATTATTTTGCCTATTCCAAATAAACTGTTGTATTTAGAAAAAATAAATGAGCTAGGTATCAGAATCTACATTGCTGTCCCACATTTTTGGTGGAGTTATTTCTACTTAATGATAGGTAGAATTTTTTTCCAAGTGCCTGAAAAGCACAATAACATATTCTATCTTTATCAATATAAGTATGAGCAATAACAGTGGTTCTCAAAGTTTAGACTGCATCAGAATTACCTGGGAATTACCTGTTAAAAGCAAATAACTGGGCCTCATCCATCAGTTACTTCTGAGTAACTGGCTCAGAACGTCTTTGGTGGGACTTCCCTGGTGGCACAGTGGTTAAGAATCTGCCTGCCAATGCAGAGGACATGGGTTTGAGCTCTGGTCTGGGAAGATCCCACATGCCGCGGAGCAACTAAGCCCGTGCGCCACAACTACTGAGCCTGCGCTCTAGAGCCCGTGAGCCACAACTACTGAGCCCTCGTGCCACAACTACTGAAGCCCGTGCACCTCGAGCTCGTGCTTCTTAACAAGAGAAGCCACCGCAATGAGAAGTCTGTGCACCACAATGAACAGTAGCCCCTGCTCGCCGCAACTAGAGAAAAGTCTGTGCACAGCAGCAAAGACCCAATGCAGCCATAAATAAATAAATAAATAAATAAATAAATTTTTAAAAAGAAAAAAAAAAAAGGTCTGGGGTGGGGTCCAAGAATTTGCATTTCTACCAGGTTTCCAGCTGACATTGATGATGCTGGTCCAGGGACCCCACTTTGCAAGTCACTGACCCAGAAGAATCTAAGTCATTTAAATCGGTCAAAGCAGCCAAGGATTTTATCCCACATACACATGGTATATGAGTTACATGGCCTGGGCATTGAGAGCTTGCACTGATGCTTCATTTGAAAAAAGATATGCTCTCAAGAATCCCTCATAGATGTTATTTTGAAACTGCTGGATCTCCTCATTTTCATAGTTCCTTCTCAATGATTGCTAGGTGCATATTTCATGCTTTTCAAACCATCAGGTTTTTATTGCAACCCTCTTGGGTACCAGCAGTTGCTTGAAGATATGAAAGAACTGTAAGGCATGACTCCTATACTCAGAGAAGTTGACATTTTCTGAGGAGGATTGTTGAACAACAGTCTGGTGGGACCCAAATTCACTAAGGATTCCTAAGAGAAGATGCTGCAGGCCCAGAGGTACATCTTTTCAGACTCCATGGTGTTTTTTCACACTTTTTTTTTTTTCGTATTTCTTCACTCTTTATTCGGTCCTCTTCATCTATTTATTGATCTCAATACCAGTGCCACATTGTCTTTGTTACTATAGCTTTATAATAAATCTTTTTTTTAAAATGTTTTCCCACTTTATGTTTTAAACCCAGTATAGAAACATCTTTTAAGGCTTCTTGTGTCACCCATTCTTATGGAAAGAGAGACCAACAAAATGGCTCATTTTGTTCATATAGTGTCTTGAAGGAAAGTTTAAAGTCTTAGAGTTTGAACTCTATGGATGGATGCAAAATGACCTACTAAATTACTTCTCTGAACCCCAATCTACATATACTACTTCCCTGGTGATTTAAAAAAATTGTTAAGTCCATACTATTATATTTTGTGTCACCTTCATTGTTTTCAGTGATTATATAAAAGCTGATTTATACACTAGTTGGATGTTGTATTATTCTTTTTTTTTTTTTTTTAATTTATTTATTTATGGCTGTGTTGGGTCTTCGTTTCTGTGCGAGGGCTTTCTCCAGTTGCGGCAAGTGGGGGCCACTCTTCATCGCGGTGTGCGGGCCTCTCATTGCGGCCTCTCATTGCGGAGCACAGGCTCCAGACGCGCAGGCTCAGTAGTTGTGGCTCACGGGCCTAGTTGCTCCATGGCATGTGGGATCTTCCCAGACCATGGCTCGAACCCGTGTCCCCTGCGTTGGCAGGCAGATTCTCAACCACTGCGCCACCAGGGAAGCCCAATGTTGTATTATTCTTAATGGATACATTTGATTATGAGACAGTCTAAATGATTAGGAAAAATCATTCGGTTTATAAAAAGTCATTTTTCTAGGCAGTGTTTTCAAATATTTTTCATATAAAATGGAAAATGCTTGGGCTGCATGGGGGGGCTGCATTTTTAATAACATCCACCAGAGGACGCACGAAGGTGCTATTTTAGCTTAGAAAAATCTTTCAAAGCTGAGGATTGATTCTGTAAGGTTAAGTCTTAAAGGGCTCTATTGATGAAAAACAAAAACCTACTATATTTTTTCTTTTCCTTTTCTTCTTCTTTTTTTTAATGGCTGGGAGCCCCACATCCTTGGCCAGAATAGGAAACTAGCACCCAGGGAGAATGCCACACTCTTCCAGCGTAGCACAGAGGGCTGGCAGCTCAGGTGAGCCACTGGACCTTCCAGAAGGAGGTTTTCAGTGACACACTCCTTTAAATATCAGAAGAAAGCTATGGCTTCTCTTGCTGGAAAACACACCTTGTCACGTACACCCATAATTCTGCATAAAATTCTGAGCGGCTTGTATGACTTATATCGTAGCTATTCCCAGATGTTAGGAGTAAGTATGCTTGACCCATTCATTGTCTTCATTTCTTTACCCATCCCAAATAGGCTTTTGCTTCCATGAGTGCAGGGAAATTGTTCTTTTCCAGATTGCAAATGACCTTTTTCTTGAAGGTCAAATTCAATCTCCTGGTTTCAATCGTACCATCTATTGAGGGGCATTTGTTCTGAAGTTAAGCAACTTAAAAGAGAGCATGTTTTACTTCCGATTGAGCTAATGATGACAATAATGGAAGTACCCCAAAGCAGTGGACTTAAGTTATTTCTGTCCTTTTTTCTTCTCCTTTGGTTGAATGAAATTGGTAAAAGGTCAAAAGTTTCTTCTCTTTGGGTTGCACAAAATCAACTAAAGGTCAAAAGATCCAGAAGTTAGGTTTTAAGGATGTTTAACAGAGTGAACATTACATTTATTTTAGAATACTGTTATTTGGATAGCAAGAAGGGACTCAGGAAAAAGCCGTTCAGTGAGGGACCCTCAGGTGATTGAGCTATCCCACCTGTTCTTGTGGTTCGTGTATGACAACAGTTAATAAGAGCTGTGAAGACCTTGCAGTGGCCAACATGTCCCAGGTGATTATTACTGTGCACCCCATACTTGGGTCTGGGGAATGGCATCAGTGACAACAAGAAAAATGGACTACCAAGCCTCTAAGCCTTCCCTTCTCTGGGTTTTTGAGTCCTTCTAGGTTCCTGATGTAGAGCTATATGGGTTCAGTGAGAAGGGGAGGGGTAGGTGGGTGAAGGGAGGCTCTCTAATGATGATGATGATGATGATGGTGGTAATCATTCATAATTTTATTTATTTATTTATTATATTGGCCATCATTCACAGTGTGTCTCCTGGACATGAAAGTTTTTACAAATTACCTCTCTTAATCTTTGCAACAACCCTATGCTCTTATTGAAACTGCAGAATGCGTTTTGGGACTTAGTAGAGCGTAGAGCTTGGTAGAGCTTCTGTCTCCGTGCAGAAAGAATTCAGTGAGAGACAGAGTGACAGGTAAGCAAAGAGTTTGTTAGTATAGGACACTTGTGAGATTTACAAGTGGGTGGGCAAGAGGGTGGCACGCCAAGAACTTAGTGGGCTGCAGTTTTATAATCAAAGGAAAAGTGGGGAGGGTAGACATCAAGCTTCCATCATCAGTTTCTCCTCCACATTGGGCAGGAGTATTCTTGTCCCTACATGGTCAAACTGGGACTATCACGGAGCAATGGAAATAAGCGAAAAGGCGGTTACATATACTAAAATATGGTAAATCATCTCAGGTTTCAGTTTAATGTCACCTTTTCCTCGTATTTTTGTTTTTAGTGTGAGCAGAGAAGCATGTCCTAGGAATCATTAACTTACTGGCCTCACTGGACAGGATGTGGGTCTCATTCCACCATTGTTTTATTGTTTTGGGACATGTCTCATGCTTCTGGTGCGTGGTTTTTTTGTTAAGCAAGCCTGCTTTCTTGAGTGATCATTAACTTATAGGGGTCTCCCATACTTTTTTCTTTACTTATGATCCCATCGTGGGATTAACTATTTAATCACCTACTTTGTCCCTGTACTCTGTCCCTATCATTATTATTCCCATTTTGCAGCTCTGGAAGCTGAGGCTTGGGGGAGGTACAATGACTTGCCTATTGTCACACAGTGGAATAACTGATACTTGAATGTAGGCTCATCAGAAGCTGATGTCTTTGCTCTTAGCCATTGGGATATACTTTAAAATATAAGATTATGTTTTCTTAGAGGAAAAAAGACTTGAAACTGTACTGGTAGCAAATAGTATTCTCTTCAGTAACAACAAAGTTGTCACAATCTTCTCCAGGTTTAAGTTCAAACTTGAGGTAGAAGAGGTTTCAGAGGCTTTACACATTCCTGCCCCAAGCACAGGGACCTGGATCTACAGGGTCTCATCATCCTGAAATGATGAAAAGAAGAAATGCAATTTTCTGATCAGATCTGCTGTCAGGTGTAAATGGAATTTGGGCAACCTATGGAACCTTCTGGATAAGTAAGAATTTAGCTAACATCACAATTCATATATTCTTAGTGGTTCCCTGAAGACTTCCCCCTCCTTACAACTTTTTTAAAAAGAAGAGGTAGGTTTATGAGACATGCATTATGGGACTATTGCATTCATTTTGCCATTTATTTTAAAGCTATTTCTACATTTTGAAAATTTTCTATAGAGGACCATGTGGAAATACATTAATGTACTACTTTAATGTTTTCAAACTGCAAGGGCTTTTGTATTTTTCTGGCTAAAACCTGCAGAGTTTATGGTAGTCATGAAAAATTTGATTCATGAAGCTCACTAGTGTTCTCTTATACATTTCCTTTCCCAATGAATTTCAAGAGTGTACTGTCAGATGCATTCATTTGTGTCTACATGTGCCTGAATGCATGCAAACTTAATGTTGAGTCTGGTTTGTTTATTATGTTTAGTACAAATTTAAGAAATGTGAAATATTACCCAGCAAGTGTGGATATTTTTGCTATTCATTAATTCATTCAACAAAAATGTTTTTGTACCTATAATATACAAGGAACTTACTAGACACCAAAGGCATGTCAAGATAATTACAAAAAAATAATAATAATTACGGAGCTTAGAAGTCACCAAATATAAATTTAAATTACTTAAAATTTTCTTCCTCTGAACATGTTTACACAAAGGAAGAATAGACAATATGTTTCTCAACTGGCTTTTAAAGCTCCAGGGTTCCTTATTCACAGTCCTGAGACAGCTGGGGAAACAAAAATATTTTTAAAAGGCGACCTTCTGATAGACCAGGTCAGATCCCATTGGCATCTAAAATTTTACGCTAAAATTTTCAGCGTAAAGACTTGGTTTTGTAACTTTAAAATTCAGGATAAAAACACACCTAAAAAGGTTTTTGAGTAGAAGAGGTTTGGGGGCATGAGAAGAGGAGAGAGAAGAAGAATCTCTAAGATTCCGAACTTCAAGAAAGGATTTGATTCCTTTCTCTTAGCGTCTCTCTTATGCCTGCTGCCCTTTTCCTTTTCAGGTTAAGCTGCCAACATTGAGGTCTCTCTGGCCCCATTGTTCTGCACAACCCCCCTTTGTCTTCCTTCCTCCTCCTGGAAAACATTTGCCCAGAGCTGAGAGAGTTGAATTTCCCTTTAAAGAAGCCGCTGCTTCAAAGGATATTCACACTTCTTTTTGGTCCTCTTTTCCTCCAGTTGAATATATCACTTTCCGTAATGTCTTCATGCCAATATCCTATCAAATCAAAGTCATGCTATTTTTCCCAGCACCCTCTATCCCCAAGTACAGTAAACACTTACGTATAACAACATTTTGCTTTGAGCGGTTTTTTTCCATGCATTTCTAGGCATATGCATTTACATTTCAGGTATTTTCTCTATTAAGCCATAAATGTGATTGCATCTGAAAGAGCCACCTAGATTAGACTAGTACAATTCTTCTATCTAATTTGATGTGGGTTTTCTACAGAGTTCTACCTCTGGATTTTTAACCGTTTTCCATTTACCAGACCTTCCCACAATGTGGAACAAATCTAAATCTATTTTCTTGGTTTCTCACAGGGTGTCACGGGGGTTATTGAATAAATGTTTGCGGACTCCTACGTCTGAGAGTCTGTTACCCTTTTCTATCTCTAGACGGGTCAGGAAAGGAAACTGGCTTGATGAGTAAGGGAAGATTTGGGTTAGGTATAAGGAACAGCTTGAACTTTGTAAGGTCTTGGCAGAAGGAGATTGTGGAGTCTTCCTTGAAGGTCTTTGAAGAAGAGGGAGGAAACGAATCTTGACAGATAGCTCCAGCCACTCCATTCAGGAGCCGGGAAGGAGGGGAAAGGACTGACATTCAGCCTGGTGGGTCAGGTCAGTGACTGTGCCTCTGGAAATAGAATCTGAGTCCATGCTTGTACAGGAAAATCATTGTCCCTGTAAAAAGAAAAAGAAAAAAAAAAAGCTACTATTTATTGAGTACAAAGCACTTATGTCCATTTCATCCAAATACTATAATAATCCTTCAAGGTAGATATTATTGTCATCCCCATGAAGGAACTGAGACATCGTAGATTAAAGAACTTGCCCGAAGTCATAGAATTGGTAGGTGGTAGAGCAGAGATTGAAACCCAGATCTCCTCTGAACTCAAAGGCTGTGCCCCTACTCATTGCATGGTACAGACTCCTTTAGGGAGAGATCATGTCAGTGGGTATGCCAGTGGGCAGCCTTGGATCTGTGGAGACTACTGGGCATTGACATTTGCAGCTTCAGAAATGGGAAAAACAGCTTACGGCATTTACCTGAATTCACTTCTTTGTTTGACTTGGGTCACAGTTTTCTACACAGTAGATTTTCACTAAATGCTTGTTAACTGATTCCCAGAATCTAAACATGTGATTTTAGGATATGGAGAAAAGCCCAGTGCAAATCATTACTAAACCAATACTTATTGGTGGTATCAGGATTTAGGACTATAATTTGCCTTGCACAATGCATAGACATCACATTACAAATATTTTGTTATGATGTTTTCCAGTGAGTTTACTATTTCTTTCAAGGGGGAGATTAAACAACAACTAGTTTAGAAGATTGTTGGATCTATTGAATGAATTACTCTGGTAATTTTGGGTTATGTTATCTTTGGAAATACTTGTGCTTCTAGGAGTTAAAGCAGAATCAGACAAGATTGCCTGATGAAGCCCATATATTAATGATTATTTATTCCTGATTTCTCTGTGTCTTGCTATTTGTATTTCTTAATTGACTTTTCATCTATTTCTTTAGGGGCAGGTTAAATTCATAACACTGTAGAGGTTTAATTGCATAGGGAATAATTCAGTGAATGAACTAGAATTACAGATTAAACAAAGGCTAAAGACCTTGGGTGGTTTGATAATCAAACCAAATAAACCTCCACCCAAATGGCTAAAGAAAATAATCACCAAGTAAATACTTTAGGAACGTTTTGTGCTGAAAAGAGAAGAAGCTAATAATCATTATCTTGCTTTTGAAAATATTGACAGTGGCCCTGGAAGGGATTTGGAGCATTAAAAGGAATCTCCCTGTGGGAGGCTTGAAGCCAGGACTGCCGAGCAGAAACAGTTTACTGCCACAAGCCAAGTACTATTCGAGGCACGGAGGGCTACAAAGTAAGACCTGGATACCCTTGACTTCCACCCCAAGTATGGAAGATACTGAGCTGTTTATAAACCAGTGGTGTATGCTTTATTTACAGCTCCCAGTCAAAATCCAATCTTCTTTTGACTTGCTTCTCTCAGGTTACTTGCAGTTTAGCTACATTGCCTTATTGTGGAACTTAAATAGTAATAGTTTAAGTAACCAATTTACCCCATGGATACAATAGAAGTTCACACTCTTGAGTTATACTCCTGACTCTTTCCTTTCCTTTTTATCCACGGAAGACCTTCCAGCACACAGGCTCAGTGGGGAGGAATCTTGCACTCTCCTTTCTTCTAGACAGAAGATCTGCGTTTACTAGTGGAAATGAGGAAAGGGAGAAGAGGGAATTCAGGAAGAATAAGGCAACTGCTTTGCTAGGTTCCATTAGTTTTACCCTATTTTAGGTAGGAGGCCACCAGGCTGGCCCCAGTAGACTCTTCCTCACAGACATTATGTTTGGGGAAAGAACTGTTACTCATTCCTCACTGCCCCAGCCAGCGTCTGCCAGTGATATTTGTGGCAGGATGTGGAGAAGGCAGGGGTTCTGACATGGAAGCACAAGCAGTGTCCAGATAGTGTACAGACATACAATTGGGTCTGTAAGTCCTGAAAACAGCTCTACAATTGGGAGGGAACCCTGTGCTGAGAGGAAAGAAGTGTGTAAGTGCCAAGCTTGGGTCCTCTTAACCAAGATATGAGTCATACTGGCAAATGCTATACAGCACTTCATATTCTAGATTCTTCATATATAATTATCTACTAAATCTTTACAACAATCACATGAAACAAGTACAGTTCATTTCACAGATGAGGAAACTGAGGCACAGAAAGGTTTGAATAATTTACCCAAGTCACTCAGCTAGTGAGTAGAAGTCACGAGGCACCACCAACTCTGTGAGCCAACGATGCACAGGAACTGGGCTGTCTGGTGAATCTGGAATGGGGTGAGGGCTCAGCCCAAGTGCCACAAAGGAGGGGCGTCCCCAGGGAGGAAGCCTCCAGAATATGGATTCAATAGGAGGAAAATACAGCCACTAAAGACTGCAACACAAGGTGAAAAAATAAACAAACTTATTACTTAAGGGGATTCATGTAGCAAAAAGGAACCAGTAATAGAGACCTGGGTCTAATAATAATAAAGTAGTAGTAGCCACCATTTATCATGTGCCAGGCGTGGCAGTCTTTTATAGTTATGTAATCCACAGGGTCACATGAGATGAGGGATTCAATCTTCATTTTTCACGTAAGAAAACTGAGGCTTGGAGACATTACATTACCCAAGGTACTATGTCTAGGGGGTAGTGAGGCCAGAACTACAAACCTGTTTCCATCTGACTCCAAGACTATGCTTCAAGCTTTGGGCCATCATGGCAGAGAATTCGCTCATCAGAAAACAAGGGTGGAATAGTAGTGGTTAAAGAGGTACAAATGCCAGGGCCATGGGAATGCAGGGTTAGGAACCTGGGAGTCAACTACATGCAAAATCCACAGAGATGTGAGTGACCTGAAGTAATGGTTGTTGCACCCAAGTCTGGGACACTTGCCCAGTGGGGGCTATTTATTTCAGCTTTCCACCCAATTTTTCAGGTCCCAACTCTAGTGGGCAAATCCATCATTCCAAGAAAACTCACAAAGCAATTTAGTTTAAAGATGATTTTCTAAATGCCATATTATAAGACTGGTTTGAAGAACAAATTACCTTCATTTGAAGACATAGAAGTGCAACAGATTACCCGATTTATCAATTGGAGGCATATAATAAAAAATATATGTTTGATTTTGACCATAATTACATTACTTTCATCCATACAGTTTAGGAGAAACTTATTCACAGCTCCCGCTCATTGATACTCATCCACACTACCTTCCTAGTGGCCCCCAGCCCTCTATCTCCAGCCTACATCAAGCCCTTACAGTGGTCATGTTATAGTATGTAACTGACATTGTTGTATGTTTTAGCTTCATCTCTGTAAGTTACCAGCTGCATTTTGCCATATAAACTGCTACTATCTGCTCTACAAATCACAACTGATGAATCCATAAGAATTAGCTGATAACTGATAACTGAGAATTAGATATTTCTCATTATCAATTAGAAAAGTTAGATGCAAGACAGAAATATCACAGATGAACAAAACCCACAGATAACTCTCAAAAATGGGTCAGTATTAACTCAGACACTGTCAGAAACCCAATGAAGGCGGGACCCATGTCTCTCTCACTCACCACTGTTTGTCTGGCACTTAGCACGGTACCTGGCACGGTAGGTGCTCAATCGCTATCAGTCACAAGAATGACCGCGCGAATGATGAAACAGGAAATACATACGTGTTGAATGCCTCCTGTATGTTCAGAACCTTCTTGCTGCTACCCTACACGTCTCCCCCTCCACAAAAGTATATGGTTTTCCCTCTTTGAAGTACTAAATTAAACAATGTAAACAATAGAAGGAAAAGCAAGGGAACCCATTGACTTTAGTGTATGAGTCATGAATAGTTGTGCATATCTTCTATACACGCTGATGCTTTCAAAGAGAGGTTTTCCTTGGAATACAATATTTCCAGAAACCTCTCCTATAAAGTGTACTTTAGGTAGATAATTTGGGCAATCCTCACTGCCATCTTTTTCCTATTCATTTGTGCTTCTTTTCCTTTTTCTCATGAACAACACGATCACTGTAGTTGTAACTCCTCCAACATTTAATACACGTCCTTTAAAATTTAAATTTAGAATCATGATCATCTAATTGTAGTTCTAAATCCTAAAACAGTTTTTGGTTAGAGACTATGAAGCATCTCCTGCTTTCATTATACTAACAAGACTGAGTCATTTACCTTGATCGTTTTCTTCTTATTCTGTGGCATGTAACAACAACAATAAAATCATAATATTAAAGTTGTCCAGCCCAGCACTTCTCAGGCTTTAATGTGCCTACAAATCACATAGGTATCTTATCAAAAAGCAGTTTCTGATACAGTCGATCTGGGGTGGGATGAGATTTTGCATTTCTAACCAGCTCCCTGCTGGTGCTGATGTTCAGACACTATACTCTGAGTAATGAGGGTCTAGAAGACCGAGGTTTCTCCAGTTACTTGAATCACATGGGTAGGGCTTTTACATTCTGCTCTACCAAATGAAGCACTGTTAAGAAAATTAAATCAATTTTAGATTAAAACGGGGTTGGAATTAAAGAGCATTTCCCCAAAGTAAAAACTTACTTATTTGTTCACTTATTGCTTTACTCTAGGATAAGATGAACAATTTTTCCATTGAGAAGAAACCTCTTTCTCCTGATGTCTGAAAAAACGGAAGAAACCCAGGCTTGTTTCACGGTTTAGATGTGTTTAAAAAAATGTATATTAGCCTGTAATTCCTATTATTGATATTAGTTCCTATCTATAAATTAATCCAAAGCAATGAAAGACGATTGGTAAAGTTTTGCTAAGCACCTGAAAGCAATGGAGGAAAATATATTTATTTTTAGTTATCACAGTTGGGATACACTGGCCTTCTATTTCAGCTTATTTTATTAAGTATGCCAAATATGATAAAACAAAGGCATGTTTATTGAGTCTACTTCAAGGAAAACATTATAAATGTTAACATTTCACTGTAATATAATTGTGGTCATCCATTAAAAAAAAATTACAGGTATAGGTAAAGGTTAGTAAATGAATGGCAGAGACGAAAAGTCTCTGACTCAGAGACAACCATTTTAATGCTAGCCTTGGTAGAGCTCATCCTTTCTCTAGAATTTGTCACTAAATAGTAAGGAGCCAGGAAATTTATGAAGAGATTTTAAAGGGAGGGGGGCATTTTACAAATTCTGTAATACTGCTGGGCTAAAAAGAGGTTAGTTAAAAAGGAGAAAAAAACCTTAACCTTCCTTTCCCCCCAGTTGTCAAAAGTAACATATGTACTGTGTAGAAAAATTGGAAAATAAAAAAAAATAAAGGAAAAAAACCCATCTGTAATTCAATTCCCAGAAAAAGCCACTGATAACATACTGATATATTTTTATTCTTTTTTCCTATGCATGTTTTACTTTATATGCATAGGAAATATTTGAAATCACATTGTATGGTATATATAACACAACATATAATTTCCCACTCATTAAGATATAAATGAATAATTATATTAAAAATCTTTATATGTTTGTACTATTTTTTTTTTGCATTTATTACTCTATGTTTTGGACCTTTGGATTTTTCAGATTTTTCATTTTATACATAACTGCTGTGATTTACTTACACCCCCTCACCCACTTAAAAAGTTCTTTTTCCTAGTATTCTGGTTATACACGTTTCATTCTCCTTCTTCACTTAAGCTCATCTTAAAACTTCCTCCAGTTCATGGTTCTCAAGTTTATTTCTCAGATGAATGAAATAAATCAAGTCAGCTCAACAAAGATTTGTTGACTGGGTATGTCTCTTCCCTACTTAAAAATATTTACACTGTGAAACAGTCAATAATCTCTTGAGTCAAAATCCAAACTTTCCCAGATTTAATACAGACATTTCCATTTAGTTAATACACACTAAGAGATCCTACATGTAAGCCACTTCCAGCCATCACCATGCTAATGGAACTCTCTAATCATCGGCTACTTAAAAGACAGTGTTGTGAGCCAGTGGCTAAAATGGGAGAGATTACATCTTCAATTAGTCAAGAAATACAACACCCCAAACTACCTGAAAATGGGGTAAAGCATTTACTATGCTTACGAATCTAAACTCTTAACCTCCCCCAAATTCTTACCATCAACCTTTCTGCATGTATATTAGGATGACACACAAAAGGAGCAGTGGCTGGGGAGTATTGACTTTTATTCACCCATTAGAAATGATGTCCTGTTTGCACTTGGGCTTTCAGGGTTACTTTACAAACACGTGCTCAAGGATTTCCTCCCTCATTTCCACTCTACTTCTGCCCAATACACAAGCTCCCCCCAGTTTATTCTTAGCCTTGCCACTCGGGCTGGGGCCTCTGCGTCAGCCTCTCTATTCCTGGTCAACCGATAACACACACTGCACCCTCCCCACTGCAGGACGGATTTCATGGCACGGTTTCCTTGCTAGGGCTTCTCTCCTTTCTCCACTTTGGGGCCCTGGTCCTTTTGGGGTTAAGTCCTGTTCTTTATTGCCCCACTGCACATCTTCCAAACTGGCTTCATGTACAGGGTTTTTCATCCCACGATTATTTATAATAATGAATAACGTAGAGGATGATTTTTTAAATTGCTACATAATAGGATGCATCTGTTTGGTTTCTTTTAATTTAAAAAGCATCTTTAAATGAAAACTTTTTGAAAGCCAGGGTCACAAGGACACTTCTTTAAAGTGATAAAAATCTATAGCAATCTTAAACCAATGGCTATTTTCATTATTGATGAAATACGACAGAAGCATTCTTTCTGAGGTCAGAAAAAAAATAAAAATGCTTTTTTTCTAAAGATGTTTGCAACTTGCTCACTTTCCTCCTTCATTTTATGTGCTCCTGGCTCTGGAATCTTTGAACTTCCTGGGTTCAGGCCAGGGACAGTTGCCATGGGTTGCTGGGTCACTTGTGTCATAGGGCTTGCACCCCACTTCCTAATTTGGCCAAATAGTCATGGCAAAAGTATCTGTGAGCCACACAGACTAAAAGATTAGAAGTAAAAAAAAAAAGCCAAATTGATTGGGAACACTCTTTAGTTGCATGAGATGGTGAAACAGAGCAGGACCCTTTGGTCCTTGAGCCCCATGTCCTCAGCCTGCCTTTTGTCTGTGGAAAAACTTTAGCCAAAGAATAAGTTTAATCTGAGAAGTGAGAAAATGCAGAAAAAAAAGGAAAACAGTCCAACAAGACTAAATAATAATAGTGTAGTCATTAAGCAAAGTCAAAGGAACATCTAGTTCCTTCGCAAGGGCTATAGATAATATTCTGAACCATAACTTTTGAGCTGTTTTATAGATACTGAAACCCTCACCAGGTGGAAGAAGTTAACTACCTGATGACCAGACAGTAGCCATGACATAAGCTGCCACAGTTCCGAGAACTGGCCTCAAAGAAATGGGGACAAACCGACCCTGGAACTGAAGGTTAACTGTACTTAAAACAATCAAGATGACGATGATCAAACAACTGCATGACCAGTTTCAAGATGACTGTCAGAGCTGACTGTGCTGTTTCTGCATGTAGCTCCCTCCCCTCACCTATGAAAGCTCTTGCCCACTGATTGTCTGTGGGGGGGAGTTGGCCTTTGGACAGGAGTCCGCCCTTCCCCCCAGGCTGCTGGCCTCCGAAATACAGCAAACTTTCCTTTCCACCCATTTGCCTCTTTACTGGCTTTAGACCTGCGAGCAGCCAGACCCCCACTTTCAATGGGACAAAATTTTTTGGAAAAGACAATGTTTTAGTCTTACTTTTAAAGAAATGTATCCTCTGGTTTGTCTTATTAAGATATCCTTTGTTTACAACCAAAATATTTATAGAGATAGAAATCATACAATGAGGATTTTTTTTAAATAAAAATACTATCACATTACACCTATTTTATAGCCTGCATTTTTTCACTTAGTCAGACATTATGACCATTTTCCTATATCATATATGTTTGTCTAAATCATGATTTTACAGTCTATATAGTATGTCCTGATATGACAGTACCACAATTTACTTACCTTCATGTTGCATCTGATTTTTCTAAACTTGGCATTTTAAGAAATATTTCTACCTCCTCCCACTGATACAACAAACAGGAAATGCTTTATATTTTCCTCATAGCCAAGATGACTCCCTAATCCTGATAGAAATCTGCACGTTTACACTCTAGATGGAATAAGCTAGAAGGAGTTTGGATGAAATAGGGTGATCAAGTTGGGAGTCAACATTGTCCATTTCAAGAGCCCAAATCCCCTTAGTTCCCAGAATTTTTCAGCCAGAGTCACACTCCTGCCTACACAGCACACACACGCGCACGTGCGTGCACACACACACACACACACACACACACGACAGGAGATTGGAAATTAACAGGGATGGACCTGGAGGACTTTATGCTAAGTGAAATCAGCCAGTCACAGAAGAATAAATACTGCATGATTCTACTTACACGAGGAATCTAAACTAGTCAAACTCACAGAAGCAAAGAATAGAATGGTGGCTGCCAGGGGCCAGGGTGAGAGAGAATGGGGGGTTTGCTAATCAACGGCTATAAAATTTCAATTGTGGAAGGTGAATAAGTTCTAGAGATCTGCTATACATCACTGTGCCTCTAGATAACAAGACTGTATTGTACACTTAAAAATCTGTTCAGAGGATAGTTCTCATGTAAAGTATTCTTACTACGGTAAAACTAAAAAAATTTTTTTTAAGTAAGTAAGCGACTAAATGCTGATTAAAACTGTGTGCATAGACAGGGCTTTTGACTCATGGTTTTCCCTGTACCTGGTGTGGTCCATCCAGCACCTGTACCATCAGTAACTACAGATCCTTTTTCTTGATCATATGATAAAACTATTAAAGTCATGTTTTCAAAGTGCATTTAAAGACATGGGACAAAGCTGATGTTAAAGGAGGAGAGATGACTACAAATAGTATCACAATATATAAACCATATATATATAAACTATATTATACTGGATATTCGTTAAATACCCAAATACAAACAGTGGTTATCTGGGGATGGAGTTGGGGGAGGAGCAATATTTTCTTTATCATCTTCTTTATATTTTCTATATTAAAAAAATTTTTATATAGTAAATATGTGCTGTATATATGAGACAAACACAATAAATGCTATGAAATAATCTTCCCTGACCGCACCAAGGTAATTTTATATATTTTATTTCTTGCCATGTCTCAGTTACTTTTAGTCTTGTTTTCTTACTATTTAGATGCCCTTTTGATGGTAAATGGTAATGATATCTCTTAAATACAAACCCATATTTTTTTATGGTGCCTGTACAATAGATGATGCCACCTAAAAGGACAGTAAAAAAATGTTTATGATGGCTTTATTCAAAATAGCCTAAAAATGGAAACAACCCAAATGTCTATCAACAGGAAACTAGATAAATTGTAATATATTTATACAGTGGAAAGATACAAGAAAACAAAAAAGAATAAACCATATGAGACCAATGACTCTCACAGTCATTATGATGACAAAAAGAAGCCAGACACAAAGAGAACATACTGGAGGAATCCATGTATAGATTTGGAAAAACAGGTAAAACTAACCTAGAGAGACAGAAGTCAAAATAGCAGCTTCTGAAGAACCTGAAAAAGAATACATAAATGTATATATATATAAATATATATTAATATATATATATACATATATATACACATATCTGTATAACTGAATCACTTTGCTGTACAACTGAAACATTGTAAATCAACTATACTTCAATTTAAAAATAAATAAAATAAAACAATAAAAAGTAACAGAAGACAATATGGGCAGATTTTAAAGAAAATATTGGGGTGGAGAAGTATGATTTTCTAAGTATGATATGAAAGTCAGAAACAATAAAAATGATAAATTTAACTATGCAAAATCGTGGTTTCCTTTGGGAACTATTGACTAGAAACAAGCATGAAGGATCCTGTTGTGTTTTATATCTTTATCTGGGTAGTTGTTACACAAGTAAGAGTATGTGTGTGCTGCATGTAAAAAGCATTGAGCTGTGCGCTTAAGTTTTGTGTTCTTTACGTATATCTTCAAAACAAAACAAAGCAAAACATAACATAGGAAAATTATCTTGGGAAAGAAAGGACTGCTTCTCAGAATGCTAAAAAGCAAAGAGGTTAGGATTTCCCCTGCAGCTGGGATTGTGTTGAAACTCGAATTAGGCTTTCTATATTCTGATTTAATAGTATTACCTATTTCCTAAGAAATAATATGACAATAGGTAAAGAGAAAATGAAAAAGAAAAATATACCCAAACTAATTATCCAGGGACATGGGGGTAGGGTGCAGCGTCATTGGGCCTAAGATTTAGTTGTGTCCCAACAATGTAGATTTGGATTAGCTCCTAATCTCTCTTTCTCTGTCTCTGTCTCTGTCTCTGTTTCTCTCTCTCTTCTCCACCCCTCTCTTGCTCCCTCTCATTTTCCTCCCTTCCTTCTCATCTTTCCTTCCTTCCTTTATTCTTTTCTTTCTGACTGCCTGTCTGCCTTACTTTCTTCCTTCCCCATCAACCCTTTATTTCTTTATACTCTGGGGAGTTTCAAAACAGATTTACGGCTTCAGATTGTTTAACAATGAGATTTTTGGTCCTTCTATTGTAAGTGTGCCTGGATCATTAAGCTATGTCTTTTTCCCCTGATCCTGATCTTTACTTCACTATATTCTTTCATTTAAATTCTAATTTAAAGTTTATCAAGTTTGATTCTGGTAGCCAATATTGAAAGGAAAACCTGGTAAATTAAACAATTCATACTGTTCATAACATTTTAAAAAATTCCCCATGTTGAATATAGGTTGAATTATGTCTCCCCACAATTCTTATATGGAAATCCTAACCCCTAGTACCTCAATAAAGTTGAGTTTTAAGAACACTTAGATTAAAAAAGAAGCCATGGCTCCTTGGAGGAATGTCTGATTCCAGATCTGAGGCAGGAAATCTCCAGGATGAATTTGGAGCATCTTGTACAGAAAACAGGGAAGTTTCCAAAATTAATAGGTCATATCCAAAGGACTTAGGAGCCACCGTGAAGTAATCCTCTGGCCAAAGATGGGGAAATTTTAGCATAAAAAATTTGGCACTCACTGAATATATAAAAAGCCATGAGTTCATAAGTGTATTTTTTAAATGAGAGAGCATAAGGCAAACAGCAACAACAAAGACAAAACCCAGCTTCACTAAACACTAATCGAAATTGCAAAGGCATTAATTCTTACTTACAAAGGCAGCGACTGAAAAGAAAGAATTATCTATTATCTTACCTTTTCTGAACAATTTGGTAATTTAGGTACCAAATAGCCCTAGTAGATTAAGGGAAGTCCTCTTTACAGAATTTCAGTTAATAAATGTGGAAAGAATGATAGATTAGTGAAACTACCATTTTATAATCCCCAAAGCATTAACTGACTCTGCTCATCAATGGGTGAAACCATTGGACGAATGTGGTTTTTTGTTTTTTTTAATTTCTTTGTTTTTATTTTTGGCTGTGCTGGGTCTTTGTTGCTGTGCGTGGGCTTTTCCGTAGCTGCGGCGCGCGGGCTTCTCATTGCGGTGGCTCTCAGGCTCTAGAGCGCAGGCTCAGTAGTTGTGGCACATGGGCTTAGTTGCTCTGCAGCATGTGAGATCTTCCCGGACCAGGGCTCGAACCCGTGTCCCCTGCATTGGCAGGCAGATTCTTAACCACTGCGCCACCAGGGAAGCCCTAGACAGATGTCGATGGGGGATTCCTCACTGGGAGAGAAGGCTAGGCACCACAAGAACCTGTGATTAATCTTAACATCACACAAGTGCAACAATTGGACACCAAGTGCCACCTGGTGTGAAGTTACCTGTGGCTTGATTGGATTCAGGTTCAGCTCTTTTGGTAAGTAGACTTTGTAGGTGACATACGTAATCATGAAGGAATGACAGATGATATATGGGATTTAATTGAAAACATAGAAATAAAAGAAAAATGGTTAGGTGGAGCATATGTGAGCAATCTTAATAATCGCTGAATCTTGATGAAGGGAACTGGGGGTTCATCACCTTTTTCTTTCTACTTTTGTATGTGTTTATAGTTTTTCATAATAAGTTGTTTGCAGGTATTTATTTTAGACATAAGGAAGCATTTGTTTATGGAAGTAATAGAAAGACTGAGAAAGTTCCTTCCTTGGTCATCTGTTCGAAATCAGAACAAACACAAGAGGCAGACACCTCTCCAGAACTGTTCAGCTCACAAAGGTGTTCATTTCTCTGAGAACTAGTACCCTCACTCCCTGCCCAAACCCACCTACTGACCACCACTGCTCTGGACCCAGTGCCAGACCATAGCTAATTTCACTAGAGGGACACCAGGCCCAAGGTAGTCCAGTCAGATTTTTGCTGCCAAAGACTTAAAACTGAGATTCAAAATCTGCTTGTCACACTCTGCTGTTGGAGAACTATGGAGCTAGGGAGAACTATATTCTGCCCAGTGAACTGGAGAAACACAGAAAGCTGATGGGGATGGCGGGGTGGAGGGAAGGAAGGAGATGGAGCATTCTGACAGCATTCTCTGCCCTGTAGTCCTCCTCTTGGGCTTTGTAAGAACCCCTTCTCACAAGATAGTAAATTTTGTTCAAGGGAGCTCTCTGTCACAGACTAGCCTTGGGTGCAGGACACCAAAGCCTTAGCTACCAGTGAGTTTGTCAGATGAGAGCCTGGGAACCAGTGAACATGCAGGGCATCACTGGAGACTGTCCCTCGGTGGAGGGGCCTTTGGACTCACGGAAAGGTTAAGTCTCTCATCATTTAAGGAAATTTCTGCCTAATGACTCTTTAACTTAATTACATTAGCTTTTTTTTCTTACTATTTTTAATACAACTCTTCAACTATTAAAAAAAATAGAGGTGGGTCTCTATGAGACACACTTCTTACATGACAGTAAATTTTGTCCCCCACCCTGCCCTTTTTTTTTTTTTGGTCTAATGCTGGGACTTCCCTGGCAGTCCAGTGGTTAAGACTCTGCACTTCCACTGCAGGGGGCATGGGTTTGATCCCTGGTCAGGGAACTAAGATCCCGCACGCCGCACCGTGTGGCCAAAAAAAAAGAAACAGTCACCATAAAGCTGTCTCTAGTAAGTCACTGTAATGGCAACGAAAAGAATCCTTAGTAGTACAGCTGCCTTTAGTTTTATCTGGCTTAATTATAGTACCTGCTTGGAGCACGTGTGTGGGCTAAATAGCTTCCTTCCGGTTCATAATTCCAGGTCTCTATAACTAAAGGGGATAGAGTGGAAACTTTTGGGTGGAGAGACCCAGGTGTACACCCGACCCCTCAAAAAACATTGCTTCCCTTTAACTTGAAAAACGTCTTTGATAATATGAACAAACCTTGCTTAACTATTTATAAACGGATATGAGAAAGTTGCAAAGATAGGTGTCTGAAAGAACTTTCTACCCTGATAATGACACTTGATCAGTTCAGAAGTGACAAGGCAATCAAGGAAATGTTGCCTCAAGAAGCAAATAGGCAGGGTTACTAAAGACCTGACACATCATAGCTTCTGAAGTCTACCTTTGGATTCTTCAGATCTGGAATTTCTCTAAAGCTATAATTTACATGGGTGGGTTGAGTGTGATAGCTAGCATGTCCCACAAGGGCAGAAATTTTTGTCTGTTTGTTCAGATATACCTCATGTGTCTGGCACATAACTGACATCCAGTAAGTGTTACTGCATGAAGTTACAGCCTTTGCAAGTTTTTAAGCCCAAACAAGGTCTGACCCTAATGTAGCCCTCCAAATATCAATATAGAACAACTCTCAGTCCTGTATTGCTTGGAAAACACTTGAGAAATAGCTCTGCAAGCTGATAATGACAAAGGAGTCGTCATAATATATCAAAATAAAGAAAAACTGCAGTATTTTATCTTTTAAAGGAACACAGCCAATCCTGGGGTCATCATATCAAAATCTTCTAACAACAATCCCCAAAGTTCTTTCTCAAACTGTGGACAGGGAAATGGGCCCTTGAGAGTTTCAAGGGAACGAAAGAGGCACAGCAGATTTTCAGTGACGAACAGTGAGAATGTGTGAATGGTGGTCAGGCAGCATCTACGGCTTTTATTCACATCTAATTTCTCTTCTCTGACTTCAAGAGGGGCTGTTACTCCCCTGCTGTCTTGGATGATCCTGGAAATTAAGTCTTTGAGCAGTGAGCTCACTCAAAGAAGTTCCCTTTTTTTGCAGGAGTCCAGTGGTGCCTCCAGGACAGAAGTAGTTCCTGCAGTGCCGTCAGACAGTTGGGGCAGTGTTTATTCACCTGTCTTTCTCTTTCTCCCAAGATCAAATACTTGCTGAATTGGCTTAAACATTGCTAAGGGTAAATACAGACAAAAGGTTCTTTTTGGAGTGGTTGAAAATAACATAACCAGCACTTTTATTGTGATTTCACCCTGGTGAATCTTGCAAGATTTCTGGGCTGTGGTTTATTTGGCCACGGTATGCTGGTGGTGGAACTATAAAAAGTGGCTGTCCCACTTATTCAAGAATGGTTTTTCCTTGCCATGCATAAGCAACATGCATTTACCCGTCCATTCTCACACTCTTCCAAAATCATTTGTATGTCACTAATTTTGTTGACTTTAATCCAACAAGTATTTCTTAATATTTCAAGTGCCTCAGAGCCCTTTTAGAAGAATCACAGGAACAAGTGTGATGGAACCTGATCTGACCACTTTTGTGCTCTCAGTGGCTGCTTGGAGGTAATTTGCTGGTCAAGACAGAATTCCCTGACTTCTATGGAAAAGGCATCTTCTCTCCATTTTCTTTAGTGAGGTGTGCCCTGGGTCTGTGTGAGAAGTGGGGTCAGGGCAGGGGGAGGGGAGGGGAGTCACGATCCCTTCCTCCAACTGTAGAGATTTGGGCTGCCTGCCTGAGTTAGGGTCTTGTCTTGAGCTAGGGTCCGATTGCCTTGAGTAAGGCCACACATAAGTTCTGATGTGGAGCCAGTACCATAGTAAATCCAGATCAGACGTGTTTGAGTTCCTGAGACTGTACGGAATTTGAGCTAACTCATTTGACTGAGGACCCAAGTAGACTTCAGGTGAGGTACAGAGATAATGCTGGTGAACCTGAAGAGGATTTGGGGAGGCCAGTATGATACTTACCATTTTCACCCTACACTTGTGCTATATTATTTATCTTAGTCATTACTTTTTAGTCCAAAGTCTTTTGCATACTCTCCGTGAATGAAGAAAGTGAACTGTTTCATAAGTGCCTCATGAAAAGTAAAATTAACAGTGGCGTTCATTGATTCACTCATCTATTCATTTATTTAACAAACATTTATTAAACACCTCGTATGTGCCAGGCATTGCACTGTGTGATATTAACATGCTTATTGCAATGTCAAAATAATTTCCTTTTGTGTGTCTTGTATTCCATAACTTCTACATGTGACTGCGAATAAACTCTCTTTTAGGAAAGAGTAGTTTAACAAGAAGAATGCAGAAGTAAGCCCTATAAATATTTTAAATATGGTGCAAATATTTCTGACTTTAACCAGAATTTCACAATGTACCTTTTTCTGAACATCCAAAATTCTTGCACTACCTGTTCAGTCAAGTAAGAATACAAGAAGAACTTGAGTGCATAAGAGTAAAACCCTAAAATAAATGTAATAAATTCTCATATTGACTATTCATAACAGTATCTTTTAGGGGCAGTCAATTTTTGCACTTAGATAAAAAGAAATGACCTTAAAAGTTGGTGTTAGTTTTCTTTTTTCTATCAAGGAATTAATAGGGCAATGAACAATAACTTGTGGATTGTTGTGGAATTTACACAAGTCCTAACACTTTTTAACTAACAGTGATTCCATAATCATCTGCCCAATTATACACAGTTAAAAACTTGTATCTGACAAAAGAAATAATCTCCACCTTTTTTTGCATACGGGTTAGCTTTTCCAGTTGAACCTGCTCACTGGCTGCACCCCATTTCCTGGTAAGTACGTAACACTGGGAGGAACTTTCCCCTTTTATCTCTTCAAGAAAAAAATTTGAAGTTTACTTGGCAGGTCAATGTTCAGTCACAGAAGTCTCAACCAAAAATAGCCACCCATCTGAGGGCAGCCTGGTTCTCATGCACCTGCAGCTGACCGAGCTAGGTGCTGGTGGGCAGACTCAAGGCAGTCGGAACATGTTCTGAGGCATCCCTGGAAAACAGCAACTGTCTCTGGTGAGGAGCAGTAGGAAAGACTTAAAATGAATTTTTTCCCTGGGGAAGAACAAAGCACAAGTTAGAGTTTTAGGAACCACAGTTGGCCTGGTTCTTGCCCCCAGAGAATCCTGTCCTATATTAAATTTTGGAACTGAATAGGCCATTCTTGGCCCCATTGTGCATGGAACCCTCATCTATCTTGATTAAATGAGCCTTGAGTGCTCGCTCTGGCAGCACATAGACTAAAACTGGAACGATACAGAGAAGTTTAGCATGGCCCCTGCACAAGGATGACATCTAAATTCGTGAAGTGTTCCATATTTTTAAAAAAGAAATTAAAAAATGAGCCTTGAATTTTGGAGCTCCCCTCTACACACCTTTAGCAAATTCAGGAGCCAAAAGTCCTTCTTGATACCTGACCTTGTCATCATGCTTGCGACTGAAATCCAGTTCTTCCTGTGTAATATTTTGTGGAAACTGGGAGGCCTTTAAATACACGAAAGAAACATTTGTTTATTATGACCAAATTAAAAAGAATCAGAATGTTTAACGTTCTAAATTGATTTAGAATTCATTTAGAATAATAATAATTCCTTGCACAAGGCTAGTAGACACGTTGTTTTGGCCTCTGCCCACCATCCCTTCCCTCTTCTTCAGGGAACAGCACTTCACTTTTTCTTTTGGGCAACTACCTTCACCCCACTATTAGTTCATGAGGTTTATATGGGACTGATTCCACCCCCTGGATCCAGAAGAGGGTCTAAAGAGAGTCCACATCCCCTGACCACAGTGACTGCTTCGAGAATGAGCACCCTGCCCAGGTTGGGCCGATGAGACGCAGCCTAATTTGATGGAGTTTCTGAAGCTTGTCCCCAGGGTCCTGATTAATACATGTGTAGCATTTTACACAGAAAGCTTAAGGAGCTTCTTAAGGTCACAGCAAGCCATTCAAATAGCCATCTTCTCCTGATACTGGCCCACTTTCTAGATGGGGAACAGTGATACCAACAGATCATTTCAATAATACATTAAGAGCATTCATTCATTCATTCAAGTATTCATTGAGATGATGAATACTACTAGATGCCTGGTTCTGTGCAAGAGATGGAGTTTGACTGAAACAGCCATGATTGCTGCCCAATGATGTTCTGAAAGATGTGTATATGGGCACACACAGGAGGGGCATGTAACCTACCCTGGATGTGTGCGTATGGGTGTCCAGGAAGGCTTCCTGGAGAAAGAGACTGGCTTCCTAAGTACCTCTGAATCTATTCTCCTTTAATTTTAATTTAATCTCATTCTCACAGCTACTGTCTTAGTTCAGCCTTTTTTGTTTCACATCTGAATTATAGCAAGAGCTTTCTAACTGGACTAGATACTTCTACTCTTATCCTGGTCCCTAATATCCAACTCATTCTTTAGTGATGACAGAATGATTTGTTTCTTAGCAACATTTTACTGACATATTATATACATACATAAAATTACATATGTAAGCATACAGCTTGATGAATTTCCTCAACCAAGCACACCCATTAACCAGTGCCCACATCAATAAACATGGCCACCACACCAGAAGCCCATCTCACGTCCTCTTCTGTATACTCACCTCCTCCCACAAATGAGTGTTTAAAAATACTAATCTCGGGGCTTCCCTGGTGGCACAGTGGTTAAGAATCCGCCTGCCAATGCAGGGGACACAGGTTCGAGCCCTGGGCCGGGAAGATCCCACATGCCGCGGAGCAATTAAGCTCGTGTGCCACAGTGACTGAGCCTGCGCTCTAGAAGCTGCGAGCCACAACTACTGAAGCCTGTGCAACTAGAGCCCGTGCTCCGCAACAAGAGAAGCCACCGCAATGAGAAACCCGCGCACCGCAATGAAGGGTAGCCCCTGCTCACCACAACTAGAGAAAGCCCGCGCACAGCAACAAAGACCCAACGCAGCCAAAGCTAAAATAAATAAAATAAATAAATTTAAAAAAGAATACTAATCTCATTATATTGCTCCCTTGCTTTGGTACAGCTTTTCAAGGACTCTCCACAGGCTTCAGGATAAAACCTCATCTCCTTAGCCAAACTAAACTCTTGTAATTCCTAACCTGCTATCCTGGTTCTCACTGCCTGGCCTTTGCATATGCTGCTTATTCTGTTTAGACTAATGTCTCCGCCCTCTTCCGCCCCCATTTTAATCATTCCTAATTATTCCAGGAACCACCTTCTCAAAACCTTCCAAGATCCCTTCTTCTCCATTGTCTGCACTTCTCATAGATTCTGAAAGGTAGAAATAGTGTTTTTCATCCCAGTTTCCCAGTTGGCTAAATGAATAAATGAGAACACCTGGCTTTATTACTTTCCCTTAAAGCCTTTCCTCCTCTTGCCTCCTCCCCTCCATTCCTTTTAAGTAAGAACAAACCACTGCCCGGTGAATAAATGCATATAGTTTGTAGGTAAGTCATGACTTTTTCACTGATCCAGCCACAAACTTCTGCTTGGTATCCCCTCGCATACACCAAGATATGACTGAAGTAGGGACAGTTTGTGGTCCTGCACCCTACCAAGATAAGTGGACACAATGGAAATTGATATTCATGAGATCTGAGCCATTCTGCCAGTAAAAAGTTGCTTTAATTGGAATATCTGAAGGATCTAAGGGAAAATTGGGAGTGGAGGGAGGATACAGGCAAGCAGGCTAACATTTACCAAATGCCAAACACAATGTTAGGCTCTATCTATGATGTCTTATTTAACTGAAGTGGGGGAGGAATGGGCATAAACGTATAGGTTTTTGAATTGCATAAAAAGAAAAGCCAATATGTCCTTTCCTTCCTTTGGTTGAAAAAAGTTATTCATGCATTTATAGCCTTTTCTTTCTAATTAAAAATAACAGAGTGGAGAATCACTGAAATTTCTAATTTCAAAGACAATTTGTTTAACTA
This sequence comes from Balaenoptera acutorostrata, assembly GCF_949987535.1. NCBI lineage: Eukaryota > Metazoa > Chordata > Mammalia > Artiodactyla > Balaenopteridae > Balaenoptera > Balaenoptera acutorostrata. Next base: position 72,821,817 of record NC_080072.1, read on the forward strand.
GCTTGAAAAATGATTCTATAAAAACATTATTATAAAAGCTTTTGGTGTGTAAGAGAAAGTATCACTAGGCTGATGGATACAGCCAGAGCACCTAACGCTGTCCATTCAGCTCCCAAACTGTCACTGTGGGCGGGCAGGTAATGCCACTTGAAACTACCTAAATGAAACCATTTTTATAGAAGCTTTTACAATCTGTACTTGGTTTTCAATGAAAAAGTTCTTCATAATAAATCCAAATGGCATAACATCAAAAATACCTGACAGGTTGGCCCCATTCCCAGCAAGTCTACTTCTTCCCAACATCTTGTAACTTACATGGCACTGGGCTGAGGCACCACCAATGCACCGCTGTGATCTAAAAATTCTCTCAAACTGCCTCCTCTCCTTAGGTCAACAGCCCACCCATGCCCTATTTAGAACTTTGCTGAATAAAAGTGTAATTACATAAATGAAGGCCAAAATCCAGAAATTCAAATTCAAGCCATCGAGAAAAAAACCTCCTTAAGTCACGGTAGAAGTAGATGCCTCAGTTGCTTCATTGATAAACCTGAAGAGGCCACTGTGATACCCTTTATACCCTAAACTTGGATGCTATAATATTTATCTTAGTCATCGTTTTATAGTCCACAGTGTTTTGCTGGATCTTCATGAGCCCAGATATTAAGCTGCTTCTTAAGTGCTTAGTAAAATTAATGGTGTTGTTCATTCATTCATCTCACTGAATAGGCAGGAAGTTCATAGCTCTGGTACAAAGAAAGCTATGAGCCAGCAGGCAGAAGCGTTCATTCAGCGGGGGAGCGAAGAAAAAGAACGTGTTTTCACTGCTCAGAAAACTTTCGATTCTTCTGTTTCCTCTGCTGGGGCAGTAGGCAAAGCGAATGTTCTCCTGACAGTAGGGTTTCCTTGAAAACTTGGTTTCACAAAATGCACCACCTCTGTGGGCCGCGCCTCGGGAGCTGACTGCGCTACCTGCCTGCGTCGGCGGCAGGTCACGAGGTAAAGGTCCGCTCCGCGTAGGCTGCGCCTCTGTCAGCACGTTTCCGCGGCCTCGCGGGCTCCCTCCCTCCGGCAGGCGTCGCTGGCCATTGATGGGGCGAGAGGAAGGAAGAGGATCTTCGATCCCGCCCCGAGGCTCGGTACCCCTGGGCCGCCTTCCTCCCGCGCCCGCCTGCGCTCGCGCCGCCGCGCCTTCTGGAGGGTCTCGCACCAGCTGCCGGCGCCCAGGGATGAACCGGGCCCTCACTCTGGAAGGCAAGAATCTGGGCGGCCGCGATGGAGGGCTCGGGCGCAGCTGGGAAGGAATCCCCGGCAGGCGAGAGCGCCAGCGCCAGGCCAAGGCGTGGGGTGCGCGGAGAGGTCCGGGATCACGGCGACGGCATCCGGAGTCGCGGGCGGGGCGCTGCCGGGGAGTCCGGGAACCCTGGAGGGGCCGGGGAGTGGGCGGAGGTGCAGCAGGAGGCGCCCGGGAGTGGGCGGAGGTGCAGCAGGAGGCGCCCGGGGCTTGGCCGGGCTGGTCTGGTCGGGCGCGCGGTGGAGGGGAGGGACGGGGCTGCGCTGGGCTGGGCCGCCGGGTCCGCTTCCCTCGCCCTGGACTCTCGCTGGGCGGCGAGTGGTGGGGAAGAGAGCAAGACCTGCGGGCCTTTAGATCCTGGGACCGCCCTTTCCCGCTCCAGGTCGGGCGGCGAGCAGCAACGAAGGCTGAACCCTCAGTGGCAGCATGAGAGCGGGCACCGCCGCTCCGGGCTTGCGGCCGCGCGGCGGGCGGCGGCGGCTCTGCCGGCGCTCGCCATGGGCGCGCGGTGGGGCCGGCGGCGCACTCGGCGTGGAGGCCTGAGGCTGTCCGAGGCCCAGTTGGCGCTGATGGCCGCCAGCCTGGTGTGCAGCGCCGTGGTCGTCTATGTTTGCTGGAAGCAGCTGCCGCCGCTGCCCTGGGCCTCCTCCGTCCCGCCGCGGCGGGTGAGCGTGCTGCTGTGGTGGGAGCCCTTCGGGGGCCGGCACAGAGCCAAAAGGCCGCCCCCTGATTGCCGGCTGCGCTTCAACATCAGCGGCTGCCGCCTGCTCACTGATCGCGCGGCCTCTGGGGAGGCCCAGGCGGTGCTTTTCCACCACGGAGACTTGGTGAAGGGACCCCCGGACTGGCCCCCGCCCTGGGGCGTCCACGTGCGCCCGGCGGAGGAGCAGCAGGTGCTGATCGACGACGAGGAGGAAGCCGCGGAGGCCTTAGCCCTGGCTGCCTCGGGCCCCAGGCCCCTGGGCCAGCGCTGGGTGTGGATGAACTTCGAGTCACCCACCCACTCCCCGGGGCTGCAGAGCCTGGCACGTAACCTCTTCAACTGGACGCTCTCCTACCGGGCCGACTCGGACATCTTCGTGCCTTACGGCTACCTCTACCCTAGGACCCATCCCAGCGAGCAGCCGGCGGGTCTGGTCCCGCCGCTGGCCCGGAAACAAGGGCTGGTGGCCTGGGTGGTGAGCAACTGGGACGAGCGCCAGGCGCGGGTCCCCTACTACAGCCAGCTGAGCCAGTACGTGACCTTGGACCTCTTCGGCAAGGGCGGGCCCGGGCAGCCGCTGCCTGACGTCGGGCTTCTGCACACAATCAATTATAAAGTGAAAGAGTAAAAAGGTTTTAATCCCTTTAATAACAGAAATACATGGCCCCAATAAAGAAATCTAAAAATGATATGCATGCAATGCTTGTACTTTAAATGCATAAATAAATGAAAATTTTACCAGGGAAAAAAAGTTGTTCTCTGATATAAAATGTCATCCTTTTCATCTTTATGCTTTAAAGGATAAAAAAAAAAGGCCAAAAATGTGCTTGCCTTCTGCTAGTCTAAAATCTTAATTCCAAATGATGATACACGAGGACCCAGAAAATGGTTTCCTTGAAGGATTCAGCCTCTGAATGAAACAGGCTGTGCTCAAAGTCTGGCTATATATGTCCCACAGCAATTTCAATTCAATCAGTACCACCCCAATTCTAATACACTCATATCCAATCAAAATCTCTAATTTGATCCCACATAATTTTCAAGTCCCTTCCAATTGACACACTCCTTACCCAGTTCTAGAAACCCTCTCATTCCCATTAGATCGCAGTTCACTCAATGAGGTGCTTTTTCCTGAAAATCTGTGTGATTTTTACCAAGAAAATATTAAGAAAACATTAACTTAACAAGTTGGAAAATAGTTTAAAAATAAAAACTCAAGGAAAGGATATCCCAATGTATAGTTCCCTCTCGCTCTCTCTCTCTCTCTATATATATATGCATAAATAGTGTCATTTTTTAAAACTTCTGGTAGGAAAATAACTCTTTTGCTCATGCGCACAAATTACAGAAATAAAGTGACCTACCTTCTACCAACAAAATCCTGATTCCAGTTGGAGATATTCAAGGTCCCAGAGAGAGAGACAGTGTTCTCTGGGCAGCTGGCCTCCAAATGCAGACCCATGTCCTGATGGCTCTGGCTTTCTACCGGGGCAAAGGTATAATTTGATCAGCACCAATCAAAGGTATTTGCTCTGGTTGGTCAGCCCACTTTGTCTGCGCCCTTTTGATTTTTTAAACCAATCTGACCGCGAACTAAGAGGTTGAAAATAAAAGGCGTGCGAAAGTCAAACCAAGCAAATATTAAACAAAAGAAACCTGGTCGAGCAGCAATTAATATCAAATGTATTTATAAGGTCAAAGAAGGACAGCTTATGGTTATCAAAAAGAAAAACTCATGGGAAAGATTACAATGACGTACTTTACGCACCTAGACACATAGCACTGAGACATAGAACACAAAGACTGAGAATTATGAGATAAAACTGACATATTTACAATCATGGTGGGAAGTTTTTTTTTTCAAACACCGTTCCCCCAGAAACTGATAGACGAGGAGAGAAGAAAATTAATAACGTTATAAAAGTTTAAACAATAAATTTAACAACTTTGATTATATTACCTGCAGCGACCACATAGCAAAATGCCATTCAACACATATAAAACATTTACAGAAATTTACCACTGTAAGACCACATAATAAATCTCAACAAAAATTCCATAGAATCAACATATTGAGTACCATCTTGATCAATCTTTTATTTCAATCATGAAATAAAATTGAAAGTCAATAATCGAAAAACTGAACACAACCATATTTATATAAAAATGAATATCCACATAACATCTACAACAATATCCATATAATAGCTTAAAATCTATTGATTTTTATGTTGTATGCAAGTAGTTAGTAAAACCTAAACCAGAATACCTCAGAATTATTTAAAAGAAAAAAAATATAAAAATGATAGAACAATTCAAAAAACAAAAGGGAAAACAGCCATATACAAAAATACAAATGATTAATAAAGTAGAAGTCTGTTACTTAAAAACTAAAAGAAAGGACTGGGTAATAAATTATATCGTGCTCCCTGCTAAAGGAAGGGAGTGCTCCCTTAGCGTGAGAAGCAGGTGCAGAGTGGTAAGTGGGGATGGGAGTCGGGGAGAGGTAGTGATTTTATAGAGGAGGACCATGCCAAACACCATTTTAACCAGGTCAACATCAAGAGTCGTAAACTGGGAATTCCCTGGCAGTCCAGTGGTTAGGACTCCGCGCTTTCACTGCCTAGGGCCCAGGTTCGATCCCTGGCCAGGGAACTAAGATCCCACAAACTGCGAGGCGTGGCCAAAGAAAAAAAAAGCCATAAATTACTTTAATAGTATATGTGCTTGATATGATGTGATTAAAATGTGATAAAATTCCCTCCGAAATCTTCCTCCAAAAAAATACAGAAACCTAAGATAATCATAAGAAAAGCATCAAATTCCACTAGAGGGGCATCTTACAATATACCTGACCAGTATTCCCCCAAACTTTCAGGTTTCTATACTAACTTTTGGTCAAAAACAAGGAAAGTCTGAGAATCTGTTACAGCCAAGAGAAACCTAAGGAGACATGAAAACTAAATGTAATTTGATATTTTAGATGAGATCTTGGAACAGAAAAAGGAGGTTGGGTAAAAGGTGAGGAAATCTGAACCAATGAGAGCCTTTAGTAGACAATAGCATATTGACATTTGTTCATTAATTGTCATCAATATACCTTGGGAATTAAGATGTTAAAAATAGGGGGACATGTGAGTGGGGTCGGGTCAATACTCCCTGATCCACGTGCTCAATGTTTTGTAAGTCTAAAACTGTCCAAAAACTTACATATTACTAAATATAATATGGTAAATAATAAACAGGAGAAGGCATCAATAAACAATATTAGAAAGAAAAAAATTAGAAACATAATCTGAGTTTTGGAAACAGTCTACAATACAACATGCTATAAACCAAATGATTTTATGAACCACTATGTGACAATTTTTTAGAGCACTTTTAAAAATATTTTAAATTATGAAATATAAAGTGTTCACAGACATCTGTAGAGCATATATGTACAGTTCAACAAATGACTATAGAGTGAACAGAAGTGGAGCCACTACCCAGGTCAAGAAATGCAACATTGCCAGGCACCTGGCTGCTTGACTTGTGCTCTTTTTCCCAGATTACAGCCCCTTCTGCCTCCTACACTGACCTTATCATATTCACATAGTAATTTTGGTAAACATTATAAAATTAAAAATCTGTCCTTTTTTGAAAACTTTATTAACCTTGAAGAAACACAAATGTATTTATGTACTTTAGTGTATTTTTGGTGTATTTTTTCATCATTTACACCGTTACATGCAGATGGACTTCTCTGTTTCAGGGCTGTAAAGTATTCAACCATATACACTTTCTACTGTTGATGGGGCTTTGGGTTGTTTCCACTTTTGGTCTCTTACAAACAGCGTTGCTCTGAAAATTCTCTTCAACTTGCCAAATTTTTTCAACACATTTTACCAGTTTACACACTAGCTGCATGCAAGGGTGCTCATCGCCCTTCACTTTTGCAAACCTTTGGTGATTTTCTGCCTTTTTAGTTTTAGCCGATCAGGTGAGGGCATAGGGGTAGCTCATAATGATTTGCATTTACTTGGTTCCTAATAGGGGTGAACCAATTTTTCTGATGATTATTGCCTGATTGGAGGTGCTCCTTCAGGAAGTGCCTCATCAAGTATTTTGTCCATTTTTCTGCTGGGTTGTCTGCCTTGGTAGTAGTTACATGTTCTGCTTATTAGTTCTTTACTGGGTATGAGTAACGCGATATCTGTTCTCACTCTTTGATTTGTCTTTTCCCTCTCTTTTTCATTGTTTTTGATCCACAGAAGTTTCTCTGTACCTCCAACAGAACAAATATTATTAAAAATAGCTAATATATGGTGACTATCTAATGCCAGACACTGTTCAATGCACTCTGCATAGAATAATTTATTTATGCCTTATCTTCATAATGACCCTATAAGGGAAATCCTATGAACCCTATTTCTCATATGAGGAAACCGCATCAAGGAGATATTAAGAAACTTGCTCAAGATGACAGATCTAGTAAGTAGGGAAGTATTCAAACAACAATCTCCATGATGATTCCTTAAAAGAAGAACAAAGTGGGGTGACTTCTCCTTTACCGAACTGTGATATTTGAGCTTCAATGGACAAATATATCTACGTACAAAATAGAGAGGCCAGACACAGACACATGGATATGTGGGAGTGTGCCTATGATGGAGGTAGTGTAGTGGTAGTAAACCAATGGGGAAGGATGGGCTATTTAATATGTGGTAGTGGCAGTGGCACTATTTTGGGGGGTGGAATTGGAGCTTGACCTCATACAACTTACCTAAATAAATTTGAGGTGCATTACAGACGGATACAACAGAGAATTTTAAGAGAAAATATTGAAGAATGTCTTTATGAACTCAGGGTGGAACAATGGCTTAGAGAACCAAAAGCACCATGATGGGAATGTCTGATATATTTAAATGATTCCAAACTAATGACTGTGATGGTTAATTTCACATGTAGACTGGGCTAAGAGATGCCTAGATAGCTGGTAAAGCATCACTTCTGTGTGTCCTACATTGCTCTTCAGGGAAGAGATTAGCACTAGCATCAGTAGACTGAGTAAAGAGCGCCTTCACCACTGCAGGTGGGATCACCCAAACCACTGAGAGCCCAGATTCAACAAAAGAGCAGAGTAAGGGTGAATTTACTCTCTCTGCTTGAGCAGACGCATCCGTCTGCCCTTGCTTTGGGACACCTGACGTGGGCACTCCTGGTTCCCAGGCTTTCGAACCCAGACCCAACCATATTCCCTGTTCTCCATCTTGCTGATGGCCCACCTGACAGATCGTGGGATTCCTCAGCCTCCATAGCCAAATGAATGAGTTCCTCTACTAAGAGCTATACACATATGTCCTACCGGTTCTATTACTCTGAAGAACCCTGACTCATACAATGACTTAAAAAATTAAAAGAAATTACAGTCTAGGAGAAGTTTGTCATCATACATGAAATAGACAATGAATTAGTATCCTGAATATCACATAACTTCCACATAACAACAACAAAAAATAGTCAAACCAAAAAAAGTAGGCAGAGCTTTAGAATAGGTAATTCAGAAAAGAGGAAATCCAAATGGCCAATAAATACAAGAAGATGTGCAGGATCACTAGCAATCTGAGAAGCTATTCTCTGCCCATTTCGATTAGGTCTGACAATATAAAAAAGTGGGTCAAGATAGGGAGAAACCAGAACTCTCCCACACTGCCAATAGAGGTGGAAATTGGAGGGCAAGCTGGCTTTTCCTAAAAAGTTAAAAGTGAACATAAATACAACCCAGTAATCCTATATACAAAGCTGTTCTGTAAAGCATAGTTTGAAATAACAAAGATTTGCAAATAACCCTATTGTCCATCAGCAGCAGAAGGAATAAAATAAAATAAATTACACAGATCTAGTTGACTTTGTTGAACTGACTAAGAACTATAGATAAGAAAGTCTTTAGATCTTGTAACTGTAATATTGACTTTTTTAAAAGTTGATGGTGCGGGTATGTTGTTTAAACCACATGACATACTACTTTTCGATTTCGTAGCCTTTGTCTACAAACTTTATGAATATACAGTGGATTCGTGTTTGTTATTTCTCAGGAGTGGAGAGAGGCCTAAGAGAGATCGTGGCAGTGAGAACAAAGGTGGCTCTATCCTTGCCTTTATGTAATTGTCATTGTCAATGTCCCTTGCTTTTCCAAGATTAAGTATAGCAACAACTTACTGACCATGGAAGAAGAGCTGGATCTGGGTATCTTTTCCTGAGAAGAGTGGTCCAGATTGTGAGTATCTAAATGAGTGTGCCGGTTGACTTGAAATAAAATAGAATTTTCAATAGAATTGCTTGATGAACCCCCTTCATCACCACCCCCAGCTCCTGATCCTTTCAAGAAGACTAATTTTTTTTTTAATGGAAGTATAGTTGATTTGCAATATTGTGTTAGTCGCAGGTGTACAGAATAGTGATTGTGATATACATATGTTTTCAGATTATTTTTCATAATAGGTTATTTCAAGATATTGAATACAGTTCCCTGTGCTATATAGCAAATCCTAGGGGTTTTTTTTGTTTGGTTTTCGTTTGTTTTGTTTTTTTGTGCAAATCCTTGTTGCTTATCTGTTTTCTGTACAGTAGTGTGTATCTGTTAATACCATACCCCTAATTTATCCTTCCCCTGCTCCCTTTCCCCTTAGCTAACCACAAGTTTGTTTTCTATGTCTGTGAGTCTGTTTCTGTTTTGTATATAGATTCACCTGTATTGTTTTTTAGATTACACATGTAAGTAATCTATTTGACTTTTTCTGTCTTACTTACTTCACTTAGTATGATATTCTCTAGGTCCTTCTATGCTGCTGCAAGTGACAATATTTCATAATTTTGTAGCTGAGTAATATTCCACGATATGTATATACCACTTCTTCTTAAACTAATCATCTGTTGATGGGAACTTGGTTTGTTTCCATGTCTTGGCTATTGTGAACAGGGCTGTTATGAACACTGGGGTGCATGTATCTTTTCGAATTAGAGTTTTCGTCTTTTCTGGATATACGCCTAGGAATGGGATTGTTGGATCATATGGTAGCTCTATTTTTAGTTTTTTTAAGCAACCTCCATACAGTTTTCCATAGTGACTGAACCAATTTGCATTCCCACCGAAAGTGTAAGAGGGTTCCCTTTCATCCACACCCTCTCCAGTATTTATTATTTGTACACTTTTTGATGATGGCCATTCTGACAGGTGTGAGGTGATACCCCTCTGTGGTTTTGATTTGCATTTCTTTAATAATTAACGATGTTGAGCATCTTTTCATGGGCCTGTTGGCCATTTGTATATCTTCTTTTGAGAAATGCCTACTTAGGTCAAGAAGACTAATTTAGGAACCAGTATACTGGTAAAACTAAACTGTATTTTTCACATTGCTTCTCTTTATTGGGCAAAGGAAATTTTGTTTCAAGTATAAAAGTGAGTGAAAATATAAGGAGTGTAGTGGAAGAAATATTTTCTGAAATTTATTTTTGTTTCTTGGCCTTCAAATCGCCCAATTTTGTTAGCCTAGGCTATTTGGAGCGTGTATCTGCCGGGAAGAGATTGTGATATCCCTGAAATATAACAAGGAAAATTTCAGTTTCTAAAATTTAAAATAGCAATATGAGCCAGGCTACTGTCTTCATAGAGACTTTTCAGAGTTCCCTTATTTCTCTGCACTGCCATATCCACAATTGACCTAAATGAAAGGACCAAAAGCCCTCAAGATCTCTCAGTTACTTATCACATGAATGTTTACTCCTTGCTCATATGAGATCTACTATGGTCCAGTTGCTCTCCAGGGCTGCTGCCTTCCCAGTAATTCCAGTCTGCTTCCATCATGCGGTTCCACCATCTCAATACAGGGCTTAATCATCTTTCCAGCCAAGCATCCCACTGCCATCCTCCACTGAGGAATCTGAGTTCAGGCTCTCAGCTTCAGTTTTCCACAGAATATACTACCACAGTGTTGCCTAGCTGCATGGTGATAGGGATGAGAAGTGGGCTTTTGCTACTCCTCAATCAGACCTTCAAACAAGCCTTACTTTTTCATTACTGCTGTCTTTACTTTTACATGGTGCTTCAAATTCCAGAATCTTACTGAACTTCTGTAGGGGAGAGCTGGAGGGAAGACAGATGTGGTTTGATTCTCTGAAATGTTCCCTTCTGCATCCAAACTATCATTTTCAATTTCCAAAATTTATTCTGAGTTTGGCCACTTCTGTGCATCTTCAACACTATGGCCTAAGTCAGTAACCATCAATTCTCACCTGCATTACTTAGATGTTCTAACTGCTTCTCCTGCCCCCAAGGGGTCCACAGAACAATTAAGGTGATTAGTTAAATATGTAAATTATATCATGTCAAGTGCTGTTTTAAACTTCCAATGACTTCTGATTTCAAGTTGAAAAAAACTCAGATATTTAACATGAGCTACAAGGTCCTGCATACCCTGGACCCTGCCTCTCCCTTCTCAGTGCCCCAGACACAAATGAGCTTCCTCTCTATCCACACAATAACACCAAGCTCTATGTTAGGGCTGTTACACTTGCTGTTTCATCCTAGTGGAAATCAGCTCTGGACCTTCCTTCTTGTCACTTGGGACTCAGAAAGGTCTCCTGCTCTACGAAGTATTCCCTGCCCACCGGAACCAAACTGCCCATTCTGCACTAGCATCCCATCCCCTTTCGTCTCTTCACAGAACATATGCCCACTTGAAATTGTCTTGTTCCTTTATTTGTGGATTTGTTTATTGGGTTGTATCAATGACTTAACCATGTGAAATATACATACAGCATTGAGAAGGCAGTGGTGACTTGCAGAGAAGATTTTCACAGGCTGGCACTTATTGTCCTATGTTTGCTCATCTCTCCTAGCAACTTGGATCAGCCAAGTGCCAGGTGATTTCCACCAAGTCATCCTTCAGATCGGGCTGCAAACCAAATCCCCCAACCGAGCCCGCCAGCTGGAACCCAACAATCAACCCCAAACTCGCTCACCAACATCACACAAGGCAACCAGCTCATAAAAATAAGATTTGCTTGAAATGTTTTGGTATAATTATTAAGAAAAGTGCAGAAAAAACGACCACCTGTCAGTTGACTGACTGAACAACACAAAAAATAAAGTCAGATTTTAACATTCTGGTTACCTTTAATATATTTAATAAAGTCAGATTTTAACATTCTAGTTACCATACTGGCAGAGAACACATTTTCAATACATCAAAGACTCAGAAAGATTATCAATTATTATCTTAGTCTCTACTGACCTAATTGGTCAAAAGGACCTAGTTTGGCAAGAAAAGTGGGAAGAGAAGGGGGAAGAGGAAAAGGAGAGAGACTGGAGGGTAATCAAAGCCCAGGGTTCTTTAGAAGTTCAGCAGCATCCAGAGCTGGCCCACAGGATGGGAGTGTGAGGTAGATTGGGCTCTGGCGACCTCAGCAGGACCTAGTTCCCAGAGACACTGGAGTGTCCAGTGCATGAAACCTCAGTTTGTGACACAGGAGTTAGCAGTGTCCAAAGATTCCAGGGTCTGGAAGGAAGAACAAACTTTGGAGAATTTGGTAAACACCACGGACCCAGCCCGTCCAGCGGCAGCACAGGAGGCACTCTCACGCAAGACTAGTGACCTGCAAATACCCAAAGCTCTGAAATGGAAATATGACCAGTCTCAAAGGATCCCCACGCAGGAGCAGTGGGGTAGAAAGGCATCCCCTGGGCTTAGGGGACGGGGCCACAACCACAGCCAGAAGCCGTGGAGGGATGCTGGAGCCCAGGGCTGAGCGGGGCGGCGCTGTCCGGCGAGGGTGCATCCAGAGGCAGGGGCTGAGCCTCTGGGTCCTGATCTGTGTCTAACGACAGCCTCCTCTTAGCCCTGGGGGGAGCAGCTGGCTCCTCAGTGCCCTGTTCCCAAGGACGACGACAAGGGCCACATCTTCCAGCTGGGTGGCGATCCGGGGCGGATGGACCTGGGGTCGGCGGCTGGGACGGGCCGGGCTCCCCGGAGGTGCTGGTGGCCGCATCCCTGAACTGGGCGGCAGAGCAAGAACCCCGGGCCGGCGAGGGGCGCCGGGACACAGAACGCACAGGGACTCGGTGGCTGGTCCCACCGCCCGCGGCTACAGCCCTAGGGGGGCGCAGAGCGCGGCGGGGCAGGTGGTGCCTCTGGCCAAGAGCGGCTCCCCCGGGCGCGCGGATCTCCCTCCAGGCGTTCAGGACCTGGCTGTCCGGCGCCGTGGGCTGCGTGTGGTCCACCACGGTCCGGTCCTGCCCGCGTTTCCACAGCTCGTAGCGCTCCGGTTGCAGGATGCGCACGAAGGCGTCCATGGAGAAGGCGACCCGGGCCTCCCCGCAGCTGCACTGCAAGGCCACTTTGCCATAATCGATCCAGCGCGGGGAGGCGAAATTGATGGCTTCCGCGCAGTTGAAGCCATGGTTGAAGCCAGAGTGGTAGCCATAGGGAAAGGTCACCATGAACTCTCCAGCCTCCTGAGTGACCCGATCGAAGGGGATGCCGTTGTCCTTGAGGACCGTGGGCGAGATGAGAGCCACCTTGTGCCGCAGGAAGGCCTCACAGCCCCGCGCGCTGCCCGGGAAAAGCTCCCTGGCCAGGCGTTCCAGGCGCCGGCCGTGCTCCGGGGGCACCGCGTACCACGTCTTGGGCTCCCCGAAGTGCAGGTAGTTGATGCTGTAAAGGTCCATGTCCTCCGTGTGCCAGGCGAAGGCGGTCTTCCACATGCCGAAGTACAGGTACGGGGTGTTGACGCCTTCGATGACCACTCCGCACTCCTGCTCCAGCAGGTCCTGAATGGTTCCCAGGTGTCCAAGGTTCCACTGCTCCGTGTTTTGATCGAATAAGGAGCCACTCACGTCCGCACCATATACTGGTGAATCATAGAGGCGTGTTTTCCAATATTTTCGCTCCAGCTCCTTAAAATCAAAGTGTGCTGGAGTCCGGTATTTTGCACTATTTGCTAAGTGGTGGTACTCACCCACGGTCATGGCTTTCTTCTTTTTGTGGTATTGAGTAAACACACCTGCCTGCCCAGAAGTCACCTGCTGGAGGGGAGCGGCTATTAAGATGTCATTGATATCATCATAGGTCTGTCTGGCTTTCCAGTCCTTGGGTGGAATGATCTTCGCCACGCCTGCTCGGTGTGCACCTTGGGATTCCATATAAGCAATGTATTTATCGAAATCATTAAATTCTTCTTTGGTTGGATGAAATACCATTATTCTACAACTTGGGTTCCGGGCCCAGTTGGACCTAGACTTCATAGCTTTCATTAATAAGCAGGAAACTCCCAAGTTCTGATGTGTGTTCTGGGCAGGTGAGGATGCTGGAAAACACTACTTTTTCAAAAATGGGTTGGAGTATATCAGCAGGAAGCCCCAGTAGACTTTAATGCAATGAGTTGATAATATTTCGTAGGCTTGCTGATTCTCCAGGGGACTCCACGCTGGGCAGAAGCCTTGCTCAGGACTGATGCCGGCTGAGCCTACAAGTCTGTGATGCCCTTGGTTGACACTTGGCTCTGTCCTCTTGAGATCTCGTGAATCACCCAGCCCTGGCTGGGTATCCCAAATGCAGTGTCTTCAGGGCAGAATTGAAAACAAAACCTAAAAAGAAAAAGAATAGAGACAGGTTGAAAACTGATGGTTGGAAATAGTTACAAGGCAATTAGAAAGAAAACACCACCATGGACTTTAATTGCATATTCAAATAAAGGCTAAAATTTCATAAGTTTGACAATACAAGAAATGGTGTTGTTGTGAACAATGGAAATTCTTGTACTCTAGTAAGGAGAACGGAAATCATTACCTTCACTTTGAAAACCTATTTGGACAGTATCCACTAAAATTGAACTTACCCATGTGCTATGATTCATGCCTAGGATATGTGTATGCCTGTGCAATGAAAGTCAAGTCCAAGAATGTTCAGAACAACATGATTTCAGTAGTCAAACACTGGAAACAACTCAAATGCCAGTCAACATTAGAATGGATAAGTACATTGTAGTATATTCATACAATGGAATACAATACAGGAATGAGATAAACAAAAACTACATGAAAACAAAAGAATAATTCTATAAACATACTACTGAGCAAAATTATCCGGACTCAAAAGAATACCTATTCTATGCTTCCATTTATATAAAGATAAAAAGGTACCTATAAGATGATGATATTTTTTGGTACCAACATAATGTATGTTAAAAGTCAGAGTAGTGGTTACCTTTGTGAAAGAGAGAGGTTGTGAGTGGGGCTGTGAGGAAGTCTCTAGAATAATGTGAATATTCTGTTTTGAACCCAGGTACTGGTTACACAGCCATCAGAGCGACTCAATGTCATAATTCTTCAAGTTATGATGATTTTCACAAATTTCTATCAAATAAATTTTTTAAAATTTATTTAAATTATTTAAATAAATTTAAAATTATAGTTTAGGGTGAAAAGCATTAAAACAGAATGATATCTTTCATTGTACAAAAAGGAAAAAGAAGGGTGATTGAAAATATATGAACTAAACATTCAATTGAAGAAACTATAAAATAGAAGAAGAGAAAGAAGGGGTAGGCATAAAAAAATAACAAAGAATAAAGACAAAATTAATGGAAGAAAACACATACAAGACAGAACACTGATGACCAAAAATATTCTTGGAAGAAATTAATGATAGCAATAAAGCATGGGCATAACTGAGCATAAGAAAGAAGGGGAAAATAAACCACTAGGAATGAAATAGTGCACAAAAGAATTTTTAAAAGCTCGAAAGAGAATCTTAGGAGAAACTTGACAGCAACATTTTCAAAAGATAAGAGAAAATAATAAATTTCTGGAGAGGAAACATATCCAAAATGGATGCAAGAAACACCAGAAAGCTTGAATAACACCCCAGTATAAGAAGCTGGTTCAAAGTATGACCCCTGAAAGTCCAGGAGACGCATCATTTTGCATGTGAATCTAGAAAAGTTTCAAGAAACAGTTAACTCTTATTGTGCAAATTGCTTCAGAGTATAGAAAAAGCTGGAAAGCTACTCAGATGAGGCTATTCTGCTCTCTGATAGCCAAAGGAAAAAAGGACAATAAAAAATAAAGCTACAGGCCATTTTTGTTTATAAGCATAGAGGAAAGCATAAAATGGAATGTTATCCAATGAAATGCAGCAATATAGTAAAAGAATAATACATGATGACCAAATAGAATGCAAGTATGATTGAACATTGGAAAATTTAATGATATAATTCAGAATATTAACAAAGTAAATGAAAAATATCATCATCTTATAGGTACCAAAAAAGCATTTGATGAAATGGAAAATCCATTCATGATTTTAAAATTCTTACTTGCAAAGCATCAAGAGACACTTTTTTTTGTAAGATAAAGAATTTCAAGGTAAAAATAGCAATGATCATTCTTAACAGTGAAACAAAAGTAACATTCTCATTAAAGTTAGGAAAAAGAGATGCATCAGCATGAAAAGCTGCTCAATATCACTAATTATTAGAGAAATGCAAATCAAAACTACAATGAGGTATCACCTCACACCAGTTAGAATAGGCATCATTAGAAAATCTACAAACAACAAATGCTGGAGATGGTGTGGAGAAAAGGGAACCCTCTTGCACTGTTGGTGGGAATGTAAATAGATAGAGCCACTATGGAGAAGAGTATAGAGGTTCCTTAAGAAGCTAAAAATAGAATTACCATATGATCCAGCAATCCCACTACTGGGCATATACACAGAGAAAACCATAATTGAAAAAATACATGCACCCCAATGTTCATTGCAGCAATATTTACAATAGCCAGGTCACGGAAGCAACCTGAATGCCCATCGACAGACAAATGGATAAAGAAGTGGTGGTACATATATACAATAGAATATTACTCAGCCATAAAAAGGAACGAAATTGAGGCATTTGTTGAGACGTGGATGGATCTAGAGACTGTCATACAGAGTGAAGTAAGTCAGAAAGAGAAAAACAAATATCGTATATTAACGCATGTATGTGGAATCTAGAGAAATGGTACAGATGAACCGGTTTGCAGGGCAGAAGTTGAGACAGAGATGTAGAGAACAAGCGTATGGACACCAAGGGGGGAAAACCGCAGTGGGGTGTGGGTGGTGGTGTGCTGAATTGGGCGATTGGGATTGACATGTATGCACTGATGTGTATAAAATTGATGACTAATAAGAACCTGCAGTATAAAAAACCAAACAAACAAACAAAAAACAACTAATACTAAACTTTTTTTGGGTTATTTGTATGGAAATATGTTAATATAAAGCTTTCAGACATTACATGAAATTTCCAGAAATCTTATATCTTCTGGTCTAATGTTATAAGTCATAATTCTAGTTATTACTTTAAAATGTATATCTCAGAAATAACAAAATTTCCTTGTCAATTGCATTATTATGAACTTTCATCCAATCTTTAACCGTGGTCATTTTCAAGTCTTTTGTTATTTACAGACAGTTCTGGGTGTTCTCTGATGCTTTTGCAAAAATGTTCCTATAAAAGGGTCTCATCTTCAAGGAATTCATGGAAAAGACTCTGACAAGTACAGGTTTCTGGTAACTGACTATACTGCTGAACTGAATGAATAAGCATGTTCAGAACACTAATGGAAAACTGATGAATTCATAAAAGTGCTAACAAAAGATCAAGATGAAAAAAAAATTAATTACGTGGGACTGAGTCAACTTATGAGGATGATTTAATTTTTGTGACTTTCTGTTTGAATTAAAAAAAGAGAAATCCCACAAGGACTCAGAGGCAAAAAATATACAAATCAAATTCCACTGCAAAGTAAAGGAGCTGTTACAGTGGAGAATTACTGGACTGAATCTCAATATTATGACATAGTATGAGTGAGTTTCATGTTTGGTAATTGCAATCATTGTTGCTTTTGTTGTGGTCATCCATTTACAATGCTTGGTGTCAGTTTATTTATCCCTTATAAAAATAAAATACAGTGTGTGTGTGTGAAAAGAAAAAAACATATTGAAAACAATGTGAAAAATAAATCTCACCATGTACACTCCACTTTCCACTTGAACTGTGTAGAGCAAATGTAATAGTTATGATTTAGGACAGAAAATATATGTGTACAAATAAGAAAACACAAAAATAACCAAAGCAAACTATCTCATTAACCCAATTTCAAGTGCTCCCTTATTACTGTTTCCTAATCCTCTTAAGCTCCCCTAATTTCCACCATTCAAATATTCTCTCTCACTTTCCCCTGTCCTCAAACTTCAGGCGCCCCTATTCCACCCCACTTAGAATCCTCCGAATGTCCGAGAAGTCCCTAAGTGATCTGGCCCACCAACACCTCTTGACCTCACCCCTTTCGACCCTGCTCCTTGCTCTCTCATTCCAAACACATTCCTGGCTGTGTCTCAAAAAAGGCCGCTATACTCTTGTCTGATGGTCTTTGCACCCAGGCAACTCTCAAGCCTCAGCCCAAACATCACCTTTTCAGGGAACTCTCCTCTGATTGTCTTGCTTTGGATAAAAGTAGAGACGATTTTCCTTCCAGGAAAACAGGTACTCTCTCAACAAAACATTTCCAAATGAAACTTGAACTGATGGGCAGTACCCATGTATCTCTTCCAGATATACTGACATCAGCCCCATGGTAACTCCAACGTTCCTGATTGCATCACAGTGGAATCCAACTGGCTCTTCCAACTGTCTACTAAAAGGCCTCCTTTTTAAAGTTATCAGCCCACAAAACACAGGTATTTTACCTGAAATTTTTCCTTTAAGATTTCTTACAAGAAAATAAATCAGATCTAAATATTATACAAATTTCAGGGTCCTTTTAGGTCCAGAGGGATTTCCCTGGGAAAGCTGCCAGAATGGGAGGAGCTAGCACAGTTGTCAGGGCATTAAACACCACTAGTATTGGGTCAGCACAAGAACCAGGGAGAGGAGAAGAAAACCATGCTACAGAAATTGGTGAGGAAGAGCTCAAATGCCTTTAGAGAACAAAGGCATTTAGTCTTCCTCACCCTGTAGTCTCCCCAATAAGACTTCGAAAGATCAGCTTGCCTGCCATTGTTCCAAGTAATAGAAACTCCCCACATCTCCTATGGTCTGCAAGAGGTGCCAGAGGTCCCTATATCTTATCTGGGGTCCATTCAAGACAAGAGGAAGCTGGGGCTGGGGCCCAATCCTCTAGCAGCCCTCTCCCCAAAGAGGTCAGCACAATTGGGCTTCAACATAAAACATTTCTCCTTTGGATCTGGGATCAGGGACAAAAAAATAGCCAAGGAAGGGCTTGCTCTCTGTGACCCCTGCTGGTAGCTTTTGTAAGAGTGCATCAAAGGAATGTTTGCTGCAGACCCGAATACTGGTGGCAGGGGCCCTTTGAGTGAGCGGTAGTAGCTCTGTGTACCTCTGCCCTGGAGCCTCATGCACCATGGAACATGCAGAAGGTAGGTAATGGAGGATTAAAACACTCTTCTCTTTTTCCAACTTTAATGTCAAAGGAAAAAAGAAACAATCTCAAGGTTTCTATAGAATTTGTTGGTAATAAATGGTGGGGAGGGGAAGTGGTTGACAATCTAGTTCATCCTTGAGGGAGTGTGACAAATGCAGTTCACTTAGCCTCTAAAGATTGGTTGGAAGTCAAATAATCTCTCTCTTCCTATTCCAGAAACACCTGATGAGCACTCAAGGGCTCCCCCACCATTGTCCTCTTTTTGTTTCACAGGTGCACTTATTTCATCTCTCAGAAAATACTAAAACCAGACACATATTGAGAAAGCAAGCTTCATGTAATAATCCTTATGCTTAAAATTGCCATTGCAATCTAGTATTTCTGTTGTGTTCTATTTTGTTCCCCTTTAAAAAATATGCTGCTGGTAACCCACATAGTTGTTTCTATGACCCACTAATGGCTCATGTCCTGCAGTTTGGAAAGATATATTCTATAAATCATGTTGAGTCTTTTGATCTTTCAATGGCGGAGACACAATCACATTTGCTTTCTGGGCAGAAATGGGCAGACTGGAGTGGCCTAGAATGAATGAAGGAAAACATTTATAAAGATCCAGATGAGAGATGGTACCTTGGAGTGGGGTGGTGGTTGAGACAGAAGCAGAGTGCCTCCTAGGGTGCCTTCACTCACATCTTATTATTTAATCTTATTTCCTCAGTGTGCCACGTGGGGAACTGGACCAGTGCATTCAGATGCTTGTCCAAGATGGCATAATCAGTGAGTCCTGAGCCAGATTTGAGCCAGGCCCATCTGCTTCCTAAGCCTGGCCTTTCCTCTAAGTCACAGCAAATCCATGAGGTTAGCCTATAAAATAGGAGAGAAATTGTCAGAAGAGCACATTTTGGAGCTTAAGAACCAATTCCTTGGAGGCTTCAATACCTGAAAAGTTTGACTATGTTTGGCCCCTGAAATGAAACCTAAATTTATTTCTTAATTAAAAAAAAACCAAACAAGACACATACAGTGTGATGTCACAGTAACAACTAGACTTGGAGTCCCCTTTGATCTGGAGTTGATGACCCTGGTCACGTGGTACTTGTCCCTCCGCCAGGTCATCCTTACCCTTGTACACCTCTGCCATGTCCTCCATGGCAGGCTGTGAGGATTATGGTTTTCATGGGATTTTTTAATATTTATATTACTATCTAGGATTATACATGTTCCCCAATGTCGATTCATGTTGTCAACTCTAAACACAATTAAACAAGGAGAAATCAATCCCTCTCTTTCTCATGTTCTTTATATATGCTCTATTATGCTGCTTGTCATGTAAGGGTATTAATCATTCCTCTGTCTGTCTTCTCTACTAGATCATGTACTTCGCGGAACAGGGTGGTCCCTTCTTAGTCTCTGGGTCCCATTGGCTACCACAGAGTCTGGAATAATAGATGTCAAATTTGATAATTATGTTGTGCTTGAAGAAATGCAGAATATAGAAATAAATTCTCAGTTTTTATGACTAAAGCATTTATATGATTTTCATTCACCGTTTTTCAAACTTTCTTGATCCCTGCCCCCTCCTTTGATAAGCATAACTTATCTCTGCCACTACTCCCCCACCCCCTTCGGCAAATTCTAGTTTTTCCCCAGACCCCTGTCAGTGACCAACATGCACATAACACAGAACATTTGCACATCCCACAGCCAGGGCGATTTTGTCTACTTTAGTTCCTTTTAGTTTATAGTACAAACAAGAGAGCTTTTTGTTTGCCTGCTTTCCAAAGATAAATTACATGATAATACTGAGTTTACTTTTGCAAATTACAAATGTCCTCACCCCAAAATTCTAGAACACAGTACGTCATGGGAGTACCTTGATCTAATTAAAGTTTTTACTGACAGCTCATTCTAGGGGAAGCCTGTCTTTTACAGCATCTTTATGAGCGATCATTCACTGTCTCCATTTGATCACCTCTGGTCCCTTTTCTTTGCCACTGACTCTCTTCTCCTGGGGACGAGGTTTCAAACCAGATCCTCTTAGGCCTCTGCATTCACACCCATGCCAATCCAACATCTGTCGATAGCTGTCAGCAAAGATCTGAAGGGAAAGAATAATGGCTGATGTGGAATAAAATGACATTCTATTTGGATTTCAGTGGTTTGGTTAATTATGTTCCAAGCTGTTTGAAGACATGAGTCAAACTAGACCCTTCTCCAGCCCTGCAGCCCTCACCACCTCATCTCTCATACCCAGTATTCCATCCCTTCATCCCCGCCAATCCATTCTGCAGCTGCAGTAACTTCCTAAAATAAATCTGATGACATCATCCTACTCTTACAGCCCGTCAATCGCTCTCCATTTGCCTTAGGATGAAACCCTGCTCCCTACCCGACCCCCAAAACCACTGAGATCTGATCCCTCCCTCTTGGGCCTCACCTCTGGCCTGTGCCACCTGGCCGTCTATGCTCTGAGCAGTACTTTTCAACTTCTTGCAGTTTCTACCACAGACAGTGCTCTCTCTTGTCCCTGCGACTTTGCATCATAAAATACTTCCCTTGGCCTGGAATTCTCACCTTGTATTCCCATCCCTTCATTTCTTTCATTTAGCTTTTTTTTTTTTTTTAACACAATCCAGCTAAACATTAGTTCCTCAGGTCATCCATCTTCCTAACAAGCATGTCCTCACTCACCCCTTGCCCTCCTCCTGCCCGTGAGGTTAAGGGCCCTTTCTGATTGTGCCTTTTTTTCTTGCAGCTTGTGGGATCTCAGTTCCCTGACCAGGGATCGAACCCAGTCCCCCTACAGTGGAAGCACGGAGTCCTAATCACTGGACCACCAGGGAATTCCCTGATCGTGCCTATTAATCCCAGTATTTCACCTGTATCTAATTGCTACCTTCCCCCTCAGACATAAACATCGTGCCTGCTATACAGTAAGTATTCAATACAGTGAGTAAATAAATGAATAAAAGACAGGGAAAAAATCCCTTCCATGAAATTTCATGTGGAGTTTCATGGCTCTAGTTCATTCATTCATTTTCAAAATGTTTTAAAAACATCTACCATGAGCACTGGCTAGATGCCGAGTATTCAGGGAGGAACGAGGTTAGACTTGGTCCCTCTCTCATGCCAGCACCTCGCAGGGCTCCATGGGTAACCAGAAAAGAAAGCAGAAGTCAACTGATGCTCTGCCTTAGACAGGGAAGGGCAACGCTGGGGAACTTTCTCGCCACGAGTGAGTTCTGTAACGTAGACTTCATGCTGTGTCACCTCTAGCCCAGGGCAAGACAGATACCGAACTTTGTACCACAGAACTTGAAGTAGGTAGGGAAGACAGACAGACAGACCAGACAAGGAGTTCCGATACAGTGTGAGAAGTGCTCCTTAAGAGAGCTATGTGCTATGAGGGCAGAGAAGGGTCGCTGAAGCTAATCTGGGAGAAGTAGCTCTGGAAAGACAGTAGCAATGGGGTAAAATCATACTTAATGATGAGATATGTTGAAACTGTGGCTTGTAAACTGCAATAATGATTAAATTTCTAGGTCCCTGAAGCTACTTCTTTGTCACTCCTCTCTGTTGATTGTCAAACGCTTGTATGAAATTGACAGGTATGGAGGAAATTAACCCCATTTGGATTATGAGGAGAGGCAAGGAGGCTGAGGAGTAGCTCCTATTTGGGTGAGCATGCCTGATTTATTTTCCTAATCATGACTAAACCTAAGAAAGCATACCAGGCTCAACCCTCAAGTGAGAAGCAGAAGGCCTCAGAGTCAAAAGTGGTGGTTGACACCCAAGCCAACAGGAGGCTGAATCACGCTCTCCTGAAACTGTGGACAGAACTGTCTTCTTTCTAGCAAAGCTACACCTTGGATGGTGTCTAGAAGTAACGCTAGACAACCGCAGTCCTCATAGAAGGAGCCATGTGTCCACAGGCACGCTCTCACCCCATGAGCTTGCACTAAAAATGACATATGCTCCATAGAACTCCTGAGCACTTCCGGATTGCTCAGCTTTGCGATATTGTTCCAGATGTTAGGGGACAACTGCGGACAGGAATAACTTTGAGTCTCCTCATGTGGAGAAATATTCAAAATAACTTTTCTTAAACTTATTTTTTTCGGCTTTCCTTATCTGCAGGGAGAAGAGTGTAGTGGTTATGAGCTGGGCCCTGGAGTTCGACTGTCTGGGTGCAAATGCAGTGAGATCCTGGGCACATTGTGGAACCTCTCTATGCCTCAGTTTTCTCATCTACAAAATGAGGATAAGGATAGAACCTACCTCCTAGAGTTGTTTTAATTATGACAACGTGCATTAATATACCATGTTTCATTGATTCTGAGACATGCATTTTTCACATTTTAACATGTCTGAAATTGAGGTGCAATTTAAAATCAATAGCATAGCATAGTTTGGTTGCCTCAGTGGTATGAAAAATAACGGTGTAGCTTGTAATCAGTTGCATCTTAGATGTGACGAAATTCAGGATACAAAGAGCTTAGAAAAATACATAGCACATAAACAGTACTAAATGAATATTTAATAGATGATATAGATATAAAGTATACATAGTTCTTCTAACTTCATCAGAGCCAACCTATATAGCTCATTTTTAAACAAATGTCCAATATCGCAACGGCAAATGATCACATGACTGACCCATTTCCCAGGAAAGAGAGAAGCTGCTCTTCATACTTGGCCTGCAGTTGGTGGAAGCATCTGGTACCCATCCCTTTATCTTAGCCAAAATCTCAGAGAGCTGATATAACTGAGACCCACTGAGATGTGGATACCTTGGACAGGTAAAATTTGATGCCTCTTTAGATCAACATTCTTCTCCTAATCATTTATTAGAGTGACTGGTTCTTCGAGACCCAGCAGAGAAGTAGGATCTCTGACAGTGAGGCTCAGAAATCCAGCTCTCACCCCAAACCTGCACACACCAGGGAACAAATCCAAAGCCCTAAGTTACCCAACTGCTCTTCTTAGGAGGATAGTGATCATTGGACTACCATTCCCCAAGTGACTAATGAGAGTCTTGTTCTCCAGTTACAGACCCCGCTATCCCTAAAAGAAGATGCAATAAACACATTTTCTAAATACCAGCAAATTTCCAGTGATGCTCTAGTGAACCTTGGAGACTGGTTCTATAAGCAACTCCTAAGCCTCCGCTACCAGCTTTAATTCAGCTCAACTCTGGGCCCCAAAAGGAGTTTATTCAGATGGCGGACACGCAGACATGAGTGAATGTTATATATTTAGACAGGGCATCAAAAGGAGCTTCCCTGGCCTTTTGTTTCTTGCTGATTGCGTATTCCCTTTTAAAATGTATTCGACTGTCAATGGGAGAAAGCAGAACATTCTGTTTTAAACTTCCACATTTTAAATTTTCTTCATTTTCAATAATCTGTGTATCTTTCATCTGTATTGTTTTATTTAACTGAAACAAACATATATTGCCTTTGTATTACGAAAGTTTTTTTTACTTTCCAGGAAAAAAGGAAAATGAAGTTCTATTAATATGTTTATAATAGAAAGAATAATTATAAAAGTAGAATAAAAAACTAATGCATGTTATGATCACAGTGTGTGAACATACGCAAAGTATAATAAAAGACTGAGAAAAGCTAAATAATTGCCTTTGCACGATAGGTAAGTAAAATTATTTTGTTTTATTTTTGTGTATTTAGAATTTTAGACAGAAAAACTATCTTACAAAAGAAAAAATGAAATTCTTTTTCAAAGCAAATAGTATTAAATTCAGCTGAAGTTTGGAAACCACTGTAGCTTTTGTAAATATAGCTTTTTAAAAAACTCACAGGAGTATTTCATTTTCGCTAGCTTTTCATAGATCACCAAGGCACTGAGTCATTTTATAATACAAACAGGAAATGGAGGTTCTGATGAAGCAAGATGACCAAAATCCACCTTCTCCAGATATTGATAAACTGCTTGGCTTGGCTCTCTGGCCTAACGCCTGTTAATATTATTTAGTATTTTCATAGTCCTTTCAGGATGATATAACAAAATATCATAGTGGCTTAGAAACAAGCATTTACTTCTCACTGTTCTGGAGGCTGGGAAGTCAAAGTCAAGGGGCCAGCAGAGTCAGTGTCTGGTGAGAACCAACTTCCTGGTTCATAGATGGCCGTCTTTTTGCTGTATGCCCACATGGCAGAAGGGGCAAGCAAGCTCTCTCTGGTCTCTTTCGAGAGGCACTCATCCCTTTCATGAGGGCTCTACTCTCATGACCTAATCACCTCCCAAAAGCTCCACTTCCAAATACCATCACATAAGTTTCAACGCATGAACTTTGGAGGGAGACAAACATTCAGTCTATGGCAGTAATGTTGAAGACAACAGTCTGTTCAGTGGGTGAAGGAGGACCATTTAACTTAAGTAGATGGTCTCTTTTTTTCCAAATATTGATGTGGATAGAGGAGACACTTATTTATTCATTCAGCAAACACTGAGTGCCTTCCTCCGCACTGTGGGCTAGGCTCAGTGCTAATTGCTGGAGACACAGAGTGTATAAAACATGGTCTCAGCTGTCCTGGAACTCACAATCTCAGCTTTCTACCAGGTCATCTCGATTTTCAATACAGAACTTTAAACATTTATTTCAGAAATCTATTTGCCTAAGTATCTATTTCAGTATAAGTACTTATGAATTTAAAATAATTTTTATTTAAAATTTAAATAATAAATAATTTAATAATTTAAAATAATGTTTATTTTTATCACTGCAAAATATATTAAGGAAAACCTTCAGTCCTATCTCTGTCTATATGTGTCTGTCTTAGTCTGAATATGACAGCATCTGGCAATTGCAAAAGAACTCCAGGAGTGCAGATAAATGGAAAAAGCAGAGGTCTGGGTATCAGGAGACTTTGATTTAAATCTAAGCTCTGCCATTTATCAGCTTTTGGAGCTCTCTGAGCCTTAAATCCCTCATTTGTAAAATGGGAATAATAAGACCTACCTCACATTTTTGACATGAGAATGAAATGAACTAAACAATGTGAAGCACTTAACCTATAGCAAAACTGAGCAAATGCTAGTTTGTTTCTTCCATATAGTTTCACTATTTGGAGGTGGACAGTCTTTCATTAAGGGGGGAAAAAATGCAATTACAAAAACCTTGAATTTACAAGACAGGTATTTTTAGGGCTCTGGCTTTCTTTTCAGAAAGATTAAATTCAGATTATAAACAGGTTAGCTGCAGGATTCACCTTGATAATTCAATTCCAAATCAAGATAGCACAGAACCTTCGCAGCACAACCCTCCAGAGACCAAAAAAACCCTTGATCCACTGGCCTTGACCAAGTCTCAGGTAGCCTTCCGAGGCACTAGCACTGGGATCACTGTGGGCAGAAAGTGCTCATTAGGACAAAGCCTGCTGTGTGTGGGTCCATGTAGCAGGCGAGACAGTCAGACGCGATCTCCACCTCGCTGTGCAGCAGTAACTTCACCAAGGTTCAGGCAACTAAATAAAAATATGGAAAAAAAAAACACGATCAGCAGATATTGAAAAACACAACACAGGGTGAGGGAGGGATGGATTGGGAGTTTGGGATTAGCAGATGCTAACTATTATGTATAGAATGGATCAACAACAAGGTCCTACTGTACAGCACAGGGATCTGTATTCAATATCCTGTGATAAACCATAATGGAGAACAACATGAAAAAGAATATATATATATATATATATATATATATATATATATATATATATATATATATAACTGAATCACCTTACTGTACAGCAGTAATTAATGCAACATTGTATTGATAAATCAACTTTACTTCAATAAATTAAATTAAAGATAAAACAGAACACAAATTATCTTGCAATAAGAAGATGAGGGAGGGGCAAAGAAAGTCCCAATGGTCCATGCTAAGACCCAGGAGGTACATAGTAGGTGACCACCCTCCTCTGATCTGTCTCAAAAGGCTTTATTGAGAAAAATGGAAAGGAGCCAAAAGAACCACGACTTTGGCCATGTTCACTGAACCATCTACTGTCTCCCTAGACTTGCTACCTGGTTCCCCGGCTCCTAATTTTGTCCACCAGTGGTGACTAGATGACCTGTCATTTTAACCACATTACTGTCTGTCTCCTCATGAAGATGCCTCTTCTTGATGCTTTATGCTCCCTGCCCGTTTACCCCAAGAGCTCTGCCTACAATTCCAATGGTGTTTAGACTGTGGTCTCAATTCCTGGTCTCTCCCAGGCCTGTCCCCTCACCTTGCCCAACACAGTGTAAGGCCCCTGTCCCTTGCAACAAATTCTGCTCTTCAAGTCACTGAGTATTTGAGGCCTTTGTCTTTGCTTTATTAATCTGCTCCACATGGACCCAGGGCCCAACAATGAGGGCATCTGTTACAGATCTAATATTAGCAACAGACACAAGTCACGTCATCTTGTATAAAGAAAATAATGAGGGAGAAACATTCGGTCACTAGCAGAGACGTGGCAGCGTTAAGCAAGGGGCTGTGTCAAACGCTGGGGCTGTCTGTCATTCAGGGAGGGCACAAAAGAGGGGAGGGAGAAGATTGGAGAGTGTAAACCGTCCTTTCTTTCCTTCTGTTCTGCTGTCCTAGGGAAATACGACTGCCCTGCACAAGTCCTACCATACCTGGCCCCAGGTCAGGCAGAGAGGTCCCCTGTCCCCCTAGGAGGACATCCAGAGGTCTTAGATGGTGAGTGTCAGAAACAGCCATGCTTAGGCCTCTGGAAGGTGTGCCTTCAGCAGAGGGGCTACCAAACTAACAAGTCACTGGATTAAAGACCCTTGGCCACGTGGCTTAGGGGACGCCGGGTGTCTCCCCTTTTCTAGCAGCTCCAAAGGTCCAGCGAGATCAGTTGGATTAGCCTCCATGGCTTGTGGAATCTCTGCAATCCCAATGGGCTGTTTAGAACAGGGGGCAAGTCTGAGCTCTAGAAATGTTTTATTTGGCTACGAGGACTTGGAAGTGTTTTTTTAACTAGCTGTCAACATTTACATTTTTTTTTTTTCATACAATCCCAAGTTGTTAGCTTCTCTGGAAAATTCAGAAAATGACAACCCCATGACCCTCATTCCCACAAAATAATAGTACACTGGCCCCCAGGAGACTCCTTGGCATTACGATGGGGCATGAGCCTCCCCCCTCACAGCAACAGTCACTTAGATAACCGGCCTGAGCCGGGTGGGAAAGGGAATTTTCTACCAGGGGTCAAGGGTCTCACAGGAAAGGTGAGCAGTGGGCAGGAGTGGATGAAGGAAGGAGATGAACCCCATCTCAAGGAAATACAAACTCCCACCGCCCAAAAGCCAAGCCCCAGGTACACGGGCCTGACAGAGAGACTGCCAGCCAGCCCAGCCTGGACACTGTGACCCACAACCAGAGACACAGAAACATTGGCCAAGAAGCCTGCACAGAGCCTTGTCACGTGTCCATAGTTGGAATGAAGATGGGGAATGCCGAGGGTGGGAGAGAAGAATGTGTTCTCTCCGTGTCCCTCCATCCTTCCACTGGGCCTGACGAGGAAAAAAACAAACCTTCTCACTGGCGCTTGCTGAAGAATCTAAACTCCCATCCACCCCTGCAGCCTGACTCCCCATGGACCAAAAGTTAGATAGGTGGGTGTCAACCATGACTGCACAGCAGTTGTAACATTTGTACTGCAGCCAATGCAGCCGAAATTTTGGGGTGGTGAGGGGATGGGGGGAGGGTCTAGACATCAGTGTGTTTCAAGTGTGATTCCAGTGGGTTGAGGACCAGCGCACTGCAGCGGTGCCTGTCCACCTTGAACATGCCCCTGACTCACCTGGGATCTAGTTTAAAATGCAGATTCTGAGTGGTAGGTCTGCGGCCGAAGTCTGAGCTCCTGAACTCCACCAAAGTCAAAGGCGATGTCCGTGCTGTGGATCCCGGCCTCACTTTGAGTGATAAGAATCTACAGCCTTTTCCAAGAGGCACAGGAAAAGATGTTCAACATCGCTAATTATTAGAGAAATGCAAATCAAAACTGCAGTGAGATATTACATCACACCAGTCAGAAAGGCTATCATCAAAAAATCCACAATTAATAAAGGCTGAAGAGGGTATGAAGGAAAGGGAACTCTCCTACACTGTTGGTGGGAAAGTAAATTGGTATAGCCACTGTGGAGAACAGTATGGAGGTTCCTTAAAAAACTAAAAATAGAGCTACCATATGATCCCACAATCACAGTACTGGGCATATATCCGGAGAAAAACATGGTCTGAAAGGATACATGCACCCCAATGTTCATTGCAACACTGTTTACAATAGCCAAGACATGGAAGCAACGTAAATGTCCATCGACAGGGGAATGGCTAAAGAAGAAGTGGTACATATATACAATGGAATATTACTCAGCCATTAAAAAGAATGAAATAATGCCATTTGCAGCAACATGGATGGACCTAGAGTTTGTCATACTGAGTGAAGTAAGTCAGACAAAGACAAGTATTTTATGATATCGCTTATATGTGGAATCTAAAAAAAATGATACACATGAACATATTTACAAAACAGAAATAGACAGACTTACAGAAAAAACTTACTGTTATTCGCAGGAAGATGGGAAGGGATAGTTAGGGAGTTTGGGATTAACATGTACACACTGCTATATTTAAAATGGATAACCAACAAGGACCTACTGCATAGCACAGGGAACTCTGCTCAATATTACCTAACAACTTAATGGGAAAAGAATTTGAAAAAGAGTAGATACATGTATATGTATAAATGAATCACTTTGCTGTGCACCTGAAACTAACACAACATTGCTGTTCACCTATACTCCAATATAAAATAAAAAGTTAAAAAAAAGGAAGAAGAAAAAGCTATAGCCATTTCCTTTTTCATTCTCCTTTCAAGTACTTTAGCAGGGACAACCCCAGGTCTGTCACCTCTAAGTCTGAAAGTAATAATAGTAATGAATAATATTATTAAAGTAATACAAAATAAGTAATAATAATAACTTCAATAATAGCTAGACTTTGTTGTGTGCTTCTTGTCGAACACTGTGCTGAAATCACACTTTTTTAAACAAAATCTTCAACTAGATGTGAAATAATAGCTTATTTTTACTTCAAGCTGGTTACTACTCTAAGTCTCTTACTTATATTAAGTCAGTTGAGCTTCACAACCATCCTATTGCTGTGAGTACTGTTATTATCATGTCCAGAAGCAGCCCGCTGAGGTCACACGGTTTTATGAGCGCAGCCCTGGTGTTTGGACACAGGGTGTGTGCTGGGCCCCACTGGCTCTCCCAGGAGCAGGGGCCTAGGAGTGCCGAGTCACTTGCCCGTCGCCCTAGCAAAAGGCAGAGCTGGGCTTCCAATCTCCATCTGCCCGACTCTACAGACTGAGCTCTTGGAAAGAAAAGTGAACGATGTATACAAATTGGGAGTCAGGGTTCTTGGCACATTGTAGACACTCATAATATGATAACCACGTTTCCTGTCTCTAGCCTACTTGTTTTTACCTTTCTCCTAGAGTAGCCAGTGTGAACTGTAGACAAGCAGTTACGAGGGTGTCTTTATCCATTTGGGCTGCTATCACAAGGTACCATAAACTGGGGGGATTGAACAACATTTTTTTTTCACGGTTCTGAAGGCCGAAGTCCAAGCCTAGGGTGCCAGCATGGTCAGCTTCTTGGTGAGGGCTCTCTTCCTGCTTTACAGACAGCCACCTTCTTGCTGCATCCTCACATGGTGAAGAGAATAATCATCTCTCTTTTTAGAAGGGCAATAATCTCATTCATGAGGGCTCAACCCTCATGATCTAATGACTTCCCAATGGCCCCACCTGCAAATCCCTAATTGGAGATTAAGGTGTCAACATATGAATTTTAGGAAGACACATTCGGTCCATAGCAAGGGGGGAGAGAGTGGGAAATCGGAATGAAACACAAGAAATGGGATTGAAATGACCCGGCTCCCTAAAAGAGCCAAGGAATGTCAATGTCATGGGCGGAGGAAGGGGGGGATTTGACAATAAGCCACACTCATTCCTAGAGTGAAGCAGCCAGTGGGGGCATTCAAAGCCAGTCCCATCCCCCTGCAGCCCTGGTAAGAAAAGAATACCTGGAACAGCCATCATTCTCCCCAAAATGTGACTTGTGCCCATTTGTCAGGTACGATTGAGAAAAGTGAACAAGAGAGCTGCCATGAGCCCGAGAACAGACTGAAACACGTCTGAGAGCCCCAAGAGGCTTTGGCCCTGAACTTGAGGCTGACTGTTCCCAGTAAAAGATACCTTTCTTCACAGGCTCTAAAACCAGCAGTTTGGGGGAGAGCCTGCCTATGGTTATGGTAGCTGGGAAGAAGCTGTGGCGTGGTGAAACTGCCTAATTGCCTGTCTGTTTCCAAGCAGGTCATAAACTTCATAGTATGTTCCCTTAGCATGTAGTACTAGACTGGCACGGTGAGGGGGCTTAACAATATTTGTTGCGTCAATGAATGAAGATCTCATATCAGAAAAGAGAAACAGAGTTTATTCTCTGGCTCTGTAAGTTATTTCAACCCCCATCTTAGAACTGTATATCTTATTTTAAAAGACATTTAACATGGAAGCAATTATACTATAATAGGAATTATTTATTTATTTTAGGTGTTTCTTATGATGCTAGCTCTTGTTTCATTTCTATTGTTGGTTTCAAGTCATTCACTTAGTCGACAATTTTCATTGAGTCTTCACTAAACAGAGAAAGCCAAGAAAGGTAATTATCAACTGTATTAATCTGGTTCAATCCATGAGCTAAACCATAGGTTAATAAAGTTCTCAGGGTCCTAGACGGTCATGTGTAAGTACAGTCAAGGTGATATACCACAGGAGAGGTGAGGTTAGGTCACCTGGTTACTAAGGAGTTTCTCCGGAAAAAGAAACTTATGCAATAGACCCTTGACATTCCCAGGGAATGGATCCTGAGCTCTTTCTTTGCAAATTCTTAATCCTAGCTCTTTCCTAAAAATTATCCTTATCTGGAGCCAGGATTTCCCGCGCATAGCCTCAAATTCTAAATCTATAGCCCGTTCAACTCTGACACCTGATCTCTCACCTGGTAGCCGTTTTTCCAGAGAATTTCTCCTGAAGTCTCCTGAGGAGCTTCGTTCACTGCTCTCCACATTATTTGAATATGGGCCTCAGCACAATTCCAAAATATTGACTGCATTGATTTGGAGTTGCTCATAAGTAGCTGGGATGGCTGTTGTCAATTTAATGAATGCCAGTGATCTGCTGGGTCTGTTAAAGTCCCACCTAATTCAATACGAGTCAGAAACGTGACATGTCAGCTGATACAGCAGGAAACCAGAACCTACAGACCTTCTGCTCTCAGGATTTGCCTCTGGGAGGAAAGATAGAGCCATTTCCAGGGATGGCTGTGAATTATCAGTGCTTTCAAAGACTCTGTGGCCCCCAAATTCCTCCATCCCCAGCTCACCTAAAACACCAATGGCCCCGATCACTCAGTGGGAGGAGTTTGCATTAACTGAGTTATGACATACTGTGCCTTCCCCCCGCCTCAGCTCCCGCCGCCTCTGTCCTGCTCTCCAGCCACGTTGCTAATCTGTGAGCACCTTAAGGCTGCCCCCACCGCAGGTATTTGCATGTGTTGTCCCTCTGCCTAGAATGATGCTCTCACTCCCTTGTCCACAGGGCACACTCGAAGACCACACTCCCAAGAGACCACCCTCTCCGACATAGCAGTCTTGTCACTCTCTAACCCCTTACTCTGCTTTATTTTTTCTCCTAGCCCTTATGACTGCTTGACTTGTTATGTGTCTCTTTATAATGGGAATATAAGATCCAGGAGAACTGAAACTTTGCCTTTTTCACTGTTGTGCCCCAATTCCACAAACAGTGCCTGGTACACGGTAAGTGCTTAGTAAACACGTGCTGAATGAATGAATGAATAAGTGAGTGAGTGAACGGGCCCTGAAATATATAGGCACCATGTGAATCTTTTGAGAAGAGGCTCTCTGAGAGATGGGACAGAGAAAAGCTGCTCTCTGAAGTCTACAGGCCTAGACGTAGCTCTGTGTTAGGTAGAGGGGCCTGAACATTTAGGGCACGAGGATACTGGATGCCAGGATCCTAGAAAAATCCAGAAACCTGGCCACACAAATGTTGCATTTTCATAGAGTGGCACCTCCATCATGTTACCCATGTCCAACAGGGCTCAGTTGTGCCCTTCCTCTGTCCTCCCTGAAATTGCTTATCCCCCTAACACCCACCACTTGCTGAGGAACCGTGAGAAGGGTCTCATTATTACCCTGTAATCACTGCAGGTCAATGACAAGGAGCTTGTGAGGCATTTCAGTTTGAGAGGCTGGTGAGCAGAGCGGGATGGGCAAGGGCTGTTCCTCACCAGGATCTGTTCAACTCAGCTCAGCGTCCATTCCACTTATCTCGGTAGCCAATTCCTAGCATCTGTTTGTGGTTTCCTATTTAAAGTGATGAAAGGTAACACAAACATTGGGGGAAAAAGCAACTTCAAAACCCATATATGGGGCTTCCCTGGTGGCGCAGTAGTTGAGAGTCTGCCTGCCAATGCAGGGGACACGGGTTCGGGCCCTGGTCCGGGAAGATCCCACTGCCGTGGAGCAACTGAGCCCATGCGCCACGGCTACTGAGCCAGCGCTCTACAGCCCGCGAGCCACAGCTACTGAGCCTGCGTGCTGCAACTACTGAAGCCTGCACGCCTAGAGCCCATGCTCTGCAACAAGAGAAGCCACTGCAATGAGAGGCCCGCACACCACAACGAAGAGTAGCCCCCCGATCGCCACAACTAGAGAAAGTCCACGTGCAGCAACGAAGACCCAATGCAGCCAAAAATAAAATAAAGTAATAAATAAATTTATTAAAAAAAACAAAAAAAAAACAAACCCATATATGGTCACCATCTAACGACATAAATATCATGGTGAAGTTATTTCTAAATATCTGGAAAGGAGTCCTTACTCACACGGAAACTGAATTGGTGTAATGGTTAATCTCTTTGAATAATTCATTGTGGCCAGGTAGTCAGACAAATCCATAACTGATGCTTTTTATAAATCTTAGAGGAGTCCCAAGACCCGAACTCCAACCTCTACAAGTTACGTTTAAATACAGGTTCTAATGTTCATCTTACAACTTTGGGTCCTAAGTAATAGTGATAATAGGTAATATTTAGTTAGCACAAATTATGTTTGCCCGGATCTGAACTTGTTATGTGCAAACTCTCTCAGAGGTGCAATGTGGGTAAGAGCTCATTTTGCCTAAACTGGCAAGTGGAGAGCCATCGAAACCTGATTTGTTGAAGGACTACTAAACAAGTTGGTGTAGGAGTCTGAATAGGCTGGGTCCTCTGGCTCTTGACTGATTGTGAAATCTTTACCTTGCCTTTGTAACACTGTAACAAGGAGAAATACCCCAAGGAGTGGAATTTGCAAATGGGTATGTGTGACCTTTTGTGCAAACATGAGGTAGATCAGGAGCAAAAAAAAAAAAAAAAAGATCAGTTTTCTACCGGTAAGAATAATTGGCAGTTTCTTACAAAACTAAATATAGTCTCACCATACAATCCAGAGATTGCACTCTTTGGTATTTACTCAGATGAGCTGAAAACTTACATCCACACCAAAACCTGCACACAAATGTTTATAGTAGTTTTATTCATAATTGCAGAAAAACTTGGAAGCATCCAAGATGTCCTTCAGCAGGTGAGTGGATAAATAAAGGGTGGTACACCATACAATGGAAAATTATTCAGCAACAGAAGGAAATGAGCTATAAAACCACTAAACGTGGAGGAAAGTTAAAGGCATATTATTACGTGAAAGAAGTCATTTGGAAAAACAAAACTATGGAAGCAGTAAAATGATCAGGGGTTGTCGAGGGAGGGGGGAAGGGGAGATGAATAGGCAGAGCACAGAGGAGTTTTAGGCAATGAAACTATTCTGTATGGTATTATAAGTGTAGATACACGTCATTATACATTGGTCAAATCCATAGACTGTACAACACCAAGAGTGAACCATAAATTAAATTACGGACTCTGGGTGATAATGAGGTGTCAGGGCAGGTTCATCGATTGTAACAAATGTTCCTTTCTGCTGTGGATGATGGTGGAGGAGCCTGGGAAGGAGTATGTGGGAATCCTCTGTATTTTCCACTTAATTTTGTTGTGAACTACTCTGAAAAAATAAAGTCTATTAATTAAAGAAAAGTAACGTGTAAGCCTGGGGGGTGGTGAGGAAAACAACAGAAGAACTGAGCATCAGAGAAAGAATATGAGCGGATGTCCTTGGCCTTGGGCTGGCCCTAGAGGCCAGGAGAGTGTATGAATGCACATCAAATTAACTGAGCACCTCCTACATGCCTGTCACATTTACATCCCCAGTATCTTCACAAAACTCTCGCACTGTAATTCTGGCTCAGAGAAAATCAATGATTTTTTTGCTGAAGGTCCCACGACTAGAAAGTAGCAAAGCGCAGGTTTGAATGCCATTTCTGCTGACTCTAAGTCCAGTTCTCCCCTCTAAGTAACTGTCGGAAAGGTCAAAGCAGTGACTGCGGAAAAGTTTGCTTTACGAAAGACAACATGCTTCAGATTCAACTTTGCACCTATGCATACAGAGTGGGTGCATGGATGGACTGAGTTTGTGGATGGAGGGAAAACACAAAACCACATCAACAGCATCACATTTATTTACTTCACCATTAAAAGAAAAAGAAGAGGCTGCAGGGGAGGCGATAGGGAAGGAGTACTGAATAGAGAATCATTATTACTATCCAGAGTAATAGCCTTTCTGGAATTTCCCATACCAAGGACAAAATTTCATAATGGGCAGAGTCAGGTTCTCCTGGGAGTCACCCTCTCTGCCATGATGAGGAAGGAAAGCTTCTGCAGCTCTGGAGAGAGGCCAGGGAAGGTGGCCTCACAGTCTGGTGACAATGCAGACCTCCCCAAGTCTCCTTTCTTCTCTGCAGTGCATGCCAGAGACAAAGCTCATCTTCCTCACCTCTTCATGGCCACACTCATCTTATTCTTCCATCTCCAAGCCTGCTCCAAGAAAACAATGTCTTCATTCCATATTGCTTCAGGAAAACAGGAGGCAACACACACACACACACACACACACACACACACAACACACACACACAGTTTCAGTACCTTATAAATCTCTGGTCTTAATGCTACTATTCTACCCTCCAACTCCCTTCCCAGCTGGTAATTATAGGTCCCCTTTAGAGCCCCCACCCAGCCACCGACTTTTAATCTCCTAAGGGTGCTCACCTGAAATCTCCCTTATTCTGACCCAGATTTTTCCAAAAGTCATGCAGAGCCCTATTCCCAGGCCACTTTGCCATAATCGGTCCAGCGCGGGGAGGCGAAATTGATGGCTTCCGCGCAGTTGAAGCCATGGTTGAAGCCAGAGTGGTAGCCATAGGGAAAGGTCACCATGAACTCTCCAGCCTCCTGAGTGACCCGATCGAAGGGGATGCCGTTGTCCTTGAGGACCGTGGGCGAGATGAGAGCCACCTTGTGCCGCAGGAAGGCCTCACAGCCCCGCACGCTGCCCGGGAAAAGCTCCCTGGCCAGGCGTTCCAGGCGCCGGCCGTGCTCCAGGGGCACCGCGTACCACGTCTTGGGCTCCCCGAAGTGCAGGTAGTTGATGCTGTAAAGGTCCATGTCCTCCGTGTGCCAGGCGAAGGCGGTCTTCCACATGCCGAAGTACAGGTACGGGGTGTTGACGCCTTCGATGACCACTCCGCACTCCTGCTCCAGCAGGTCCTGAATGGTTCCCAGGTGTCCAAGGTTCCACTGCTCCGTGTTTTGATCGAATAAGGAGCCACTCACGTCCGCACCATATACTGGTGAATCATAGAGGCGTGTTTTCCAATATTTTCGCTCCAGGTCCTTAAAATCAAAGTGTGCTGGAGTCCGATATTTTTCACTCTTTGCTAAGTGGTGGTATTCACCCACGGTCATGGCTTTTTTCTTTTTGTGGTATTGAGTAAACACACCTGCCTGCCCAGAAGTCACCTGCTGGAGGGGAGTGGCTATTAAGATGTCATCGACATCATTGTACGTCTGTCCGGCTTTCCATCCTTTCGGTCGAATTACCTTGGCTAGGCCAGCTCAGTGTGCACCTTGCGACGCCATGTAAACAATATATTTGTTGAAATCTTCAAATTCTTCCACGGTTGGGTGGAAGATCATAATCTTCCAACTTGGGTTCTGGCTACCAAAGTGCTTAGACTGCATGGCGGCAATAGAATAAGCAACGGACTCCCAGCTTCTTAGGTATGCTTTGGATACCTGAGAATGCTGGGGAGTAACCCCTTCCCTATACTTTCTTTATTTTTAAAGAAGTTTAGATATATCTGAGAGGCAGGAACTCAGACTTGAACTTTTAAACAAACGAGGTGGTATCTTCTCCAGGCTTGTCAATCCACCAGAAGGACTCCGCTCTTGTCAGCATTTTGGAGCCAAAGGTAATAGAGTATTTCATAGAGGAGAGGGCTCTCTGAGCCAAGTCCTGCCTCAGCCTGCAGCTCTGTGAGTTTCCTCTGTTAGGGATATAAGTGCCTGAGGCCTCTCCAGTTTCCCAGGCTTGAGTGCATGGGTGGCTTCTCACCTCACTGTAGCAGAAAGTCTCTTCATGGAAGTTTCCAAGCCAAACCTACAGAAAGTACAAAATATTGAAAATAAGTGGATGACAAAACAAAGTGATTTAACATCAAGTTAAAGAAAATTGTATAGCAATCTTAATTTCAAAGTTTGAATTTAAGGGCAAAAAGTACACTCTTTTGGTAGGCATGTAAACTGGTGCAGCTATGGTGCATACTATGGAAAACAGTATGGCAGTTCCTCAAAAATTTTAAATATAAGCAACATATGATGCTGCAGTCTCACTTCTGGGTATATATCCAAAGGAAATAAAAACAGAATATCAAGGAGATATCTGTCCTCCCTCATTCTCTGAGGTATTATTCACAATGGATAATATATGGAAACAACGAACATGTCCAGCGATGCTTGAATGGTTACAGAAGATGTGGTATATATATACAATGGAATAATACTCAGCCATAAAAACAATGAAATTTTGCCCTTTGCAACAACATGGATGGTCTTGGAGGGTACTATGCCCAGTGAAATAAGACAGAGAAAGACAAATATGGCATGGCATCACTTATATGTGGAATCTTAAAAAAAAAAAAAAAAGTAAAACTTACAGAACCACAGTAGAAAAGTGGTTGCAGGGGAGGGCAGGGAAAGGAGGGTAAAAGGGTACACAGTGAAGAAAGTCTCAGGAGCTAATGTTAACCATGGTGATTATAGTTGATAACACTGTGATATATAGTTGAAATTTTCTAGAAGGGTAGGATTTAAATGTTCTTACCAAAAAAAGTAAATCTATGAAGTAACTGTTTTAATTAACTAGATGGGGGGAATCCTTTCACAATATATATCAAATCACTACAAAGTTCACTGAATATTTTACAATTTTCTAAGTCAATTATACAGCAATAAAGCTGAAATGTAAAAATAAAAAATTAGGGCAAATCATAAGACAGAAAAAGAGGACTATCTAACTGAAGTGTAAGGACATTAAGCAAGCTTGAAAATAAAGGAGTTAAGCACTCAACTCAAGAAATTGGATGGCTTAACCCAAAAGATAAATTAGTGAAAGGAAAACAATGATATAAGCTGAAACAATTACAAAAGAAAACATAACACCCAATAGAAATGATGACTGAAACCAAAATGCAATTTGTAGACCACTAAAAGTGTAAAAACATAAGCATAAGAGAAAAGAGAGAAAAGGACAAGCAAATCACATTATAATAAAATAAGGGAACACAGATAAAAATCTACCATTATAGAAAGAGTGCCTATGTAAACAAAAGCAGGAAAAAAGTACAGAACACAAATGTACACATCCTTAACAAGCATTATCCTTAATGTGTAAATACTTGAAACATTCTAATTAAAATCTAATCATTACTTTTCATTGATAGACAAATTATTAGAAATATAGCGTTCACTCAGAATACGAGAAAATATTTGCAAATGAGGCAACTGACAAAGGATTAATCTCCAAAATTTACAAGCAGCTCATGCAGCTCAACATTAAAAAAACAAACAACCCAATCCAAAAATGGGCAGAAGACCTAAATAGACATTTCTCCAAAGAAGATATACAGATTGCCAACAGACACAGGAAAGAATGCTCAACATCGTTAATCATTAGAGAAATGCAAATCAAAACTACAATGAGATATCATCTCACACCGGTCAGAATGGCCATCATCAAAAAATCTACAAGCAATAAATGCTGGAGAGGGTGTGGAGAAAAGGGAACCCTCTTGCAATGTTGGTGAGAATGTAAATTGATACAGCCATTATGGAGTACTGTATGGAGGTTCCTTAAAAAACTAAAAATAGAACTACCATACGACCCAGCAATCCCACTACTGGGCATATACCCTGAGAAAACCATAATTCAAAACGAGTCATGTACCAAAATGTTCATTGCAGCTCTATTTACAATAGCCAGGACATGGAAGCAACCAAAGTGTCCATCAACAGATGAATGGATAAAGAAGATGTGGCACATATATACAATGGAATATTACTCAGCCATAAAAAGGAATGAAATTGAGTTATTTGTAGTGAGGTGGATGGACCTAGAGACTGTCATACTGAGTGAAGTAAGTCAGAAAGAGAAAAACAACTACCGTATGCTAACACATATATATGGAATCTAAAAAAAAAAAAAAATGGTCATGAAGAACCTAGGGGCAAGATGGGAATAAAGATGCAGACCTACTAGAGAATGGACTTGAGGATATGGGGAGGGGGAAGGGGGGGCTGGGACAAGGTGAGAGAGTGGCATGGACATATATACACTACCAAACATAAAATAGATAGCTAGTGGGCAGCAGCTGCATAGCACAGGGAGATCAGCTCAGAGCTTTGTGACCACCTAGAGGGGTGGGATAGGGAGGGTGGGAGGGAGGGAGATGCAAGAGGGAATAGATATGGGGACATATGTATATGTATAACTGATTCACTTTGTTATAAAGCAGAAACTAACACACCATTGTAAAGCAATTATACTCCAATAAAAAAAAAAGGAAATCTGTATCTGTATTCTATAAGGAATTTTAATTTCAATTCTGTCTGCTCTTATAATCTGTGCATTATGAATTATTTTTCTGAATGGATACACATCTGTGTATTTTCTTCCCCATCATGTAAAATGATAAAAATAATTTACAAGTGGAAAAATGTAACATGAACTACCAAAGTGACCCAGAAGGCACATATGATAGTGATGAGTAACTATAATAAAGAGAATATATCTTCAAAAAAAAAAAAAAGAGTAAAAAGGTTTTAATTCATTTAATAACAGAAATACATGGCCCCAGTGAAGAAATCTAAAAATGATATGCATGCAATGCTTGTACTTTAAATGCATAAATAAATGAGAATTTTACCAGGGAAAAAATGTTGCTTTCTGATATAAAATGTCATCCTTTTCACCTTTATGCTTTAAAGGAAAAAAAAAAAAGGCCAAAGCTACAGTAATCATGACAACATGGTACTGGCACAAAAACAGAAACATAGATCAATGGAACAAGATAGAAAGCCCAGAGATAAACCCACGCACCTATGGTCAACTAATCTATGACAAAGGAGGCAAAGATATACAATGGAGAAAAGACAGTCTCTTCAGTAAGTGGTTCTGGGAAAACTGGACAGCTACATGTAAAAGAATGAAATTAGAATACTCCCTAACACCATACACAAAAATAAACTCAAAATGGATTAGAGACCTAACTGTAAGAGTGGACACTATAAAACTCTTAGAGGAAAACATAGGAAGAACACTCTTTGACATAAATCACAGCAAAATCTTTTTTGATCCACCTCCTAGAGTAATGGAAATAAAAACAAAAATAAACAAATGGGACCTAATGAAACTTCAAAGCTTTTGCACAGCAAAGGAAACCATAAACAAGACGAAAAGACAACCCTCAGAATGGGAGAAAATATTTGCAAACGAATCAACGGACAAAGGATTAATCTCCAAAATATATAAACAGCTCATTCAGCTCAATATTAAAGAAAAAAACACCCCAATCCAAAAATGGGCAGAAGACCTAAATAGACATTTCTCCAAAGAAGACCTACAGATGGCCACGTAGCACATGAAAAGATGCTCAACATCACTAATTATTAGAGAAATGCAAATCAAAACTACAATGAGGTATCACCTCACACCAGTTAGAATGGGCATCATCAGAAAATCTACAAACGACAAATGCTGGAGAGGGTGTGGAGAAAAGGGAACCCTCTTGCACTGTTGGTGGGAATGTAAATTGATACAGCCACTATGGAGAACAATATGGAGGTTCCTTAAAAAACTAAAAATAGAATTACCATATGACCCAGCAATCCCACTACTGGGCATATACTCAGAGAAAACCATAATTCAAAAAGACACAAGAACCCGAATGTTCATTGCAGCACTATTTACATTAGCCAGGTCATGGAAGCAACCTAAATGCCCATCAACAGACGAATGGATAAAGAAGTAGTGGTACATATATACAATGGAATATTACTCAGCCATAAAAAGGAACGAAATTGAGTCATTTGTTGAGACGTGGATGGATCTAGAGACTGTCATACAGAGTGAAGTAAGTCAGAAAGAGAAAAACAAATATCGTATATTAACGCATGTATGTGGAACCTAGAGAAATGGTACAGATGAGCCGGTTTGCAGGGCAGAAGTTGAGACACAGATGTAGAGAACAAACATATGGACACCAAGGGGGGAAAACTGCAGTGGGGTGGGGATGGTGGTGTGCTGAATTGGGCGATTGGGATTGACATGTATACACTGATGTGTGTAAAATTGATGACTAATAAGAACCTGCAGTATAAAAAAACAAACGAACAAAACAACTAATACTAAACTTTTATTGGGTTATTTGTATGGAAATATGTTAACATAAATGTTTCAGACATTACATGAAATTTCTAAAAATCTTATATCTTCTGGTATAATGTTATAAGTCATAATCCTAGTTATTTAAAATGTATATCTCAGAAATAACTAATTTTCTTGTCAACTACATTATTATGAACTTTCATCAAATCTTTAACCGTGGTCATTTTTAAGTCTTTTGTCATTTACAGACAGTTCTGGGTGTACTCTGATGCTTTTGCAAATATGTTCCTATAAAAGGGTTTCATCTTCAAGAAATTCATGGAAAAGACTCTGACAAGTACAGGTTTCTGGTAACTGACTGTACTGCTGAACTGAATGAATAAGCATTTTCAGAACTCTAATGAAAAACTGATGAACTCATAAAAGTGCTAACAAAAGATCAAGATGAAAAAAAAAATTAATTACATGGGACTGAGTGAACTGATGAGGATAAGTATAATTTTTGTGACTTTCTGTTTGAATTAAAAAAAAAATCCTACAAGGACTCAGAGGCAAAGAATATACAAATCAATTTTCACTGCAAAGTAAAGGAGCTGCTACAGTGGAGGATTACTGGACTGAATGTCAATATTATGACATAGTATGAGTGTGTTTCGTGTTTGGTAATTGCAATCATTGTTGCTTTTGTTGTGGTCATCCATGTACAATGCTTGATGTCAGTCTATTTATCTCTTGTAAAAATAAAATACAGTGTGTGTGTGTGTGTGTGAAAAAAAAAAAAAAAAGAAGTGAAATCTGGGAATCTGAGAGCAGCTCATCCAGGACATCTCAGTAAATGCTGAATCCCAAATGCGATGAGTTGTGTGGGGCTGCTTGTGTTCACTGGAACAGCCGATTTAGACTCTAGCAAAGGGCAGGGTGGGTCAGAGAGGAGAGCGGAGGGTTTCTTTTCTGTAACTAGAGGACTCGATGGATCAAAGGATCCCAGGCCATTAAAATCCTACCTTGATGTAGTTTGTTCATTGATCCACAGGCTTATGGAGGATTCCCTCCATGTGGATTTTTGTGGATTTGGGGAGAGATTTCCCCTGCCAAGGCCCACTGGCTACCTTTTCCAGAACTGGCGATCACAATTTGCCCATCTCCCTTGGTAAAGAAGGACCACCTGGGTCTGCTTGTCTAAGCAGGATTTCCCCCCTGCTCCACATACACACACTGCCTCCCCCCTTCCTGCTTCGTATCAGGGCCTGGGCAGACTGGCCCTGAGGAGGGGGAAGAGGGCCCCTCCCGATCTCCCCTCCGCATTTTCCTGGGCCGTGGCTTCCATGTCCCACGTTGTCCCACCCTCCAATCATGTGTACAAGTTGTCATCAAGAGAATAAGTAAAAATGAAAGTATGTAGGCTCATATTTTCGAACTGTCACCTTTGTTCCCTCATGTCCCCCATCTTCTAGTGTCTTCCGTCGTCCCTGGCTCGTCCAGCCTCTCATCGTGGCAGCAACCAGACCAGTCTTGTTCTCTGCCTTACGGATGTATTAGCAGAAAACAGAGACAAAGGAGCAGATTCTGGTGTCTGAGTTGTAAATGCCTAGCCCCTGAGAGGAAACAAAATAACTCCAGTGGATCCTCTCTGTTTGAGGTGGTGACTGATGAGTCCAAGCCCCCCCAGACCACACAAAGGTCCCCTGGGCTGAGGTGGGTTGGGAGGTGTGGTAGATGCCGGAAGACCTGCTCACAGCCCAACATTCGCAGAGAGCTGCCCTCAGAGGGGCCCACAGATGACAACAAGATGCAGATGTAAAGGTACATGTGCTTCTGTTCACAATCACCAAAATGTGAAAACAGCCCAAGTGCTCATAAACAGCTGAATGGATACACAAAATGCGGACTATCAACACAATGGAATATTATTTGGCCATAAAGATGAATTAAGTACTAAATACCTGCTACAACATGGATGAACTTTAGAAACATTGTGCTGAGCGAAAGCCAAACACAAAGACCACACATTGTATGATTGCATCTAAGTGAAATGTCCAGAATAGGCAAATTCACAGGAACAGAAAGTAGATTATTGGTTGCCAGGGGCTGGGGGGAATAGGGAGTGACTGCTAATGGGTGTGGGTTTCCTTTTGGGATGATGAAAATGTTCTGGAACTAGAGAATGTTGATGGTTGCACAACGCTGTGAACGTATTAAATGCTACTGAATTGTAAAAAAACAAAAAAACAAAAAAACTCAAAAGGATATCCCAATGTATAGTTCCCTCTCTCTCTCTCTCTCTCTCTCTCTCTCTCTCTATGCATAAATAGTGTCATTTTTTAAAACTTCTGGTAGGAAAATAACTCTTTTGCTCATAAGCACAAATTACAGAAATAAAGTGACCTACCTTCTACCAACAAAATCCTGATTCCAGTTGGAGATATTCAAGGACCCAGAGAGAGAGACAGTGTTCTCTGGGCAGCTGGCCTCCAAATGCAGACCCATATCCTGATGGCTCTGGCTTTCTACCGGGGCAAAGGTATAATTTGATCAGCACCAATCATGGGTAATTGCTCTGCTTGGTCAGCCCACTTTGTCTGAGCCCTTTTGATTTTTTAAACCAACCTTACAGCGAGCTAAGAGGTTGAAAATAAAAGGAGTGGGAAAGTCAAACCAAGCAAATATTAAACAAAAGAAACCTGGTCTAGCAGCAATTAATATCGAATGTATTTATAAGGTAAAAGAAGGACAGCTTATAGTTATCAAAAAGAAAATCTCACGGGAAAGATTACAGTGATGCACTTTACGCACCTAGACACACAGCACTGAGATATAGAACACAAAGACTGAGAATTATAAGGTAAAACTGACATATTTGCAATCATGGTGGGAGGTTTGTTTTTTCAAACACTGTTCTCCCAGAAACTGATAGACATGGAGAGAAGAAAATTAATAATGTTATAAAAGTTTAAACAATAAATTTAACAAGTTTGATTATATTACCTGCAGCAACCACATAGCAAAATGTTTTTCAACACATATAAAACATTTACAAAAATTTACCACTGTAAGACCACATAATAAATCTCAATAAAAATTCCATAGAATCAACATATTGAGTACCATCTTGATCAATCTTTTATTTCAATCATGAAATTAAAATTGAAAGTCAATAATCAAAAAACTAAACACAACCATATTTATTTAAAAATGAATATCCACATAACATATACAACAATATCCATATAAGAGCTAAAAATCTATTGATTTTTAGTTGTACGCAAGTAGTTAGTAAGAACTAAACCAAAATACCTCCGAATTATTTGAAAGAAAAAAAAGATAAAAATGAT
Source organism: Balaenoptera acutorostrata (assembly GCF_949987535.1). Lineage (NCBI taxonomy): Eukaryota > Metazoa > Chordata > Mammalia > Artiodactyla > Balaenopteridae > Balaenoptera > Balaenoptera acutorostrata. The sequence goes on from NC_080072.1 coordinate 72,866,583, forward strand.
AGAACAATTCAAAAAACAAAAGGGAAACAACCATATACAAAAATATAAATGATTAATAAAATAGAAGTCTGTTACGTAAAAAATAAAGAACTGGTTAATAAATTATATAGTCCTCCCTGCTACAGGAAAGGAGTGCTCCCTGAGCGTGAGAAGCAGGTGCAGAGTGGCAATCGGGGATGGGAGTCGGGGAGGGGCAGTGATTTTATAGAGGAGGACCCTGCCAAACACCATTTTTACCAGGTCAACATCAAGAGTCATAAACTGGGAATTCCCCAGCAGTACAGTGGTTAGGACTCCGAGCTTTCACTGCCTAGGGCCCAGGTTCGATCCCTGGCTAGGGAACTAAGATCCCACAAACTGCGAGACGTGGCCAAAAAAAAAAAAAGTCATAAATTACTTTGATAGTATATGTCCTTGATATGATGTGATTAAAATGTGATAAAATTCCCTCCGTAATCTTCCTCCAAAAACATACAGAAACCCAAGATAATCATAAGAAAAGCATCAAATTCCAATAGAGGGGCATCCTACAATATACCTGACCAGTATTCCCCCAAACTGTCAGGTTTCTATACAAACTTTTGGTCAAAAACGAGGAAAGTCTGAGAATCTGTTACAGCCAAGAGAAACCTAAGGAGACATGAAAACTAAATGTAATTTGACATTTTAGATGAGATCTTTGAACAGAAAAAGGACGTTGGGTAAAAGGCAAGGAAATCTGAACAAATGACAGCCTTTAGTAGACAATAACATGTTGACATTGGTTCATTAATTGTAATCAATACACCATGGGAAGTAAGATGTTACTAATAGGGGGACATGTGAGTGGAGTCGGGTCAATACTCCCTGATCCACGTGCTCAAATTTTTGTAAGTCTAAAACTGTCCAAAAATTAGGTATTACTAAATATAATATGGTAAATAATAAATAAACAGTAGAAGGCATCAATAAATAATATTAGAATGAAAAAGATTAGAAACATAATCTGAGTTTTGGAAACAGTCTACAATACAACACACTATAAACCAAATGATTCTATGAACCACTATGTGACAATTTTTTAGAGCACTTTTAAAAATATTTTAAATTATGAAATAAAAACTGTTCACAGAAATCTGTAAAGCATATATGTACACTTCAGCAAATCACTATAGAGTGAACAGAAGTGGAACCACTACTCAGGTCAAGAAATGCAACATTGCCAGGCACCTGGCTGCCTGACTTGTGCTCTTTTTCCCAGATTACAGCCCCTTCTGCCTCCTACACTGACCTTATCCTAACTATTCACGTAGTAATTTTGGTAAACATTATAAAATTAAAACTCTGTCCATTTTTGAAAACTTTATATAACCTTGAAGAAACACAACTGTATTCATGTACTTTAGTGTATTTTTGGTGTATTTTTTCATCATTTACACCGTTACATGCAGCTGGAATTTTCTGTTTCAGGGCTGTAAAGTATTCAACCATATAAACTTTCTACTGTTGATGGGGCTTTGGGTTGTTTCCACTTTTGGTCTCTTACAAACAGCGTTGCTCTGAAACTTCTCTGACGTGTATACTGGCCATAGAATATGTAAACTTCAACTTGCCAAATTATTTCAACACATTTTACCAGTTTACGCACTAGCTGCATGCAAGGGTGCTCATCACCCTTCACTTTTGCAAACCTTTGGTGATTTTCTGCCTTTTTAGTTTTAGCCGATCAGGTGAGGGCATAGGGGTAGCTCATAATGATTTGCATTTACTTGGTTCCTAATAGGAGTGAACCAATTTTCTGATGATTATTGGCTGATTGGAGGTGCTCCTTCAGGAAGTGCCTCATCAAGTATTTTGTCCATTTTTCTGCTGGGTTGTCTGTCTTGGTAGTAGTTATATGTTCTGCTTATTACTTCTTTACTGGCTATGAGTAACACGATATCTGTTCTCACTCTTTGATTTGTCTTTTCTCTCTCTTTTTCATTGTTTTTGATCCACAGAAGTTTCTCTGTACCTCTAACAGAACAAATATTATTAAAAATAGCTAATATATGGTGACTATCTAATGCCAGACACTGTGCAATGCACTCTGCATAGAATAATTTATTTATGCCTTATCTTCATAATGACCCTATAAGGGAAATCCTATGAACCCTATTTCTCATATGAGGAAACCGCATCAAGGAGATATTAAGAAACTTGCTCAAGGTGACAGATCTAGTAAGTAGGGAAGTATTCAAGCAAGAATCTCCAAGATGATTCCTTAAAAGAAGAACAAAAAAAAAAAAAAAAAAGAAGAACATAGAGGGGTGACTTCTCCTCTACCGAACTGTGGTATTTGAGCTGCAATGGACAAATGTATCTGCGTACAGAATAGAGAGGCCAGACACAGACACATGGATATGTGGGAGTCTGCCTATGATGGAGGTAGCATACCAAACCAATGGGGAAGGATGGGCTATTCAATATGTGGTAGTGGCATTGGCACTATTTTGTGCACGGAGTGGAATTGGAGCTTGACCTCATACCACTTACATAAATAAATTTGAGGTGCATTACAGATGGATAAAATACAGAATTTTAAGAGAAAATATTGAAGAATGTCTTTATGAACTCAGGGTGGAACAATGGTTTAAAGAACCAAAAGCACCATGATGGGAACGTCTGATATATTTAAATGATTCCAAACTAATGACTGTGATGGTTAATTTCACATGTAGACTGGGCTAAGAGATGCCCAGATAGCTGGTAAAGCATCATTTCTGTGTGTTCTGCGTGGCTCTTCAGGGAAGAGATTAGCACTTGCATCATTAGACTGAGTAAAGAGCGCCTTCACCACTGCAGGTGGGATCACCCAAATCACTGAGAGCCCATATTCAACAAAAGAGCAGAGTAGGGGTGAATTTACTCTCTCTGCTTGAGCAGACGCATCCGTCTTCTCTTGCTTTGGGACATCTGACATGGGCACTCCTGGTTCCCAGGCTTTCGAACCCAGACTCAACCATATTCCCCATTCTCCATCTTGCAGACAGCCCACCTGACAGATTGTGGGATTCCTCAGCCTCCATAGCCAAATGAGTGAGTTCCTCTACTAAGAGCTATACATATATCTCCTATCGGTTCTATTACTCTGAAGAATCCTGACTCATACAATGACGTAAAAAATTAAAAGGAATTACAGTCTAGGAGAAGTTTGTCATCATACATGAAATAGACAATTAGTATCCTGAATATCACATAACTTCCACATAACAACAACAAAAAATAGTCAAACCAAAAAAAGTAGGCAGAGCTTCAGAAGAGGTAATTCAGAAAAGAGGAAATCCAAATGGCCAATAAATACAATAAGATGTGCAGGATCACTAGCAATCAGAGAAGCTGTTCTCTGCCCATTTTGATTAGGTCTGACAATATAAAAAAGTGGGTCGAGATATGGAGAAAGCAGAACTCTCCCACACTGCCAATAGAGGTGGAAATTGGAGGGCAAGCTGGCTTTTCCTAAAAAGTTAAAAGTGAACATAAACATAACCCAGTAATCCTATATACAAAGCTGTTCTGTAAAGCATTGTTTGAAAGAATAAAGATTTGGAAATAACCCTATTGTCCATCAGCAGCAGAACGAATAAAATAAAATAAATTCCACAGATCTAGTGGACTTTGCTGAACTAACTAGGGACTATAGATAGGAAAGTCTTTAGATCTTGTAACTGTAATATTGACTTTTTTAAAAGGTGATGGTGGGGTAAGTTGTTAAAACCACACGACATACTACTTTCGGTTTCGTAGCCTTTTGTCTACAAACTTGATGAATATACACTGGACTCCAGATTGTTATTTCTCAGAAGTGGAGAGAGGCCTAGAGGAGATCGTGGCAGTGAGAACAAACGTGGCTCTATCCTTGCCTTTATGTAATTGTCATTGTCAATGTCCCGTGCTTTTCCAAGATTAAGTATAGCAACAACTTACTGGACATGGAAGAACAGCTGGATCTGGGCATCTTTTCCTGAGAAGAGTGGTCCAGGTTGTGAGTATCCAAATTGAGTGTGCCGGTTGACTTGAAATAAAATAGAATTTTCAATAGAATTTCTTGATGAACCCCCTTCATTACCACCCCCAGCTCCTGATCCTTTCAAGAAGACTAATTTTTTTTTAATGGAAGTATAGTTGATTTGCAATATTGTGTTAGTCGCAGGTGTACAGAAAAGTGATTGTTATATACATATTTTTTCAGATTATTTTTCACAATAGGTTATTTCAAGATATTGAATACAGTTCCCTGTGCTATATAGAAAATCCTTGAGGTTTTTTTTGTTTTGTTTTTGTTTGTTTTGTTTTTTTGGGCAAATCCTTGTTGCTTATCTGTTTTCTGTACAGTCGTGTGTATCTGTTAATCCCATACCCCTAATTTATCCCTCCCCTGTTCCCTTTCCCCTTAGCTAACCACAAGTTTGTTTTCTATGTCTGTGAGTCTGTTTCTGTTCTGTATATAGATTCACTTGTATTGTTTTTTAGATTACACAGATAAGTGATATATTTGTCTTTTTCTGTCTTACTTCACTTAGTATGATATTCTCTAGGTCCATCTATGCTGCTGCAAGTGGCAATATTTCATCTTTTTGTGGTTGAGTAATATTCCATGGTAGGTATATACCACTTCTTCTTAAACTAATCATCTGTTGATGGGCACTTTGTTTGTTTCCATGTCTTGGTTATTGTTAATAGGGCTGCTGTGAACACTAGGGTGCATGTATCTTTTCGAATTAGAGTTTTCGTCTTTTCCGGATATACGCCTAGGAATGGGATTGTTGGATCATATGGTAGCTCTATTTTTAGTTTTTTTAAGCAACCTCCATACAGTTTTCCATAGTGGCTGAACCAATTTGCATTCCCACCGAAAATGTAAGAGGGTTCCCTTTCATCCACACCCTCTCCAGCATTTATTATTTGTACACTTTTTGATGATGGCCATTTTGACAGGTGTGAGGTGATACCCCTCTGTGGTTTTGATTTGCATTTCTCTAATAATTAGCGATGTTGAGCATCTTTTCATGGGCCTGTTGGCCATTTGTATATCTTCTGTTGAGAAATGCCTACTTAGGTCAAGAAGACTAATTTAGGAACCAGTATACTGGTAAAACTAAACTGTATTTTTCACATTGCTTCTCTTTATTGGGCAAAGGAAATTTTGTTTCAAGTATAAAGGTGACTGAAAACATAAGGAGTATAGTGGAAGAAATATTTTCTGAAATTTATTTTTCTTTTATGACCTTCAAAACCCCCAATTTTGTTAGCCTAGGTTATTTGGAGCGTGTATCTGCCGGGAAGAGATTGTGATATCCCTGAAATATAACAAGGAAAATTTCAGTTTCTAAAATTTAAAATAGCAATATGAGCCAGAATACTGTCTTCATAGAGACTTTTCAGAGTTCCCTTATTTCTCTGCACTGCCATATCCACAACTGACCTAAATGAAAGGACCAAAAGCCCTCAAGATCTCAGTTACTTATCACCTGAAAGTTTACTCCTTGCTCATATGAGATCTACTATGGTCCAGTTGCTCTCCAGGACTGCTGCCTTCCCAGTAATTCCAGTCTGCTTCCATCATGCGGTTCCACTATCTCAATACAGGGCTTAATCATCTTTCAGGCCAAGCATCTCACTGCCATCCTCCACTGCGGATCCTGAGTTCAGTCTCTCAGCTTCAGTTTCCCACAGAATATACTACCACACAGTTGCCTCGCTGCATGGTGATAGGGATGAGACATGGGCTTTTGCTACTCCTCAATCAGACCTTCAAACAAGCCTTACTTTTTCATTACTCCTGCCTTTAGTTTTACGTGGTGCTTCAAAATTCCAGAATCTTACTGAACTTCTGTAGGGGAGAGCTGGAGAGAAGAGAGATGTGGTTTGATTCTCTGAAATGTTCCCTTCTGCATCCAAACTATCATTTTCAATTTCCAGAATTTATTCTGAGTTTGGCCACTTCTGTGCATCTTCAACACTATGGCCTAAGTCAGTAACCATCAATTCTCACCTGCATTACTTAGATGTTCTAACTACTTCTCCTGCCCCCAAGGGGTCCACAGAACAATTAAGGTGATTAGTTAAATATGTAAAGTATATCATGTCAAGTGCTGTTTTAAACTTCCAATGCCTTCTCATTTCAAGTTGAAAAAAACTCAAATATTTCACATGAGCTACAGGGTCCTGCATACCCTGGACCCTGCCTCACCCTTCTCAGTGCCCCAGACACAAATGAGCTTCCTCTCTCTACACACAAAAACACCAAGCTCTATGTTAGGGCTGTTACACTTGCTGTTTCATCCTAGTGGAAATCAGCTCTGGACGTTCCTTCTTGTCATTTGGGACTCAGAAAGGTCTCCTGCTCTATGAAGTATTCCCTGACCACTGAACCACACTGCCCATTCGGCACTCTCATCCCATCCCCTTTCATCTCTTCACAGAACATATGCCCACTTGAAATTGTCTTGTTCCTTTATTGGTGGATTTGTTTATTGGGATGTATCAATGACTTAACCATGTGAAATATACATACAGCATTGAGAAGGCAGTGGAGACTTGGAGAGAAGATTTTCACAGGCCGGCACTTTTTGTCCTATGTTTGCTCATCCCTCCTAGCAACTTGGATCAGCCAAGTGCCAGGTGATTCCCACCAAGTCATCCTTCAGATAAGCCTGCAAACCAAACCCCCTAACCGAGCCCGCCAGCTGGAACCCAACAATCAACCCCAAACTCACTCACCAACATCACACAAAGCAACCAGCTCATAAAAATAAGATTTGCTTGAAATGTTTTGGTATAATTATTAAGAAAAGTGCAGAAAAAACGACCACCTGTCAGTTGACTGACTGAACAACACAAAAAATAAAGTCAGATTTTAACATTCTGGTTACCTTTAATATATTTAATAAACTCAGATTTTAACATTCTAGTTACCATACTGGCAGAGAACACATTTTCAATACATCAAAGACTCAGAAAGATTATCAATTATTATCTGAGTCTCTACTGACCTAATTGGTCAAAAGGACCTAGTTTGGCAAGAAAAGTGGGAAGAGAAGGGGGAAGAGGAAAAGGAGAGAGACTGGAGAGTAATCAAAGCCCAGGGTTCTTTAGAAGTTCAGCAGCATCCAGAGCTGGCCCACAGGATGGGAGTGTGAGGTAGATTGGGCTCTGGCGACCTCAGCAGGACCTAGTTCCCAGAGACACTAGAGTGTCCAGTGCATGAAACCTCAGTTTGTGACACAGGAGTTAGCAGTGTCCAAGGATTCCAGGGTCTGGAAGGAAGAACAAACTTTGGAGAATTTGGTAAACACCACTGACCGAGCACATCCAGCGGCAGCACAGGAGGCACTCTCATGCAAGACTAGTGACCTGCAAATACCCAAAGCTCTGAAATGGAAATATGACCAGTCTCAAAGGATCCCCACGCAGGAGCAGTGGGGTAGAAAGGCATCCCCTGGGCTTAGGGGACGGGGCCACAACCACAGCCAGAAGCCGTGGCGGGATGCTGGAGCCCAGGGCTGAGGGGGGCGGCGCTGTCCGGCGAGGGTGCATCCACAGGCAGGGGCTGAGCCTCTGGGTCCTGATCTGTGTGTAACGAAAGCCTCCTCTTAGCCCTGGGGGGAGCAGCTGGCTCCTCAGTGCCCTGTTCCCAAGGACGACGACGAGGGCCACATCTTCCAGCTGGGTGGCGATCCGGGGCGGATGGACCTGGGGTCGGCGGCTGGGACGGGCCGGGCTCCCCGGAGGTGCTGGTGGCCGCATCCCTGAACTGGGCGGCAGAGCAAGAACCCCGGGCCGGCGAGGGGCGCCGGCACACAGCACGCACAGGGACTCGGTGGCTGGTCCCACCGCCCGCGGCTACAGCCCTACGGGGGCACAGAGCGCGGCGGGGCAGGTGGTGCCTCTGGCCGAGAGCGGCTCCCCCGGGCGCCCGGATCTCCCTCCAGGCGTTCAGGACCTGGCTGTCCGGCGCCGTGGGCTGCGTGTGGTCCACCACGATCCGGTCCTGCCCGCGTTTCCACAGCTCGTAGCGCTCCGGTTGCAGGATGCGCACGAAGGCGTCCATGGAGAAGGCGACCCGGGCCTCCCCGCAGCTGCACTGCGAGGCCACTTTGCCATAATCGATCCAGCGCGGGGAGGCGAAATTGATGGCTTCCGCGCAGTTGAAGCCATGGTTGAAGCCAGAGTGGTAGCCATAGGGAAAGGTCACCATGAACTCTCCAGCCTCCTGAGTGACCCGATCGAAGGGGATGCCGTTGTCCTTGAGGACCGTGGGCGAGATGAGAGCCACCTTGTGCCGCAGGAAGGCCTCACAGCCCCGCGCGCTGCCCGGGAACAGCTCCCTGGCCAGGCGTTCCAGGCGCCGGCCGTGCTCCGGGGGCACCGCGTACCACGTCTTGGGCTCCCCGAAGTGCAGGTAGTTGATGCTGTAAAGGTCCATGTCCTCCGTGTGCCAGGCGAAGGCGGTCTTCCACATGCCGAAGTACAGGTACGGGGTGTTGACGCCTTCGATGACCACTCCGCACTCCTGCTCCAGCAGGTCCTGAATGGTTCCCAGGTGTCCAAGGTTCCACTGCTCCGTGTTTTGATCGAATAAGGAGCCACTCACGTCCGCACCATATACTGGTGAATCATAGAGGCGTGTTTTCCAATATTTTCGCTCCAGCTCCTTAAAATCAAAGTGTGCTGGAGTCCGGTATTTTGCACTATTTGCTAAGTGTTGGTACTCACCCACGGTCATGGCTTTCTTCTTTTTGTGGTATTGAGTAAACACACCTGCCTGCCCAGAAGTCACCTGCTGGAGGGGAGCGGCTATTAAGATGTCATTGATATCATCATAGGTCTGTCTGGCTTTCCAGTCCTTGGGTGGAATAATCTTCGCCACGCCTGCTCGGTGTGCACCTTGGGATTCCATATAAGCAATGTATTTATCGAAATCATTAAACTCTTCTTTGGTTGGATGAAATACCATTATTCTACAACTTGGGTTCCGGGCCCAGTTGGACTTAGACTTCATAGCTTTCATTAATAAGCAGGAAACTCCCAAGTTCTGATGTATGTTCTGGGCAGGTGAGGATGCTGGAAAACACTACTTTTTCAAATATGGGTTGGAGTATATCAGCAGGACCCCCCAGTAGACTTTAATGCAATGAGTTGATAATATTTCTAAGGCTTGCTGATTCTCCAGGGGACTCCACGCTGGGCAGAAGCCTTGCTCAGGACTGATGCCGGATGAGCCTGCAAGTCTGTGATGTCCTTGGTTGACACTTGGCTCTGTCCTCTTGAGATCTAGTGAATCACCCAGCCCTGGCTGGGTATCCCAAATGTAATGTCTTCAGGGCAGAATTGAAAACAAAACCTAAAAAAAGAAAAGAATAGAGACAGGTTGAAAACTAATGTTTGGAAATAGTTACTAGGGAACTACAAGTAAAACACCACCATGGACTTTAATTGCATATTCAAATAAAGGCTAAAATTTCATAAGATTGACAATACAAGAAATGGTGTTGTTGTGAACAATGGAAATTCTTGTACTCTGGTAAGGAGAATGGAAATCATTACCTTCACTTTGAAAAACTATTTGGACAGTATCCACTAAAATTGAACTTACCCATGTGCTATGATTCATGCCTAGGATATGTGTATGTCTGTGCAATGAAAGTCAAGTCCAAGAACGTTCAGAAAAACATGATTTCAGTAGCCAAACACTGGAAACAACTGAAATGCCAGTCAACATTACAATGGATAAGTACATTTTAGTATATTGACACAATGGAATACAATACAGCAATGAAGATAAACAAGAACTACATGAAAATATAGAAATAACTCTATAAACATAATATTGAGCAAAATTATCTAGACTTAAAAGAATACCTATTCTATGCTTCTATTTATATAAACATAAAAAGGAGGCAACGTAATCTATGTTAGAAGTCAGAGTAGTGGTTACCTTTGTGAAAGAGAGAGGTTGTGAGTGGGGGTGTGAGGAAGTCTCTAGAATAATGTGAATATTCTGTTCTGAACCCAGGTACTGGTTACACAGCCATCAGAGCGACTCATTGTCATAATTCTTCAAGTTATGATGATTTTCACAAATTTCTATGAAATAAATTTTTTAAAATTTATTTAAATTACTTACATAAATTTAAAATTATAGTTTAGGGTGAAAAGCATTAAAACAGAATGATATCTTTCATTGTACCAAAAGGAAAAAGAAGGGTGATTGAAAATATATGAACTAAACATTCAATTGAAGGAACGATAAAATAGAAGAAGAGAAAGAAGGGGTAGGCGTAAAAAAATAACAAAGAATAAAGACAAAATTAACGAAAGAAAACACATACAAGACAGAACACTGATGACCAAAAATATTCTTGGAAGAAATTAATGATAGCAATAAAGCATGGGCATAACTGAGCATAAGAAAGAAGGGGAAAATAAACCACTAGGAATGAAATAGTGCACAAAAGAATTTTTAAAAGCTCGAAAGAGAATCTTAGGAGAAACTTGACAGCAACATTTTCAAAAGATAAGAGAAAAGAATAAATTTCTGGAGAGGAAACTTATCCAAAATGGATGCAAGAAACACCAGAAAGCTTGAATAACACCCCAGTATAAGAAGCTGGTTCAAAGTATGACCCCTGAGAGTCCAGGAGACACAGCATTTTGCATGTGAATCTAGAAAACTTTCAAGAAACAGTTAACTCTTATTGTGCAAATTGCTTCAGAGTATAGAAAAAGTTAGAAAACTACTCAGATGAGGCTATTCTGCTCTCTGATAGCCAAACGAAAAAAGGACAATAAAAAATAAAGCTACAGGCCATTTTTGTTTATAAGCATAGAGGAAAGCATAAAATGGAATGTTATCCAATGAAATGCAGCAATATAGTAAAAGAATAATACATCATGACCAAATCGAAAGCAAGTATGATTGAACATTGGAAAATTTAATGATATAATTCAGAATATTAACAAAGTAAATGAAAAATATCATCATCTTATAGGTACCAAAAAAGCATTTGATGAAATGGAAAATCCATTCATGATTTTAAAACTCTTACTTGCAAAGCATCAAGAGAAACTTTTTTTTGTAAGATAAAGAATTTCAAGGTAAAAAATAGCAATGATCATTCTTAACAGTGAAACAAAAGTAACATTCTCATTAAAGTTAGGAAAAAGAGATGCATCAGCATGTAAAGCTGCTCAATATCACTAATTATTAGAGAAATGCAAATCAAAACTACAATGAGGTATCACCTCACACCAGTTAGAATAGGCATCATTAGAAAATCTACAAACAACAAATGCTGGAGAGGGTGTGGAGAAAAGGGAACCCGCTTGCACTGTTGGTGGGAATGTAAATAGATAGAGCCACTATGGAGAAGAGTATAGAGGTTCCTTAAGAAGCTAAAAATAGAATTACCATATGATCCAGCAATCCCACTACTGGGCATATACACAGAGAAAACCATAATTGAAAAAATACATGCACCCCAATGTTCATTGCAGCACTATTTACAATAGCCAGGTCATGGAAGCAACCTCAATGCCCATCGACAGACAAATGGATAAAGAAGTGGTGGTACATATATACAATAGAATATTACTCAGCCATAAAAAGGAACGAAATTGAGTCATTTGTTGAGACGTGGATGGATCTAGAGACTGTCATACAGAGTGAAGTAAGTCAGAAAGAGAAAAACAAATATCGTATATTAACGCATGTATGTGGAATCTAGAGAAATGGTACAGATGAACCGGTTTGCAGGGCAGAAGTTGAGACACAGATGTAGAGAACAAGCGTATGGACACCAAGGGGGAAAACCATGGTGGGGTGTGGGTGGTGGTGTGCTGAATTGGGCGATTGGGATTGACATGTATGCACTGATGTGTATAAAATTGATGACTAATAAGAACCTGCAGTATAAAAAAACAAACAAACAAAAAACAACTAATACTAAACTTTTTTTGGGTTATTTGTATGGAAATATGTTAATATAAAGGTTTCAGACATTACATGAAATTTCCAGAAATCTTATATCTTCTGGTCTAATGTTATAAGTCATAATTTTAGTTATTACTTTAAAATGTAGATCTCAGAAATAACAAAATTTCCTTGTCAATTGCATTATTATGAACTTTCATCCAATCTTTAACCGTGCTCATTTTCAAGTCTTTTGTCATTTACAGACAGTTCTGGGTGTTCTCTGATGCTTTTGCAAAAATGTTCCTATAAAAGAGTTTCACCTTCAAGAAATTCATGGAAAAGACTCTGACAAGTACAGGTTTCTGGTAACTGACTATACTGCTGAACTGAATGAATAAGCATGTTCAGAACACTAATGGAAAACTGATGAATTCATAAAAGTGCTAACAAAAGATCAAGATGAAAAAAAATTAATTAGGTGGGACTGAGTCAACTTATGAGGATGATTTCATTTTTGTGACTTTCTGTTTGAATTAAAAAAAAAAGAAATCCCACAAGGACTCAGAGGCAAAAAATATACAAATCAATTTCCACTGCAAAGTAAAGGAGTTGTTACAGTGGAGGATTACTGGACTGAATGTCAATATTATGACATAGTATGAGTGAGTTTCGTGTTGGGTAATTGCAATCGTTGCTTTTGTTGTGGTCATCCATTTACAATGCTTGGTGTCAGTTTATTTATCCCTTATAAAAATAAAATACAGTGTGTGTGTGTGAAAAGAAAAAAACATATTGAAAACAATGTGAAAAATAAATCTCACCATGTACACTCCACTTTCCACTTGAACTGTGTAGAGCAAATGTAATAGTTATGATTTAGGACAGAAAATATATGTGTACAAATAAGAAAACACAAAAATAACCAAAGCAAACTATCTCATTAACCCAATTTCAAGTGCTCCCTTATTACTGTTTCCTAATCCTCTTAAGCTCCCCTAATTTCCACCATTCAAATATTCTCTCTCACTTTCCCCTGTCCTCAAACTTCAGGCGCCCCTATTCCACCCCACTTAGAATCCTCCGAATGTCCAAAAAGTCCCTAAGTGATCTGGCCCACCATCACCTCTTGACCTCACCCCTTTCGACCCTGCTCCTTGCTCTCTCATTCCAAACACATTCCTGGCTGTGTCTCAAAAAAGGCCGCTATACTCTTGTCTGATGGTCTTTGCACCCAGGCAACTCTCAAGCCTCAGCCCAAACATCACCTTTTCAGGGAACTCTCCTCTGATTGTCTTGCTTTGGATAAAAGTAGAGACGATTTTCCTTCCAGGAAAACAGTTACTCTCTCAACAAAACGTTTCCAAATGAAACTTGAACTGATGGTCAGTACCCATGTATCTCTTCCAGATATACTGACATCAGCCCCATGGTAACTCCAACATTCCTGATTGCATCACAGTGGAATCCAACTGCCTCTTCCAACTGTCTACTAAAAGGCCTCCTTTTTAAAGTTATCAGCCCACAAAACACAGGTATTTTACCTGAAATTTTTCCTTTAAGATTTCTTACAAGAAAATAAATGAGATCTAAATATTATACAAATTTTAGGGTCCTTTTAGGTCCAGAGGGATTTCCCTGGGAAAGCTGCCAGAATGGGAGGAGCTAGCACAGTTGTCAGGGCATTAAACACCACTAGTATTGGGTCAGCACAAGAACCAGGGAGAGGAGAAGAAAACCATGCTAAAGAAATCGGTGAGGAAGAGATCAAATGCCTTTAGAGAACAAAGGCATTTCATCTTCCTCACCCTGTAGTCTCCCCAATAAGACTTCGAAAGATCAGCTTGCCTGCCATTGTTCCAAGTAATAGAAACTCCCCACATCTCCTATGGTCTGCAAGAGGTGCCAGAGGTCCCTATTTCTTATCTGGGGTCCATTCAAGACAAGAGGAAGCTGGGGCTGGGGCCCAATCCTCTACCACCCCTCTCCCCAAAGAGGTCAGCACAATTGGGCTTCAACATAAAACATTTCTCCTTTGGATCTGGGATCAGGGACAAAAAAATAGCCAAGGAAGGGCTTGCTCTCTGTGACCCCTGCTGGCAGCTTTTGTAAGAGTGCATCAAAGGAATGTTTGCTGCAGACCCGAATAGTGGTGGCAGGGGCCCTTTGAGTGAGCGGTAGTAGCTCTGTGTACCTCTGCCCTGGAGCCTCATGCACCATGGAACAGGCAGAAGGTAGGTAATGGAGGATTAAAACTCTCTTCTCTTTTTCCAACTTTAATGTCAAAGGATAAAAGAAACAATCTCGAGGTTTCTATAGAATTTGTTGGTAATAAATGGTGGAGCGGGGAAGTGGTTGACAATCTAGTTCATCCTTGAGGGAGTGTGACAAATGCAGTTCACTTAGCCTCTAAAGATTGGGTGGAAGTCAAATAATCTCTCTCTTCCTATTCCAGAAACAGCTGATGAGCACTCAAGGGTCTTGGGGATAGATTGTTATGAAGGAGAAGCATTGTTCAAACATGACCCTAGATGTTCGTCCTAAGATGCCTGAGCAATAGGCTAGCCTAGACTCCTTCCATGACTGGAGGGCTATAGCATCCAAAAGGGCCCAAGGTCCCCAGTTGCCTCCTAACATACAGGGCTGCTGGCTTTCCCGGACAGCTCCTGTAAATGGCTGGCATGATATCTAGGCCGCTTAATTCCTCAAGCAGTCTGAAGCTCCCTTTCCTAATAAGGTTGCTGTCTTCAAAGCCCTATATGAAGGAAGAGCACTGGGGAAGGGGCCTCCACTAGAACAAAACCCTCCTCAACATGGGCAGCCTCTCCATGTAGACGCTGAGGAAATGCAGAGCCGATGTGTGCCTTGGTCTTGATGTGTTTCCTGAACTCATATTGTATGACTCTGTGTAACTGTCCACCATTGACAAGGGGACCCAAAAGATGGGAAGAAAGCAAATAGTAAGGTTTCATCAGGGTTAGGGTTTTCCAGCCATGTGCATCTCAAGGAGAGAGGAACAAGTGTCTTGATGGATTGGATGGAGGGATAAGAGTGATTAAAATGATGGACCAGTAAATTTATCCTGGGTGAAAAAGGAAATGAGAACATGAGGGCAATGATGGAGAATGAAACAGTGCCTGATTCATGGGCTGAATGTCTCCATTAGGTCAAATACTTCTATTAGAACACTAGGAAATGTAAGCTAGAAAGAGAATGGGATGCTTGAAGCATAGCTGGTACTCTCATTATTCCCATTTTATGGAGGAAGAAACAGGTGTAGAAAAAGTTATATTTAACTTCATAGCTTGTGTTCTCAATCTCTAGAGTTATTTTTGTGCTTGTCTTATCTTCCATATAAAACTACTTTGAGAGCATTGTCTAGGTCTTGTTCATCATCAAATTTTCCAGGGGATCTTGGTACTCTATATCGTGCACACTCCAAAAATTTTTATTAAAAAAATAAGTAACTAAAATCATTTGGCACACACTGCAGTCTCTCTCCTCTTGGTTACACCTCATCTTTCTCCCTACTCTCCTATCTCAGGGGAAGAGAAGATACTCCCCCTCTCCAGAGCTAATCTTGCCATATAAACTCCTTAAATTGACACCTCCCGTGAATTCCAAAACTACGGTCAATTAAGTGATCACTATCGCCTCTGTAAAGACTTAAATCATCAGTCATCAGTCTGTTTCCTGATTTAAGTTACATCCTGTCTCTTACCTTCTCTCCAGAGCTCTCCAGAGCTAATCTTGCCATAGAAACTCCTTAAATTGACACCTCCCGTGAATTCCAAAACTGCGGTCAATTAAATGATCACTATCGCCTCTGTAAAGACTTAAATCATCAGTCATCAGTCTGTGTCCTGATTTAAGTTACATCCTGTCTCTTACCTTCTCTCCAGAGCTCTCCAGAGCTAATCTTGCCATATAAACTCCTTAAATTGACACCTCCCGTGAATTCCAAAACTATGGTCAATTAAATGATCACTATCGCCTCTGTAAGGCTTAAATCATCAGTCATCAGTCTGTTTCCTGATTTAAGTTACATCCTGTCTCTTACCTTCTCTCCAGAGCTCTCCAGAGCTAATCTTGCCATATAAACTCCTTAAATTGACACCTCCCATGCATTCCAAAACTACGGTCAATTAAATGATCACTATCGCCTTTGTAAAGACTTAAATCATCAGTCAACAGTCTGTTTCCTGATGTAAGTTACATCCTGTCTCTTACCTTCCTTTCAATACCGAACATGTCAAAACAGAAACAAAAATAATCTACCTTTACAAAAACATTTCCTCATCTCTCTCGTCTTCTGATTCTGACCCCACTTCTCCACTGAAATTGATCTCTGTCAATCATCACATTGTCTCCCAAGTGCGCCTCCATGGGTTACACTTTATCTCTCTACATCATTGATTGATGGAACACCTCCTTCCTCCTAAAATGTCTCTGACCTCTAGGGTACTGATAGTCTTCTCCGGTTCTTTTCTTTCTCCTTGGTTCCACTTCTTTTTCCACTATACAAATGCAGTCTTATTTCAAAGCTCAATTCTCATCTCTCTTTTAACTCTTTTTATTTCTCCCTTTCAATCTCCTTTTTCTGTTCATGGCTTTCTTTAGTATCACACTCTCTCTCTTTAAAGATATTATTTATTGCCATAGCTTTCTCTAATAGCACTGACTTTCTCCTGCGCTTGTGATTTGCTTTTCCTTCTTGACTGGCCACTGAGCCCCTGAAAACCAACTTATTTAGTACAAATTGATCATCTCTCTCCTGAAATTAACTTCCTCCTTTAGAAATCTTTTTTTCTAAGGATGGGAATACAGTATCCTAGTTACCGTTGGCTATTACAGCTCCGTCTCCCTAGACATATAGTCGGTGATGTCAGGGGATCCCACGACAGTCTACTGTGAGGCCCCAGGGACACCTGGTTACCCCAGGGAGGCTTCCTGTGCTCTCCTTCCTTCTATAAGGACCCAAGGATCCAGCTTGCCTACCTCTCCTCCTTAGAGCTGTCACCACTCAAGCTAGACCCTGAGGATCTACAAGTACCCGTCACCTGTATCATGTGATAATCTCCCCATCTCACTGTAATTTTTAATCTTAAAAATTCTTCTATAAGGATTTTATTTAAAACTATATAAATATATAATCAAATTTTTCATTCTATATGAAAACATCCTCTAGAGAAATGAAAAGAGAAGAGTGTAACAATTTACAAGGAAAATTAATGTCAAAAATTTAAATACCATGCTAAGGGTCTTTCCCCTAATAAACCCTAAAATGCTGATTATGAATATCACAGAGGCCCTCATTTCTTATTGAATTCTTAATAGACAACTAAAAGAAGCCTTGAGTTGAGTATTTGCTTTTGTTTTTCTTTTTGTTGGCTTTGCCACGTGGCATGTGGGATCTTCGTTCCCTGACCAGGGATCAAACCCGTCCCCCTGCAGTGGAAGCACAGAGTCCCAACCACTGGACTGCCAGGGAAGTCCCCTGTATTTGTTTAATAAACTAAATTATTTCCTTTTTACATTTCTAAGGATCCTAGGAGGTATGCGGCCGGGCTAGCATCTATATAAAATAAATAATCTAGATACACATTAATCTTCAGATATTGAGCATCCAAAGGAAACACTCTGATTCTGTAAGTGTAACTCTGTGCTCAAACCAAAACTTGTCAGAATTTGCCGGGTACAATTACGGTGCTCCTTCAGTGCTCCAGACAAATGTCTTCTCTCCGGGTCTCAGATGGTTGCTTTTACTGTGAAACCGCCTCCGTGTTTCTTTCAATTGGAGCCACAGGTACTAGCTGAGAATAAGCAGCCTTACATTTCAGTTACTCTTCCATTTTACCCTTATTCTTGGTATCCCCAGTAACACAGAAATTCTTCCTCTAAGGAAACTTGACAATTCTGACAATTGAAGAAAAGTATTTTTATCAGAATGATTAGACTTGATGGATTTCTGGATATTAGGAGTCTTTCAAAAATAATTCCACTAAGCTTTCCTGGGGTGTGTGTGTGTGTGAGTGTGTGTGAGTGTGTTTTAAACTGGGGAAGGTAAGAAGTGAAGTAAGTTTAATAAGTCCTCTCACTGTGGCCATTGTCCAGATTGCTCATTGTACAGATTGCTCAACAATTTCAGGACAGCAGGAAAGCCTTCTTGTCTTTCATGCTCCGTGCATATTTCAAAGCTATTCTTTCAAATGAGGATTGTTGACAGAATGCCTCAGACGTTAGCCATTGTTTCTGCTGACAGCCAATATCTAAATGCTGTGTTTAATAAATTTCTTCTCACATTAGAAAGTCTACTTACCGTTTATTGAAAATAATTATAACCATCATATTTGATGGCTAAATAAATTCTATTGGATGGAGATATGTGACTCAACTTTCCCCCTATTATTGGACAGTTATTTTGTTTTTTACTTTTCCACAAGTTTTACTAATCCCTTATAAATATCCTATATTTCAGTACCTAGATCAGTATATTTGGTAAAATATTAGTGAAATAATGAAATTCCTTGGATTAGATAACTAGAAATGGAATTACTGCATTGCAAGTGTTAAACATTTAAAATCCTTAACATGTATTGCCAAAACTTTCCAGAAACATATCACTTTACATCCTCACCATTAACTTTGCTCTGAAAAAAAATCTTTAATAATTTGGTAAGAAAATTATTGTGAAAAATTTTGGTGAAAAAGTGTAGCTCAAGTTTTAATTTATACTTCTTAGATTACAACTAAGATTGACTTGTTTTTCTTCAATGAATGCTAGCCATTTGTATTGGTTCATAACCTTTGCCCATTTTTCTCCAATATGGTTCTAGTGTTTTTTCTCATCTACTTACATGAACATTTTATATATTATGTGACTATTCTGCATATTTTACACAGCATATGAACATTTTACTTGTCATGGGAATATTTTCCATATTAAACCCTTTGTTTAATCTGTTCATAGATTTTTCCCAGTTTGCCATTTCTTTAATTTATATTTAATTTTAATTTTAAATGTTTTTCACATATATTTCAGTTTAATATATTAAAATGTTGAGTTGGCCTTTTCCTTTGTAATGCCTTTCATGGCCTTTATGTTTAGAAAGTTAGAAAGTTATTTGCCCATCCAGAGACAGATAAATATTCTCTTATGGGGTTTTTCCTTTTTATATGTTAATTGTACTTTTTTTTTTTTTTTTTTTTTTTATACTTTTAAATTTTATTTATTTATTTATTTTATGGCTGTGTTGGGTCTTTGTTTCTGCGCGAGGGCTTTCTCTAGTTGTGGCAAGCGGGGGCCACTCTTCATCGCGGTGCGCGGGCCTCTTACTATCGCGGCCTCTCTTGTTGCGGAGCACAGGCTCCAGATGCGCAGGCTCAGCAATTGTGGCTCACGGGCCCAGCTGCTCCGCGGCATGTGGGATCTTCCCAGACCAGGGGTCGAACCCGTGTCTCCTGCATTGGCAGGCAGATTCTCAACCACTGCGCCACCAGGGAAGCCCAGTACTTTTAATTTTGATTTAAATTATACCTTTAATTCTAACTGGGGTTTTGGGTTTGTTTTATTAACTTGTTTTATTGTTTTGTGAGTGTGGTACGAGGAATAAGGGAGATATAAGTATGATTTCTAGGCCTAGTGTGCTGTGTTCCTCTCTATTAGTTTATAAGAGCTTTTCTTTGTCCCAGTGCTCTTAAATGTTTTCCGTCTCAAAATTCTGGTTCTTTAGTTTTATGAAAGCTTTTTAGTTACTTCTTTGACAACTTCCTCTAGTTTCTCCCTCTGTACATTAACTCCTGTATTTGGATATCATACCTCATGGGCCGTACCTCCAATTTTTGTGTCTTTTCTTCTTCCAATTTTCTATCCCTTTATGACTATGCTTTACCTTCTAAAATTTTTTCTCATCTTTATCTTGTAAACCTACTTCTATTGTCTTTTTCATTTCTCCTATCAAACTTATAATTTTTAACAGCTCATTTCTGTCCCCTTAGGTTTTTCAAGTGTACATAGCTTCCTTCCCTGTCTCCCACCATTGTCCTCTTTTTGTTTCACAGGTGCACTTATTTCAACTCTCAGAAAATACTAAAACCAGACACATATTGAGAAAGCAAGCTTCATGTAATAATCCTTATGCTTAAAATTGACATTGCAATCTAGTATTTCTGTTGTGTTCTATTTTGTTCCCTTTTAAAAAATATGCTGCTGGTAACCCACAAAGTTGTTTCTATGACCCACTAATGGCTCATGTCCTGCAGTTTGGAAAGAAATATTCTATAAATCATGTTGAGGCTTTTGATCTTTCAATGGCCGAGACACAATCACATTTGCTTTCTGGGCAGAAATGGGCAGACTGGAGTGGCCGAGAATGAATGAAGGAAAACATTTATAAAGATCCAGATGAGAGATGGTAGCTTGGACTGGGGTGGTGGTTGAGACAGCAGCAGAGTGCCTCCTAGGGTGCCTTCACTCACATCTTCTTATTTAATCTTACTTCCTCAGTGTGCCACGTGGGGAACTGGACCAGAGCGTTCAGATGCTTGTCCAAGGTGGCATAATCAGTGAGTCCTGAGCCAGATTTGAGCCAGGCCCGTCTGCTTCCTAAGCCTGGCCTTTCCTCTAAGTCACAGCAAATCCATGAGGTGAGCCTATATAATAGGAGAGAAATTGTCAGAAGAGCACATTTTAGAGCTTAAGAACCAATTCCTTGGAGGCTTCAATACCTGAAAAGGTTGACTATGTTTGGTCCCTGAAATGAAACCTAAATTTATTTGTTAATTAAAAAAAAAAAAAAAGGCACATACAGTGTGATGTCACAGTAACAACTAGACTTGGAGTCCCCTTTGATCTGGAGTTGATGACCCTGGTCACGAGGTACTTGTCCCTCAGCCAGGTCATCCTTACCCTTGTACACCTCTGTCATGTCCTCCATGGGAGGCTGTGAGGATTATGGTTTTCATGGGATTTTTTAATATTTATGTTACTATGTAGGATTATACATGTTCCCCAATGTCGATTCATGTTGTCAACTCTAAACACAATTAAACAACTGGAAATCAATCCCTCTCTTTCTCATGTTCTTTCTACATGCTCTATTATGCTGCTTGTCATGTAAGGGTATTAATCATTCCTCTGTGTGTCTTCTCTACTAGATCGTGTACTTCGCGGAACAGGGTGGTCCCTTCTTAGTCTCTGGGTCCCATTGGCCACCACAGAGTCTGGAGTAATAGATGTCAAATTTGATAATTATGTTGTGTTTGAGAATATGCAGAATATAAAATTAAATTCTCAGTTTTTATGACTAAAGCATTTATATGATTTTAATTCACTGTTTTTCAAACTTTCTTGATCCCTGCACCCCCCTTTGATAAGCATAACTATCTCTGCCACTACTCCCCCACCCCCTTCGGCAAATTCTAGTTTTTCCCCAGACCCCTGTCAGTGACCAACACGCACATAACACAGAACATTTGCACATCCCACAGCCAGGGCGATTTTGTCTACTTTAGTTCCTTTTAGTCTATAGTACAAACAAGAGAGCTTCTTTTTGTTTGCCTGCTTTCCAAAGATAAGTTATATGATGATATTGAGTTTACTTTTGCAAATTACAAACGTCCTCATCCCATGATTCTAGAACACAGTATCTCATGGGAGTACCTTGATCTAATTAAAGTTTTTGCTGACAGCTCATTCTAGGGGAAGCCTGTCTTTCACAGCATCTTTATGAGCGATAATTCACTGTCTCCATTTGATCACCTCTGGTCCCTTTTCTTTGCCACTGATGCTCTTCTCCTGGGGACGAGGTTTCAAACCAGATCCTCTTAGGCCTCTGCACTCACACCCATGCCAATCCAACATCTGTCGGTAGCTGTCAGCAAAGACCTGAAGGGGAAGAATAATGGCTGATGTGGAATAAAATGACACTCTACTTGGATTTCAGTGGTTTGGTTGATTCTGTTCCAAGCTGTTTGAAGACATGAGTCAAAATCGACCCTTCTCCAGCCCTACAGTTCTCACCACCTCATCTCTCATACCCAGTTTTTCATCCCTTCATCCCCGCCAATCCATTCTGCAGCTGGAGTGACTTCCTAAAATAAATCTAATGACATCATCCTACTCTTACAGCCCGTCAATCGCTCCCCATTTGCCTTAGGATGAAACCCTGCTCCCTACCTGACCCCCAAAACCACTGAGATCTGATCCCTCCCTCTTGGGCCTCACCTCTGGCCTGTGCCACCTGGCCGTCTATGCTCTGAGCAGTGCTATTCAACTTCTTGCTGTTTCTACCACAGACAGTGCTCTCTCTTGTCCCTGAGACTTTACATCATAAAATACTTCCCTTGGCCTGGAATTCTCACCTTGTAATCCCATCCCTTCATCTCTTTCATTTAGCTTTTTTTTTTTTTTCTTAAACACAATCCAGCTAAACATTAGTTCCTCAAGTCATCCATCTTCCTAACAAGCATGTCCTCACTCACCCCTTGCCCTCCTCCTGTCTTACGTGATGTTAAGGGCCCTTTCTGATTGTGCCTTTTGTTTTTGCAGCTTGTGGGATCTTAGTTCCCTGACCAGGGATCTAACCCAGTCCCCCTACAGTGGAAGCATGGAGTCCTAATCACTGGACCACCAGGGAATTCCCTGACTGTGCCTATTAATCCCAGTATTTCCCCTGTATCTAACTGCTACCTTCCCCCTCAGACATAAACATCGTGCCTGCTGTGCAGTAAGTATTCAATACAGTGAGTAAATAAATGAATAAAAGAAAGGAAAAAATACCCTTCCATGAAATTTCATTTGGAGTCTCATGGCTCTAGTTCATTCATTCATTTTCAAAATGTTTTAAAAACATCTACCATGAGCACTGGCTAGATGCCGAGTGTTCAGGGAGGAACGAGGTTAGACTTGGTCCCTCTCTCATGCCAGCACCTCGCAGGGCTCCATGGGTAACCAGAAAAGAAAGCAGAAGTCACCTGATGCTCTGCCTTAGACAGGGAAGGGCAACGCTGGGGAACTTTCCCGCCACGAGTGAGTTCTGTAACGTAGACTTCATGCTGTGTCACCTCTAGCCCAGGGCAAGACAGATACCGAACTTTGTACCACAGAACTTGAAGTAGGTAGGGAAGACAAACAGACAGACAGACAAGGAGTTCCGATACAGTGTGAGAAGTGCTCTTTAAGAGAGCTATGTGCTATGAGGGCAGGGAAGGGTCGCTGAAGCTACTCTGGGGAGAAGTAGCTCTGGAAAGACAGTAGCAATGGGTAAAATCATACTTAATAATGAGATATGGTGAAACTGTGGCTTGTATACTGGAATAATGATTAAATTTCTAGGTCCCTGAAGCTACTTCTTTGTCACTCCTGTCTGTTGATTGTCAAACACTTGTATGAAATTGACAGGTAAGGAGGAAATTAACCCCATTTGGATTATGAGGAGAGGCAAGGAGGCTGAGGAGTAGCTCCTATTTGGGTGAGGATGTCTGATTTATTTTCCTAATCATGACTAAACCTAAGAAAGCATACCAGGCTCAACCCTCAAGTGAGAAGCAGAAGGCCTCAGAGTCAAAAGTGGTGGTTGACACCCAAGCCAACAGGAGACTGAATCACGCTCTCCTGAAACTGTGGACAGAACTGTCTTCTTTCTAGCAAAGCTACACCCTGGATGGTGTCTAGAAGTAACGCTAGACAACCGCAGTCCTCATAGAAGGAGCCATGTGTCCACAGGGACGCTCTCACCCCATGAGCTTGCACTAAAAAAGACATACGCTCCATAGAACTCCTGAGCACTTCCGGATTGCTCAGCTTTGCGATATTGGTCCAGATGTGTGGGGACAACTGCAGACAGGAATAACTTTGAGTCTCCTCATGCAGAGAAGTATTTAAAATAAATTTTCTGAAACTTTTTCTTTTCGGCTTTCCTTATCTGCAGGGAGAAGAGTGTAGTGGTTATGAGCTGGGCCCTGGAGTTCGACTGTCTGGGTGCAAATGCAGTGTGATCTTGGGCACATTGTGGAACCTCTCTATGCCTCAGTTTTCTCATCTACAAAATGAGGATAAGGATAGAACCTACCTCCTAGAGTTGTTTTAATTATGACAACGTACATTAATATACCATGGTTCATTGATTCTGAGACATGCATTTTTCACATTTTAACATGTCTGAAAAGGAGGTGCAATTTACAGTCAATAGTATAGCATAGTTCAGTTGCCTCAGTGGTATGAAAAATAATGGTGTAGCTTATAATCAGTGGCATGTTAGATGTGATGAAATTCAGGATACAAAGAGCTTAGAACAATACATAGCACATAAACAGTACTAAATGAATAGTTAATAGATGATATAGATATAAAATATATATAGCTCTTCTAACTTCATCAGAGCCAACCTATATAGCTCATTTTAAAACAAATGTCCAAGATCGCAATGGCAAATGATAACATGACTGACCCATTTCCCAGGAAAGTGAGAAGCTGCTCTTCATACATGGCCTGCAGTTGGTGGAAGCATCTGGTACCCATCCCTTTATCTTAGCCAAGATCTCAGAAAGGTGATATAACTGAGACCCACTGAGATGTGGATACCTTGGACAGGTAAAAATTTGATGCCTCTTTAGATCAACATTCTTTTCCTAATCATTTATTAGAGCGACTGGTACTCTGAGACACAGCAGAGAAGTAGGATCTCTGACAGTGAGGCTCAGAAATCCAGCTCTCACCCCAAAGCTGCACACACCAGAGAACAAATCCAAAGCCCCAAGTTACCCAACTGCTCTTCTTAGGAGGATAGTGATCATTGGACTACTGTTCCCCAACTGACTAATGAGAGTCTTGTTTTCCAATTACAGACCCCGCTATCCCTAAGAGAAGATGCAATAAACACATTTTCTAAATACCAGCAAGTTTCCAGTGATGCTCTAATGAACCTTGGAGACTGCTTCTATAAGCATCTCCTAAGCCTCCCCCACCAACTTTAATTCAGCTCATCTCTGGGCCCCAAAGGAGTTTATTCAGATGGCAGACACGCAGACATGAGTGAATGTTATGTATTTAGACAGGGGATCAAAAGGAGCTTCCCTGGCCTTTTGTTTCTTACTGATTGTGTGTTCCCTTTTAAAATATATTCGACTGTCAACCAGAGAAAGCAGAACTTTCTGTTCTAAACTTCCACATTAAAATTTTTCTTCATTTTCAATAATCTGTGTATCTTTCATCTGTATTGTTTTATTTAACTAAAACAAACATATATTGCCTTTGTATTATGAAAGCTTTTTTTACTTTCCAGGAAAAAAGGAAAATAAAATTCTATCAATATGTTTATAATAGAAAGACTAATTAGAAAAGTAGAATAAAAAACTTATGCATGGTTTGGTCACAGTGTGTGAACATACGCAAAGGATAATAAAAGACTGAGAAAAGCTCAATAATTGCCTTTGCCCGATAGGTAAATAAAATTATTTTGTTTTATTTTTGTGTATTTAAAATTTTATACAGAAAAACTGTCTTATAAGAGAAAAAATGAAATTCTTTTTCAAAGCAAAGAGTATTAAATTCAGTTGAAGTTTGGAAACCACTGTAGCTTTTGTAAATATACATTTAAAAAAAAACTCACAAGAGTATTTCATTTTCACTAGCTGTTCATAGATCACCAAGGCACTGAGTCATTTTATAATACAAACAGGAAATGGAGGTTCTGATGAAGCAAGATGACCAAAATCCACCTTCTCCAGATATTGATAAACTGCTTGGCTTGGCTCTCTGGCCTAACCCCTGTTAATATTATTTAGTATTTTCATAGTCCTTTCAGGATGATATAACAAAATATCATAGTGGCTTAGAAACAAGCATTTACTTCTCACTGTTCTGGAGGCCGGGAAGTCAAAGATCAAGGGGCCAGCAGAGTCAGTGTCTGGTGAGAACCAACTTCCTGGTTCATAGATGGCCGTCTTTTTGCTGTATACCCACATGGCCGAAGGGGCAAGCAAGCTCTCTCTGGTCTCTTTCTAGAGGCACTAATCCCTTGCATGAGGGCTCTACTCTCAAGACCTAATCACCTCCCAAAAGCTCCACTTCCAAATACCATCACATAAGTTTCAACGCATGAACTTTGGAGGGAGACAAACATTCAGTCTATGGCAGTAATGTAGAAGACAACAGTCTGTTCAGTGGGTGAAGGAGGCCCATTTAACTTAAGTAGATGGTCTCTTCTTTTCCAAATATGGATGTGGATAGAGGAGACACTTTTATTCATTCAGCAAACACTGAGTGCCTTCCTCCCCACTGTGGGCTAGGCTCAGTGCTAATTGCTGGAGACACAGAGTGTATAAAACTTGGTCTCAGCTGTCGTGGAACTCACCGTCTCAGCTTTCTACCAGGTCATCTCGATTTTCAACACGGAACTTTAAACATTTATTTCAGAAATCTATTTGCCTAAGTATCTATTCCATTATAACTACTTATGAATTTAAAATAATTGCTGTTTATTTTTATCACTACAAAATATATTAAGGAAGACATTCAGTCCTATCTCTGTCTATATGTGTCTGTCTTGGTCTGAATAGAACAGCATCTGGCAATTGCAAAAGAACTCCAGAAGTGCAGATAAATGGGAAAAGCAGAGGTCTGGGTATCAGGAGACTTTGATTGAAATCTAAGCTCTGCCATTTATCAGCTTTTGGAGCTCTCTGAGCCTTAAATGCCTCATTTGTAAAATGGGAATAATAAGACCTACCTCACATTTTTTTTTTAATTTTTATTTATTTATTTATTTATTTATTTATGGCTGTGTTGGGTCTTCGTTTCTGTGCGAGGGCTTTCTCTAGTTGTGGCAAGCGGGGGCCACTCTTCATCGCGGTGCGCGGGCCTCTCACTATCGAGTTCTCTCTTGTTGCGGAGCACAGGCTCCAGATGCGCAAGCTCAGTAATTGTGGCTCATGGGCCCAGTTGCTCCGCGGCATGTGGGATCCTCCCAGACCAGGCCTCGAACCCGTGTCTCCTGCATTGGCAGGCAGATTCTCAACCACTGCACCACCAGGGAAGCCCCTACCTCACATTTTTGACTTAAGAATGAAATGAACTAAACAATGTGAAGCACTAAACCTATAACAAAACTGAACAAATGCTAGTTTGTTTCCTCCATATAGTTTCACTGTAGGTAGGTGGCCAGTCTTTCATCTGGGGGAAAAAATGCAATTACAAAAATCTGGAATTTACAAGACAGGTATTTTTAGGGCTCTGGTTCTCTTTTCAGAAAGATTAAACACAGATTATAAATAGGTTAGCGGCAGGATTCACCTTGACAATTCAATTCCAAATCAAGATAGCACAGAACCTTTGCAGCACAACCCTCCAGACAAGGATGTCTGCTGTCACCACTTCTATTAAACAGTTTACTGCAGATTCTAGTCAGGGCAGTTAGGCAAGAAAAGAAAAGAAAAGACATCCAGATTGGAAAAGAACCAAAAGTACCTCTATATGCAGGTGATATGATCTTGTATATGAGAAATCATAAGGAATCCACTGGGAAAAAAGTATTAGAACTAATAAATGAGTTCAGCAATGCTCCAAGATACAAGATCAATATACAAAAATCAACTGTATTTTTATATAGTATCAATGAGCAAACTGAAAATTCAATTAAGAAAACAATTTCATTTATAATAGCATTGAAAAGAAAAAACATACTTTGGAATAAACTTAACAAAAGAAATACAAAACTTTTGCTCTGCGAACTATAAAAGATTGTTGAAAGAAACTAAAGAAGCACAAAATAAACAGAACGACATCCCATTTTCATGGATCAAAACACTTATTATTGTTAAGATGGCACTACCCCCCATATTGATCTATAGATTCAATGCAATTCTATCAAAATTCCAGCTAACTTCTTCACAAAAATTGACAAGCTGATCCTAAAATTCATATGGAAATGCAAAGAACCCAGAAGCGCCAAACAATCTCGAAAAAAAAAACAAAGTTGGAGAACTCACACTTTTTTGTTTCAAAACTTACTAGAAAGCTTGTGGTACTGGCATAAGGATAAACATATATATCAATTTTGAATCCGGAAATAAACCCTCACATTTATGGAGCACTGAATACTTTTGACAATAGTGTCAAGACAATTCAATGGAGGAAAAAATAGCCTTTTTCAATAAATGGTTCTGGGAAAACTGGGTATCCATGGGCAAAAGAATGAAGTTGGACTCCTACATCACACTATAATGTTAATACAAAAATTAAAATGATCAAATACTTAAATGTAAGAGCTAAAATTATAAAACTTTTAGAAGAAAACATATGGAAAAAATCTTCATGATATTAGATTTGGCAATGATTTCTTGGATATGTCACCAAAAACACCACATTAAAGGAAAAATATTGATAACTGGGACTACATCAAAATTAAAACTTTTTTAAAATCAAAGAACACTATCAACAAAGTGAAAGGCAACTCATTAAATGGGAGAAAATATTTATAAACCATATATCTGATAAGGGATTAATATCCAGAGTATACAAAGAACTCTCAAAACTCAACAACAACAAAAAACCCAATTCAAAAAAGGATAAAATACTTGAATAGACATTTCTCCAAAGAAGATACACAAACAGCCCATAAACACATGAAAAGATACTCAAATCACTAGTCATTAGGAAAACGCAAAGCAAAATCACAAAGAGATACCACTTCACATTCATTAGGATAGCTAGCTGTTATATTTTTTAAAAGGAAAGTAACAAGAGTTGGCAAGGATATAGAGAAATTGGAACCTTTGTGCATTGCCGGTGGCAATGTAAAGTGGTGCAGGCACTTGAAAAAGTTTAATGGTTCCTCACAAAATTAAACACAGAACTACCATATGATCCAGTAATTCCATTTCTAGGTATATGCTCAAAAGAACTGGAAGCAGGAACTCAAAACTGATACTTGTACACCAGTGTTCATTGCAGCATTACTTGCAACTGCCTAAAGGTGGAAACAACCCAAATGTCCATCAACAGATGAACAGATATACACAATGTTGTATGTACATACAATGGAATATTATTCAATCTTAAAAAAGGAATGCAATTCTGATTCATGCTACAACATGGATGAACTTTAAAAACATTATGCTAAATGAAATAACCCAGACACAAAAGGAAAAGTTTGTATGATTCCACTTATATGAAGTACCTAAAGTAGTCAAATTCACAGAGACAGAAGATAGAACAGAGGTTACCAGAGGGCAGGGAGAGGGGGAAATTGAGAATTATTGTTTAATGGGTACAATTTCTGTTTGGGATAATGAAAAAATTCTGGAAATGGATAGTGGTGATGACTGTACAACACTACGAATGTACTTAATGCCACTGAATTGTATACTTAAAAATGGTTAAAAGAGTAAATTTTATGTTATGTACATTTTATCACAATAAAAATAAAGCAGTTAGACCTCCAGATCCCCCATACCTAGCAGCTAGATGGTTGACCACCCCCCCACCGTCCACTCCAGCAGAAGATTGGAGGTAATTCACTGAAGGAAGTCAAACAGGCTCTCTGGATGGAAGGTACAAAGCACAGTTGAAGGCAGGACCACCATACTGAAATGGGAATTTCATGAATACTTACATTCTACATATTAAGCCTTCAGTTCTCTTCTCCCCCTCACTTCCCAGGGTGCTGGTATCAGACTGATTCCCTCCAGCAGGGAGACCGGAGGAGTCACTCCATGGAGAATCAGAGCAGTTCACGAGATAAGACCTTAAAATACCAACATGAGGGCTTCCGCAACTGAACAGCCGAGACAGATCACCCGTCAGTGAAACCCCCAGTTGATAAGCCCACCTCTATGCACAGAATCATATGCCCACTACTAGATAGGGCAAGACAGTCAAAGATCACCTGAAGGTAGAGGAAAGCTACTAAGAGAACAAAACAAACTAGAACAGGTAACTTGGGGGAAGCAACAATTATACAAGAAGAAAGTAACATTGGAAATGAGTGTATCATTAATATCCTTAGACAGATAAGATATTGCATCCATGGCATAAGGCCAAAGTGTTATACAAAAAAGAGAGTTCTGAGAAATTAGAAACTTGATGGCAGAAGTGAAAAATAAACAGCATTGAAAGTACTGTTGAGGAAATCTCCAGAAAATAGTGCAAAAATACAGAGACATAAAATAGAAAAAAAGTCAGAAAATTAGAGGACAAATCAGGAGATCTAATATATAAATGACAGGAGTTCCAGAGGGAACAGAGAAAAAATAGACATTACAATAAAACAATTCAAGAAAAAGTCTCTAAAATGAAGGACATGAGTTTCTAGATTGAAATGATCTGCTGAGTGCCCAGCAAAATGGTTGAAAATTTACCCACATCAAGGGGTATCATCATGAAATTTCAGAACATTGAAGACAAAGAGAAGATCCTCCATGTTTCTAGAAAGAAAGAACAGGTCCTATCCAAGAGGTCAGGAATAGAATGGCAGTAGAATTCTCTGTGGCAGCAGTAGATGCCAAAAGACAATGGAGCAATGACTTTAAAATTCTGAAGAAAAATTATAGCCAAATTAGAGTTCTTTATCCAGCTAGACCCTCACTTTAGTAGAGAATAAAATAAAGATACTTTTAAACCTGTAAAAACTTGGACATTTTATCTCCCATACACAATTTCTGAAAAAGCTCCTGGAGATATGCTCCACCAAATAAGTAAGGAAACCAAGAAAGAGAAGAATATGGACTCTAGAAATCAGGGATTCAAGGCAAGAGAGAGGCATGCTGGTGAAGGGAGATCCTTATACAACAGCTGTGCAACCACAGGTCTGGAGAGCGACCAGTGCAGACTGGGGCAGGTCAGAGGTCTCTCTGGAAGGGACTTTTTCAAAAGGATGAAATTGATAGAATTCCTCATGTGTTTGGATATATTAAGAGATTTACACAAGGAGAGTTTGGGAATTAATTAGTGATAATGACATTAAAAATCAAGCAAATTGGGGTTTCCCTGGTGGCGCAGTGGTTGAGAATCTGCCTGCTAATGCAGGGGACACGGGTTCGAGCCCTGGTCTGGGAAGATCCCACATGCTGCGGAGCAACTAGGCCCGTGAGCCACAACCACTGAGCCTGCGCGTCTGGAGCCTGTGCTCCGCAACAAGAGAGGCTGCGATAGTGAGAGGCCCACGCACCGCGATGAAGAGTGGCCTCTGCTTGCCACAACTAGAGAAAGCCCTCGCACAGAAACGAAGACCCAACACAGCCAAAAATAAATAAATTAATTAAAAATATATATATATATTTTTTTTTAAAAAAAGGAAAATGTTGAGTGGCCTTAGACTTGCCAAATATAAATTAAAAAAAAAATCAAGCAAATTAAAGAGCAAGGGACCTAGAGAGTCTCATATTAAGTGAAGTCAGAAAGAGAAAGACAAATACCATATGATATCACTTGTATGTGGAATCTAAAAGAATGACACAAATGAATTTATTCACAAAACAGAAACAGACTCACAGACATAGAAAACAAACTTTTGATTACCAAAGGGGATGGGGGGGAGATAAATTAGGAGTTTGGGATTAACAGATACACACTACTATATGTAAAACAGATAAACAACAAAGACCTACTGTGTAGCATAGGGAACTATACTCAGTATCTTGCAATTATCTATAATGGAAAAGAATCTGAAAAAGAATATATATATATATAACCGAATCACCTTGCTGTGCACCTGAAACTATCACAACATTGTAAATTAACTATATGCCAATAAAAAAAGGAAAAAGAAGCAAAAAAAAAAAAAAAAATGCAAGGCAACTATCAACTCCAGGTAATTAAAATGTTGTACAGAAAGAAAAAGTGAGCCTAGGATATTGTGCAGTGGATAAACTCAGCTGCGACTAGAGTTTACATAGCCATAGTAAATGAAAACCCTCTAGGCAAAATTTCAATTTATCTACATTGGGAGTTTGAAGGTGCAGTTAAGTACATGTGAGGTGGGAAGCATGGAAGAGAGCTAAATCTTCACTCTCCCATAGCAGGAAATCAAGACATGATATCTGAAACTAAAAAATCTAAAGAGCAGCAAAATAAGCAGTTGGTTATATGGTTGTAAACGCTAACTTATCATCCAGAAGAGGTGAAAAGTGGAGTAAAATGGAGGTAAAATGGAGGCAGATGGGGTCCCCTGTATTTGGCTACAAATCTTGTAGAACCATTTAATTCTGCACGTTTAGCTTTCATAAAATTAACACCACAACATATTTTTAAATGACTGCAAAAACAAAAGAAAAGCAACTTCTTGCTCCAAATAAAACTCTAGATTTTCCCATTTTCTATTCAAATTAAACTTTTCTGAGTTTGATTTCTTCATCTGTAAAATTTAGTTTTTATATGGATTCAAATAGATTGTGAATACAAAAGTGCTTGGACACTACAAGAGTTGTTTATTAATAATAACAACAACAACACCTTACAATCCAAAAGTTGGGAATCCTCAACATTGATTTATTTGATCATGTGTGTGTAGCAGGGAGCGGGACACGACAAGCAAAGCACTGCGTGAAACCAGAGACCTTTCCTTGAACTCACTGCCCAATCCCTCCTCCCGCCCCTACTTGTTCCAGGTGGTGATTTATTCTTTAGCCTTTGGGGCCAAACTTTTCTGAATTCGGATTCCGGCTGTGCCACTTCTAGCTGTGTAACCTCAGACAATATCCTTAGCTTTTCGGAATCTCAGTTTCCCTACCAGGGAATAGTAAACCCCCTCTCGCCAAACTGGTGTCACAAACAAACGAGAGATTAATGGAAAGAAAGTCCTTTGCTTTGGTCGGTAAGTAATTGCAGCTCCCCAACTCCAGCGCCTTCCTGGGCGCGCGGGACACCTGCAGACTCCCGCTGGGAGCGGCTCGGGGCGGGGAGGACCCACAGTCACCATGGCAACCGGAGACGCCTCGTGTTCCCCAGCAGCTTGCGGCGGAGCAGAGAAGGCCAGCCGGCCGCGCGCCGCGAAGAAGACCCCCGCGGCATGAGGGGGGAGGAGGCGGTGACCGCGGTGGCGAGGCCCGAGGCGGGCCGCGACGGCGAGCAGTCTCGGCCGCCCGCAGGCCTGGGGTGCGGGGCGCGCGGGGAGACCGGAGGCCGCGGCTCCCAAGAGTCCCGGAAGCAGTGTGAGTTCCCTTTCAGCCTCGGACCCCGCGGGAGGGACGTGGACGAGGAGAAGTGGTGAAAGATGAACTGGGGGAAACCGGAGTAAGACTAGCTGAAGCCGCAAAGGTTTTGTAGGGAGGGGGCGAAGCTGCTGTTTTGGCAAAGGCAGGGGTGATGGTTTTGTGGCCGAAGGCATCTGGTCCATTTCCGCAAGCCCTCCTTCATAAAAGGCTACCTGAGTCCAGGTAGCCTCCAACTTAATTGGTAGTGGCATTGGCCTGGAAGGTATTGAAAAAAATTGTGTGTGTATATATACATACATATGATATTAAAAATATTAAATTATAAAATATATCTTAATTATAAAAATGTGTAAAATATAATATATAAGTTTTAAATATATGTAAAAATATGTTTAAATTATAAAAATGTGTAAAATGTAATATATAAATTTAAATTTTACACATAATAAAACTATGAAATTTATTTTTTAAATACATAAATGATATACACACATGGAAATATGCAGATCATTTTTGTCAATTCCTTCATTTTACAGGCCAGGAAACTGAGGTCTACACTAGAGGAAAGGAAGTGACTTGCCTACCATCATTCAGTGCTGGAGAAATCCTTCAAACACTTAAACCCCCATCTCTTGGATTATCAGTTCATAAATTATGATTACCTGATCCTTTTAGAATCTCACAATCATGGGCCACATTTTAACACACTGCTGTTGTTTCCTCCCTGCCCTGCCGAAC
Organism: Balaenoptera acutorostrata; assembly: GCF_949987535.1. NCBI lineage: Eukaryota > Metazoa > Chordata > Mammalia > Artiodactyla > Balaenopteridae > Balaenoptera > Balaenoptera acutorostrata. The sequence goes on from NC_080072.1 coordinate 72,900,403, forward strand.
ACACAAACAACATTCAAATAACTAGAAGCAGTTCTGGTTCACAGTCACAGCCAACATGGTTGAGTCCGCGCTAGGTCGAAGTGCTCTTCCATACTGTTCCATAAATGTACAGATATTTCACAGCCCTTTGTGTCCCACAGGTCTTCAGTAGGTGGTAAGGAATGATGAAGATGAAAATAATAGGCCGAAGAGGAAGGCAAGCGTTCCCAGCCCTTTTGCAGCGCCTCCCTGATTGCCTCTCCAGAGCAGCGTGGCTTCCTCTGCACCAGGACAACAGAGGAGCGAGGGTTGGGCTGAAGCGGCTCAGCTTCCGCTCCTCGAGGGACCACGCACCCTCCTCTTGGGAGACGGAGACCCCCCGAGGAGCCACAGAACTGCTGCCGCCTGGTGAAAGGACCTCTTCCCTCAGCATCAGCCACAATGTGCCTGACTATGATACCTCATTCCTGTTACTGTCAACAGCATGCAGAGACCTTATTTACAGCAACTAAATTCAGTATATATAAGTATTCAGTACACTTAAGTAATTCCTTACTCCGACTTAAAATTCTATCTATCTGGGAATTTTCCTGTTAAAGATGCTATAATTTAAAGGTTCTGTATTCCCCATGACTGTAGGAGTAAAAGGTGGAATTAACCATTCACTCATCAATTTGACAACTATTGAGTCCTTTCTGCATGTCAGGCATTGGGCTGGTTGCTGGGAAATGGGTAATGGATTAAGGCAGGTGTCCAGACTTTCAGGAGCTCACAAAGTCAGGGTGGGGGGCATATGAAGAGTTCCTGCCTCAGCCTTCCTGAGCTCCTGGCCTCAGCTGAAGTAGAGACAGAATATTTACACCTGCACAAAGTACCCATTCAATTTTCAAATTTTTTTTTTTGAAAGGTCTTCAATCTCTATTTTTTGGAAAGGTCCCCAGTCTCTGTACAGCTTCTACTCCCTAATCACACATCTGCTCCCAAATATACACAGATAAAATGTGGTGCTTTCCCACTGAAACATTTTTGAATTATATAGTGGCGGCTATTTGAGCACCCACCAAATCTTTCATAGACTCAGTGTTACCTTTCTTTTTTTCTTTTTTCAGTGTTACCTTTAAAATAATTTGTAGTGCTTTCACCACGCTGGCTGAACTATCCCAGTATTCTCCATTTTATTAAATCAGTGAATCCAGTACAATCAGGTTAGTGTAGTGTGGTGGGGCTATAACCTCCCTTGATCTGAAAATTATACTTCTATTAAGTGGATCTAAAATTACATGAGCTGTTTTGACAGACACATTATATTATTAACACACATAACAAACGCAGTCTATGACATCCTTAGTTTCTCTTTCCCCCCCTGTCCAATTGAAAACATTTGACCCAGGCCTTTTCTGTCCTATGCTTATGCAATTCCTTTGTTTGGTCCTAAATACAGGTCGTTATATGTATCCCCAACCATCCCGTCCTATGAATTTTAGCACTTCATTCTGGGTGTAGAAGGCCCTTTGAGTCCTGAGTTTGCCATTCAGCACATGAACCGTTCACCAGGTTTGTGCCATTCTCACATTTGGTGAGTTTGCTGAAAGTTCCTATATTCAAATTAACAAATTAAATGGTGACCCCAACAGTTCCAAGTAGAGTCTCTAGAAGCCCCTGATCTGTCAGTCAGCATCTTTGGCGTGGGCGCTCTCTGCCAAAGAGAAATGCACGTTATCAAATGCCTTGCTGAAATGCGCACACTGCACCGTGACTACAGCGTCTCCCTGGTCTGTCTAGTTTAGTAACTTGATTTGAGAGAGGTAGGTAGGCACGACTTTTAGTTTTTATGACTTCTGGAAGTTACTTTTTCGTCTATCAAATAGGAATAATTATACCTGCCCATAGGTTGTCCGGAAGAGAGATTATGTATGTAAGATGCCTAGGGCACGGTAGCATTCAATAAATTGTAGCAATTGTTATTAGCCAGCTTGTTTGCTTGCTTTCTTTCTTTCTTTCTGTCTTTCTTGGAGCTGGGAACATTTGTCTATACTAGCTCTTTACTACTATCTCATTTTTCATAGTTCCTCAAAACCTTTGGTGATTTCCTCTGTAAATTCTCATAACAGAAGGGCTGAAATTTGTCAAGAGACTTGAACTTAGAGCAAGTGATCTCCTCCTCTCTTCTGAACTATTATAGGCTTTTCTTCTTTCTTGGCCACATTTCTTACACCCTTTTTCTGCCTGAAGATCATGATTTAACCAAAAAAGTTTAAACCAAAGTTAAGCTAGAGTAATTCTGACCTTCATTCATCTCTCATTCATATGACTCCTAATTTGGGGGAAACAAGATTCAGAAAGTATCCAACTCTGCCTTGTTCATGTCTGAGGGTGTGTTTGGGTCTCATGACCAGGAATGAACCAGACCCACAGCCATATGCAGCAGGTCTTTTTCCCCATTTGGGTCAGTCTGCACACAAGTCAAAAGTATTTACTTGTCTTCCCTATCGGTTAGTCAGGAAAAGATGACACCTGCCATAGCTTTGTGTTGGTTAGTTAGGTTTTCCATGGCTCCTTGGATTGAGCTTTTGGGCACTAAGACTAGAGCTACCGGATCCCTGATGTTCACAAGGCTGCGTGCGCAGACATGCATATAGAAGAATATTTCACTAATTGAACAATGCTTAGTTCCACTTGAAACGCATTTGTTGAGCATCTATTATTATGTCAAACTCTGTTCTAGGACTCTAATGAACTGAACAGACAACATCCCGGCTCTTATGGTATTTATGGCCTGGTAAGGGAGACATATGGTAAACTAATAGGTACACGAATAATTGTATATAAAGTAAATGAGGCTGCACACACATTGCAATAAATCAAATGAAAGAAAAGAGGAGAGTACTATGAGAAAAAGTAACCAGGGGCATTTCAAGATTGTGGAGCCAAGGAAAGTTTCCTTAAAGAACTGACATTTCAGCATAGACCTGAAATTCAGGTAGAAGTTACCCGGGGGAAAAAAAATTAGGAGAAAGGCAATTCAGGCAGAGAAAATAGAATGTTCAAAGGCTTCCATGTGGGGATGGACAGAAGGGCCATGTGGTCGGAGCTCAGAGAGCAAGAGAGAGAAGCTGACAGGAGAGATTAGAGAGATGGAAGGGCTCAAATGACACAGCGCTCCCTGGGGTGAGCAGAAGAAATGTAGCTAAAGTACTTAGAACAAATAATCCATCCTCAACTATAGCAGTGTTGTCTTGTGGGGGCAGGTTTAGAGGACAGGAAAAAGTCCTATGTCCATTAGTGGCTCACTACTACAATTCAGGTTTATTCTTTAAAAGATGATGAGGGACTTCCCTGGCGGCGCAGTGGTTGAGAGTCTGCCTGCCAATGCAGGGGACACGGGTTTGATCCTTGATCCGGGAAGATCCCACATGCCATGGAACAACTAAGCCCGTGCACCACAACTACTGAAGCCAGCGCGCCTAGAGCCTGTGCTCCACAACAAGAGAAGCCACCGCAATGAGAAGCCTGTGCACAGCAACAAAGACCCAATATAAATAAATAAATAATAAATTTATTTTTTTAAAAAGATAATGAAATACTGCTAGACTCTTCTGTATTATGTATCTGGATTGTAGGCTCCAAGCATACATCTTTCTTATTCATTGCTGTGTCCTCTGCCCCAAATGCCTGGCACAGAGTATGTCTTTAATAAGAATTTGTTGAATAAATGAAAGTTTTCTTCAAGCTAATGAAGAAAACTTCATATATTACTTCATAACACCTAAAAGAGGTATCTGAAACTTAACCCCCAAATGTAAAGTTCCCCCCAAAACTAAAAGTTACAATGGAAGAGATCTTTCCAAAATAGAGTCTGCAGGGTGAATCGTCTGCTGTTTATATGGAAGGATTTGTCTCTTTAAAAAGTAGTTATTCATGTAGGTAGTGGCTAGAAGGTTGGGCAGAATTTATGATAAGTAACCAGTTTTGTTAATGTCTTTTTAGGGAAGAAACTTTTATATTGTGAGCCACATAAGAGAATTAAGGAAGTACTGGAAGAAGAACTTTATATTAAGAGAGATGAATGCCACATTAAACATCCACCTGCAGGTAATCTCAGTAACAAATGAGGTATATTTGCAAAATGGATATAAAATTGTCTGTCTGATGGCAGAGCGATTATTTTATTTATTGCAAAACCATGACTATTAAAAGAAAAATGGGTCCCTGGGAAATTCTTGGCTAATTTTATAATTATTTTGCCTATTCCAAATAAAGTGTTGTATTTAGAAAAAAAATGAGCTAGGTATCAGAATCTACATTGCTGTCCCACATTTTTGGTGGAGTTATTTGTATTTAATGATAAGTAGAATTTTTTTCCAAGTGCCTGAAAAGCACAATAACATATTCTATCTTTATCAATATAAGTATGAGCAATAACAGTGGTTCTCAAAGTTTAGACTGCATCAGAATTACCTGGGAATTACCTGTTAAAAGCAAATAGCTGGGCCTCATCCATCAGTTACTTCTGAGTAACTGGCTCAGAACGTCTTTGGTGGGACTTCCCTGGTGGCACAGTGGTTAAGAATCCGCCTGCCAATGCAGAGGACATGGGTTCGAGCTCTGGTCTGGGAAGATCCCACATGCCGCGGAGCAACTAAGCCCGTGCACCACAACTACTGAGCCTGCGCTCTAGAGCCCATGAGCCACAACTACTGAGCCCTCGTACCACAACTACTGAAGCCCGTGCACCTAGAGCTCGTGCTCCTTAACAAGAGAAGCCACCTCAATGAGAAGTTTGCGCACCACAATGAACAGTAGCCCCCGCTCACCGCAACTAGAGAAGAGTCTGCGCACAGCAGCAAAGACCCAATGCAGCCAAAAATAAATAAATAAATTAATTAATTTAAAAAAAAAAAAGGTCTGGGGTGGGGTCCAAGAATTTGCATTTCTACCAGGTTTCCGGGTGACGTTGATGATGCTGGTCCAGGGACCCCACTTTGCAAGTCACTGACCCAGAAGAATCTAAGTCATTTAAATCGGTCAAAGCAGCCAAGGATTTTATCCCACATACACATGGTATATGAGTTACATGGCCTGGGCATTGAGAGCTTGCACTGATGCTTCATTTGAAAAAAGATATGCTCTCAAGAATCCCTCACAGATGTTATTTTGAAACTGCTGGATCCCCTCATTTTCATAGTTCCTTCTCAATGATTGCTAGGTGCATATTTCATGCTTTTCAAACCATCAGGTTTTTATTGCAACCCTCTTGGGTACCAGCAGTTGCTTGAAGATATAAAAGAACTGTTAAGGCACGACTCCTATACTCAGAGAAGTTGACATTTTCTGAGGAGGATTGTTAAACAACTGTCTGGTGGGACCCAAATTCACTAAGAATTCCTAAGAGAAGATGCTGCAGGCCCAGAGGTACATCTTTTCAGACTCCATGGTGTATTTTCCCACTTTTTTTTTTTCGTATTTCTTCACTCTTTATTCGGTCCTCTTGATCTATTTATTGATCTCAATACCAGTGCCACATTGTCTTTGTTACTATAGCTTTATAATAAGTCTTTTTTTTTCCAATTTTTAAAAATGTTTTCCCACTTTATGTTTTAAAACCAGCATAGAAACACCTTTTAGGGCTTCTTGTGTCACCCATTCTTATGGAAAGAGATCAACAAAACGGCTCATTTTGTTCATATAGTGTCTTGAAGGAAAGTTGAAAGTCTTAGAGTGTGAACTCTATGGATGGATGCAAAATGACCTACTAAATTACTTCTCTGAACCCCAATCTACATATACTACTTCCCTGGTGATTAAAAAAAATAGTTAAGTCCATACTATTATATTTTGGGTCACCTTCATTGTTTTCAGTGATTACATAAAAGCTGATTTATACACTAGTTGGATGTTGTATTATTCTTAATGGATACATTTGATTATGAGACACTCTAAATGATTAGGAAAAATCATTTGGTTTATAAAAATTCATTTTTCTAGGCAGTGTTTTCAAATATTCTTCATGTAAAACGGAGAATGCTTGGGCTGCATGGGGAGCTGCATTTTAAATAACATCCACCAGAGGTCGCACGGAGGTGCTATTTTAGCTTAGAAAAATCTTTCAAAGCTGAGGATTGATTCTGTAAGGTTAAGTCTTAAAGGGCTCTACTGATGAAAAACAAAAACCTACTATATTTTTTCTTTTCCTTTTCTTCTTCTCCTTTTTTTAATGGCTGGGGGCGCCACGTCCTTGGCCAGAATAGGAAACTAGCACCCAGGGAGAATGCCACACTCTTCCAGCCTAGCCCAGAGGGCTGGCAGCTCGGGTCAGCCACTGGACCTTCTAGAAGGAGGTTTTCAGTGACACACTCTTTTAAATATCAGAAGAAAGCTATGGCTTCTCTTGCTGGAAAACACACCTTGTCACGTACACCCATAATTCTGCATAAAATTCTGAGGGGCTTGTATGATTTATATCGTAGCTATTCCCAGATGTTAGGAGTAAGTATGCTTGACCCATTCATTGTCTTCACTTCTTTACTTATCGTTTGCTCCTTCACCCATCCCAAATAGGCTTTTGCTTCCATGAGTGCAGGGAAATTGTTCTTTTCCAGATTGCAAATGACCTTTTTCTTGAAGGTCAAATGCAGTGATCTTGAAGGTCAAATTCAATCTCCTGGTTTCAATCGTACCATCTATTGAGGGGCATTTGTTCTGAAGTTAAGCAACTTAAAAGAGAGCATGTTTTACTTCCGATTGAGCTAATGATGACAATAATGGACGTACCCCAAAGCAGTGGACTTAAGTTATTTCTGTCCTTTTTTCTTCTCCTTTGGTTGAATGAAATTGGTAAAAGGTCAAAAGTTTCTTCTCTTTGGGTTGCACAAAATCAACCAAAGGTCAAAAGATCCAGAAGTTAGGTTTTAAGGATGTTTAACAGAGTGAACATTACATTTATTTTAGAATATTGTTATTTGGGTAGCAAGAAGGGACTCAGGAAAAAGCCGTTCAGTGAGGGACCCTCAGGTGATTGAGCTATGCCACCTGTTCTTGTGGTCATGTATGACAACAGTTAATAAGAGCTGTGAAGACCTTGCAGTGGCCAACATGTCCCAGGTGATTATTACTGTGCACCCCATATTTGGGTCTGGGGAATGGCATCAGTGACAACAAGAAAAATGGACTGCCAGGCCTCTAAGCCTTCCCTTCTCTGGGTTTTTGAGTCCTTCTAGGTTCCTGATGTAGAGCTATATGGGTTCAGTGAGAAGGGGAGGGGTAGGTGGGTGAAGGGAGGCTCTCTAATGATGATGATGATGATGATGGTGGTAATCATTCATAATTTTATTTATTTATTTATTATATTGGCCATCATTCACAGTGCGTCTCCTGGACATGAAAGTTTTTACAAATTACCTCTCTTAATCTTTGCAACAACCCTATGCTCTTATTGAAACTGCAGAATGCGTTTTGGGACTTAGTAGAGCGTAGAGCTTGGTAGAGCTTCTGTCTCCGTGCGGAAAGAATTCAGTGAGAGACAGAGTGACAGGTAAGCAAAGAGTTTGTTAGTATAGGACACTTGTGAGATTTACAAGTGGGTGGGCAAGAGGGTGGCACGCCAAGAACTTAGTGGGCTGCAGTTTTATAATCAAAGGAAAAGTGGGGAGAGTAGACATCAAGCTTCCATCATCAGTTTCTCCTCCACATTGGGCAGGAGTATTCTTGTCCCTACATGGTCAAACTGGGACTATCACGGAGCAATGGAAATAAGCAAAAAGGCGGTTACATATACTAAAATATGGTAAATCATCTCAGGTTTCAGTTTAATGTCACCTTTTCCTCGTATTTTTGTTTTTAGTGTGCACAGAGAAGCATGTCCTAGGAATCATTAACTTACTGGCCTCACTGGACAGGATGTGGGTCTCATTCCACCATTGTTTCATTGTTTTGGGACATGTCTCATGCTTCTGGTGCATGGTTTTGTTGCTAAGCAAGCCCACTTGGTTTTGTTGTTAAGCAAGCCTGCTTTCTTGAGTGATCATTAACTTATAGGGGTCTCCCATACTTTTTTCTTTACTTATGATCCCTTAGTGGGATTAACTATTTAATCACCTACTTTGTCCCTGTACTCTGTCCCTATCATTATTATTCCCATTTTGCAGCTCTGGAAGCTGAGGCTTGGGGGAGGTACAATGACTTGCCTGTTGTCACACAGTGGGATAACTGATACTTGAATGTAGGCTCATCAGAAGCTGATGTCTTTGCTCTTAGCCATTGGGATATACTTTAAAATATAAGATTATGTTTTCTTAGAGGAAAAAAGATTTGAAACTGTACTGGTAGCAAATAGTATTCTCTTCAGTAACAACAAAGTTGTCACAATCTTCTCCAGGTTTAAGTTCAAACTTGAGGTAGAAGAGGTTTCAGAGGCTTTACACATTCCTGCCCCAAGCACAGGGACCTGGATCTACAGGGTCTCATCATCCTGAAATGATGAAAAGAAGAAATGCAATTTTCTGATCAGATCTGCTGTCAGGTGTAAATGGAATTTGGGCAACCTATGGAACCTTCTGGATAAGTAAGAATTTAGCTAACATCACAATTCATATATTCTTAGTGGTTCCCTGAAGATTTCCCCCTCCTTACAACTTTTTTAAAAAGAAGAGGTAGGTTTATGAGACATGCATTATGGGACTATTGCATTCATTTTGCCATTTATTTTAAAGCTATTTCTACATTTTGAAAATTTTCTATAGAGGACCATGTGGAAATACATTAATGTACTACTTTAATGTTTTCAAACTGCAAGGGCTTTTGTACTTTTCTGGCTAAAACCTGCAGAGTTTATGGTAGTCATGAAAAATTTGATTCATGAAGCTCACTAGTGTTCTCTTATACATTTCCTTTCCCAATGAATTTCAAGAGTGTACTGTCAGATGCATTCATTTGTGTCTACATGTGCCTGAATGCATGCAAACTTAATGTTGAGTCTGGTTTGTTTATTATGTTTAGTACAAATTTAAGAAATGTGAAATATTACCCAGCAAGTGTGGATATTTTTGCTATTCATTAATTCATTCAACAAAAATGTTTTTGTACCTATAATATACAAGGAACTTACTAGACACCAAAGGCATGTCAAGATAATTACAAAAAAAATAATAATAATTACGGAGCTTAGAAGTCACCAAATATAAATTTAAATTACTTAAAATTTTCTTCCTCTGAACATGTTTACACAAAGGAAGAATAGACAATATGTTTCTCAACTGGCTTTTAAAGCTCCAAGGTTCCTTATTCACAGTCCTGAGACAGCTGGGGAAACAAAAATATTTTTAAAAGGCGACCTTCTGATAGACCAGGTCAGATCCCATTGGGATCTAAAATTTTACGCTAAAATTTTCAGCGTAAAGACTTGGTTTTGTAACTTTAAAATTCAGGATAAAAACACACCTAAAAAGGTTTTTGAGTAGAAGAGGTTTGGGGGCATGAGAAGAGGAGAGAGAAGAAGAATCTCTAAGATTCTGAACTTCAAGGAAGGATTTGATTCCTTTCTCTTAGCGTCTCTCTTATGCTTGCTGCCCTTTTCCTTTTCAGGTTAAGCTGCCAACATTGAGGTCTCTCTGGCCCCATTGTTCTGCACAACCCCCCTTTGTCTTCCTTCCTCCTCCTGGAAAACATTTGCCCAGAGCTGAGAGAGTTGAATTTCCCTTTAAAGAAGCCGCTGCTTCAAAGGATAGTCACACTTCTTTTTGGTCCTCTTTTCCTCCAGTTGAATATATCACTTTCCGTAATGTCTTCATGCCAATATCCTATCAAATCAAAGTCATGCTATTTTTCCCAGCACCCTCTATCCCCAAGTACAGTAAACACTTACGTATAACAACATTTTGCTTTGAGCGGTTTTTTTCCATGCATTTCTAGGCATATGCATTTACATTTCAGGTATTTTCTCTATTAAGCCATAAATGTGATTGCATCTGAAAGAGCCACCTAGATTAGACTAGTACAATTCTTCTATCTAATTTGATGTGGGTTTTCTACAGAGTTCTACCTCTGGATTTTTAACCGTTTTCCATTTACCAGACCTTCCCACAATGTGGAACAAATCTAAATCTATTTTCTTGGTTTCTCACAGGGTGTCACGGGGGTTATTGAATAAATGTTTGCGGACTCCTACGTCTGAGAGTTTGTTACCCTTTTCTATCTCTAGACGGGTCAGGAAAGGAAACTGGCTTGATGAGTAAGGGAAGATTTGGGTTAGGTATAAGGAACAGCTTGAACTTTGTAAGGTCTTGGCAGAAGGAGATTGTGGAGTCTTCCTTGAAGGTCTTTGAAGAAGAGGGAGGAAACGAATCTTGACAGATAGCTCCAGCCACTCCATTCAGGAGCCGGGAAGGAGGGGAAAGGACTTACATTCAGCCTGGTGGGTCAGCTCAGTGACTGTGCCTCTGGAAATAGAATCTGAGTCCATGCTTGTACAGGAAAATCATTGTCCCTGTAAAAAGAAAAAGAAAAAAAAAAAGCTACTATTTATTGAGTACAAAGCACTTATGTCCATTTCATCCAAATACTATAATAGTCCTTCAAGGTAGATATTATTGTCATCCCCATGAAGGAACTGAGACATCGTAGATTAAAGAACTTGCCCGAAGTCATAGAATTGGTAGGTGGTAGAGCAGAGATTGAAACCCAGATCTCCTCTGAACTCAAAGGCTGTGCCCCTACTCATTGCATGGTACAGACTCCTTTAGGGAGAGATCATGTCAGTGGGTATGCCAGTGGGCAGCCTTGGATCTGTGGAGACTATTGGGCATTGACATTTGCAGCTTCAGAAATGGGAAAAACAGCTTACGGCATTTACCTGAATTCACTTCTTTGTTTGACTTGGGTCACAGTTTTCTACACAGTAGATTTTCACTAAATGCTTGTTAACTGATTCCCAGAATCTAAACATGTGATTTTAGGATATGGAGAAAAGCCCAGTGCAAATCATTACTAAACCAATACTTATTGGTGGTATTAGGATTTAGGACTATAATTTGCCTTGCACAGTGCATAGACATCACATTACAGATATTTTGTTATGATGTTTTCCAGTGAGTTTACTATTTCTTTCAAGGGGGAGATTAAACAACAACTAGTTTAGAAGATTGTTGGATCTATTGAATGAATTACTCTGGTAATTTTGGGTTATGTTATCTTTGGAAATACTTGTGCTTCTAGGAGTTAAAGCAGAATCAGACAAGATTGCCTGATGAAGCCCATATATTAATGATTATTTATTCCTGATTTCTCTGTGTCTTGCTATTTGTATTTCTTAATTGACTTTTCATCTATTTCTTTAGGGGCAGGTTAAATTCATAACACTGTAGAGGTTTAATTGCATAGGGAATAATTCAATGAATGAATTAGAATTACAGATTAAACAAAGGCTAAAGACCTTGGGTGGTTTGATAATCAAACCAAATAAACCTCCACCCAAATGGCTAAAGAAAATAATCACCAAGTAAATACTTTAGGAACGTTTTGTGCTGAAAAGAGAAGAAGCTAATAATCATTATCTTGCTTTTGAAAATATTGACAGTGGCCCTGGAAGGGATTTGGAGCATTAAAAGGAATCTCCCTGTGGGAGGCTTGAAGCCAGGACTGCCGAGCAGAAACAGTTTACTGCCACAAGCCAAGTACTATTCGAGGCACGGAGGGCTACAAAGTAAGACCTGGATACCCTTGACTTCCACCCCAAGTATGGAAGATACTGAGCTGTTTATAAACCAGTGGTGTATGCTTTATTTACAGCTCCCAGTCAAAATCCAATCTTCTTTTGACTTGCTTCTCTCAGGTTACTTGCAGTTTAGCTACATTGCCTTATTGTGGAACTTAAATAGTAATAGTTTAAGTAACCAATTTACCCCATGGATACAATAGAAGTTCACACTCTTGAGTTATACTCCTGACTCTTTCCTTTCCTTTTTATCCACGGAAGGCCTTCCAGCACACAGGCTCAGTGGGGAGGAATCTTGCACTGTCCTTTCTTCTAGACAGAAGATCTGCGTTTACTAGTGGAAATGAGGAAAGGGAGAAGAGGGAATTCAGGAAGAATAAGGCAACTGCTTTGCTAGGTTCCATTAGTTTTACCCTATTTTAGGTAGGAGGCCACCAGGCTGGCCCCAGTAGACTCTTCCTCACAGACATTATGTTTGGGGAAAGAACTGTTACTCATTCCTCACTGCCCCAGCCAGCGTCTGCCAGTGATATTTGTGGCAGGATGTGGAGAAGGCAGGGGTTCTGACATGGAAGCACAAGCAGTGTCCAGATAGTGTACGGACATACAATTGGGTCTGTAAGTCCTGAAAACAGCTCTACAATTGGGAGGGAACCCTGGGCTGAGAGGAAAGAAGTGTGTAAGTGCCAAGCTTGGGTCCTCTTAACCAAGATATGAGTCATACTGGCAAATGCTATATAGCACTTCATATTCTAGATTCTTCATATATAATTATCTACTAAATCTTTACAACAATCACATGAAACAAGTACAGTTCATTTCACAGATGAGGAAACTGAGGCACAGAAAGGTTTGAATAATTTACCCAAGTCACTCAGCTAGTGAGTAGAAGTCACGAGGCACCACCAACTCTGTGAGCCAACGATGCACAGGAACTGGGCTGTCTGGTGAATCTGGAATGGGGTGAGGGCTCAGCCCAAGTGCCACAAAGGAGGGGCGTCCCCAGGGAGGAAGCCTCCAGAATATGGATTCAATAGGAGGAAAATACAGCCACTAAAGACTGCAACACAAGGTGAAAAAATAAACAAACTTGTTACTTAAGGGGATTCATGTAGCAAAAAGGAACCAGTAATAGAGACCTGGGTCTAATAATAATAAAGTAGTAGTAGCCACCATTTATCATGTGCCAGGCGTGGCAGTCTTTTATAGTTATGTAATCCACAGGGTCACATGAGATGAGGGATTCAATCTTCATTTTTCACGTAAGAAAACTGAGGCTTGGAGACATTACATTACCCAAGGTACTATGTCTAGCGGGTAGTGAGGCCAGAACTACAAACCGGTTTCCATCTGACTCCAAGACTATGCTTCAAGCTTTGGGCCATCATGGCAGAGAATTCGCTCATCAGAAAACAAGGGTGGAATAGTAGTGGTTAAAGAGGTACAAATGCCAGGGCCATGGGAATGCAGGGTTAGGAACCTGGGAGTCAACTACATGCAAAATCCACAGAGATGTGAGTGACCTGAAGTAATGGTTGTTGCACCCAAGTCTGGGACACTTGCCCAGTGGGGGCTATTTATTTCAGCTTTCCACCCAATTTTTCAGGTCCCAACTCTAGTGGGCAAATCCATCATTCCAAGAAAACTCACAAAGCAATTTAGTTTAAAGATGATTTTCTAAATGCCATATTATAAGACTGGTTTGAAGAACAAATTACCTTCATTTGAAGACATAGAAGTGCAACAGATTACCCGATTTATCAATTGGAGGCATATAATAAAAAATATATGTTTGATTTTGACCATAATTACATTACTTTCATCCATACGGTTTAGGAGAAACTTATTCACAGCTCCCGCTCATTGATACTCATCCACACTACCTTCCTAGTGGCCCCCAGCCCTCTATCTCCAGCCTACATCAAGCCCTTACAGTGGTCATGTTATAGTATGTAACTGACATTGTTGTATGTTTTAGCTTCATCTCTGTAAGTTACCAGCTGCATTTTGCCATATAAACTGCTACTATCTGCTCTACAAATCACAACTGATGAATCCATAAGAATTAGCTGATAACTGATAACTGAGAATTAGATATTTCTCATTATCAATTAGAAAAGTTAGATGCAAGACAGAAATATCACAGATGAACAAAACCCACAGATAACTCTCAAAAATGGGTCAGTATTAATTCAGAAACTGTCAGAAACCCAATGAAGGCGGGACCCATGTCTCTCTCACTCACCACTGTTTGTCAGGCACTTAGCACTGTACCTGGCACGGTAGGTGCTCAATCGCTATCAGTCACAAGAATGACCACGCGAATGATGAAACAGGAAATACATAAGTGTTGAATGCCTCCTGTATGTTCGGAACCTTCTTGCTGCTACCCTACACGTCTCCCCCTCCACAAAAGTATATGGTTTTCCCTCTTTGAAGTACTAAATTAAACAATGTAAACAATAGAAGGAAAAGCAAGGGAACCCATTGACTTTAGTGTATGAGTCATGAATAGTTGTGCATATCTTCTATACACGCTGATGCTTTCAAAGAGAGGTTTTCCTTGGAATACAATATTTCCAGAAACCTCTCCTATAAAGTGTACTTTAGGTAGATAATTTGGGCAATCCTCACTGCCATCTTTTTCCTATTCATTTGTGCTTCTTTTCCTTTTTCTCATGAACAACACGATCACTGTAGTTGTAACTCCTCCAACATTTAATACACGTCATTTAAAATTTAAATTTAGAATCATGATCATCTAATTGTAGTTCTAAATCCTAAAACAGTTTTTGGTTAGAGACTATGAAGCATCTCCTGCTTTCATTATACTAACAAGACTGAGTCATTTACCTTGATCGTTTTCTTCTTATTCTGTGGCATGTAACAACAACAATAAAATCATAATATTAAAGTTGTCCAGCCCAGCACTTCTCAGGCTTTAATGTGCCTACAAATCACATAGGTATCTTATCAAAAAGCAGTTTCTGATACAGTCGATCTGGGGTGGGATGAGATTTTGCATTTCTAACCAGCTCCCTGCTGGTGCTGATGTTCAGACACTATACTCTGAGTAATGAGGGTCTAGAAGACCGAGGTTTCTCCAGTTACTTGAATCACATGGGTAGGGCTTTTACATTCTGCTCTACCAAATGAAGCACTGTTAAGAAAATTAAATCAATTTTAGATTAAAACGGGGTTGGAATTAAAGAGCATTTCCCCAAAGTAAAAACTTACTTATTTGTTCACTTATTGCTTTACTCTAGGATAAGATGAACAATTTTTCCATTGAGAAGAAACCTCTTTCTCCTGATGTCTGAAAAAACGGAAGAAACCCAGGCTTGTTTCACAGTTTAGATGTGTTTAAAAAAATGTATATTAGCCTGTAATTCCTATTATTGATATTAGTTCCTATCTATAAATTAATCCAAAGCAATGAAAGACGATTGGTAAAGTTTTGCTAAGCACCTGAAAACAATGGAGGAAAATATATTTATTTTTAGTTATCACAGTTGGGATACACTGGCCTTCTATTTCAGCTTATTTTATTAAGTATGTCAAATATGATAAAACAAAGGCATGTTTATTGAGTCTACTTCAAGGAAAACATTATAAATGTTAACATTTCACTGTAATATAATTGTGGTCATCCATTAAAAAAAAATTACAGGTATAGGTAAAGGTTAGTAAATGAATGGCAGAGACGAAAAGTCTCTGACTCAGAGACAACCATTTTAATGCTAGCCTTGGTAGAGCTCATCCTTTCTCTAGAATTTGTCACTAAATAGTAAGGAGCCAGGAAATTTATGAAGAGATTTTAAAGGGAGGGGGGCATTTTACAAATTCTGTAATACTGCTGGGCTAAAAAGAGGTTAGTTAAAAAGGAGAAAAAAACCTTAACCTTCCTTTCCCCCCAGTTGTCAAAAGTAACATATGTACTGTGTAGAAAAATTGGAAAATAAAAAAAAATAAAGGAAAAAAACCCATCTGTAATTCAATTCCCAGAAAAAGCCACTGATAACATACTGATATATTTTTATTCTTTTTTCCTATGCATGTTTTACTTTATATGCATAGGAAATATTTGAAATCACATTGTATGGTATATATAACACAACATATAATTTCCCACTCATTAAGATATAAATGAATAATTATATTAAAAATCTTTATATGTTTGTACTATTTTTTTTTTGCATTTATTACTCTATGTTTTGGACCTTTGGATTTTTCAGATTTTTCATTTTATACATAACTGCTGTGATTTACTTACACCCCCTCACCCACTTAAAAAGTTCTTTTTCCTAGTATTCTGGTTATACACGTTTCATTCTCCTTCTTCACTTAAGCTCATCTTAAAACTTCCTCCAGTTCATGGTTCTCAAGTTTATTTCTCAGATTAATGAAATAAATCAAGTCAGCTCAACAAAGATTTGTTGACTGGGTATGTCTCTTCCCTACTTAAAAATATTTACACTGTGAAACAGTCAATAATCTCTTGAGTCAAAATCCAAACTTTTCCAGATTTAATACAGAAATTTCCATTTAGTTAATACACACTAAGAGATCCTACATGTAAGCCACTTCCAGCCATCACCATGTTAATGGAACTCTCTAATCATTGGCTACTTAAAAAACAGTGTTGTGAGCCAGTGGCTAAAATTGGAGAGATTACATCTTCAATTAGTCAAGAAATATAACACCCCAAACTACCTGAAAATGGGGTAAAGCATTTACTATGCTTACGAATCTAAACTCTTAACCTCCCCCAAATTCTTACCATCAACCTTTCTGCATGTATATTAGGATGACACACAAAAGGAGCAGTGGCTGGGGAGTATTGACCTTTATTCACCCATTAGAAATGATGCCCTGTTTGCACTTGGGCTTTCAGGGTTACTTTACAAACACGTGCTCAAGGATTTCCTCCCTCATTTCCACTCTACTTCTGCCCAATACACAAGCTCCCCCCAGTTTATTCTTAGCCTTGCCACTCGGGCTGGGGCCTCTGCGTCAGCCTCTCTATTCCTGGTCAACCGATAACACACACTGCACCCTCCCCACTGCAGGACGGATTTCATGGCACGGTTTCCTTGCTAGGGCTTCTCTCCTTTCTCCACTTTGGGGCCCTGGTCCTTTTGGGGTTAAGTCCTGTTTTTTATTGCCCCACTGCACATCTTCCAAACTGGCTTCATGTACAGGGTTTTTCATCCCACGATTATTTATAATAATGAATAACGTAGAGGATGATTTTTTAAATTGCTACATAATAGGATGCATCTGTTTGGTTTCTTTTAATTTAAAAAGCATCTTTAAATGAAAACTTTTTGAAAGCCAGGGTCACAAGGACACTTCTTTAAAGTGATAAAAATCTATAGCAATCTTAAACCAATGGCTATTTTCATTATTGATGAAATACGACAGAAGCATTCTTTCTGAGGTCAGAAAAAAAATAAAAATGCTTTTTTTCTAAAGATGTTTGCAACTTGCTCACTTTCCTCCTTCATTTTATGTGCTCCTGGCTCTGGAATCTTTGAACTTCCTGGGTTCAGGCCAGGGACAGTTGCCATGGGTTGCTGGGTCACTTGTGTCATAGGGCTTGCACCCCACTTCCTAATTTGGCCAAATAGTCATGGCAAAAGTATCTGTGAGCCACCCAGACTAAAAGATTAGAAGTAAAAAAAAAAGCCAAATTGATTGGGAACACTCTTTAGTTGCATGAGATGGTGAAACAGAGCAGGACCCTTTGGTCCTTGAGCCCCATGTCCTCAGCCTGCCTTTTGTCTGTGGAAAAACTTTAGCCAAAGAATAAGTTTAATCTGAGAAGTGAGAAAATGCAGAAAAAAAAGGAAAACAGTCCAACAAGACTAAATAATAATAGTGTAGTCATTAAGCAAAGTCAAAGGAACATCTAGTTCCTTCGCAAGGGCTATAGATAATATTCTGAACCATAACTTTTGAGCTGTTTTATAGATACTGAAACCCTCACCAGGTGGAAGAAGTTAACTACCTGATGACCAGACAGTAGCCATGACATAAGCTGCCACAGTTCCGAGAACTGGCCTCAAAGAAATGGGGACAAACCGACCCTGGAACTGAAGGTTAACTGTACTTAAAACAATCAAGATGACGATGATCAAACAACTGCATGACCAGTTTCAAGATGACTGTCAGAGCTGACTGTGCTGTTTCTGCATGTAGCTCCCTCCCCTCACCTATGAAAGCTCTTGCCCACTGATTGTCTGTGGGGGGGAGTTGGCCTTTGGACAGGAGTCCGCCCTTCCCCCCAGGCTGCTGGCCTCCGAAATACAGCAAACTTTCCTTTCCACCCATTTGCCTCTTTACTGGCTTTAGACCTGCGAGCAGCCAGACCCCCACTTTCAATGGGACAAAATTTTTTGGAAAAGACAATGTTTTAGTCTTACTTTTAAAGAAATGTATCCTCTGGTTTGTCTTATTAAGATATCCTTTGTTTACAACCAAAATATTTATAGAGATAGAAATCATACAATGAGGATTTTTTTAAATAAAAATACTATCACATTACACCTATTTTATAGCCTGCATTTTTTCACTTAGTCAGACATTATGACCATTTTCCTATATCATATATGTTTGTCTAAATCATGATTTTACAGTCTATATAGTATGTCCTGATATGACAGTACCACAATTTACTTACCTTCATGTTGCATCTGATTTTTCTAAACTTGGCATTTTAAGAAATATTTCTACCTCCTCCCACTGATACAACAAACAGGAAATGCTTTATATTTTCCTCATAGCCAAGATGACTCCCTAATCCTGATAGAAATCTGCATGTTTACACTCTAGATGGAATAAGCTAGAAGGTGTTTGGATGAAATAGGGTGATCAAGTTGGGAGTCAACATTGTCCATTTCAAGAGCCCAAATCACCTTAGTTCCCAGAATTTTTCAGCCAGAGTCACACTCCTGCCTACACAGCACACACACGCGCACGTGCGTGCACACACACACACACACGACAGGAGATTGGAAATTAACAGGGATGGACCTGGAGGACTTTATGCTAAGTGAAATCAGCCAGTCACAGAAGAATAAATACTGCATGATTCTACTTACACCAGGAATCTAAACTAGTCAAACTCACAGAAGCAAAGAATAGAATGGTGGCTGCCAGGGGCCAGGGTGAGAGAGAATGGGGGGTTTGCTAATCAACGGGTATAAAATTTCAATTGTGGAAGGTGAATAAGTTCTAGAGATCTGCTATACATCACTGTGCCTCTAGATAACAAGACTGTATTGTACACTTAAAAATCTGTTCAGAGGATAGTTCTCATGTAAAGTATTCTTACTACGGTAAAATTAAAAAAAATTTTTTTAAGTAAGTAAGCGACTAAATGCTGATTAAAACTGTGTGCATAGACAGGGCTTTTGACTCATGGTTTTCCCTGTACCTGGTGTGGTCCATCCAGCACCTGTACCATCAGTAACTACAGATCCTTTTTCTTGATCATATGATAAAACTATTAAAGTCATGTTTTCAAAGTGCATTTAAAGACATGGGACAAAGCTGATGTTAAAGGAGGAGAGATGACTACAAATAGTATCACAATATATAAACCATATATATATAAACTATATTATACTGGATATTCGTTAAATACCCAAATACAAACAGTGGTTATCTGGGGATGGAGTTGGGGGAGGAGCAATATTTTCTTTATCTTCTTCTTTATAGTTTCTATATTAAAAAAATTTTTATATAGTAAATATGTGCTGTATATATGAGACAAACACAATAAATGCTATGAAATAATCTTCCCTGACCGCACCAAGGTAATTTTATATATTTTATTTCTTGCCATGTCTCAGTTACTTTTAGTCTTGTTTTCTTACTATTTAGATGCCCTTTTGATGGTAAATGGTAATGATATCTCTTAAATACAAAGCCATATTTTTTTATGGTGCCTGTACAATAGATGATGCCACCTAAAAGGACAGTAAAAAAATGTTTATGATGGCTTTATTCAAAATAGCCTAAAAATGGAAACAACCCAAATGTCTATCAACAGGAAACTAGATAAATTGTAATATATTTATACAGTGGAAAGATACAAGAAAACAAAAAAGAATAAACCATATGAGACCAATGACTCTCACAGTCATTATGATGACAAAAAGAAGCCAGACACAAAGAGAACATACTGGAGGAATCCATGTATAGATTTGGAAAAACAGGTAAAACTAACCTAGAGAGACAGAAGTCAAAATAGCAGCTTCTGAAGAACCTGAAAAAGAATACATAAATGTATATATATATATAAATATATATTAATATATATATACATATATATACACATATCTGTATAACTGAATCACTTTGCTGTACAACTGAAACATTGTAAATCAACTATACTTCAATTTAAAAATAAATAAAATAAAACAATAAAAAGTAACAGAAGACAATATGGGCAGATTTTAAAGAAAATATTGGGGTGGAGAAGTATGATTTTCTAAGTATGATATGAAAGTCAGAAACAATAAAAATGATAAATTTAACTATGCAAAATCGTGGTTTCCTTTGGGAACTATTGACTAGAAACAAGCATGAAGGATCCTGTTGTGTTTTATATCTTTATCTGGGTAGTTGTTACACAAGTAAGAGTATGTGTGTGCTGCATGTAAAAAGCATTGAGCTGTGCGCTTAAGTTTTGTGTTCTTTACGTATATCTTCAAAACAAAACAAAGCAAAACATAACATAGGAAAATTATCTTGGGAAAGAAAGGACTGCTTCTCAGAATGCTAAAAAGCAAAGAGGTTAGGATTTCCCCTGCAGCTGGGATTGTGTTGAAACTCTAATTAGGCTTTCTATATTCTGATTTAATAGTATTACCTATTTCCTAAGAAATAATATTACAATAGGTAAAGAGAAAATGAAAAAGAAAAATATACCCAAACTAATTATCCAGGGACATGGGGGTAGGGTGCAGCGTCATTGGGCCTAAGATTTAGTTGTGTCCCAACAATGTAGATTTGGATTAGCTCCTAATCTCTCTTTCTCTGTCTCTGTCTCTGTCTCTGTTTCTCTCTCTCTTCTCCACCCCTCTCTTGCTCCCTCTCATTGTCCTCCCTTCCTTCTCATCTTTCCTTCCTTCCTTTATTCTTTTCTTTCTGACTGCCTGTCTGCCTTACTTTCTTCCTTCCCCATCAACCCTTTATTTCTTTATACTCTGGGGAGTTTCAAAACAGATTTACGGCTTCAGATTGTTTAACAATGAGATTTTTGGTCCTTCTATTGTAAGTGTGCCTGGATCATTAAGCTATGTCTTTTTCCCCTGATCCTGATCTTTACTTCACTATATTCTTTCATTTAAATTCTAATTTAAAGTTTATCAAGTTTGATTCTGGTAGCCAATATTGAAAGGAAAACCTGGTAAATTAAACAATTCATACTGTTCATAACATTTTAAAAAATTCCCCATGTTGAATATAGGTTGAATTATGTCTCCCCAAAATTCTTATATGGAAATCCTAACCCCTAGTACCTCAATAAAGTTGAGTTTTAAGAACACTTAGATTAAAAAAGAAGCCATGGCTCCTTGGAGGAATGTCTGATTCCAGATCTGAGGCAGGAAATCTCCAGGATGAATTTGGAGCATCTTGTACAGAAAACAGGGAAGTTTCCAAAATTAATAGGTCATATCCAAAGGACTTAGGAGCCACCGTGAAGTAATCCTCTGGCCAAAGATGGGGAAATTTTAGCATAAAAAATTTGGCACTCACTGAATATATAAAAAGCCATGAGTTCATAAGTGTATTTTTTAAATGAGAGAGCATAAGGCAAACAGCAACAACAAAGACAAAACCCAGCTTCACTAAACACTAATCGAAATTGCAAAGGCATTAATTCTTACTTACAAAGGCAGCGACTGAAAAGAAAGAATTATCTATTATCTTACCTTTTCTGAACAATTTGGTAATTTAGGTACCAAATAGCCCTAGTAGATTAAGGGAAGTCCTCTTTACAGAATTTCAGTTAATAAATGTGGAAAGAATGATAGATTAGTGAAACTACCATTTTATAATCCCCAAAGCATTAACTGACTCTGCTCATCAATGGGTGAAACCATTGGACGAATGTGGTTTTTTGTTTTTTTTAATTTCTTTGTTTTTATTTTTGGCTGTGCTGGGTCTTTGTTGCTGTGCGTGGGCTTTTCCGTAGCTGCGGCGCGCGGGCTTCTCATTGCGGTGGCTCTCAGGCTCTAGAGCGCAGGCTCAGTAGTTGCGGCGCATGGGCTTAGTTGCTCTGCAGCATGTGAGATCTTCCTGGACCAGGGCTCGAACCCGTGTCCCCTGCATTGGCAGGCAGATTCTTAACCACTGCGCCACCAGGGAAGCCCTAGACAGATGTCGATGGGAGATTCCTCACTGGGAGAGAAGGCTAGGCACCACAAGAACCTGTGATTAATCTTAACATCACACAAGTGCAACAATTGGACACCAAGTGCCACCTGGTGTGAAGTTACCTGTGGCTTGATTGGATTCAGGTTCAGCTCTTTTGGTAAGTAGACTTTGTAGGTGACATACGTAATCATGAAGGAATGAAAGATGATATATGGGATTTAATTGAAAACATAGAAATGGTTAGGTGGAGCATATGTGAGCAATCTTAATAATCGCTGAATCTTGATGAAGGGAACTGGGGGTTCATCACCTTTTTCTTTCTACTTTTGTATGTGTTTATAGTTTTTCATAATAAGTTGTTTGCAGGTATTTATTTTAGACATAAGGAAGCATTTGTTTATGGAAATAATAGAAAGACTGAGAAAGTTCCTTCCTTGGTCATCTGTTCGAAATCAGAACAAACACAAGAGGCAGACACCTCTCCAGAACTGTTCAGCTCACAAAGGTGTTCATTTCTCTGAGAACTAGTACCCTCACTCCCTGCCCAAACCCACCTACTGACCACCACTGCTCTGGACCCAGTGCCAGACCATAGCTAATTTCACTAGAGTGACACCAGGCCCAAGGTAGTCCAGTCAGATTTTTGCTGCCAAAGACTTAAAACTGAGATTCAAAATCTGCTTGTCACACTCTGCTGTTGGAGAACTATGGAGCTAGGGAGAACTATATTCTGCCCAGTGAACTGGAGAAACACAGAAAGCTGATGGGGATGGCGGGGTGGAGAGAAGGAAGGAGATGTAGCATTCTGACGGCATTCTCTGCCCTGTAGTCCTCCTCTTGGGCTTTGTAAGAACCCCTTCTCACAAGATAGTAAATTTTGTTCAAGGGAGCTCTCTGTCACAGACTAGCCTTGGGTGCAGGACACCAAAGCCTTAGCTACCAGTGAGTTTGTCAGATGAGAGCCTGGGAACCAGTGAACATGCAGGGCATCACTGGAGACTGTCCCTCGGTGGAGGGGCCTTTGGACTCACGGAAAGGTTGTCTCTCATCATTTAAGGAAATTTCTGCCTAATGACTCTTTAACTTAATTACATTAGCTTTTTTTTTCTTACTATTTTTAATAAAACTCTTCAACTATTAAAAAAAAAAGGTGGGTCTCTATGAGACACACTTCTTACATGACAGTAAATTTTGTCCCCCACCCTGCCCTTTTTTTTTTTGGTCTAATGCTGGGACTTCCCTGGCAGTCCAGTGGTTAAGACTCTGCACTTCCACTGCAGGGGGCATGGGTTTGATCCCTGGTCAGGGAACTAAGATCCCGCACGCCGCACCGCGTGGCCAAAAAAAAAGAAACAGTCACCATAAAGCTGTCTCTAGTAAGTCACTGTAATGGCAATGAAAAGAATCCTTAGTAGTACAGCTGCCTTTAGTTTTATCTGGCTTAATTATAATACCTGCTTGGAGCACGTGTGTGGGCTAAATAGCTTCCTTCCGGTTCATAATTCCAGGTCTCTATAACTAAAGGGGATAGAGTGGAAACTTTTGGGTGGAGAGACCCAGGTGTACACCCGACCCCTCAAAAAACATTGCTTCCCTTTAACTTGAAAAACGTCTTTGATAATATGAACAAACCTTGCTTAACTATTTACAAACGGATATGAGAAAGTTGCAAAGATAGGTGTCTGAAAGAACTTTCTACCCTGATAATGACACTTGATCAGTTCAGAAGTGACAAGGCAATCAAGGAAATGTTGCCTCAAGAAGCAAATAGGCAGGGTTACTAAAGACCTGACACATCATAGCTTCTGAAGTCTACCTTTGGATTCTTCAGATCTGGAATTTCTCTAAAGCTATAATTTACATGGGTGGGTTGAGTGTGATAGCTAGCATGTCCCACAAGGGCAGAAATTTTTGTCTGTTTGTTCAGATATACCTCATGTGTCTGGCACATAACTGACATCCAGTAAGTGTTACTGCATGAAGTTACAGCCTTTGCAAGTTTTTAAGCCCAAACAAGTTCTGACCCTAATGTAGCCCTCCAAATATCAATATAGAACAACTCTCAGTCCTGTATTGCTTGGAAAACACTTGAGAAATAGCTCTGCAAGCTGATAATGACAAAGGAGTCGTCATAATATATCAAAATAAAGAAAAACTGCAGTATTTTATCTTTTAAAGGAACACAGCCAATCCTGGGGTCATCCTATCAAAATCTGCTAACAACAATCCCCAAAGTTCTTTCTCAAACTGTGGACAGGGAAATGGGCCCTTGAGAGTTTCAAGGGAACGAAAGAGGCACAGCAGATTTTCAGTGACGAACAGTGAGAATGTGTGAATGGTGGTCAGGCAGCATCTACGGCTTTTATTCACATCTAATTTCTCTTCTCTGACTTCAAGAGGGGCTGTTACTCCCCTGCTGTCTTGGATGATCCTGGAAATTAAGTCTTTGAGCAGTGAGCTCACTCAAAGAAGTTCCCTTTTTTTGCAGAAGTCCAGTGGTGCTTCCAGGACAGAAGTAGTTCCTGCAGTGCCGTCAGACAGTTGGGGCAGTGTTTATTCACCTGTCTTTCTCTTTCTCCCAAGATCAAATACTTGCTGAATTGGCTTAAACATTGCTAAGGGTAAATACAGACAAAAGGTTCTTTTTGGAGTGGTTGAAAATAACATAACCAGCACTTTTATTGTGATTTCACCCTGGTGAATCTTGCAAGATTTCTGGGCTGTGGTTTATTTGGCCACGGTATGCTGGTGGTGGAACTATAAAAAGTGGCTGTCCCACTTATTCAAGAATGGTTTTTCCTTGCCATGCATAAGCAACATGCATTTACCCTTCCATTCTCACACTCTTCCAAAATCATTTGTATGTCACTAATTTTGTTGACTTTAATCCAACAAGTATTTCTTAATATTTCAAGTGCCTCAGAGCCCTTTTAGAAGAATCACAGGAACAAGTGTGATGGAACCTGGTCTGACCACTTTTGTGCTCTCAGTGGCTGCTTGGAGGTAATTTGCTGGTCAAGACAGAATTCCCTGACTTCTATGGAAAAGGCATCTTCTCTCCATTTTCTTTACTGAGGTGTGCCCTGGGTCTGTGTGAGAAGTGGGGTCAGGGCAGGGGGAGGGGAGGGGAGTCACGATCCCTTCCTCCAATTGTAGAGATTTGGGCTGCCTGCCAGAGTTAGGGTCTTGTCTTGAGCTAGGGTCTGATTGCCTTGAGTAAGGCCACACATAAGTTCTGATGTGGAGCCAGGACCATAGTAAATCCAGATCAGACGTGTTTGAGTTCCTGAGACTGTACGGAATTTGAGCTAACTCATTTGACTGAGGACCCAAGTAGACTTCAGGTGAGGTACAGAGATAATGCTGGTGAACCTGAAGAGGATTTGGGGAGGCCAGTATGATACTTACCATTTTCACCCTACACTTGTGCTATATTATTTATCTTAGTCATTACTTTTTAGTCCAAAGTCTTTTGCATACTCTCCGTGAATGAAGAAAGTGAACTGTTTCATAAGTGCCTCATGAAAAGTAAAATTAACAGTGGCGTTCACTGATTCACTCATCTATTCATTTATTTAACATTTATTAAACACTTCGTATGTGCCAGGCATTGCACTGTGTGATATTAACATGCTTATTGCAATGTCAAAATAATTTCCTTTTGTGTGTCTTGTATTCCATAACTTCTACATGTGACTGCAAATAAACTCTCTTTTAGGAAAGAGTAGTTTAACAAGAAGAATGCAGAAGTAAGCCCTATAAATATTTTAAATATGGTGCAAATATTTCTGACTTTAACCAGAATTTCACAATGTACCTTTTTCTGAACATCCAAAATTCTTGCACTACCTGTTCAGTCAAGTAAGAATACAGGAAGAACTTGAGTGCATAAGAGTAAAATCCTAAAATAAATGTAATAAATTCTCATATTGACCATTCATAACAGTACCTTTTAGGGGCAGTAAATTTTTGCACTTAGATAAAAAGAAATGACCTTAAAAGTTGGTGTTAGTTTTCTTTTTTCTATCAAGGAATTAATAGGGCAATGAACAATAACTTGTGGATTGTTGTGGAATTTATACAAGTCCTAACACTTTTTAACTAACAGTCATTCCATAATCATCTGCCCAATTATACACAGTTAAAAACTTGTATCTGACAAAAGAAATAATCTCCACCTTTTTTTGCATACGGGTTAGCTTTTCCAGTTGAACCTGCTCACTGGCTGCACCCCATTTCCTGGTAAGTACGTAACACTGGGAGGAACTTTCCCCTTTTATCTCTTCAAGAAAAAAATTTGAAGTATACTTGGCAGGTCAATGTTCAGTCACAGAAGTCTCAACCAAAAATAGCCACCCATCTGAGGGCAGCCTGGTTCTCATGCACCTGCAGCTGACCGAGCTAGGTGCTGGTGGGCAGACTCAAGGCAGTCGGAACATGTTCTGAGGCATCCCTGGAAAACAGCAACTGTCTCTGGTGACGAGCAGTAGGAGAGACTTAAAATGAATTCTTTCCCTGGGGAAGAACAAAGCACAAGTCAGATTTTTAGGAACCACAGTTGGCCTGGTTCTTGCCCCCAGAGAATCCTGTCCTATATTAAATTTTGGAACTGAATAGGCCATTCTTGGCCCCATTGTGCGTGGAACCCTCATCTTTCTTGATTAAATGAGCCTTGAGTGCTCGCTCTGGCAGCACATAGACTAAAACTGGAACGATACAGAGAAGATTAGCATGGCCCCTGCACAAGGATGACATCTAAATTCGTGAAGTGTTCCATATTTTTAAAAAAGAAATTAAAAAATGAGCCTTGAATTTTGGAGCTCCCCTCTACACACCTTTAGCAAATTCAGGAGCCAAAAGCCCTTCTTGATACCTGACCTTGTCATCATGCTTGCGACTGAAATCCAGTTCTTCCTGTGTAATATTTTGTGGAAACTGGGAGGCCTTTAAATACACGAAAGAAACATTTGTTTATTATGACCAAATTAAAAAGAATCATAGAATGTTTAACGTTCTAAATTGATTTAGAATTCATTTAGAATAATAATAATTCCTTGCACAAGGCTAGTAGACACGTTGTTTTGGCCTCTGCCCACCATCCCTTCCCTCTTCTTCAGGGAACAGCACTTCACTTTTTCTTTTGGGCAACTACCTTCACCCCACTATTAGTTCATGAGGTTTATATGGGACTGATTCCACCCCCTGGATCCAGAAGAGGGTCTAAAGAGAGTCCACATCCCCTGACCACAGTGATTGCTTCGAGAATGAGCACCCTGCCCAGGTTGGGCCGATGAGACGCAGCCTAATTTGATGGAGTTTCCGAAGCTTGTCCCCAGGGTCCTGATTAATACATGTGTAGCATTTTACACAGAAAGCTTAAGGAGCTTCTTAAGGTCACAGCAAGCCATTCACATAGCCAGCTTCTCCTGATACTGGCCCACTTTCTAGATGGGGAACAGTGATACCAACAGATCATTTCAATAATACATTAAGAGCATTCATTCATTCATTCAAGTATTCATTGAGATGATGAATACTACTAGATGCCTGGTTCTGTGCAAGAGATGGAGTTTGACTGAAACAGCCATGATTGCTGCCCAATGATGTTCTGAAAGATGTGTATATGGGCACACACAGGAGGGGCATGTAACCTACCCTGGATGTGTGCGTATGGGTGTCCAGGAAGGCTTCCTGGAGAAAGAGACTGGCTTCCTAAGTACCTCTGAATCTATTCTCCTTTAATTTTAATTTAATCTCATTCTCACAGCTACTGTCTTAGTTCAGCCTTTTTTGTTTCACATCTGAATTATAGCAAGAGCTTTCTAACTGGACTAGATACTTCTACTCTTATCCTGGTCCCTAATATCCAACTCATTCTTTAGTGATGACAGAATGATTTGTTTCTTAGCAACATTTTACTGACATATTATATACATACATAAAATTACATATGTAAGCATACAGCTTGATGAATTTCCTCAACCAAGCACACCCATTAACCAGTGCCCACATCAATAAACATGGCCACCACACCAGAAGCCCATCTCACGTCCTCTTCTGTATACTCACCTCCTCCCACAAATGAGTGTTTAAAAATACTAATCTCGGGGCTTCCCTGGTGGCACAGTGGTTAAGAATCCGCCTGCCAATGCAGGGGACACAGGTTCGAGCCCTGGGCCGGGAAGATCCCACATGCCGCAGAGCAATTAAGCTCGTGTGCCACAGTGACTGAGCCTGCGCTCTAGAAGCTGCGAGCCACAACTACTGAAGCCTGTGCAACTAGAGCCCGTGCTCCGCAACAAGAGAAGCCACCGCAATGAGAAACCCGCGCACCGCAATGAAGGGTAGCCCCTGCTCACCACAACTAGAGAAAGCCCGCGCACAGCAACAAAGACCCAACGCAGCCAAAACTAAAATAAAGAAAATAAATAAATTTAAAAAAGAATACTAATCTCGTTATATTGCTCCCTTGCTTTGTTACAGCTTTTCAAGGACTCTCCACAGGCTTCAGGATAAAACCTCATCTCCTTAGCCAAACTAAACTCTTGTAATTCCTAACCTACTATCCTGGTTCTCACTGCCTGGCCTTTGCATATGCTGCTTATTCTGTTTAGACTAATGTCTCCGCCCTCTTCCGCCCCCATTTTAATCATTCCTAATTATTCCAGGAACCACCTTCTCAAAACCTTCCAAGATCCCTTCTTCTCCATTGTCTGCACTTCTCATAGATTCTGAAAGGTAGAAATAGTGTTTTTCATCCCAGTTTCCCAGTTGGCTAAATGAATAAATGAGAACACCTGGCTTTATTACTTTCCCTTAAAGCCTTTCCTCCTCTTGCCTCCTCCCCTCCATTCCTTTTAAGTAAGAACAAACCACTGCCCGGTGAATAAATGCATATAGTTTGTAGGTAAGTCATGACTTTTTCACTGATCCAGCCACAAACTTCTGCTTGGTATCCCCTCGCATACACCAAGATATGACTGAAGTAGGGACAGTTTGTGGTCCTGCACCCTACCAAGATAAGTGGACACAATGGAAATTGATATTCATGAGATCTGAGCCATTCTGCCAGTAAAAAGTTGCTTTAATTGGAATATCTGAAGGATCTAAGGGAAAATTGGGAGTGGAGGGAGGATACAGGCAAGCAGGCTAACATTTACCAAATGCCAAACACAATGTTAGGCTCTATCTATGATGTCTTATTTAACTGAAGTGGGGGAGGAATGGGCATAAACGTATAGGTTTTTGAATTGCATAAAAAGAAAAGCCAATATGTCCTTTCCTTCCTTTGGTTGAAAAAAGTTATTCATGCATTTATAGCCTTTTCTTTCTAATTAAAAATAACAAGAGTGGAGAATCACTGAAATTTCTAATTTCAAAGACAATTTGTTTAACTAGCTTGAAAAATGATTCTATAAAAACATTATTATAAAAGCTTTTGGTGTGTAAGAGAAAGTATCACTAGGCTGATGGGTACAGCCAGAGCACCTAACGCTGTCCATTCAGCTCCCAAACTGTCACTGTGGGCGGGCAGGTAATGCCACTTGAAACTACCTAAATGAAACCATTTTTATAGAAGCTTTTACAATCTGTACTTGGTTTTCAATGAAAAAGTTCTTCATAATAAATCCAAATGGCATAACATCAAAAATACCTGACAGGTTGGCCCCATTCCCAGCAAGTCTACTTCTTCCCAACATCTTGTAACTTACATGGCACTGGGCTGAGGCACCACCAATGCACCGCTGTGATCTAAAAATTCTCTCAAACTGCCTCCTCTCCTTAGGTCAACAGCCCACCCATGCCCTATTTAGAACTTTGCTGAATAAAAGTTTAATTACCTAAATGAAGGCCAAAATCCAGAAATTCAAATTCAAGCCATCGAGAAAAAAAACCTCCTTAAGTCACGGTAGAAGTAGATGCCTCAGTTGCTTCATTGATAAACCTGAAGAGGCCACTGTGATACCCTTTATACTCTAAACTTGGATGCTATAATATTTATCTTAGTCATCGTTTTATAGTCCACAGTGTTTTGCTGGATCTTCATGAGCCCAGATATTAAGCTGCTTCTTAAGTGCTTAGTAAAATTAATGGTGTTGTTCATTCATTCATCTCACTGAATAGGCAGGAAGTTCATAGCTCTGGTACAAAGAAAGCTATGAGCCAGCAGGCAGAAGCGTTCATTCAGTGGGGGACGGAAGAAAAAGAACGTGTTTTCACTGCTCAGGAAACTTTCGATTCTTCTGTTTCCACTGCTGGGGCTGTAGGCAAAGCGAATGTTCTCCTGACAGTAGGGTTTCCTTGAAAACTTGGTTTCCCAAAATGCACCACCTCTGTGGGCCGAGCCTCGGGAGCTGACTGCGCTACCTGCCTGCGTCGGCGGCAGGTCACGAGGTAAAGGTCCGCTTCGCGTAGGCTGCGCGTCTGTCAGCACGTTTCCGCGGCCTCGCGGGCTCCCTCCCTCCGGCAGGCGTCGCTGGCCATTGATGGGGCGAGAGGAAGGAAGAGGATCTTCGATCCCGCCCCGAGGCTCGGTACCCCTGGGCCGCCTTCCTCCCGCGTCCGTCTGCGCTCGCGCCGCCGCGGCTTCTGGAGGGTCTCGCACCAGCTGCCGGCGCCCAGGGATGAACCGGGCCCTCACTCTGGAAGGCAAGAATCTGGGCGGCCGCGATTGAGGGCTCGGGCGCAGCTGGGAAGGAATCCCCGGCAGGCGAGAGCGCCAGCGCCAGGCCAAGGCGTGGGGTGCGCGGAGAGGTCCGGGATCACGGCGACGGCATCCGGAGTCGCGGGCGGGGGCGGGGGCGCTGCCGGGGAGTCCGGGAACCCTGGAGGGGCCGGGGAGTGGGCGGAGGTGCAGCAGGAGGCGCCCGGGGCTTGGCCGGGCTGGTCTGGTCGGGCGCGCGGTGGAGGGGAGGGACGGGGCTGCGCTGGGCTGGGCCGCCGGGTCCGCTTCCCTCGCCCTGGACTCTCGCCGGGCGGCGAGTGGTGGGGAAGAGAGCAAGACCTGCGGGCCTTTAGATCCTGGGACCGCCCTTTCCCGCTCCAGGTCGGGCGGCGAGCAGCAACGAAGGCTGAACCCTCAGTGGCAGCATGAGAGCGGGCACCGCCGCTCCGGGCTTGCGGCCGCGCGGCGGGCGGCGGCGGCTCTGCCGGCGCTCGCCATGGGCGCGCGGTGGGGCCGGCGGCGCACTCGGCGTGGAGGCCTGAGGCTGTCCGAGGCCCAGGTGGCGCTGATGGCCGCCAGCCTGGTGTGCAGCGCCGTGGTCGTCTATGTTTGCTGGAAGCAGCTGCCGCCGCTGCCCTGGACCTCCTCCGTCCCGCCGCGGCGGGTGAGCGTGCTGCTGTGGTGGGAGCCCTTCGGGGGCCGGCACAGAGCCAAAAGGCTGCCCCCTGATTGCCGGCTGCGCTTCAACATCAGCGGCTGCCGCCTGCTCACTGATCGCGCGGCCTACGGGGAGGCCCAGGCGGTGCTTTTCCACCACCGAGACTTGGTGAAGGGACCCCCGGACTGGCCCCCGCCCTGGGGCGTCCACGTGCGCCCGGCGGAGGAGCAGCAGGTGCTGATCGACGACGAGGAGGAAGCCGCGGAGGCCTTAGCCCTGGCTGCCTCGGGCCCCAGGCCCCCGGGCCAGCGCTGGGTGTGGATGAACTTCGAGTCACCCACCCACTCCCCGGGGCTGCAGAGCCTGGCACGTAACCTCTTCAACTGGACGCTCTCCTACCCGGCCGACTCGGACATCTTCGTGCCTTATGGCTACCTCTACCCTAGGACCCATCCCAGCGAGCAGCCGGCGGGTCTGGTCCCGCCGCTGGCCCGGAAACAAGGGCTGGTGGCCTGGGTGGTGAGCAACTGGGACGAGCGCCAGGCGCGGGTCCGCTACTACCGCCAGCTGAGCCAGTACGTGACCGTGGACCTCTTCGGCAAGGGCGGGCCCGGGCAGCCGCTGCCTGACGTCGGGCTCCTGCACACGGTGGCCCGCTACAAGTTCTACCTGGCCTTCGAGAATTCGCAGCACCTGGATTATATCACGGAGAAGCTGTGGCGCAACGCCTTCCTGGCTGGGGCGGTGCCGGTGGTGCTGGGCCCAGACCGTGCCAATTACGAGCGCTTCGTGCCCCGCCGTGCCTTCATCCACGTGGACGACTTCCCTGATGCCTCCTCCCTGGCGGCCCACCTGCAATTCCTCGATCGAAACCCAGCTGCCTACCGCGGATACTTTAGCTGGCGTCGGAGCTATGCCGTGCACGTCACCTCCTTCTGGGATGAGCCTTGGTGCCGGACCTGCCAGGCTGTGCGGATGGCTGGGGACCAGCCCAAGAGCGTCCCTAACTTGGCTGGCTGGTTTCAGCGGTGAAGCCACCTTCCCCTGGCTGTAACCCAGGGAGGCCAAGTCGTCGGCTTTTGGATCCTCCGGATCCTCCGCTGTGCATCTCCTTAACTGCCGAATCACGGGACTGTATTTTCCAAACACCCGTTTTTAATCTATTCCCATAGACTAAAGCTGATTTACCAAGTAATATTATTCAGCACAAAGACTGGGAGGGAAGGGTCCTGGGTGCTCATGGTTTTTGGACAACTAGCAGTTGGGCTTCCTCTGCTGTCCAAGGGCATCTGAGCTCTGGGGTTAAGATGGGGGCCCTTCCTCCCCTTGTAACCAGTGCAGAGGTGAAGAAACAGCTTACCTACAAGAAACAATTGTCAGTGGCTCTGAATTTCTTCATCTGCCACAGGCCATATTTGTGGCCTGTGCTGAGTCCAAATCTCACACAGTGCTCGTTCACTCATGTGACTGGGCCAAATGCGGCAAACCCCTGGTTTCAGATAGAGCCTTGTTGCGGGATAGTGAAAGGACTGTGGCCACAAGTGGGTCTTTCTCTTTGTGCCTGGATTTCTCAAAGCGTCATCTCCTAAGAAGGGTGAGGAGGGTGGTCCAAGAATCCATTGACTTCCTTAACAGGTGCTGTTGTTTGTTCCCTTGCTCTATGAATGGAAACAAGATGCTGGATTGTCCTTGGAGAAGAGTTAGGATGAATATTTGGTGTACCTCACTTTACACAAATGTATTCTTGAAAAGCCGCTTTTAAATCAAATTCACTGTTTTAGAAGAGCGCAGTATTTAATGGAACCCTATGGAGAATCCCTTTATAATGTGAATAATCATCTCCTAACTGATTTTTTCTGTGTCTATGTTTTTCTTTAACCTGGATCTTTTAAAAAAGCATATTAAAATTACAGATGTGAAAATAAAGCAGAAGCGACCTTCCTCTCCCTTCCTCCCAGAAAACCAGCCTGTGTTTACAAACAGAAGAGAAGGAAGCCATAGTGTCACTTTCCACAAAATTATTTATTTTGTGTCTTTACTGGAGCTGAAATTTAAAACTGGAAAGTCAGTCCTCCATGGGGTCCTGGCATTACCTGTCTGCAGAACAATGAAAGGGATTGCACTGTATTATGGAATCATGCAAAAGGAAAAACGTTTCCTGGTGTCTGTTAATGGCAGTTTTTGATTCTGTCAGTTTTAAGTTAAATGTTTAGTTGCTAGGGAACAGAACTAAATCAGTGCCTGCAGTAAAAACTTTATCTTTTGTTACAGAAATCTGCGCTTCTCCCTGGGGCCACCAGGTTCCCCTCCTGGTCTGCCCAGTAGTACAGTGGGTACATCCTCACATTTCTACTGCCCCTGAGACTGTGCTATGGGACCAACTTTGAAAATATATGCATTGACTTTAAAAGTTGTTGAATGAGCAGCATATTAGGTGTCACCATGTACCTGCGCCATGTGAAACACTGAGCTTGGGAAAAACAAAAATGTATAAGGCAAGGTTCCTCTCTTTAAGGCTCTTACAGTCTACCACTGTCAAAAAGTAAATAGTGGACTTTGATAAATCAGTTGGCAGAACTTATTTGTTTAAAGTAATGTTCTTTTTTAAAAAATTAGTTAATTTATTTTTGGCTGTGTTGGGTCTTCGTTACAGTGCGCGGGCTTCTTATTGCGGTGGCTTCTCATTGTGGAGCACAGGCTTTAGGCGCCCAGGCTTCAGTAGTTGTGGCACACGGGCTCAGTAGTTGTGGCACATGGGCTCTAGAGCACAGGCTCAGTAGCTGTGGTGCATGGGCTTAGTTGCTCCGCGTCATGTGGGATCTTCCCGGACCAGGGCTCAAACCCATGTCCCCTGCATTGGCAGGCGGATTCTCAACCACTGTGCCACCAGGGAAGCCCCAGGCTACTCTTTGTTGAGGTGCGCGGGCTTCTCAATGTGGTGGCTTCTCTTGTTGTGGAGCACGGGCTCTAGGCACGTGGGCTTCAGTAGTTGTGGCACGCGGGTTCAGTAGTTGTAGCTCGCGGGCTCTAGAGTGCAGGCTCAGTAGTTATGGCGCACGGGCTTAGTTGCTCTGCCCGTGTCCCCTGAATTGGCAGGCAGATTCTTAACCACTGTGCTACCAGGGAAGCCCCCTTTTTTTTTTTGATTTACATATAGTTGACTTACAGTGTTGTGTTAGTTTCAGGTGTAGAGCAAAGTGATTCAGTTAATATATATATTATATATGTAGTATATATATATAATATATATTCTATATAACATATATATTATAGATAATATATATTCTTTTTCGGATTCTTTTCCATTATAGGTTATTACAAGATATAGAATATAGTTCCCTGTGCTATACAGTGGATCCTTGTTGTTTATCTGTTTTATATATAGTATTGTGTATCTGTTAATCCCAAACTCCTAATTTGGGGGGGAGGGATAAATTAGGAGTAAAGTGACATTCTTAATAATACCATAAATCAATTATTAGAAAGCAAGTTGATTTAAAGCCTGAAATAATGTGTTTTTTTTTCTCCTTGATTTATTATAATAAGCACCCTCAGTGACCGTTGTGGGTAAGGTCCAAGATTAATTAGGTTTATACAGAATTCTGCTGTAAACAGTAATTTTGCATGTGATTAGTACAATTAGCTGAATCATAAAGTAACTTTTATCTCTATGCAATTGTTCGAAAAGCTCACCAAAGTCTAGGTGCTTCAATTCTCCCTTTCTCTTAAAAGGAGAAATTGAAATCCCTGGATAAAATTTCCTCATTAAAATATTATAGTATGGGCAGAATTGCAATATCAAAAGAGAACCTCCAATAAAGAAGGAAAGATTCTATTCTTAAAATCAGTATTTATGATTTATTGGTCAATGGTCTTGGTGTTATTGGGAATCTACATGGGACAGTGGGGGATAGTTTGGAGTTTGAAGGTAATCTGGCTTAACTCTGAATTCCAGCCATGTGACCTTGGGCAAATTAGTAATAACCCTGAGCCTCAGCTTTCTTAACTGTAAAATGGGGCCAGAAATGACTTCACAGCTCCTTATGAGCTGTTCAGGTAATAAAGTAATAAGGTGCCTAACACAGCGGTGACTCAGTTGGTGACAGACAGGTTTATTTCCCTTCTTGCAGTGACTTCAGGGTGCCTCCATGGATTGCAGAATTAAATCTCAGGGTATGTTACAGAATATATCTAAAATAAAAAGGAAGTGGCCTCAGAGCATGTATTTCAAATGAATCCCTAAAGCTCAGCCATACTATTTCAAGAGTCATTACTGCCATTTAGATTGAGCTTGAATTTGCAGACTAGGAAGAAGCACTACGCTTTCTTTGAAATTTTTTTTTAAAAACTTGTTTTTGTTTTGGTTAATTTATATTGTTAAATAAGTATTATTTTACTAATGCTCTCCTTGGTATTAACTCTATTTAAAACTAACCATGTATTTATTGAATAGTTAGCATGAGGAAGGTACAATTGCAGTTTTATGTGCAAATTTGGGGTAAGGAACAAACTATATTTTTAGGCTAATTTCATCAAAGAGCAAGAGAAATGCAGCAATTGCTCATTTTATGTGATTTCATTTTTCAAGTCATTCTAAATTGAGTAGGTTAAAATTTCACATATGCTAATATAAAAATACATAGAGATGCATCACATTATTTCAAAATGGCTTTCATAAACTTTTCTTTCAAATGTATTACAAATTTAATTTAATATTTTTAGTGCTTGATGACTTTAATTACACGAGTACGCCTGAAATATTTGCATCAAGAAGACAGTCTGACTTGCTTTCAGTATTCACAGGTCCTTTCCAGTTTCCAAACCCTTCCTCAGCAGTAATTTAGAGGAGACAGGGTAGCTGCATGGAAAGAGCTCGCAATTTGGAGTCAAAACCTGGGTATGTGGTTTTGCCACTTTCTGCCCCTGTGGCCCTGATTAGGCGAGTTACTTAAATTAGCGTCCTCCTTTATATGCATGAATGCCCCTGCAAAACAAAGATTAAATGTGTTTGCCAGGGTGCTTTGTACATTGTAAAGTGCTATACAGTTACAGGATGCTCCAAATTTTCAAAGCTCTAGAGCAGGGATCAGCACACTTTTTCTGTAAAGGGCCAGAGAGTAGGTATTTCAGGCTTTGCTGGCCATACAGTCTCTGCGGCCACTACTCACCTCTGCTGTTGGTAGTACAAAAGCAGCCACTGACAATCTGTAAACAAAGGCAGTGCCTGGATTTGGCCTGTGGGCTATAGTTTGTTAACTCTGCTCTAGACTTTTAGAGATAGGAGGAATTTGAGAACCTACCTGCTGGGGTTTTCTTAGAAGGGATTTACGAATTGGAAGTAGAGAATTTTGGAGGCAGTTATTCCTGGGTTACTAGACCAGCTTTGCAACGTTTCCTAATTGTCTCATCTCGGGTAAATTATTTAAGCTTTCTGTGTATTGATATTCTCATCTCTAATTGAAGGTAACCATATATAATTTATGGAGGTGTTGGGAGAATTAGAAAAGACCCTTAAAGTACTCAAGACAATGTCGGGCACACAGGAAGCACCTGGAAGATGTTAGCTGTGATGATCACCAGTCCATTTTATAGAAGAAGGGACCTGGTTAAGGACTTACCTAAGGTTACAGCAATAGCGGCAGAACCAGCCGTGCTTGTGCAAGTCACAACTCCTTTGAGCCTCTGTCACTTGAACTGCAAAAGGAAGGGGTGGGACAACATCTTCTCTTGGGACCTTCTAGTTCCATTGCCCTCATTCTACTAACTGGCACCCTAGGGCTTAAAGAACTAATTTACCTCCCTAAGTGCCTTCCTTACAGTCTGGAAATGACTTAACTACACAGCATCAGTAAACTGGCAGAAAATCCAGGCACCAGAGAGGGAGACTCTGATGTAGCATTAATAAAATATATATCTATTTATATATAATATGTAATTATTATATTTTATAGATGTGTGTATATATGATATATATCGTTTTTTAATAACATGCCTTAAATATCAGGGAAGGGAGCCAATTTCTTGGTAATTAGTATGGTGAATAATTGCACTGAATACAGTTCAAGTCATTCTTGGATATGTCTCAGGGACTCTTATGCTACACATTCTTATAACAAATCAAGTATTTATGTACCCATGTTCAGATTGTTTTGACAAAATGATTAAAGATGGAAAATGACTCCTTGTTTATAATGTATATTTCCCAGGCACTAATGTATTCAGCGATGATACATGGGATGTTTCTTGGTCAAGGGGTTTCTGTAAGTTCTTTGGTTCTAGAATGGTGACTGAAATGTGATGGCTTTGCCTTTTCTGAATTACACAAGGTCTCATGCAGCTCGTCCTCTGCTCTTTCTTGCCTGGCTTCTTCACTTTAACCTAGTGACTCATCTCCAAGGGTGTAAGTAGTGTACTCCTTTCTCTCATTCCAGTTTACTTCACTGAGTGCTCTGATGCCCTCTGTACTGTCTCTAGCTCCTGTGCGCTAATTAAATAATGCCATTTTTAAAAGAGGTAGAATAATGGGAATTCCCTGGCGGTCCAGTGGTAAGGACTCCTCGCTCTCACTGCTGAGAGCCCAGGTTCGATCCCTGGTCGGGGAACTAAGATCTCACAAGATGCACGGCATGGCCAAAAAATAAAAAAAATTTTTAAAAACAGAGGTAGAATAAAGATTAGGAATGTGATGGTGGGCAGAGGCATCTTTCTTCTTAACAGCTTATGCTCAAATTATTAAAAGGGGAAAATATGAACTTGGAAAAACACTATTTTCTCTACTTTCCCTTCTCCAATAGATACACACTGATGTGCTCATTTAAGTATAGAGTTTGAAAAATGATGATAGCCAGCTGAGGGTAGAAGCAGGTGTGACAAGAAAAGAGGACTCAATAATGAAAGAGTTTTAAAAAAAATGCGTTATAAAGCAGAATGGGTGGTGAATATATGTGGGGAGTGAAGAGGAAAAAGGAAAGACGTTGGGGTAAATGAGTAAGAAGTGCTTGAAGAGAAGGTGAGAAGATTCGATGGAAAAAGAAGAGAGGGAAGATGAGGGTGAAATGACAAAGAAGTACGATAAAGGAGGAACATGTGCCTGGAGAATGAGAGAAGAGAGTAAAATCTACCATTCGATGCCACTTTCCTCAAAAGAAACCTTTGTTCCAACTTGAAATGCAGCATCTGTTGGCAAATGGGGAATGAAGTGACAAGGAGTCAGGAACTTAACAAGGAATAAAGTGACATTTCAGCAGAAATATAAAACTGTCCCGTGATTGGTTACAACAGATTCTTCGGATTGCTTCTTTTTCATCTTGGAAAAATCACTTTCATTGCAGGTTTGTTTTTTTTTTCTGTAAATTTCCAGTCAGCATACTTGAACTGTCCTCAATATCTACTTTTAGAGAAATTTATTATTTTTTAAGATAGCCGTAATCAATTGACTCCTTTGAAGAAGAGTCAGAGGGAAAGATGGAGAGGATTCAGAACATTTGATACCTTATTAGTGTCATGGGGAACCCTACTATAAAACTATTTCAAGTAAGTTGTAAAGAATTGGATTTTTTGAGATCGTCAAATGAATGTTTCTGAAAATTACTGAATCTTCCCTAAATATACTAAAAAATGATGCCCTATTAGGTCAAGTGCTAAAATCTTAATCTGAATTATTTTGCAAAGAGGGGGAAATGGACTATTCAGCAACATTTTACAAATATTTCTTGGTTGTCTTCTCTGTAGGCAGTATGCTAGGACTTGGGGATGTAAATAAAACTAAGGCAAGGACTCTGCAGTCAAAAAGTGTATGTTCTAGTGGGAGAAACAGACATTTTGACAAACAATTCTAACACATAAGTGCTGGCATAAGAAAGACGTCACAGAAAGACGTATTAGATCATGTGCAGAATCACAGCATTTAAGGGGACAGAAAGCAAACTCTCAGTAGTAGCCTCAGAGGGGTGGGAGGATCACATGTCAGGAATGAACTTCCTTCATCACAGACTAAGTCTTCGTAATGTTCTTTATGAAAAATACAACTGCTACAGCCTCTAGTCTCAACATTTATCTACCTGATTATTTTCACTAACACTACAGTTAAAAATAAATGTCATTATTAAGCATCACCTTCAAAATGACTAATCTCTAAAGGGATTTTGCTCTCCTAGCAACTAGGCACACCTACCCTGACCTTATGATTTTCTCCTTATAATGTCAGATAAACGTTTTAGAAATCTCTGTTCCACTTCCTGAAACTTATTCTGAAATACGATGAAGCACAACCATCTTACTGATCAAACAGAAACACCTTCTGATAAAAATGAGTCTCATCTAAGGATTTATCAAGGC
The DNA here is from genome assembly GCF_949987535.1 of Balaenoptera acutorostrata. Taxonomy (NCBI): domain Eukaryota; kingdom Metazoa; phylum Chordata; class Mammalia; order Artiodactyla; family Balaenopteridae; genus Balaenoptera; species Balaenoptera acutorostrata. The sequence continues at coordinate 72,940,138 of NC_080072.1, forward strand.
CTCCTTCTTTGGGAGGTATACATTTGTGGTTTTAAACAAGGATTCTTTGCTAGAAATTGTAGTTCACCAATATGTGTTGTTTATTAAGCTCTTACTGTACACGGGATACTTTACATATTTTTTTCCGATTTTTTAAGTCTTTACGTTAAAGGCATTGTAGTAGTCAGTCCCTAAGATAGGAATCTAAGATTCATCCCTAAGATGACCCCCATTGGCTCCTCCTCCTGGTGTCCACACCCTTGTGTAATTCTCTCCTTTTGGGTTTGGTCTGGATTTAGTGACTCATTTCTAAAGAAGAGAAGAATATGGCAGAAGTGAAAGACTGACACTTTAGAGGTTAGGAGATAAAAAGCCTGGTTTTCCATTCTGGGGCCCTTTCCTGCTTTCTAGCTTGCTTGCTCTGACCAGCTGTGAGCTACCCTGGGGCAGGAAACAGAGGGAGGCCCTCTGGCCAACGCAGTGAGGAACTGAAACCCTCAGTCCAACAGCTCAAGAGGAACTGAGTCTGGCCTCCCAGATGCGTGAGCCTCCAGATGAGACTCCAATCCTGGCTGACATCTTAACTGCAACCTCCTGAGAGACCCTGAGTCAGAGGCCGCAAGGTGAAGCAGGCCCAGATTCCTGACCCACAGGATCTATGAGGTAATAAATGTTTGTTGCTTTAGGGTTTGTTTGGGGTATTAGATAACTAATGCAGGTATTATCCCCATTTTAGAGATAAGAAAACTGAGAAACAGGTTAGGCATGTACAATACTGCAGATAGTACCTGAGCCAGGATTCTAATATATGTCCATTCAATTTCAAATCTTTTGTTATAGTACTCTTTCATTAAGTCCAACATTTGCAGTAACTGTGATGTGTGCCCCTCTGTCCTAATTTACGTAAGTTTTGCTAATCTTCCACTGCTTATATGGGTAATCTTCTCAACTACTCATTCATTCAACTACTCTGAATCTGGATTTTCTCATCTGTAAAATACGGGGGCACATATTTAGCACTGGCTTACCAGGAAGCTTGCTGGAAGCAAGCTGGAAGCTTGACTCCAGTGTCTGGACACTTGGAAAGAAGCAGGAGCCAGAACTGGGAAGGGCTTAGACCAGGTCAACAGACTCACTAGAGGCAACGCCTTTGGGTGGTTGCCAGCAGCTCTTACCATGGTATTGACAAGAGCCTGGAGACCTCATGGTGAGGGCCAGTATCAAGTTAATAGCAGTTGTGATCTTGTGGATTGAGTACAAGAGTCTCCAGGTGGACATAACTTGGGGCCAGATGGGTAGCAGCAACCTTGCTGTTTCAGGTGGTCAGTCCATGAGGTTTAAAGCAGGATCACAGCTGGGAGTGCAGAAATGGGGTCCAGTCCCTAGGTGGATAAGGTAGGCAAAAGCTAGAGAAGATTCTAAATCTTCTGAGTAGGGCTGGGGAAGGAGACTAGAAAACCTAACTGCTCTTCTCGATGGGTCCCTCTGGTGCCAGGTTCCCCATTATGTCACTAGCTTTCTAGTTCTCTGCGTTCTCAGTGAAGGAACAACAGGGAATGCTGGTAATGTGAAGAAATAGTGCTGACTCCAGAGCAATATGGAGCCCTGGCCATTGATTTCAGCTCTCGACTTATTGCAGCCATGGCCCTGGATTTTCTTAGATGCCTCAGTTTATAGCATTTTTTGTAATGTACGCATATTTATCCCTGTTTCTCAATTTTGCATTTAAAAATGTGCTTCCATAACTTTGGCGGTCAGCCTTCCTGCTCATGGTGATTGAGGGTTTCTGACGTCTGTGGTGGATGCTGCAATCCAACCTGGACAAACTCCTTTTGACTGTGAGTGAACGGGGAGGGGAGGTGTGTGCATGATGGGGGGCTAGGAAGATGCTGCTGAGCTGCCCACTGGGGGCTTCTGATTAGTTCTTTGCTTTTAGAGAATCAGAAGTTTAGGGATTAAAAAAGAGTTTATTCAAGAGATGCTCTCTTGGATTGAAGCTGAAGAATTCCAACACTAAAAAAAAAAAAGCGCTTTGCAAAGGAATTTAGTAGCTAGCTAAAGCATTTTGATCTAAGTGTTATTGACATAATGTGGATTTGTAGATTTCTCCTTATAAGGGTTTCTCTAAAACTGGAACACTAGAACTATCTATCCCCTCTTAAATATGAGCTGTTTCCTGTCTTGTTATGGTGTCATTACTCTGGAATTATGTTCATATCAAAGGCATCGTTGTTCTAGAATTATGTTTCTGTTATTAATAGATCTATATTACTTAAACTACAGACAAACAGAAATAACTAGAAGCTATAATAAAATTTAAGCAATAGGGGACTTCCCTGGTGGTCCAGTGGTAAAGAATCCACCTTCCAATGCAGGGATGCGGGTTCGATCCCTGGTCGGGGAACTAAGATCCCACATGCCATGGGGCAGCTAAGCCTGCATGCCGCAACTACTGAGCTCACACATCTCAACCAGAGAGTCCGCGTGTTGCAAACTACAGAGCCCATGCACTCTGGAGCCCACACGCCACAACTAGAGAGAGAAAACTCACACACCACAACTAGAGAGAAGCCCACGCACCGCAAGAAAGAGCCCATGCACCACAACGAAAAAGATCCAGCATGCCGCAACCAAGACCCAACACAGCCAAAAAAAAAAAAAAAAATTAAAAAAAATTTGAGCATAGTTATTCCAGTTACCACAACTCAGAATTATTACATTGACTTTCAATACTATTTTAATAATACCAGCCTGATAATTGGTTGCTTTTCTTTTCATACCACGTTATGTGCCTATTTATAGCTATCATTTATATTACTTGAATTCTATATTGTAGCCAACTTATTAAATTTAAAAGATATTTGGAAGAAACCATTGTTATGCCAAAATTACAAATGAAAAGTACTTTTGAATTTTTAGGTTTTCCCTCATGTGTAGTTAATTATTTTTTCATTTTTGTCTCATTCATCTAAACCTAGCTCCATCCCCAATAATTATCTAAGTAAAGTATATTGTCTTCTTCTCCCCATCCCTGTCACTTCTCCTTTTCCTCAATGCAGAGCAGGAAGTTTTATAGTTATATTTCAGTTATTTGACATTATACTGAGATTAAATCTGGGCCTATAGAACCATGATCAAATTGGAACAGTATGTAGTAACTTTGGCTAGTCTATTTGTCTGGTCATCTTGATATTGTGTAAGCCATGAGACTAGTATTTCCTGAATGGTGCTGCCATATAGGTGATCAGTGCTAAAACATGAGCCCCCTCCAACCTGGTATGCATTATCTTCTACCGCTATTATAGTCTAACTTAATCTGTATAAATTTCGTATCTGGAAACAGAGAGTGGTGGTGTGAAAACTAGAAATCCAAAGTCAGTCAGTCAGTCAGATTTGTTAATGCACAAGAAATACAGGCATACGTTTACAATTCCCAGAGCAGATAGCAGTCTTAGGTGTTCAGTTCACCATGTTCATTTGCATGCCTTAAGCCTAATGAAATTTAGTTAGTTCAGTTAATTCAGTTCAGTGATTCTGGTGGTACAGCCCTGCCAATGCCACTCCAGGATCTAGAAACCAGGTCTTGTGGTGAAGTTCCATCTTTCCCAAAATTTTCCTCATGCCTCTTTGGGCACAGCTTCTCCTACCGGTCCCAGCTCTTGACAACCACTGATCTGTTTTCTATTGCTATAGTTTGCTTTTCTGAAATGTCATAAATAAAACTGAGTAGTAGGTAGCCTTTCAATATGGCTCCTTTTCCTTCACGTAATGCATTTGAGACTCTTCAGTATTATTGCATATGTCAGTAGTTCCTTCCTTTTTATTGCTCAGTAGTAGTCCATTAAATCTTTGTACATTCTGTAAACAAGTTGTCTATTTTTTAAAATAGATTTTATATTTTAGAGCCGTTTTAGGTTCATGGCAAAATTGAGAGGAAGGTACAGAGATTTTCTGTATTTCCCCTGCCCTCACACATACATAGCCTCCCCCATTATCAGTATCCTCCGTCAGAGTGGTACATTTGTTACAACTGATGAACCTACATTGACACATCATAATCACCCAGAGTCCACGGTTTACATTAGGGTTCACTCTTAGTGTTGTACCTTTTGTGGGTTTGGACAAATGTATAATGATGTGTATCCACCATTGTAGTTTCATACAGAGTAGGGTCACTGCCATAAAAATTCTCTGTGATCCACCTAGTCGTCCCTTCCACCCCACCCCTCCACGCCCACTTCCAACCTCTGGCAATCACTGATCTTTGTGCTGTCCCTATAGTTTTGCCTTTTCCAGAATGTCACATAGTTGGAATCATACAGTATGTAGCCTTTTCAGATTGGCTTCTTTCACTTAGTAATATGCATTTAAGATTCCTCCATGTTGGGACTTCACTGGTGGCGCAGTGGTTAAGAATCCACCTGCCAATGCAGGAGACACGGGTTCGAGCCCTGGTCCAGGAAGAGCCCACATGCCGCGGAGCAACTAAGCCTGTGTGCCACAACTACTGAGCCTGCGCTCTAGAGCCTGTGAGCCACAACTACTGAGCCTGCGTGCCTAGTGCCCATGCTCCACAACAAAAGAAGCCACTGCCCTGAGAAGCCCGTGCACCGCAACAAAGTCATCCCCGCTCACCGCAACTAGAGAAAGCCCGCGCACGGCAACAAAGACCCAACACAACCAAAAATAAATATAAAATAATAAATAAACTTATAAATAAAAAGAAAGAGAGACTACTATGAACAAACAGATGCCAACGAATTGGATGACCTAGGAAAAAATGGATAAATTCCTAAAAACATACAACCTACAAATACTGAATCAGGAAGAAAAAAAAAAAAGATTCCTCCATGTCTTTTCATGGCTTGATTTCTTTTTAGCACAGAATAATATTCCACTGTCTGGATGTAGCACAGTTCATTTATCCATTCACCTACTGAAGGGTATCTTCGTTGCTTCTAAGTTTTGGCAATTATGAATATGAGTAAAGCTTCCAAAAATATGAGTAAAGCTTCCAAAAATATTTGGAAGTAAAGCTTCCAAAAACCGTGCAGGTTTTTAAGTGGATGTAAGTTTTCAACTCTTTAGGTAAATACTATGGAGCTTGATTGCTGGATCATATGGTAAGAGTTTGCTTATTTAATTTTATCCCTTGAAATACCACTCATCCACATTCTCTCAGGTTTTTATGTCCTAAGAAATAAGAAGAAACTATTTTTTTTTGTTGCCATACTTGCTACCACAACATTCTTCTTCGTTGTTGTTTAAAGGCCTGACAGGGGCTTCCCTGGTGGCGCAGTGGTTGAGAATCTGCCTGCTAATGCAGGGGACACGGGTTCGAGCCCTGGTCTCGGGGGATCCCACATGCCACGGAGCAGCTGGGCCCGTGAGCCACAACTACTGAGCGTGCGCGTCTGGAGCCTGTGCTCCGCAACAAGAGAGGCCGCGACGGTGAGAGGCCCGCGCACCGCGATGAAGAGCGGTCCTCGCACCGCGATGAAGAGTGGCCCCCACTTGCCGTAACCAGAGAAAGCCCTCGCACGAACCGAAGACCCAACACAGCCAAAAATAAATAAATAAATAAATAAATAAAGTAGCTATAAAGGCCTGACAATACTGTCCTTTTACTTGAGTACTGGAAAGGAAATGGTTCGAGATACTCTTACCCAGGAGACTAAAATGGCAAATGTGCCAACTCTATGTGACACCATCTTTGGTTTTAAGTCAGTACTACTGTTTGGGTCAGAACACAGGAAACCTCGAGTAGACCACCCCATACAAATAAACAGGCAAGTCCTGCTATTCATTTATTGAGAAGGATTCATGTGATATTAAGGTGATTAATTCATAGTAGAACAGGCAGCTTTGTTCTCTAATTCTCAATCTGTAAAGCAAATCAGTAAGACTGACTACAAAGTTCCTTTTTATTTCCACTTAGCCATGTATCTCTTTGAGTTTTCAGGGTATAGATACTTTGTCTGCAATAAATTCTGAGTTACAGTTTTCTTAATTTATTTATTTAATTTATTTATTTTTGGCTGCGTTGGGTCTTTGTTGCTGCGTGCGGGCTTTCTCTAGTTGTGGCGAGCAGGGGCTACTCTTCGTTGCGGTGTGCGGGCTTCTCATTACGGTGGCTTCTCTTGTTGCAGAGCACGGGCTCTGGGTGTGTGGGCTTCAGTAGTTGTGGCATGCGGGTTCAGTAGTTGTGGGTCACGGGCTCTAGAGCGCAGGCTCAGTAGTTGTGGTGCACGGGTTTAGTTGCTCCGCGGCATGTGGAATCTTCCTGGACCACAGGGCTCGAACCTGTGTCCCCTGCATTGGCAGGCAGATTCTTAACCACTGCGCCACCAGGGAAACCCAAGATTCAAGTTTATTCCTGTGTGTTATAATGCATGAGAATAAATGATTTTGTCTTATGTTAGTATTCTGCTTTCATAATTGCCAAAATTGCTGTGTCATTTGGAAAACACAATTAAAGAGCTGGAATAAAAGTTCTTTATGGAAAAGTGTGAAGTGATGGGACAATATAAACCAGAGAAGAAAAAGCTAAGGGGATTTTTCTCATACTCTTCAAGCATCTTCAGACATCCAACAAATATTTTGCCAAGTGCTAGGCCCTGATTAGTTGCTGGGGATAAAGAAGCCAACATACAAAGTTTAATTCCTCATGGTGGAACCATATGGAGGGAACAGAAAATAAATAAGTAACCAAATAGATAAAGTAACTCTCTATAATACATGAGGGCTCATTGTTCAGAATGATATACAGCATTTTTTGTCTTTGTTGGAGCTCAAATAAGAGTTTTGCACCGTAGGGTAGGAAAGAAGTTCCTTTCACAGGGAGAGTTCATGCACAGGGTTGCCCTAAGGAGAAGGGGAGCACAGAGAAGGTGAGCTTTATTGACACTGCTGTGTGCCACCTAAGCTGGCCCACATACGTTTCCCACATGCATTATCCCATTTTACAATCACAACACTCCCTGAGGGTTAACTTTTATGATCCTCATTATATAGATAACTGAGAGGCTGAGTTACTTGCTGAAGATCACTGAGAGAGCTGTGATCTCTCAGCTGTGAGCAGAGCTGGGGTTGATTCTCTTGGACTTCAAGGCCACTTGTTTCTACTAAGCACTACCTTGAGTGCAGGTGGATGGAATATTGCCATTCTAAATCTTTAAGCTTCTCTAAAGGATTGTTTAGGTAGTTTCTTGCCCAATAGTAAGGAAAAAGACTGTATGGGTGGCTTTCATACCTCTTTTTTTAGGAGCTGAATCTAATTTTCAAACTAAATTTTATGTCATTTTTGTTTTCATATATTTGGTGCTCAGTTATTAGGTGCATATGTTTATAATTGCTTTATCTTTTTGGTCATTATCATTTGTTTTATCTTGTATCATTATAAAATTTTTCTGTTTATCTCTACTAGTATTTTTTTAAAGTTTCTTTTGTCCAGTATTAGTGTGGCCACCCCAACTTTCTTATGGTTGCCCTTTGCCTGAGGTATCTTTTTGCATCCCTTTAATTTTATTTTTAATTGAATCTCAAGTGTGTCTACTGTAGACAGGATAGTTGAATCTTGTTTTGTTTTCAGTCAACCTTCTGCACTTTGATTGACTTATTTAAGCATTTACATTTAATGTTTATACTGATACAGTTGGATTTATGATGCCATTTCACTTTTTGTTTTCTGTTTCTCATGTATTTCCTCCAATTTTCTTTTACTGATTCTTTTTATTAAGTAGATATATTCTACTATAAATTTTAAGTTATTTATGTAATGATTTTTCACTATATGTTTGAGTTAGTTTCTTAGCAGTTGCTCTTGCTTTTATCATTTTTTTTCCTGCAGGCATTTTCAATTTTGTGATGTTTTTTCTTATATCATGTATAATATATATTTACATTATACAATATATTTATATATTTATATAAAATCCTGGTTATGCTATGTTCTATGTTTCCTAATTCCAATATTGAAGTTTTATTAGCTTCTTTTTACTACCTATTCTTTCTACTTATCAATGAAAATTCAATTAACTGTCAAGAAGAAAAACGGAATTTTATCTGAGCCAAAATGAATATTATAACCTGGGAAGCAGATTCTCAGAAAGCTCTGAGAACTGTTCTTCCTGTTAGAAGTCGAAGATACAGTCATATACATTTTTGAGACAAAGGATCATACATCAAAATGACATACTGATATTTTACATAAAGTTCACCAAGGATACATAGTTCAGGTAAACATGTACAAAGCGAACAGCAAGTCACCATGACCCCCTACAGAGCTGGGAAAGAACACTATTCTTTTAAGAAGTTACATTGCTAGCGTCAGAAAAAAAAAAAATCGATCTTTACCCCCCAAGCAGACACTCCCAACTTTGAGGTGCTCTGGTTAATGTGTAACGCAGATGCACACTGTATATTAGGGAGGAAGAAGGCCCAAACAAACACATAGAGAGAATTTTATGTTTAATTTTTTCTTGTCCTGCCTTAAATTATAAATTTTATTTCATCATACTGGTTCTCATAGTCTTTTTCTCCATTTGTTCTCCATACATTTCTTGCTATGAGTTGCTCTTTCTCCTGGTGCAATTATTTGTGTAAATTCTTTGACACTTAGGTTAAATATAGATTTCTCTAGAGATTTTTGTTTCTTCCTTCCAATCTTGGGGTCATCACAAATCCAGGGCCATTATAATGTAAAATCAAGGTTTGAGGTTATTTGGCCCAAAACAGTAAAGCAAATTTAGACTGCAAATCATAGGAGGGCTTGCTCATGGTTGGAATTCTCAAAAACAGTTGTTTGCTCCTTTTTTTTTTTTGCTGGCTCAAAGGCAAATTTCCTTAAGAATACTCTTATATTAGAGGATAGAGCAGATTTTCTTTTGTTTCACCCTTACTCTGAGGATATGAATCTTGGATCCCCCGATTTTCAGGGAGAGGTGTCTCATAAGTTCCCCATGTGATTAAGCTCTGGGCATCATTTTCCTGTCTCTTACAGCTCATGAGCCTGAGAAAATCCAAGCTAAGATTTTTCCAGATTTGGAAAATGCTCCAAGGATAAAAACAACTTTTCTCTCTGGATTATTGCCACATTGATATTTTTGGCCTAAATGATTATTCTCTTGATTGTTTTAGTATTCTTTTGGATGCTTTTATATTTTATCTATTACTTTTAATCACTTTTAGTGGAAGAGACAACTTTAAAACCTATCATGTAATTGGAAATGGAACCCCATTAACTTTTGTTTTTTTTCATTTCTGCTATTTATCTGGCACCAGGATAGGTGCTGGAATACAAGTCCACCTAAACCAATGCTACTCTCTGTGTTCTCTGAGCCAGTGCTGGTTTGTGAACTGTTTATTATCTGCCCACAATAAGATACATACAGGAATTGAAAGTGAGTGTAAGCAAGTAAACCTCTACCTTATTTGTCCCAGATGGATAACTGCCAAGAAAAAGATGAGCATTTATATCATGTCATTGGATCTGCTAAAAAGGTTGTTTGTTAGCTCTTCATGGACCATTGATTGAGCAGCATAGTGTCTAAATTAGGGTGGTGTTATATACTTTTACTGGGGTCACATAAAAGTTGATAAATGTTATAGATATTCTCCCCAGAAATATGTTCATGTAAAAAGAAATAGAAAATTTTATATAAAATGTCAGTAGATAGGTAGGTAGATAGATAGACAGACAGACAGATAGATAGATAGATAGATAGATAGATAGATAGATAGATAGATAGATCGATCGATCTTCTGAAGTCTTATAGATCTTAGTTTTTTAATCCTAGCAAGAGACAAAGTGCAGGAGAAGATTTTGAGTAATCATTTCATCATTCAACAGTGCCTTTCCACTTATTTGTGAGAAGCCAAAGGGGGACCCCCATAACAGACCATCAAGGGAATAAGTTGAAAGGTGCCGTTTACCAGTCACTCATCCATCCAACCAAACCTGAGTAACTACAGCATACCAGATCAAGTTCTAGTCTCAGACCACTGATCCAAAAATTGAAATTTGTCACTATTTTTCCATCTCTCACCCCCAGAACCCGTACCCTCTTCCCACATTAGAATTCCATACTTAAAGAGTCTTGGTAGGAGGCAGACTACCTCCTACCAGGTATCCCCCTCCGTAAGAGAGGAAAGCTCACTTTCCCAAGCATTCTCGCAGATGGACAGGACATGAAGCTCTACCGGTCAGGTGACCACATGCCAGTCTCTGACTCGGGACTTGGTGACCGATAGATTGGGACAGTGCAGAATGCATTTGCCACAGACGGCATGAGCGGCAGTAGTGTCATCCAGTTGCTGGGAGCAGCAGAGAAAGCAGTCCTAGCACCAGAGTCCAGTGTTAGCATCTCGGGAGTCAGTGGTGTGAACAGTGGCATCTGGGCTTAACAGCAGGGGCAGTAGTGCCTTTGTGGGACCTGACCTAGGGTGGGATTTTGGATCCTCTTCTTAGCTGTATAGTCTCAAGCCTGTTCCATGCCTTTCCCTGAAATAAAACAAGGACAGGCTCAAATTCATATACATATATTCATATATATTCATTTATGTTTCAGTTAGAACAATTTGGAATCCGTTGTTCACACCAAGAAGTGAGAAATCCATGTAGGGAATAGTCTCAGAGAGCAAGGATTCAGAGATTTTTTCCCCAGCTTTATTGAGATATAACATTGTGTGAATTTAAGGTGTATAACCTGTTGCTTTGATACACTTATATTTTGCAAAATGATTACCACCATAGCACTAGCTAACACCTGCATCACGTTACATTATTACCATTTCTTTTTTGTGGTGAGCACATTTTAGATCTAAGCTCTTAGCAACTCAAGAGATTTTCTTTATGCTGAGCTGATAACCATGTCCTAAATCTTCCACCTGCCTCTACGCCATGGTAGAGCAAACAACATGTATCGCCTATCATATGTCTTGTCTTTTTTTCCTTCCCAGGAAAAAAACATTGAAATGTAGATTTAAGACCCCTCCCCTGCCCTGAGTGCTCTCTGATCTCTGACCTCAGTGGTTCCAATCTGGCTGGATTGCTTGTGGGTTGATTACAAAATACTCAGGCCTCTCCCCAGACCCATGAGCTTAGAATGTAGGGCATGGCGTCAGGATCACTTAACAAGCCCTATGTGCGAGGCTGATGCGGGAATCCAGCCCAGATGCCACTGTTCACACCACTGACTCCCGAGATGCTAACACTGGACCCTGGTGCTAGGACTGCTTTCTCTGCTGCTCCCAGCAACTGGATGACGTTACTGCCTCTCTTGCTACTAAAGACAACTAGCAGCATGAGCACCAACCTTATTATAAATTCAGAATCTCATGCTCTGCTCCAGACTGTCTAGATCTTAATGAGATGTGCAGGTGATTCTCGTGCACAATAAAGTTTGAGACTCCCTGGTCATCATGCCCTCTAGATGCCATGTCAGAACTGTGTAGTCTGTTCTTGGTGTGTGGTCTGATCAGATCACTTGGGAGGTGGGGTTGGGAGCGTGTGGAGGGGAAGAGTTCCAGGGTTCAGGTCTGTTTCTTTCTCTTCTATAGTCATCACTCCCTTGGCAACCTCATCTGTTCTCAAGGCTTTAAATGTCATTTATATGGCATCACCTCCCATTTCTCCAGCCAGGATATCTGCCTAAACTCTAGACTCATATATCCAACTGCTAACCTCGCTTGTTTTCTCTAATAGATATCTCAGTTTCAACTTTCCTAAATTAGATGCCTACGATGTCACCTCCTCAAACGTGCTTCTTCCGGAGTCATCCCCATTTCCACCAAAGGCCCTCTGTATTTCTACTTGCACTGTCTAAAGTTTTGTGTGTCCTCCTTGATTCTTCTTTCTCATAACCCAGATTTAATCCAGTAGGAAATGCTGTAGAGTCCATCTTTAAATATATCCAGCGTCCAGTCACTTTCTATTATTTTCCCTGCTCACATCCCAGACAAGCAACTGACACCTCTAGCCTAGACACTGCATTCGTTTCCTACAGTTTCCTCTGGCCACTCGCCCTTTACCTGTCAATTCTGCACAGCCGCCAGACTAATGCTTTTAAAGAGAAGTCGTACCAGGTCTGTCTTCTGTTCAAAACTATCTTAAAACTTCACATCTTACTCAGAGAAAAGTCAAAATCTTTCCAGTATCCTTGAGGCCTTACATGATCTATTCAGGTCTGACATGATCAGACCTCATGTCAGTTCCTCTCTGCTCCGGCCACACCAGCCTCCTCACACTTCCTTGAACACACAGGCAGACTCCGGCCTAGTGCATTAGCACTGGAGGCTTTTCTTGTCTGGAAAGAACTTCCCCAAGATATCCTCTTAGACGATTCTCACGTCCTTCAAATCTTTTCTCAAAGGTCACCTTCTCAGTGAGGCCCGCATTGACCACACCAGTAAAATAGCCATCTGCCCTCCCCCTCACATGTATACTCTGAATTACTTTCCTCAAAGCTCTAACCAACCCCTAACATAAACACTTCCCTCATTTACTATGCTTATACTATACAGTCTCCCTCTTACCAACAGAACATATACTCCACAGGGCCAGCAATGTTTGCCTGTTTTCAGTTCACCGAGGTTAGATGTAGAATTACTGTGTCATATACCTGACACACACAAATATCAGTTGAGTGAATGATCAGTGTAGAGCACCTCCCTGTTCTAGAGACAGTATCTTTATTAATGGAACCTTAGGCCACATGCTGTTGCGTGACAGCTTCAACACAGCAGCCTCTCACACTGACATCAGTGCCGCCTGTACTTTCCTCACAAGCACTGCCTTCCCTTGCCTCCACCAAGCTCCCCCCTCCCACACCAACCCTCCTGCACACTACAGCACAGAGTTAAGTTTCTCTCTTCAGAAACAATGAGCCTAGGCTTGTAGGTCCCATTTTCTAAGCAACTGTGAGTTGAATTAGACTCTATAAATCCATGAGTTTGCATTGGGGCCAGCACTCAGATTACGAGAGCTAAGGGCAGAGAGAGGAGGCAGGTTGCAGAGAAGCTAGAAACCCAGCAGGAATTTAATTGAGATGAGAAACTACCAGCTCCCTCTTCTCTGCTCATTCCAGGATCTGGTTCTTTAAAAAAAATATTGGTAAAGTATGGGAAGAATAATCCAGGAAACACCCCTAGAAAAAGGGCAAGAGCTGGATGAGTCTGAAAATTCATCTCAATACCACAGAGAATCCTGTGTGCAGGGGCTTCCCTGAGACTTGTGGGGACACTGACTGGCAAAATGACTCCTGCTGTCAGAAAGCGGGGACACGCCGAGGAGAATGAGACCAGAACTCTGAACACGAAAAAGAACAGGCATAATCCAAAAAAACACCACAGAGGCCAAACATAAACACACAGAAGATGGGAGCTGAGGGGCTGGACCCAGGCCTGAACCTAGGCTGACCCGGCTACACGAAGCCCTCACTGCCCGTGGTGCTAGAAACAGGACGGGAACAAGGTGATGTCCAAGTCCCTGTGATCACAGGTGCCGGTGGGACAAGGCTCTGCCAAAGGGACAAGGACAAAGGAGCAGAGAAGATGACCCAGCTGAGGAGTGACCACACCCAAGCCCAGGATGCACTGTGCCCTGATTGGGCACACGCCCCATCCACGCTCAGGCTCCTCAGTCCTCCCCGTCCCACCCCTGCCCCCGACAGCAAACACGTGCATGCTGGAAGGTTCTCAGTGCTTCCGTTTATTTCCTGTCTCAAACTTTAGGAATCTTCTCCTTTATTAACCCATCAACCCCACAGGACACAAATTAGAAACGAGAAATTCATATCCGGTTTTTTATTTTCCATAAGGAAGTAAAACATTATTACTCAGTACAACATGGGGTCAAGTCAGGGATGGAGATGGCCCAGCCCTGCCTCTGATGGTACAGGAAAGCTGACCAGGGAAGAGAACACAGGTCATGTGGAGAGGGGGTCCTGGTGGGCAGGGGTGGGCCAGTCTCCCTACCTCCTCACGTTATGCTTATAGGAACACAGACACATTCAGATACCAGCTGCGAAAAAAGAGGTCAGGGGATCTTGACATCACATGGCAAGAGAGTGAACAAATTTTGCATCACTAGTCTCACACAGAGGCAGCTGTCTCACACCGCAGAAGAAAGAATCGCGAACAAATTCAGGCCAGTCACTAACTGTTGACATTCTCAACAGTCCACGCATGCTCAAAATGTCCCACTCAAAGAATCTCCATAACCCTGTTATGTCCCCTCTGCTCCAACCCCTCCCTCACTCCAGGCCCCCAGGGTCTCACCTTTAGGATCCGTGAAAGACACATCAGAGCACTGACCATTTTCACTGCCTGGGGTAGAACAAAAACAGGATGTGGTCAAAGCCCAGAGGTGTGACTAAGGGAGAAATTATGGGCTGGGTGAGGTCCCGGCCATGGGCTCCTGCCTACACTCTCCCAAGGTTCTCAGGGATCAACCCTCATCCCCACCCAAACTTAGGTGCAGCCTGAGCAGAGCTCCCTCCTTTTTTTGGCTGTGGGAAGAAAACATCACGTGAGAGGCCAGGGAGAAGACTGGACCATGAGATCCTAGAAAAACACCCTAGTCCTGGACTCAGGAGAAGTTCCTAGAACTGTGACTGAAGACTCAGGGCAGGACGGGGAAACATGAAGAAAGGGGATGTAGAAGAATTGGGCCAAATGCCCTCCTGGACGTCTGTCCTCAGCAGGGACCTTCCCCTCCGATCTTTGAGTGTCAGGAATCAGGTCCGCACACCAGAATTATCAAGGCGAAAATGTTGTCTTTCATTCTCACGAGTGCTTTACAAAAAAGTAAGGGTTAGCAGTTAGCTCCAGACTGGGCAAGTACCTGTGCGTGGATGATATTTCCCATTAATGAGGCAGGGCCAACTTCTACCTAAGGCTTAAAACCCTCCAATGGGATAAGAAAACTTGGATCCCCTCCCTCCCTTCCCTACCTGACCTGCTTCTTCCTTTACATCACAGTTCTAGTCACCACAGCAGGGACCACAAACAGAACCAGGCCAGCAAAGATGCCCATGGTGGGGATGGTGAGATGAGGGGCCCAGACCTCAGGCTTGAGCCCTGACCTTGCTGAAGGTGTCCAGAAGGGCTTCTGCTTTCTCTGAGAAGCTCCACCTCTGAGCCCCCTCCTTATACCATCTCAGGGTGATGGGCTTGTTGCAGTAAGCGGATGTATCTCAGCTCCTCTCCTGAAGGCATGCCCATGGCCACCGTCTTCTGGAAAGCCCTTGTCTCCGCAAGTTCCATGTCCTGGCTCTGGACCTTCCTGTCACACTGCCAGATCAGAGCGATATCTGCAGGGTAGAAGCCCAGGGCCCAGCACCTCAGGATGACCTCATGGGCAGAGATGAGGTGGTGGGCTGCATGCATCTTTGGGGATACTGAGGAGGAAGACTCAGAAAATTCCCACTTTGGGCGACCTTCACAGGCCACTGAAGCAGCACTCATGCCCATCCTGAGAATGGACAGGACAATTGGTTTAGAAGGAGGAAGCAGAAACCCCAGACATCAGCCTGGACTGGGGAATCTGGGATAATCTACTCCTTGGAAAGTTCTAAAATCAGGGTGAGAGCCTGTGGTAGGAGGCTCCAAGTCTCTAAGAAGGAGAACACAGACTGCTGTTCCTGACCTGGGTAGAGGGTGAATGACTTAGAAATACCGGAATCAGGCCTCCAAGGATGTTCTCAGGCAAAGAACAAGGGCTTGAGAGAGAAAGTCGTGGTGCACAAGACAGCTGCCGGGGTCAAAGGGAACCGCTGATCAGTCGTTTCAGGGATCATCTCCCCCCTCCATTACGAGAGACTGTGTTCCTTAACAGTCCTTTAAGGAAACCAACGTTAAAAATTATATTGTATTATTTGGTTTATGTAGCAGTCTCAAAAAGACAGAACCGTAGTGGTGGAGAACAGATTAGTGGTTGCCAGGAGTTGGAGTGGGGGGAGGATGTGAATACAAAAGGGAAGCCTGAGAGAGTGTTTTGGGGGTGACTAAACTGCTCTGTTTATATATTGGATTATGGTGATGGTTGCACGAATCTATACATGTGTTAAAATTTATGAAATTGTACATCAAAGAGTCAATTTTAATGTATGATAATTAAAAATAAAAACAAAAATAGAAAAAAGAAAGAAAGAAAGAAAGGCGGGTCCTCTGGGCCAGTCACTCTGTAGTACAGAAGATGAAAATCTAGGTGGACTTCTACAGAGCAGCAGGAGGGGCGGTATTCTGACGCTGATTCCACTTTTCCCGCTTGTGGGAAACTAGCCCCAGCCCAAGGGGAGGGCTCGGGGAGATCCGCTTCAGCGTCCCCGTCCTGTCAGGTTCCCTGGATGTCTAGGGTACCACTCCACGCACTCCCGCTCCAAGTAGTTCCTGTGGCGCTCCGCCTCAGCGGTTGCCTCCCGCTCGCGCGGGTGATGTGAGCCGCCCTGCCCTCCGCTAGCCCAGACCGCGCCGTCGTTCAGGGCGAGGTAACCGGCGCCGTCAGGGGCATCCGAGGAGGCACGCAACACGGGCCAGGTCGCATCCACCAAACCACTCAAGTGTCTGAGACTCTGGCCCCGCCCCCGGCCAACCCCGCCCACACAACCCCGCCCACGTTAAGCCCTGCCCACTTAGCCCCGCCCCAAAGCCAGCCTCCCCCGGACCTCCGGGCAGTGATTATAGCCTAAGCCAGGGATCCGCAATCCCTGGGCCGCTGGCCGGTCCCGCTCCCCGGCTTGTTAGGAACAGGGCCGCTCAGCAGGAGGTGAGCAGCGGGCTAGCGAAGCTTCATCTGCTGCTCCCCATCGCTCGCATTACCACCGGAACCATCCGCGCTCCCCCGCCCCCCCACCGAAAATTTGTCTTACACAAAACCGGTTCCTGGTGCAAAAAAGTTGGGGACTGCTGGCCTAAACTGAAAATGAAACCGGGTGAAAGAAGCCGAGGGCTCCTTCCGGGTGGAAGGGGCGGAGCGGGCGGATCCCTCAGCCTCCCCGGCGAAGCTCGGGGCGACCGCGGTCCATCTGCGGGGATGGGGATCATGACCTGGAACCAGGCACGGGTCGCTCACAGGCTTCGCTCTGGTTGTAGTAGCCGCGCAGGTGTTCGGGCTCCTGGTGAAATACCAGGGCTCCCCGCCACCGGCTGGGACGCAGTGTTGGAACACTGCAGAGAGTGGGAGCATGGCGGTGGGGACGCGCTGAGAGCCCCCATCTCCCCACCCCCGCGCTGGTGCCGGGGCCGAGGTCTACGCGGCCGGGAGGGGAGGAGAGGGTGAGGGGGGTCGAGAAGAGGGGAAAGGGACAGCGGGACAGAGAGAGGCCGCGACTTTAGGGGTGGGCGAGAGGAGGGGGCGGGACACAGGGTAGGGCCGGGCCCGGGTCCAGGTGGCGGAAGGGTCGGGGCAGAAGAGGCTTTCCCCGGGGTCCTCAGCTCCGGCCAGGCGGTCCCTTAGCTCTTCCTCCACAAATGCCGTTTCCCTCTTGATCCCGCACTCCAGGGTCCGTCCACCCCCTCCCCGTCCCCGAGAGCAGCAAGAGGAAGGGTTAGGGCGCCGTGATCTGGCTCCAGGGAGTCTGGGAAGAATCAGTCCCGGCTCGTGCGGACTCTTTTTTTTTTTTTAAAGGTCACAGGAACTAATTTTTTTTTTTTTTTTGAAATTCACGTTCTTTTTATTTATTTATGACTGTGTTGAGTCTTCGTTTCTGTGCGAGGGCTTTCTCTAGTTGTGGCAAGTGGGGACCACTCTTCATCGCGGTGCGCGGGCTTCTCACTATCGCGGCCTCTCTTGTTGCGGAGCACAGGCTCCAGACGCGCAGGCTCAGTAATTGTGGCTCACGGGCCCAGTTGCTCCGCGGCACGTGGGATCTTCCCAGACCAGGGCTCGAACCCGTGTCCCCTGCATTGGCAGGCAGATTCTCAACCACTGCGCCACCAGGGAAGCCCCCGTGCGGACTCTTAACCGAGAATCTCGGTGACCCTGATTGACTTCCCCAGGAATCGGACCCGCTATGGGAGTGCGAACTGGGGCAAGACCGCGTACTCTAGCAGGAGGGTCTGACACAGATTGTGAGAGGAAGAAGTGAGCCTCCTGGGAGATGGGGATGCCCCAACACTGAGCTTTCTCTATCCGAAACACTGCCCTCAGGTCCTGAGACCCTGAGAGCCACACCCAGGACCTGGTGCTTTGCCCCGGCCCCTCTCCTCCTGCCTTGAGCATTCTTTGTCACACTGTCTCCCTTAGTCCTGCCCCAGGAGCTGACTCATCCATTCTCAAAACATTTTGATTCAATATTATATGTACATAGTCTTAGAATTAGTGAGGACCCTAAGGATAATTTTTTAAAAATTTTTATTGGATTATAGTTGATTTAAAATGTTGTGTTACAGACCTACTAGAGAATGAACTTGAGGATACGGGGAGGGGGAAGGGTAAGCTGGGACAAAGTGAGAGACTGGCATGGACATATATACACTACCAAACGTAAAATAGATAGCTAGTGGGCAGCAGCTGCATAGCACAGGGAGATCAGCTCGGTGCTTTGTGACCACCTAGAGGGGTGGGATAGGGAGGGTGGGAGGGAGGCAGACGCAAGAGGGAAGAGATATAGGGATATATGTATATGTATTACTGATTCACTTTGTTATAAAGCAGAAACTAACACACCATTGTAAAGCAATTATACTCCAATAAAGATGTATAAAAAATAAATAAAATATTAAAAAAATAAAATGTTGCGTTAGTTTCAGGTGTACAGCAAAGTGATCCAGTTATACATATACATATATTAATTCTTTTTCAGATTCTTTTCTCATATAGATTATCACAGACTATTGAGTAGAGTTCCCTGAGCTACACAGTAGGTCCTTGTTGGTGATCTATCTTATATATAGCAGTGTGTGTATGTTAATCCTAAACTCCGGATTTAGCCCTCCCCACCCACATTTCCCCTTTGGTAACCATAAGTTTGTTTTCAATATCTGTAAGTATGTTTCTGTTTTGTAAGTAAGTTCATTTGTATCATTCTTAAAAATTAGATTCCACATGAGTGATATCATATGATATTTGTCTTTCTCTGACTTACTTCACTCAGTATGATAATCTCCAGGTCCATCCATGTTGCTGCTAATGGCATTATTTCATTCTTTTTTATAGCTGAGTAATATTTCATTGTATATATGTACCACATCTTTTTTGTTGTTGTTGTTGCAGCGTGCAACTTGTGGGATTTAGTTCCCTGACCAGGGATTGACCCGTGCCTCCTGCAGTGGAAGTGCAGAGCCCTAACCACTGGACTGCCAGGGAATTCCCAGTACCACATCTTGTTTTTTTCTTAATCCATTCCTCTGCTGATGGACATTTAGGTTGCTTCCATGTCTTGGCTATTGTTAATAGTGCTGCAGTGAACATTGGGGTGCAGGTACCTTTTCTAATTATGGTTTTCTCTGGATAGATGTCCAGGAGTGGGATTGCTGGATCATATGGTAATACCGTAAGGATAAGTTTGTTTATGTAGGTTTTATCAAGCAGTATTTACCATACTAGGAATAAAACAGTTTTTTAAATTTTTGTTAATTTATTTAGAATGGTATTAATAACCGATTACATGATTTTTTTGAGAGATCTATCCTTTATTGTAATATTTGTAATAAAACATAATTGCAGGGACTTCCCTGGTGGTCCAGTGGTTAAGACTCCACGCTCCCATTGCAGGGGGCATGGGTTCGATCTCAGGTTGGGGAACTAAGATCCCATATGCCACACGGCGCAGCCAAAAAATAAAATACAGGTGTATTTTAAAAATAATTGCATTTAACACGGAAATGTGACTTAACTGCCTTTTGTAATATTAACTAATGGTGTAATTGTAATGACTTAGTTGAACTGCTGTTTATGCTTCTCCCTTATGAATGCCAGGCAAAAAGAGTAGAGAACATTTGCCATAAACATATTTATTCTGAAGGAAAAGCAAAGGTATGCTAATTAGGCATCTGGCGTCAGCTGTCCACTTTGATACTTGCTGCCCTGTTGATCCAAAAAGTAGTATTTCTGCACATATTTTTCCGACTACTTTAAGCATGTCCCAGGTAGTACAGTGGGAACCAGTTACAAAACCATCAGTAAATATTCATCTTTAGTCCTTTGACACTGATTTTTTTTTTTTTTTTTTTGCAGTAACCTCCTATTTCTTTTAAGATTTTCATCTCCTCTCCATAGCTAGTTGCCTTCTGACTTTGCCTGTGGGTGGTGAACACTGTTCCAGATTTTTGTAAAATACCTTTTTTTTTGGCTGAACGGTTGTCAATTCTTTGGACTTATTCAGTGATTGATTCACAGATTCAGGAGAGTTAATGGAACTATACTTTACTCTCTCCATTTCCCATTCCCTCCTTCAAATAGGAGTTTTAATTTGAAGATGACAGTTAAATGTGACTCAGCTTCTCTAACTGAGCCCAAGACAGAGATTTCTCACTGACCCTGGGCCATGGATCTTGAGTCAAATCACAAACAACTCATACTGTTCTCATGACAGTGTACCAGGAAGCCACAATCAATCATTAAAAATCATTTTGCCATTTTTGCTTTGAAGTGAATGATAAACATTTTGTGTTTCTATTGTATGTTAAATAGTCTGCTTGGAGTTTTGTGTATATTATCTCTAATCCTCACAAGGTAGATTGTAATTTTCCATCATTCAGTTTTGGAAACTGAAGCTCTAACGTTTAAGTAACTTAAGTTCAGATTGTTCTTTATGAACTCTGAAACAGCTCTACCTGACCCTGAAGTCCCTTTTGTTCCACTAGGCGAGCCAGTTTGTCTTAAAGGGCTGGGTCTGGGGCAGCTGTGGGCCCAGGGGGTCTTAAGGCAGCAAGCCTGCCGATGGGTGGGGCTGTGTCCCTGCCTGGCCAGCTGCTTGGCTGGAGGGATCCTAGTACTGGTGCCAACAGGCTGGCGAGGGTTGCGGGGTAGATCCCAGTGCTAATAAGCTAGGGAGAGGATTCCAAAATGGCGCCTGCCGGCACCAGTGTCCACGTGGTAGAACAAGCTCCCCACAATGGCTGCTGCCAGGGTCTATGTCCCCAGGGTGAGCCCCAGTTGCCTCTTGCCTCTCTGAGAGGCCTTCCAAGATCAGCAGGTGGGTCTGATCCAGGTTGGTTTCAAATTACTGCTTCTGCACTGGGTCCAGGAGCTGTGAGATTTGGTGTGTGCTCTGTAAGAGTAGGTTCTCTATTTCCCACAGCCCTACAGATCTCCTAAAATAAGCCCTGCTGGCCTTAAAGCCAAACATCATTGGGGCTCCTCTTCCTAGTTCAGGACCCCCAGACTGGGGAGCCTGATGTCGGGCCTGGACCCGTTGCTGCTTGGGGAGAACCTCTGCAGTTGTAATTATCCTTCCATTTGTGGGTCACTCACCCGTGGGTATGGGTCTTGACTATATCACGACTCTACCCTGCCTACCTGTCTTGTTGGGGTTCCTTCTTTATATTTTTAGTTGTAGAAGATCTTTTCAGCTAGTCTTCTGGTTTTTTCTCATCAACAGTTTCTCTGTAAATAGCTGTCATTTTGGCGTGCCTGCGGGAGGAGGTGAGATCAAGGTCTTCCTCCTCCACCATCTTGCATCTTGGCTACTCCTCAACAGGGCTTCTTCTTCTTCTTCTTCTTCTTCTTCTTCTTCTTCTTTTTTTTTTTTTCACTTTCTGGCTGCACTGCGGCAAGTGGGATCTTAGTTCCCGGACCAGGGATCGAACCCACGCCCCCTGCAGTGGAAGCATGGAGTCTTAACGCCTTGACCGCCAGGGAAGTCCCAACAGTGCTCCTTCTTAATGAATTTATTTGCAACAGGAGTTGGGCATTTCTGTCTTCTCCTTCTGTACTGAGCCGTGGGGTGATGGCCAGTTAGGAACTGTTTCTTTCTTTGCTACCATCCCATTGAATTCATGAACGCAAGCTCCACTGGTCTCCAGATGAAGGCAGTCAAGGGGCATCCCTTGGGCAGCAACCCCTCTGCCCAAACTGGGCACCAGACACATGTACAAGCTCCCCTCTTAGAGATTCTGGCACTCTGGAGTACAGCAGAGGAAGAGTGTGACGATCGGGCCTGCCCTCCGAGGTCTCTGGATAGAATTACAGTCAGCCCTTAGATGTGTGTTTAATTAGAAGACTGGCCCTCAGGCCACAGCTGTGAAGATGGGCTAACAGGGCTCTTCCGCGGGCTCCTTAGTCTGTTGCCTCTCTGCTGAGTCCTGGGGGTGGTCGCTGGCTAAGAACTGTCTCCATTTATTATAGTCCTACGGGGCCCATGAGCATAAGCCCCGCTGGCCACCAGGACCAGGCAATCTAGAAGTGTCCCCTGGGCAGCAGCCACAAAAGTGGGACTCCAGGCGACAAGCTCCTCTCTGGGAGATACCAGCAGGCTGGAGTGAGACAGAGGGAGAGCACAAAGATGGCAGCCAGCAGCCTGTCCCTGAAGAACCCTTCGGTATCCCCCAGGTGTGTGCCAAACCAGAATCCTGCCCCTCAGGCCAAAGCTCCAGGATGAGCAAATAGGCCTCTTTCACAGAAAGACTGAGGCTGTGTTTCAGTAAGCTGTCTGTGCTATGCCCTGCTTGTGGTAGCTGGCTAAGAACTGTCCCTCTGTTGTAACAGTCTCATGGGACCCACAAACGGAAGCCCCACTGGCCACCAGAGCCAGGCCATCAAAGAGCCACAGCCACAGAAACCCAGGCAACAGACAAGGGTACAGGCTCCTTTCTGGGAGGTACCGTGAGCTGGAGCAGGGCAGAGGGAGAGCGCAAAGTGGCACCCACCAATCTCTGTCTTTGGAGACTGTTTCAGTAGGCCCCTAGACGTATGTTAAATTAGATGACTGTCCCTCAGGCTAAGGTGTAAGTTAAGCAAATAAGTGTCTTTCACAGAAAGTCTGGGCACTTTTCAGTCAGCTGCCTCTGTGCTGGGCCCTGGGGTGGGTGAATCTGCACAGGCAAGTCCTGTAGACTGTTTCTCAGTTCACCATTGCCTTGTAGGTCTCATGGTATTCAAAGCTAGCTGTTTTAGGGGCTTGTCTTTCAGGTCTAGCTCTTAAAAATTGGGGTACCAGATGTGGGGTTCAAACCCTTTACGCCTCAGGGAGAGACTTGGGTTTGTGAGAGTTCCCTCCCGACTGTGGGTAGCTGTGCCAGGGGTGCGGTAACGTCAAGGTTGTGTCTCAGCCTCTCCTGACTCCTTTAGCGTGGGAATTTCCTAGTTTGCCCAATGCGTAGAAGTCACCCAGCAGCTAGTTTGGGCTTTGGTGGTTGTTTTTTCAGAGTTAATTGTTCCATATATAGCTGTAGATTTGGTGTGTCCATATGAGGAGGTGAGCTCAGGATCCACCTACGTGGTCATTTTGAACCAGAACCTATAGTCTTGATAATATCTCTCTGTTGTTTTTGTTGAGAACAGAAGGATAATTATTTGTGTTCCATGAGGGCAAGTTGTTTTTCTGTTTCTGCTTGTTACGCCCTTTGTCACCTATTGCCATTTTTTGCAGACTGTGTTTTCTTTATTTTATATTTCTGCTTTCTTCTGTAACAAATCTTCAAAGTTTTAAAAGCCACCCTCCAATTCAAGAATTTCAACAAATATTTATTGATCATTTACTGTGTTCAAGGAATTGTGTTAAGTTCAGGGTGGGATTAGAGGCCAGGCTGGCTCCTGTGCTGAGGGAACTCATGATTTAATAACTTTGAGGGACTTCCCTGGTGGCACAGTGGTTGAGTCCACCTGCCAGTGCAGGGGACACGGGTTCGAGCCCTGATCCGGGAAGATTCCACATGCCGTGCAGCAACTAAGCCCGTGCGCCACAACTACTGAGCCTGCACTCTAGAGCCTGCGAGCCTCTACTGAGCCCACGTGCCACAACTACTGAAGCCTGCGAGCCTAGAGCCCGTGCTCCGTAACAAGAGAAGCCACCGCAATGAGAAGCCTGGGCACCGCAACCAAGAGTAGCCCCTGCTCGCCTCAACTAGAGAAAGCCCACACGCAGCAATGAAGACCCAACACAACCAAAAATAAATAAATAAATACATACATACATATATACATAATAACTTTGAAAAGACAAGCTTACCAATAAATATTGTGGTCAGTGCTGAAAGAAAGGTACAGAATGCTAAAGAAGTCAAAGAATGAAAAATGTTTTCTTGGAGATGCAGGAAGCTTTCAAAAAGTAAGAGACATTTGAGTTGGGTTTGAAAAAATAAGGTACCACTATACGTATTTTAATTAGGAAGGGATTTATCTTTTGTGTGTGTGTGTGTATTTCTTTATTTCTTATTTTTAATTAGAAAGGGATTTAATTCAGGAATGTTGGACATGCTGAAACAGTATGTTCTATATCCTTCTGGCATGACTCCTGGAATGATGCAGAACTGGCCCAGTAAGACACTTACTGCCTCTGGGCCACCACTGGGGTTGTGCTTTCTTGACTCTGGAACCCACTGCCATACAGCAGCCCTAGATACCAGGAAACCAGGGAAAAGGGCAACAGATAAAGTAGCCCTAACTACCCTGACAAAGTCTAGGGTATGGTTGGAAAAAAGAGCCCATACCAGGGAAACTAACTACAATAGTCTTTGAAGAACCCATGTCAAAACCATATGCTATGGCTGTATTATATGGGCATAGTGACTCAGGTGAGCAGGACCTACTCCCCTGGGCTGTTGTTTGTGGGCAGATCTGAATATGATTATGTCATAACTCTTGGCTCCTTTCCTCATGTACCTGTTCTTAGCTGGCCCGGGAGAGCTAACTCAAGGGAAGAAGGGATACCACTTCTACAGTAGTCATGTGCCTCTTTTAAATTCTCATTTCTAGCCACAAGGTTATGAGTATTTCTCCAGTGGTCAATGCTTCTAAAGGAAAGATGGGTCTGTCATGGTCAGAGTATGGAAGACAAACAGCTGTTTCCAATTAGTCATGGTTTTTATGACCCCTTCCAGGGCGGCTAGGCCAATCTAGGATCTCAGTTGGTGCCTGGGACTTATTTTCCAATACTGCGAATGATATAACCTTGTCTAGTTCATACTTATCTTTAAAATATCTCTGGTAAAAAGGATAAGAAAACAAATGATCACAGAGATACCTGTTTGGTTGTTAAAACCCAATTAAAGCATAGGGAGGGGAGTGACATCAGCATCACATGGTCTGAGCTGTTCCCTTCTTCTCTCCCCTTTGATTTACAACTAATGGGGCATCTATAACTGAACAAAAGTGTGTCTGCACGGTAAAGCAGGACACCTGGGAGATCTCAACCCACCTGCACATCTGAAAGTGGGTGGATAGGACCTCAGAGGGGGCTGCGAATCCAAGAGAGTCGGTAAGCCTGCCCCACCCCACTTACCAAGATTAGGAAAATGGGAGCCTGGAGAGTGCAAAGCTGGGCAGACACCACAGGAGACAGAATTTGTGGAGGTCCAGCCTGCCTGATGGGAGAAACTGGCATGCTATCAGAGTGGGATAGGGATGAGTTTGGAGGCAGAGGAGAGGGAGGACATGGCCAAGGCAGCCCCCTTCCTGAGGGCGACACTGCAACACACTGGACAACTGAGCAGTTGCAGCAGTTACCTCTCCAGCAGAGGAGGTGGAAAGCAAAAGTGGTGAGTGACAGACTGCTCTGCTACCCTGGTTGCAGCTGGAGGGACCCATTTCTCTCCAGCAGCACCCAGATTTCTGAGGAGGGACCTCTGTGACTTGGGGGAGAGAGAGGAAAGAGGAAGGAGGCAGACAAGAATATCAAAGGGCATTGAAGGAACACATTTCCTGCTGTATGCTTGGGGCCTTCAGCTGGATGTCCACTATGGGCCTCTGGGAGTCCTCCACTCAAGGATCCCCCTGTGAGGGCTATGGACACCCCCAAAGCCCCAGATGCTAAGCCCACACCTCTCCCCAGTCTGCTGCCAGCTCCTTGTGTGTGCCCTTGACTGCAGCCCTGAGAAACAGCTCCAGTAAGGGAAATCAAAAACTTGAGCAACTTCGCCACCTTCTGGAATACAAGAGAAAGGTTTCTAATTGTCAGCCTATGGAACTGTAAAAACCAAAGTAAATAAATACTTAACTCAGGATGGAGTCTGCTACTTCAAGTGTGAAAGCAGAAGTGCATATTATCAAATACTATGAAAAATAAAGGAAATATGATTTCACAAAAAGAAAATGATAATTCTCCAGCAACCAAATTCAAAGGCACAGAATATTGCTTTCTAAATGATAAAGAAATTATAAATAAATTAATAATTTATGAAGAAATTCAACCAGCTACAAGAAAACTCAGGCAATTCAAGGAACCCAGGAATAAAATCATTGAACAGGAATTCTTTACCTAAGAGACTGAAATTATAAAAAAGAACCAAACACAGATCTTGGGGCTGAAGAATTCAATGCATGAGATAAAGGATGCATTAGAGAGCATAAGTAACAGGGCAGATCAGATGGAAGAAAGAATAAGTGACTTGGAGGATAGGAATTTAGAAATAATTCAGTCAGAAGAAGAAAGAGGCTAAGACTTTTAAAAAGTGAAGAAGCTCTACAAGTTATAAAATTTAATTGGAAAGACAAATATAAGAATAATTAGTATACCAGAAGGAGAAGAGAGGAAGAAGGGTGCAGAAAGTTTATTTAGAGATGAGAATTTTCCAAACCTGGGGAAGGAAATGGAAATACAAGTCCATGAAGTTCATAGAACACCCTATTATCTCAATGTAAAAAGACCTTTTCCAAGACACGTTATAATGAAACTGTCAAAAATTAATGATAAAGAATGAATCTTAAAGGCAGCCTTGGAAGAAAAGAAGGCAACCTACAAAGGATCCCCTATTAGACTATCAGTGGATTTCTCCGAAGAAACTCTCCTGAGGCCAGGAGAGAGTGGAATGACGTGTTCATAGTGTTGAAAGACAAAAGATGCCAACCAAGAATACTTTATCTGGCAAAGTTGTCCTTCATATATGGAGAAGAAAGAAAGGTTTTCCCAGACAAACAAAAGCTGAGGGAGCTCACCACCACTAGACCTGCCTCACAAGAAATGCTGAAAAGTGTCCTTCAGGATGAAATGAAAAGATGATAATTAGTGACATAAAAACATAGGAAAGCACACAATACTCTGTTAAAGGTGAATAATAAAAAGTCAAAATTAGAAAATTGTAACTATATTAGAATGGTGTTTTCATCACTTTATTATAGTAAAAGGTTAAAGGTGAAGAGCATTAAAAATAACTATAGTTACCAAAATTTGTTAATTATATCACAGTATAAAAAGAGGTAAATTGTGGCATCAAAAATATAAAGGGAGGGCTTCCCTGGTGGCGCAGTGGTTGAGAATCTGCCTGCTAATGCAGGGGACACGGGTTCGAGCCCTGGTCTGGGAAGATCCCACATGCCACGGAGCAGCTGGGCCCGTGAGCCACAATTGCTGAGCCTGCGCGTCTGGAGCCTGTGCCCCGCGACGGGAGGGGCCGCGATAGAGAGAGGCCCGCGCACCGCGATGAAGGGCGGTCCCCGCACCGCGATGAAGAGTGGCCCCCGCTTGCCGCAACTGGAGAAAGCCCTCGCACGAACCGAAGACCCAACACAGCCAAAAATAAATAAATAAATAAATAAATAAATAAATAAATAAGAAAATCCTTAAAAAAAATAAAATAAAATAAAGGGAGAGGAATAAAAGGGTGGAATTTTATAGGAGAAGGAAGATAAGTTACTGTCAGCATAAAATGGACTACTTCTTTTTCTATAATGATTAGATCAACCCGTCAACGGAGCATTGCGCCTAGAACCCGTTTCTTCAAGGCAGGGTCTCTGGGCAGCAGAAAACTGGAACCCAATCAACTCTTCTCGGGTTAAGCTGGCTGGCCCACCCTCCTTCTATCCAATCACGACGGGTGATCCCGACAGACTTATAAGAGGGCCCTGGGTGGTTCAAGAGCAGTGAGTTTCCCGTAGGGCCCCTGAGAGGACAGGCCTGCTCTGCGGGAGATACTTCTGAAGGCTGCCCTCAGGACCAGGACGACGGTCGTGACTGCGGACACCCCTGGACTCCAGCGCCTCAGGCCCAGGCCCCTCTTCCCAGAAGGGTCTCCTGGAAGCCGCTCCGCATCTCCAGACCCCCAGAGCCAGCCGCAGAGTCACGGCAGGGAGACTAGATTCCTCATGCAGGAGCAGAGACCCTCCAAGCGCTTTCGCTCAATGGCCACTAATCAAGGTGTTCATCCCCAGGAGACAGGCTGCCCTGGTGCAGAAGGCGGAGATCCTGGGGGGACAGCCGGACCCCCGCAGCCAGGCCAGCCCTCGAGACCCTTTGCTTATGTGAACCCCATGAGATGTTAGATCCTCGCTTTCGTGGACTCGGCTCGCCTTGCACAGAGAGGGCGAGGCCGCCGCAGGGGAGATAGCCAGAGGGCTGAACGAGGCCGGCGCAGGGACCCCCAACTGCAGGAGGGGCCGGGACGCCTGCTGGGGCCAGATCTGCATTTGGAGCTGGACAGCGGAGAGGTGCCCGAACAGCCCGCGGAGCCAGAAGCCAGGGAGACCCCTTTCGCCAGAGCGGCCATGGCGGCCGCGGCACACGGACACGTGTTGCAGGACCCCGGCCCCGGCAGTGACGCACCTGGGATGAGACCCCAGGGGCTGCCCAATGCCTATGGGTTCTGGGGTCTCAGGGAGGTCCAGCCTTCCGCCTGTTCCTACGTTGGGTTCATACCCTCGGGCTCGGCTTTGATAGTCATGCAGACACCCTCCAGCACCTACCTGTATTCGGTCGCAGCGCCCTATGCCCACCGCAGCCAGCCCGTCTCTTTCTGACCTGGGCATTTGCTAAATACTCCAGGAGACCCTCCCCCAACTGGAGCCCCATTCCTGTCCCCACTGTCTCCCCCGCTACCTGCATTGCCCGGACTGAGCCTGCAAGCTCCCCCAGGATCCCGGCAGGCCCAGGTCTGCTTCCCACAGGACAGGCAGTGCTGAGGGACAGAGCAGTGCACCAGGCGTCTAGGAAGAGGGAGCCCCAGGATGCGGACGAGACGGAGAAGCTGTGATCGGAGCTTCCCAGCGAGCGGCTGCGGGGTCAGGATACTGAGGGCGGTCCCCCAGCAGCCTGTGAAACGTGGCCAGTGGTTCCCCTCTGAAGAAGAACACGGATCCTGACTGGGTGTGAGAGTGACACACGTGGATGAGGCTTGGTTAAAGAGGAAATTCCAAGAGCTGCCTGTGAGGTGAGACCTACAGGGAAAGCAGAACTGGCCTGACATCAACACTCCCTCAAAAGCATCGGTGATTCCGAGAAAGCCGTGAGGAGACCCCCTCGGATCCTGGAGAGCATACGACCCTGAGTCTTGAATTCCATAACCTGGACCAGGTGGTGCGTGGACAGGAGGGGCCGGGGCGCCGTCGAGGCACAGGAAAGGGGCCTGAATCCTAGTCAGAGCGGCCCGAAGTGGGAGCTTCCTCTGAGCTCGAGAGCTCACAGGCTCATAACAAAGCCCCTTCCTGTGAAAGCCGGCTCCGGGCGAGTTGTTTTGCTGCCTGCCCTGAAAGCACAGATAATGCTTCTCAGCCGGGAAAAAAAAAAAAGAAGTGGGAAGAAAAGAGGAAGAAGTGGGATGCAAGAAGGACCAGAAAGCAAGGAAATGGGTAAACTGTATTATTAAGTCTGAATAAGTATGATCCTCAAAGAAAGATGAATAATCTGGAATTGAAATTCCAGAAGGGGACTTCCCTGGTGGCGTAGTGGATAAGAATCCGCCTGCCTGTAGGGGCTTCCCTGGTGGTGCAGTGGTTGGGAATCTGCCTGCCAATGCAGGGGACACAGGTTCGAGCCCTAGTCTGGGAGGATCCCACATGCCGCAGAGCGACTAGGCCCGTGAGCCACAATTGCTGAGCCTGTGCGTCGGGAGCCTGTGCTCCGCGACAAGAGAGGCTGCGATAATGAGAGGCCCGCGCACTGCGATGAAGAGCGGCCCCCACTTGCCGCAACTAGAGAAAGCCCTTGCACAGAAACGAGGACCCAACACAGCCATAAATAAACAAATAAATAAATAAAATTTAAAAAAAAACAAAAACAAAAGAATCCGCCTGCCAATGCAGGGGACATGGGTTCGTTCCCTGGCCCGGGAAGATCCCACATGCCGCGGAGCAACTAAGCCCATGTGCCACAACTACTGAAGCCCGTGCGCCTAGAGCCCGTGCTCCGCAACAAGAGAAGCCACCGCAATGACAAGCCCGCGCACCGCAACAAAGAGTAGCCCCTGCTCCCCGCAACTAGAGAAAGCCCGCGCGCAACAACGAAGACCCAATGCAGCCAACAAATAAAATTAAAAAAAAAAAAAATTCCAGAAGGCATTGACATCGAAATTTGGGGGATGTAGGCGTTCAGAGGAGCTAAAAATTAGTGAAATTCTAGTCCTGGAATCCTGTAGATGCTCAACCTGAGGGAGAAGAGGAACCCTGGGCAATTGTAAGCAGGTGGCCCCACTGGTAACTTCTAAAGGAGATGGAGTAGAATGAATAATTCCAAACAGATTGAGGAACACGTGGATCCAAGAAAATTCGATGAATCAAACAAAAGGCAGAGGGGGTAATAGAAACAAGGAGAAAGCAGGACACATTTAAAACGCTAAGTAAGGAGCAAGTAAGTGGGTGGCAGCCTCCGTGCTCCTGGCTTCAAAGGGGATATTTTACACATTGACCATTAAGCAGGTGTTTCCTGTACTTTTCTCATAGACATGTTTGATCAAGTCTAGATCACTCCCATCTTCTGAGTTTGATAAGAGGTTTATTATGAATTGGATTTTGTATTTTATTAAGTAGGCTTTGACTGCCTGATTTTGATTCATTTGTAAGAGAAAACGTCCAAGGTAAATGAAGAGAATTTTTCCCATGAAAGATTTTTTTCTTGTGTATCCAACCATCCCCTTAAATAAACCCTTCTCTCTGGCTTTTTTAAAAAAATAAAAAAATAAAAAAAACTAAAATGGACTACTTTATCTATGAGGTGTTTTTTGTAATCCTCATGGTGACCACAAAGCTAAAATCTAGAATACAGTCACAAAACATAAAAAGAGGGGAGTCTGAGGACATAACCATAGAAAAGCACCAATTTACACAGGTAGACAGAAACAGAGGGAAGAAAGGAACAATAGAGATACAAAATAACCAGAAGGCAAATGATAAGATGGCAGTAGTAAGGCCTTATATATCAATAATCACTCTAAAGGTAAATGGGTTGAATTCACCAATCAAAAGGCACAGAGTGGCCGGATGGATTCAAAACAAAACAAAACAACCCCCCCCCAAAAAAACCAAGACCCAACTATATGCTGCTTACCGGAGACTCATTTCAGCTCTAAAAACACATATAGGCCCAAAGTGAAGGGATGGAAGATATTCCATGTAAGTGGAAACCAAAAGAAAGCAGGGGTAGCCATATTTATGTCAGACAAAGTAGACTTTAAGCCTAAAATGACAACAAGAGACAAAGAAGATCATTATAATATGATAAGGGGTCAAACTTCAAGAAGATATAATAATCGTAAATATTATATATGCACCCAATATCAAAGCACCAAAATATATTAAGCAAATACTAACAGATCTAAAGGGAGAAATAGACAACAATACAATAAGAGTAGGACACTTCAATACCCTGCTGTCAGCAATAGATAGATCATCCAGACAGAAATCAACAAGGCAATGTTGGAATTGAAACATACTTTGGAGCAAATGGACTTAGATATATAGAGAACAACTTTATATTGTTGTTCTATTTATAATACAGTGTGTATTCTGAATACACATTCTTCTCAAGAGCACATGGAACATTCTACAAGATAGATCATATGATAGGACACAAAGCAAATCTGAGCAAATTTAAGATTGAAATCATACCAACTATCTTTTTTGACAACAATGGTATGAAACCAGACATCATCAACAAGAGGAAGGCTGAAAAATCTACAAATATGTGGAAACTAAACAATACACTTGAATAACCAATGAGTCAAAGAAGAAATCAAAAGGGAAATAAAAATTATCTCAAAAGAAATGAAAATAGAAATACAACACAGCAAAACTTATGGGATGCAGCAAATGCAGTTCTGAGAGGAAAGTTAATAACAATAAATGCATATATTAAGACATTAGAAATACCTCAAATAAACAACCTAACTTTACACCTCAAGGAACTGGAAAAAAAGAACAAATTAAGCTCAAATTTAGCTGAAGGAAGGAAATAATAAAGATCAGAGTGAAGATAAATGAAGTAAAGGTCAGAAAAGCAATAGAAAGGACCAACAAAAGTAAGAGCCAGTTTTTCAAAAAGATAAACAAAATTGACCAACCTTTAGCTAGACTGACTAAGAAAAAGAGAAAACTCAAATAAAATTAGAAATGAAAAAGGAGACATTACATCTGATACTACAGAAATACATAGGATCATAAGAGACTACTAAGAACAATTATAAGTCAACAAATTAGATAACCTAGAAGAAATGGATAAATTTCTAGAAATACACAACTTACCAAGACTGAATCAGGAAGAAAAAGAAAATCTGAACATATTCAATAACTAGTAACAAGATTCAATCAATAATGAAAATCTCCCAACAGAGAAAACCAGGGCCAGAGGGCTTCCCTGGAAAGTTCTACCAAATATTTAAAGAATTAATACCAATCCTTCTCAAACTCTTCTATAAAATTGAGAAGAAGGGAACATTTCCAAACTCATTCTATGAGGTCTGCATTACCCTGATGCCAAAGCCAGATAAGGAAACCACAAGAAAAGAAATCTGTAGACCAAAATCCCTGATCAGTATAAATGAAAAATTTTTAAAAAAAATATTAGCAAACTAAATTCAAGACACATTAAAAGGATTATACACCATGACCAAGGGGAATTTACCCCTGGGATGGTTCAACATATGCAAATTGATAAATGTAACACATCACATTAATAAAAGGAAAGATAAAAATCACATGAGCATCTCAATAGATGCAGAAAAAACATTTGATAAAATATTTACAACATCCTTTCATGACAAAAAACCTTAGCAGATTGGGTATAGAAGGAACATACCTCAATATAATAAAGGCCATATATGACAAATCCACAGCTAACATTACACTCAATGAAGAAAAATTGAAAGCCTTTCCTCTAAAATCAGGAACAAGACAAGGATGCCCATTCTCACCACTCTTATTCAGTATAGTATTGGAAGTCCTAGCTAGAGCTATTAGGTAAGACAAAGAAATAGAATACAGCTAAATCAGGAAAGAAGAAATAAAATTATCACTATTTGCAGATGATATGATTTTTACATAGAAAATTCCAAAGACAACAAAAAAACTGTTGGAACTGAAATCAACAATTTCAGTAAAGTTGAAGAATACAAAATCAACATACAGAAATCAGTTGCATTTCCATACACAAATGATGAAACATCTGAAAAACAAATAAAATTATCCCATTTATAATTGCAATCAAAAACAATAAAAATACTTAGGAATAAATTTAACCAAGGATGGGAAAGATGTATACAACAAAATCTACAAGACTTTGCTGAAAGAAATTGAAGAAGCCACAAATGGAAAGACATCCTCTGTTCATAGATAAGAAGAATCAATATTGTTAAAATGTTTATACTGCCCAAAGCCATCTATCGGTTCAACACCATCCCTATCAAAATACCAATAGAATATATCACAGAAATAGAAAAAGCAACCCTAAAATTTGTATGGAACCACAAAAGTCATCAAATAGCAAGAGCACTCCAGAGGAAAAGAACAAAGCCAGAGGCATCACACTTCCTGATTTCAAACAATACTATGTGTGAAGCCATAGTAATAAAAACTGTGTGGTACTGGTACAAAAACATATGTGACTACATCAAGCTTAAGATCTCTGCACAGCAAAAGAAACAACAAAATGAAAAGGCACCCATGGGAGAAGATTTTTGCAAATCATATTTGGATAAGGGGTTAACATCCAAAATATATAAAGAAACCATACAACTCAATAACAAAAAAGCAAACAATCTGATTAAAAAATGGGCAGAAGAACTAAATAGACATTTTTCCAAAGAAGACATGCAAATAGCCAATGAGTACATGAAAAGAGTCTCAACATCACAAATCATGAGGGAAATGCAAATCAAAACCGCAGTGAGATATCACTTCACACTTGTTAGAATGGCTATCATCAAGAAGACATATATATGGAATCTAAGGAAAAAGAAAAAAAAAAGGTCATGAAGAACCTAGTGGCAAGACGGGAATAAAGACACAGACCTACTAGAGAATGGACTTGAGGATATGGGGAGGGGGAAGGGTAAGCTGGGGCAAAGTGAGAGAGTGGCATGGACATATATATACTACCAAACGTAAAATAGATAGCTAGTGGGAAGCAACCGCATAGCACAGGGAGATCAGCTCTGTGCTTTGTGACCACCTAGAGGCGTGGGATAGGGAGGGTGGGAGGGAGGGAGATGCAAGAGGGAAGAGATATGGGAACATATGTATATGTATAACTGATTCACTTTGTTATAAAGCAGAAACTAACACACCATTGTAAAGCAATTATACTCCAATAAAGATGTTAAAAAAAATCCCCCCCCCAAAAAAAAGAAGACAAGAGATAAGAGTTGGTGAAGATGTGGAGAAAAGGGAATGCTTGTACACTGTTGGTGGAAATGTAAATTGGTTCAACCACTATGGAAAACAATATGGAGGTTACTCAAAAAATTAAAAATAGATCTGCCATATAATCAAGCAATCCCGTTTCTGAGTATATACTCAAAGGAGATGAAAACAGGATATCAAGGAGATACATGCATTCCCATGTTTCTTGAAAAATTATTTACAGTAGCTAAGATATGGAAACAACCTAATTGCCCATCAATGGATGGATAGATAAAGAAGGTGTGGCATATGTATACAATGGAATATTATTCAGCCTTGAGAAAGGAGGACATCCTGCCATTTGCAAAAACATGGATGGGCCTTGAGCACATTATGCTAAGCAAGATAAGTCA
The DNA here is from genome assembly GCF_949987535.1 of Balaenoptera acutorostrata. Classification (NCBI taxonomy): domain Eukaryota; kingdom Metazoa; phylum Chordata; class Mammalia; order Artiodactyla; family Balaenopteridae; genus Balaenoptera; species Balaenoptera acutorostrata. Next base: position 72,975,169 of record NC_080072.1, read on the forward strand.
GACAGAGAAAGACAAGTACCGTATGACATCACATACATAGAATCTATAAAAGGCCAAACCCATAAAAACAAAGATTAAAATGGTGGTTGTCATGGTAAGGGGATTGAGGAATAGGATAGATGGTGTTTAAGGGTACAAACTTACAACAAGTAGTAAATAGCCAGAGAGATGTAATGTACAGTATAGTGATATAGACAATAATATTGCATTATAATCATAAAACTTGCTAAAAGACAAGAAATTAAGTATTCCAACTTCTAAAAAGAAAAAATAATTGTTTAATGTGATAGAAGTGCTAATTATCATTACAATGGCAATCATATTACAACATACAAATGTATCAAATCAACACGTTGTACACTTTAAATATGCACAATGCTACATATCAAATATATTTCAATAAAAATATATTAAAACCACAAAAGCAAAGAGAGTGGAAGACAAAAATAGGAACAAAGAGTAAGTGCAATGAAGAGAAAACAGTAATGAATATGGTAGATATTAATCCAACTATGTTAATAATCACTTTGAACATCAATGGTCTAAAGCATCAACTAAAAACAGAGATTGTCAGAGAAGATCAAAAAATGAGATCCAACTATATACATATATATACTGTCTACAAGAAACCCATTTTAAATATAAAGACACATATAGATTAAAAGTTAAATGGGTGGAGAAAATTATACCATGCTAACATTAATTAAAAGAAAGCAAGAGTAACTGTACTAGTTTGAGACAGAGCAGAATTCAAAGCAAGGAAAGTTATCAGGGATAAAGCAGGGAGTTATGTAACGATAAAAGGGTCACTTCTCCAAGAAGACACAGCAAGCCTTAATGTGTATGCACCTAACAACAGACCATTAAATTACATAAGGAAAAAACTGATAGAACTGCAGGGAGAAATAAATGAATCCACTTTCATAGTTAGAGACTTCAACATCCATCTCTCAAAAATGGACAGATAGCAGGTTGAAAATCATAAGGACATAGTTGAACTCAATAACACTATCAATCAACTGTATATAATTGACATCTATGGACTACTTCATCCAATAACAGGAAAATACACATTCTTCTCAAGCTCTCATGGAGCATTCACCAAGATGGACCACGTTCTGGGCCATGAAACTCACCTTAACAAATTAAAAATAATAGAAGTCATACAATGTCTGCTCTCCAACCACAATGGGAATAAAGTAGAAGTCAGTAGCAGAAAGATAAGTGGAAAATCTCCAAATACATGGAGATTAGACAACACACTTCTAAATAATACACAGGTAAAGGAACAAATCCCAAGAGAAATTTAAAAATATTTGAACTAAATAAAAACGAAAATACAATTTATCAAGATTGCAGGATGCAGTGAAAGTAGTGCTGGAGGGAAATCTATAGCATTGAATGCATATATTAGAAAAGAAGAAAGATCTAAAATCAATTATTTAAATTTCCACCTAAGGAAACTAGAAAAAGAATAGCAAATTATATCCAAAAGAAGCAGAAGAAAAGAAACTAGAGCAGAAATCAATGAAATTGAAAGCAGGAAATCAATAGAGAAAATCAACAAAACCAAAAAGTTTCCATAATTAAATAAAATAAGCAGACATACCTGCACTCACACAGAGGGGACTACTGCAAAGGAAATCTGACCTGGAAGACCTGCGTCTACCCTTGGCTGTTGATCTTGGGTTTGGGATCCACCTTCATCCACCTTCTGCACACTTCTGGTGGGGACTGGGAGCCAGGGGCCATCCATAACCCTCCTGATGTAGTGCCTGAGTATGCCTCCACAACAAATCACTCAACTTGGCAAATGCAAATGGATGTGACAGCAGGGCTGCCTCAGGCATTAGATGCAGTAGGCACAGTGTCTAAGGCCCACAGTACTTTGGCGGGGGGTCACATGAAAATATTTGATTTCTTTTAAATTAGAAAAGGAAACTTTTTTTTGTTCCAAGAAAATGTTCTAATATATAATATTAATATATTCATCTTTATATCATCTAACTTATAAGATATAATTTTTAATATTTTCAGCTGAAAAAGGAGCCTACCAAGTGAACGTGCTTATGACCAAGGAAAGTCAAAATGGCAGCCTGCAGTCATTGGGGTGAGGTTTCTTGCTGGAGATGGAAGGATTTTCCCATGGAATGAGTGCTTGGGTGAGGAAAATGTAAAGGTAAAGAAGTGTAAAGCTAGAGAACTAGGGGAGAAACTAGGGAATAGAGAAGCTCTCCACTGTAAACATTTTTCTTTTGTTTTAGCTTGTACATGTGTAAATAATCGTAAATCCTTCCTGGAGCACAATGGGACCACACACAGATAAACAGAAACACCTCTGCAGCATGGAATATTTAGTGCTTGTAAGTTCATGTCTTCAGAAGGAGTTAATTGACCTTCAGAGCATTTACTATAGAGCAGGAGGTAGATAAAATGTTTTGGGATGATTTCCATCACAATGGCTAAGCAGTTAACATGGATAATGGGAATTTTTCTTTCTCTCGATATTTTAATAATGTATTTCTTACAATTTGTTGAGAGAGAGAGAGAGAAAAAGAGAGAGCGAGAGACTGTTCATGTCACAGATAAAAGAAGACTGAGGCGTAACAACAAAATGCAATATATTATCCTGTCCTAACTGTACTTTGGACAAGAAAAAAAGTTTTAATGGACATTTGGGGACAGTTGTCAAGAGTAACTATTGACTGTAGATTAGACAACAGTGTTTTATCCACGTTAAATTTTGTAACTGGATTGTGGTTATATGAGAAATGGAAGATATTCTTCTTTTTTTTTTTGCCCAAAAAGAAATTTATTTTTCTATCACATTTCAATAATAGCTTAGTTGGTTGTGAAACTACAAAAATGAAGTTCTTTTCTTTCAAAACAATATCTATTGTTTTCTTGCATTCAAGTTACTGTTACAAAATCTGATGTTACTTTTACACTTACTTTTTAAAAAAAAATAGGGGTATGGTTGCTTTAAAATGTTGTGCTAGTTTCTTCTGTACTACGAAGTGAATCAGCTATATGAATACATATATCCCCTCCTTCTTGGATCTCCCTCCCATCCCCGCATCCCACACATCTAGGTCACCACAGAGCACCGAGCTGAGCTCCCTGTAGTATACAGCAGGTTCCCATTAGTTACCTGTTTTACACATGGTTGTGTATATATGTCAATCCCAATCTCCCAGTTAATCCCACTCTCCCTTTTCTCCCCACCTGTCTGTTCTCTACATCTGCGTCTCTATTCCTACCCTGCAAATAGGTTCATCTGTACAATTTTTCTAGATTCCACATATATGTGTTAATATACGATACTTGTTTTTTTCTTTCTGGCTTACTTCACTCTCTATGGCTCTACAAATGACCCAGTTTCATTCCTTTTTATGTCTGAGTAATATTCCATTGTATATATGTACCACCTCTTCTTTATCTATTCTTCTGTTGATGGATATTTAGGTTGCTTCCGTGTCCTGGCTATGTAAACAGTGCTACAATGAACATTGGGGGTGCATGTGTCTTTTTGAATTATGGTTTTCTCTGGGTATGTGCCCAGTAGTGGGATTGCTGGATCATATGGTAGTTCTATTTTTAGATTTTTAAGTAACCTCCATACTGTTCTCCATAGTGACTGTATCAATTTACATTCCCACCAACAGTGCAAGAGGGTTCCCTTTTCTCCACACCCTCTCCAGCATTTATTGTTTGTAGATTTTTTGATGATGGCCATTCTGACCGCTGTGAGCTGATACCTCATTGTAGTTTTGATTTGCATTTCTCTAATGATTAGTGATGTTGAGCATCCTTTCATGTATTTGTTGGCAATCTGTATATCTTCTTTGGAGAAATGTCTGATTAAGTCTTCTGCCCATTTTTGGATTGGGTTTTTTGTTTTTTGTATATTGAGCTGCATGAGCCGTTTGTATATTTTGGAGATTAATCCCTTGTCAGTTGCTTCATTTGCAAATGTTTTCTCCCTTTCTGAGGGTTGTCTTTTCATCTTGTTTATCGTTTTCTTTGCTGTGCAAAAGCTTTTACGTTTAATTAGGTCCCATTTATTTTTGTTTTTACTTTCATGACTCAATGGGTGGGTCAGAAAAGATCTTGCTATGATTTATGTCGAAGAGTGTCCTTCCTATGTTTTCTTTTAAGAGTTTTATAGTATCCAGTCTTACATTTAGGTCTTTAATCCATTTTGAGTTTATTTCTGTGTATGGTGTTAGGGAGTGTTCTAATTTCATTCTTTTACATGTAGCTGTCCAGTTTTCCCAGCACCACTTATTGAAGAGACTGTCTTTTCTCCATTGTATATTCTTGCTTCCTTTGTCATAGATTAGGTGACCATAGATGTGTGGCTTTATCTCTGGGCTTTCTATCCTGTTCCATTGATCTATATTTCTGTTTTTGTGCCAGTACCATACTGTCTTGATTACTGTAGCTTTGTAGTATAATCTGAAGTCAGGGAGCTTATTCCCCCAGCTCCGTTTTTATTTCTGAAGATTGCTGTGGCTATTCAGAGTCTTTTGTGTTTCCATACAAATAGTAAAATTTTTTGTGCTAGCTCTGTGAAAAATGCCATCAGTAATTTGATAGGGATTGCATTAAATCTGTAGATTGCTTTCAGTAGTACAGTCATTTTCACAATATTGATTCTTCCAATCCAAGAACATGGTATATCTCTCCATCTGTTTGTGTCATCTTTGATTTCTTTCATCAGTGTCTTATAGTTTTCTGAGTACAGGTCTTTTACCTCCTTATGTAGGTTTATTCCTAGGTATTTTATTCTTTTTGTTGCAATAGTAAATGGGATTGTTTCCTTAATTTCTCTTTCTGATCTTTCATTGTTAGTGTATATAAATGCAAGAGATTTCTGTGCATTAATTTTGTATCCTACAAATTTCCCAAATTCATTAATCTGCTCTAGTACTTTTCTGGTGGCACCTTTAGGATTTTCTATGTATAGTATCATGTCATCTGCAAACAGTGACAGTTTTACTTTTTCTTTTCCAATTTAGATTCCTTTTATTTCTTTTTCTTCTCTCATTGCCATGGCTAGGACTTCCAAAACTATGTTGACTAATAGTGGTGGGAGTGGACATCCTTGTCTTGTTCCTGATCTTAGAGGACATGCTTTCAGTTTTTCGCCACTGAGAATGATGTTTGCTGTGGGTTTGTCGTATATGGCCTTTATTATGTTGAGGTAAGTTCCCTCTATGCCCACTTTCTGGAGAGTTTTTTTTCATAAATGGGTGTTGAATTTTGTCAAAAGCTTTTTCTGAATCTATTGAGATGACTGTATGTTTTTTATTCTTTAATTTGTTAATATGGTGTATCACATTGATTGATTTGCATATAGTGAAGAATCCTTGCATCTCTGGGATAAATCCCACTTGATCATGGTGTATGATTCTTTTAATGTGCTGTTGGATTCTCTTTGCTAGTATTTTGTTGAGGATTTTTGCGTCTATGTTCTTCAGTGATATTGGTGTGTAATTTTATTTTTTGTGTGCTATCTTCGTCTAGTTTTGGTATCAGGGTGATGGTGGCCTCATAGAATGAGCTTGGGAGTGTTCCTTCCTCCTTAATTTTTTGGAAGAGTTTGAGAAGGATGGGTGTAAACAGTGAGAACAGCTCTTCTCTAAATGTTTGACGGAATTCACTGTGAAGCCATCTGGTCTTGGACTTTTGTTTGTTGGAAGATTTTTAATCAGTTTCAATTCCATTACTTGTGATTGGTGTGTTTATATTTTCTATTTCTTCCTGGTTCAGTCTTGGAAGGTTGTACCTTTCTAAGAAGTTTTCCATTTCTTCCAGGTTGTCCACTTTATTGGCATATAATTGCTTGTAGTAGTCTCTTATGATCCTTTGTATTTCTGTGGTGTCCACTGTAATTTCTTTTTCATTTCTAATAGTATTGATTTGAATCCTCTCCCTTTTTTTCTTGATGAGTCTGGCTAAAGGTTTATCAATTTTGTTTATCTTCTCAAAGAACGAGCTTTTAGTTTCATTAATTTTTGCTATTGCTTTCTTCATTTGTGTTTCATTTATTTCTGCTCTGATTTTTATGATTTCTTTCCCTCTACTAACTTTGGCTTTTGTTCTTCTTTCTTTAGTTGCTTTAGGTGTAAGTTTTGGCTGTTTGAGATTTTTCTTGTCTCTGGAGGTAGAATTAAACTGGTATAAACTTCCCTCTTAGGACTGCTTTTGCTGCATCCCATAGGTTTTCAGTCATTGTGTTTTAATTGTCATTTGTTTCTATGTATTTTTTAATTTCTTCTTTGATTTCCTCAGTGATCTCTTGCTGATTTATTAGCATATTGTTTAGCCTCAATGTGTTTGTGTTTTTTACAGTTCTTTTCCTGTAATTGATTTCTAATCTCACAGTGTTGTGGTCAGAAAAGATGCTTGACACGATTTCAATTTTCTTAAATTTACCAAGGCTTGATTTGTGACCCAAGATGTGCTCTATCCTGGAGAATGTTCTGTATGCACTTGAGAACAAAGTGTATCCTGCTGCTTTCAGATGGACTGTCCTGTAAATATCAATTAAGACTCTGTGGTCTATTGTGTCGTTTCAGACTTGTGTTTCCTTATTTATTCTCTGTCTGGATTATCTGTCCATTGGTATAAGTGGTGTGTTAAAGTCCCGCACTATTATTGTGTTCCTGTCAATTTCCCCTTTTATGGCTGGTAGCATTTGCCTTATATATTGAGGTGCTCCTATGTTGGGTGCATATTTATAATTGTTATATCTTCTTCTTGTATCGATCCCTTGATCATTATGTAGTGTCTTTCCTTGTCTCTTATAACAGTCTTTATTTTAAAGTCTATTTTGTCTGATATGAGTATTGTTACTCCAGATTTCTTTTGATTTCCATTTTCATGGAATATCTTTTTCCATCCCCTCACTTTCAGTCTGTATGTGTCTCTAGGTCTGAAGTGGACAGCATATATATGGGTCTTGTTTTTGTATCCATTCAGCCAGTCTGTGTCTTTTGATTGGAGCATTTAATCTATTTACATTTAAGGTAATTATTGATATGTATGTTTCTATTACCATTTTCTTTATTATTTTGGGTTTGTTTTTGTAGGTCTTTTTCTTCTCTTGTGTTTCCCACCTAGAGAAGTTTCTTCAGCATTTGTTGGAAAGCTGGTTTGATGGTGCTGAATTCTCTTAGCTTTTGCTTGTCTGTAAAGCTTTTGATTTCTCTGTCAAATGTGAATGAGATCCTTGCTGGGTTGAGTAATCTTGATTGCAGGTTTTTCCCTTTCATTACTTTAAATATATCCTGCCACTCCCTTCTGGCCTGCAGAGTTTCTGCTAAAAAATCAGCTGATAACCTTATAGGGATTCCCTTGTATGTTATTTTTTGCTTTTCCCTTGCTGCTTTTAATATTTTTTCTTTGAATTTAATTTTTGTTAGTTTGATTAGTACGTGTCTTGGTGTGTTTCTCCTTGGGCTTATCCTGTATCAGACTCTCTGTGCTTCCTGGATTTGGGTGGCTATTTCCTTTCCCATGTTAGGGAAGTTTTTGACTATAATCTCTTCAAATATTCTCTCAGACCCTTCCTCTGTCTCTTCTTCTTCAGGGACCTCCATAATTTGAATGTTGGTGTGTTTAATGTTGTCTTGGAGGTCTCTGAGACTGTCCTCATTTCTTTTCATTCTTTTTTCTTTATTCTGCTCCTCAGCAGTTATTTCCACCATTCTATCTTCCAGCTCATTTATTCGTTCTTCTGTCTCAGTTATTTGCTATTGATTCCTTCTATTGTATTTTTCATTGTAGTTATTGTGTTGTTCATCCCTGTTTCTTTAGTGCTTCTAGGTCCTCGTTAAATATTTCTTGTATTTTCTCAATCCATGCCTCAATTCTGTTTCTGGAATTTTGGATCATCTTTTCTATCATTACTCTGAATTCTTTTTCCAGTAGGTTGCCTATTTCCTCTTCATTTATTTGGTCTTGTAAGTTTTTACCTTGCTCCTTTGTCTGTAACATAATTTTTGTCATCTCATTTTTTTTTTTTGATGGGTGGGGCTGTGCTCCCGTCTTGCTGGTTGTTTGGTCTGAGGCATCCAGCACTGGAGTTTATAGGCAGTTGGGTGGAGCCGGGTCTTGATGCTGAGATGAGGACCTACGGGAGACTTCACCCAATTAATATTCTCTGGGACCTGAAGTTCTCTGTTGGTCCAGATGTTTGGGACTTGGCGCTCCCACCACAGGTGCTCAATTTCGACCCCTGGCCTGGGAACCAAGACTCTGCAAGCCATGCAGCATGGCAGAAAAAGATAAAAAAAAAAAAAAAAGCAACAGGGGCTTCCCTGGTGGTGCAGTGGTTAAGAATCCGCCTGCTAATGCAGGGACACGGATTCGAGCCCTGGTCCGGGAAGATCCCACATGCCACGGAGCAAATAAGCCTATGTGCCACAACTACTGAGCCTGTGCTCTAGAGCCCGCGAGCCACAACTACTGAGTCCACGTGCCACAACTACTGAAGCCCGCATGCCTAGAGCCTGTGCTCTGCACCAAGAAGCCACTGCAATGAGAAGCCCACGCACCACAACAAAGAGGAGCCCCTGCTTGACACAACTAAAGAAAGCCCAAGTGCAGCAACGAAGACCCAATGCAGCCAAATAAATAAATAAATAAATAGAAATAGTGCCATTAATTAAAAAAAAAGCAACATGAATTGGGCGATTGGGATTGACATGTATACACTGATGTGTATAAAATTGATGACTAATAAGAACCTGCTGTATAAAAAAACAAACAAACAAACAAAACCCACAACTAATACTAAACTTTCTTTGGGTTATTTGTATGGAAATATGTTAACATAAATGTTTCAGACACTACATGAAATTTCTAAAAACCTTATATGTTCTGGTATAATGTTATAAGTCATAATTCTAGTTATTATTTTAAAATGTATATCTCAGAAATAACCAAATTTCCTTGTCAATTGCATTATTAAGAACTTTCATCAAATCTTTAACTGTGGTCATTTTTAAGTCTTTTGTCATTTACAGAGAGTTCTGAGTGTACTCTGATGCTTTTGCAAAAATGTTCCTATAAAAGGGTTTCATCTTCAAGGAATTCATGGAAAAGACTCTGACAAGTACAGGTTTCTGGTAACTAACTATACTGCTGAACTGAATGAATAAGTATTTTCAGAACTCTAATGGAAAACTGATGAATTCATAAAAGTGCTAACAAAAGATCAAGATGAAAAACAAAATTAATTACATGGGACTGAGTGAACAGATGAGGATGATTATAATTTTTGTGACTTTCTGTTTGAATAAAAAAAAAGCAACAAACAGAAAAGATCAGAACAATAATGAAGAATAAAAAATAAAATAAAATAAAATTAGAAAAATAAATAATATATTAGAAAAAATAAAGATAAAAATGAAACAGCAACAACAAAACCAAAAAATAAATAAGGAAAATAAAATAAAGAAAATTTAAAAATAAAAATAAATAAATAAAATTTAAAAATAAAAGAAAAAAAAAATTTTTTAATTAAAAAAATAAAAAATTCCCTGGTGCTCCTCTATCAGTGTGCTTGACCCCATGGTGAGCTACAGCCTCCCCCCGCCTCCCCAGTAGGCCTCCAAGACCTCTAGGTAGGTCTCTGGACCCACCTGTCAGCCCCACCTCTGCCTGTGTTCCTCTTGCCAGTGTCTGTCCCTGGAGCTGGCCCAGAGCACACGTGTCTGAGTAGGCCAGCTGGGGTGCAGGCTTCCACAGGTGCACCCACAGGGGCCAGCACAGCCAGAGGAGGCCTTGGAGTGGGGGTGGTGGAACTCAGAGGCCTTGGCAGAGGTGGGTCTCAGGCCTGGGACCACACAGCTGGATGAGGCTTTGATGAGGGTGGGGGTGGGGCTCAGGCCTGGAACCCGCTTGGCTGGAAGAGGCTTTGTCGGTGTGGCACGCAGGTTGTTGGGAACTCTGCAGCCCATGGAGGCTTTGTGAGGGGCGGTACTCAGTTCCACTGGGATCCATGTGGCTGGAAGAGACCCCGGCTGGGGCAGGGTTCAGGCCTGGGAGCCGTGTGGCTGGAAGGGGCCCTGGGGGTGGGGTTTCAGGCCCAGGACAGCAGATGGCTTGCCAGAGCCAAAGTGGGTGGCCGAGATGCTGGCCGCATGTCCCTCAGATCCCCTGAAGGTCCCTCTCCATCCCTGCTGATCCCCTCGCTGTGGAATTCCCTCCAAGCATGGGAACCTCTGCCCTCCTCCAGCCCCCCTCAAGGGTGCCGGTCCCACCCCGCCTACACTTTTCTTCCTCCCCACGTACTATCTGGTCGTGCGGGGATCCCTCCTGTCCCCTTAGTGTCCAAGGTCCCCCACCACTGCCTAGTAGGTACCCTAGTTGTGAGGAGATGTAAACTCTGCGTCCTCCTACCCTGCCATCTTTCGGAAGATATTCTTATTCTTAACAAATGCACACTAAAATATTAGGAGGTCAAAGGGTGTTATGTGTACAACATTTTTGTAAATGGGTCATGTATATATATGTGTGTGTGTGTGTACATGAAGAGAAAATAATAAAGCACATACGTCAAAATATTAACCTGTGAACCTTGGTGAAAAGTTCTTTATGCTGGTCTTGCAAATTTCTGTAATTGTGATATATTTCAAAATAAAAAGTTAAAAAATGGGACTGTTCAAAATTAATCCAGTAAGTGTTGTTGAAATAAGGTCCAAAGAAGACAACACACTGATGCACTAATTTCACAGGTTCAACCATCTACACCTGTGCCTGGGAAATTAGTTTTGTACTAGCAGGAACCACAGATACTGAACAAATAAATTAGCTGATCTGAACATGTCTGCACTCATAAGTTGTCATTATTTAGAGTGTTTTCCTAATAAAAATCATTAAAAAAAATTAAGGTATAACCACAGGACTGAATAACTGAAAAACTGATTTTACAGCTGACTTGGAGGATGAGTTTAGGTAAATATTTTAATTTATTTTTCGTCATTGATAAAATTCAAACACCCATGCTTAGGTCCACAGTGGGCATGAAATATGTTTTAAGTGAGTGAATACTATATTCTCTTACTGAACTAGGCTAGCCTAGCTTCCCTCCAAACAGAACCTGAGATAAGGGCTTGCATGCTGGTAGTTTATTTTGGGAAGTGATTGCAAGAAATAGTAGAGAGGGAGTGGGAAGAGTGAAAGAGAGAAGGATGATGTCAACTCAAGAATGCATTGCCGGGCTTCCCTGGTGGCGCAGTAGTTGAGAATCTGCCTGCCAATGCAGGGGACGCGGGTTCGAGCCCTGCTCTGGGACGATCCCACATGCCGTGGAGCGACTAGGCCCGTGAGCCACAATTGCTGAGCCTGCGCGTCTGGAGCCTGTGCTCCGCAACAAGAGAGGCCGCGATAGTGAGAGGCCCGCGCACCGCGATGAAGAGTGGCCCCTGCTTGCCACAACTAGAGAAAGCCCTCGCGCAGAAACGAAGACCCACACAGCCATAAATAAACAAAAAGAATGCATTACCGAGGTGATCACCACTGTGACATCTGATACTTGATCCCACTCAGACCCTCTGTGAATCCATAGAATGCACCACGAAACAGTTTGCCCAATGGATGGAGGAGGGTGTATTTATCCATCATGTTCCACGTCACCTTGGCTAAGCATTGCCCCATGAGATGTTAACTCCTTCACACTTTTAGGTTTGCTCATATATCGGAATGGCTAAGTGGGTTCCTCTGGGCATGTATCCTGCAGCAGCAGAGATGCCTCAGGACAGAAGCGAGAGAGGTATGGTGCAGCTGAGGTTACGGTGTGTGCAGATGATCACCACAGCAACAGCTGGAGTTAAAAGGTGGGCAGAGGAGAATGTGAAGGGTGGCACAAGACAAGAGTTGTCTGTGCCTAGAACATCATGGCCAGTATGTGCACGTGAAGGGATTTAACACAAATACGAAACGTGGCAAAAATTGTAGTAAGTGAATTTTTGTAAAATGTGTCCATCACACATTCTTATGATAAAAATGTCAAAGCAGGCAGTTAGCTAGATATGAGCAAAGAAAGGGGATATGGGCCAAATGGCAGGAACCCACACATCTTGTAAACAACGGGGGTGCTTGGGCAGACAAAGAAGAGCAGGAATCTCCAGACTGACAGAGAACCACACATTTTGGGGTGATAAATGTCCGGGAGGCAGACAAAGAAAGATGAGAAAAGGTGGGAATCTCTGGCTTCCAAATGTAACCTTTTGCTCATTATGCTCTCATTACAATAAAATTAACCTTGCAGATAAGAAGTACCCATCGAGTACCTCCACCATGACACTTCTGATCAAGACTAAATAAGGATAAAAATCCCTCCCCATCTCAGGAAGCTGGAGCTGAGATGAAAATCAGGGAATATGACTCCCAAAACCTTCCCTCCCCAATGAATATTTCACCTCTTCTTTTCTACACCCCACAATAACCAGCTTGCCAAAGAAACTCAGGTCAGCTACTCACCTGACTCTGCCTGCTCTCCCCTTGAGAGCATACTATCACTTAAATAAATCCTCACTTTGCTTTCTTGACCTCCCTGTCTCATCTCTGAATTCTTTCTGCCATGAGACAAGAACGTACCCTCTGGTATTGATAATAACTAATTGTCCAATTTTTATTACATGCCAAGCACTACACTAAGTGTCATTATTATTCTTTCATTTAACCCTCGAAACAAGCCTGAGAGGTAGCCATATCAAAGTGGTTCTTAATCTGGGGCAATTTGCCCTCCAGGAGACAATTGGCAGTATATACAGACATTTTTGGTTCTCACAGCGAGAAGAGATGCTGGTGTCTAGTGAGTAGAGGCCAAGATTACTGCTAAACATCCTATAATATATAGGACAGACCCCCTCAAATAGCAAATTATCAGGCCCAAAATGTGAATAGTGCCAAGGTTGAGAAATCCTGGCATAACTTTATCCCCATTTTACAGTTGAAGAAACTGAGGCTAAATGAAATTAAGTACATTTTCTTGAGTCAGAAAGCTAGTAGGCGATGGAGTTGGGATGTAAATTCTACTCTGTCTGACCCTAAAGCCCATGTATGCTTGTAACCAAGCCGTACATTCCCTATTACAGGGAATACATAAGTGCCTTTAAAAATCATATGTGGAGGGCACAGTGTAAATGATTTTTATGTCATATATAGTAATTATAACAGGGAGTTGAAAATGCAGATAATGATTGGAAATAATTGATATTTATGATTTCATAATGAGTTAGTATTTGGAAAATTGAAAGGATTTGACTGTTTGAAGTTGCCTGCATGTGTTCTCAGCATTTCTCATCACTCTTAGTGTTCTCACATCAATACAAGTCAAATTTACCAGGAGGTGGTCAATTTGGAAAACGTGAGGTAAAGACTATTTTTATATTCAGAAACAAAGCACAGATTTTCAAAAGTAGATTCCTTGTCCAGATTCTATTTTCCACCTGCCCTACTTTTTAACATGCAGTTTTTGATCATTCAGAACTGTCAGACTCATTCGTTTTCAAAGAAATGTATTATTCATTAGAGTGGCTTCACTGAGCCAAGTCCAAGACTGGCCATCTCTGTCCAAGGCCATCATACCTCTTGCACTTGCCAGCCCTCAGGGATAATGATTTCCCAAGACAACTGAATAAAAGTGTATTCTGATGGGAAATAAATAGAAAGAAGAGCATGGCATTTTAGGACTGGGGCTTTTTTCTATAGTACGGGCTGTATCTAAAGTCAGGCAGATCACCTTTTTGGGGGGAGATGAATAAGAGATGAGGGGATATGACGTGGGCTTTAAGGTAGATAGACCAAAGTTGGAATCCCAGCTCTGCCACACAAACTGTAGTACCTTGAGTGAGTTACTTAAGTGACTCAAGAATATCAGCTATCACAGTCACTTTCAACGTTGTACAGGAAAACTTGACCAACATGAGAAGACAAGAAAAAGAAATAAGAATAATAATAAGGGATGAGATAAAATTACTATTATTTGTAGATGATATAATCATCTACATGCAAACTCAATGAAATCAAAGGACAAGCTATATGAACTAAGGAGTTCAGCAAACTTGATAAAAAATATCAACTTAACAAAAATCAATATCATGTATCTATATTAATAATAACCAATTAGAAAATATAATGAAAGCAAGATATACTTCAAAATACTAATAAAACTATAAATTTCCATCAATTAAACAATACACAAGACTTTTATGAAAAAATTAAACTCTATTAAAGGATATAAAGAGAAACTTGAATAAATGAAGAACTACAACACTGTAAGAGGGGCAGTTCTTCCCAAACTAATTTATATATTCCATACAATGCCGATTAGAAATTAAATGGGAGTTTTAAAGAAATTTGACAAACTTATTTTAAAATTTATATGGAAGAATAAAGTTTGCAAAAAATAAATGAATTGAAAAACTCAAAGAATAAAGACTTGCCCCACAAGATTTTAGGAGTAATATAAAGAGATAGCAATTACAAGTGGTAAAGTACTGGTGCAGAGCAGATATAGATAAGTAGAATAGAAATAGAAAGCACAAAATTAGATCTAGGTATATATGAGAATTTGTTATTTGCTGGTTGTGGGTCCACAAACCATTACATAAATTTTAATAGATGACATTAGGGGAAAATGGCTCACTATAGGGAGATAAAGTTAGATCCCTACCTCACATCCTACATATCATATAAATATATATATATATAAATATAAATAAACTCGAAGGATACAAGATAGCTAATGTGAACAGTAAACTTATAAAGTTAATAAAAGAAAATGTCATATACATCCTTGTAAATTTAGGGCAGGGAAAATTTTCTTTCAAGAAAACCCCAAAAAGCATAAACCATAAAATTAAAAATTAGTAGATGTGACTCCATCAAAGTTAAGACTTTTGATTAGATGAAGAACTTCAAAGTTAAAATTAATAATTGGTAAATCGGGGGTAGATATTTGCTATGTTAAGAAAAAAATTCTTCCAAATCACAAGAAAAACATGAGAAATCCAATTTAAAAGAGCAACGGATATAAACAGACAATTCACAGAACAACAACAACAACAAGAACTCCACAGCTATCACATATATGAAGAGATGGTTACCCTTTTGTGTTTTCTTTGGCATTCATGCACATTTTAAAATAAATTCTCCCAATCCCCCAGTAGGTGAGTCAGATATTTCCCAGAAACAACATTTACATGACATATTCAAAGACATCTAGAAGCCAGGAGTAGAAGTGAGCAGATAATACAGACCAAAGGTAACAGTGTGATGGAACCTTATATACACATATGATGGGCAAAAACTGGAAAGCTGGATAATGCCAAATATGGCGGGGGGCGTGGATGAAAAGAGAAGTCTGGCCGCAGTCCTCCGACCGCCTCCCGCCCACGTGCTCGCCCCGCCCCGCCCCTACCACGGGACGCTGGTGGGCTGTACGCGCGGCTCCACCCACTCGTGAGCCTCGGCTGCGAATCCAGCCCCGGAGCCAGAGCTCCACTACCTCCACCGCTTCCGTCGCAGCCTTGTCATCTGAGTACCGGTGACAAAATACCCTTGTTGAGACTTGGCTGCTTTTGAAGTCACTCTGGGCGCCTCTGGAACATGAGCGGCCGGGCCCGCGTGAGGGCGCGAGGCATGGCCCGCAGCCCCAGCGCCGCGGAGGTGGGGCGCATGCAGGCCTCGCCGTCGGTGGGTAGAAAGCTTAGCAGCTGGCATCGTCTCGCTCACTCCTACCTCTGTTTCCTTCGTGGACACCGCCTTCCTTGGCAGATATCTCTTCCTCTCTGCTACGAAGTAGTGGCTTATCTTCTCTTTCAACTTTGAGTCCTTCCAGGGTTTCTCACATTTTTGTTTTTCCCCTGTTGGGGAGCTTATCTGAGTAAGATATTAATATAGATATTCTGGTCAGTGAAAAGGGCTGAAAATGGGAGGCAAGTATATCATTAAGTTTTAATTACTTCATTTGTAAGTCTCCTCGTGAAAATGGCTGTCCCTTCAAAGGTACCATTATGTGGTATATAATCTAATATGATCTGTCTCGCTAATTTATATATAAAAAGAAATAATCTCAGACACAAATGAAGTTTAGAATCAACCACTGTTCCTTGAGCAACCACCGTGCATAGGGCTCCTTATTAGACTCAGGCAACTAGGTTGAATTGAGTGGCTAAACCAGCAATTTTTGAGTGATGTTACAACTACATTTAGTATTTGGAGCAATACTTAGCAGAAACTCAGTATTTGGAGCAATATCTTAGACCAGAAGTGTTCAAGTGAGTAGTCTGTGGTCATTATGCCTTTACTCTCATAGAGAGGTCTTCTCTTGGTATCACCCATTTTGTTTTAGCAGGCTGATTTATACCTTCTTGAACAGAGAAGTAATTACCCTGAAGAGAAAATATGAATGGTTCCCTTCACCTGTTTTGTGAACTTTTGGACCAGTTTATTCAGGAGAGTCATCATCTGAGCTGGTGGCCCAGATCCTCTGGGCTCAGTTTATTTTCTTGCTACAAATATGTTCACATCAGAGGCCCCATGTCTGAAGGCTACAGAAGCATGAAGTCTGCGATCACCTGTACCACCTTCCATCTGATGAGCTCCTCGGGTGCAAGGATCACACCTCTGCCTCTTTCCACCTCCAGGGGCTAAGGGCTGTATCTGGCTCACGGTTGGCACTGAAATCAAAGATTGATGAATGGGGAAAACCGGAGCTTGTCCTTATCTTTTTTCTAAAATGGGCAATCTTTTCTCCTCTCTCAAGCATCTTACCTGCCAACATTTTCTTTTCCTAGCTCGTGGTAATGTAATGACATAGGACGTGATACCACTCTCATCTTGTGATCAAGTTTTAGTTTATGACTTAACATCTTAAATCTGACCAAACATTTTTTTCCCCGTTTTAGCCTCTGTCTGTTGCTCTTAGTGACAGTGAAGCATCTTCTAGCAGTGACCACGTGGGAACAAGCAGGATTTCACAGAAATGTAAGTGCAGCTCTGTCTGTTCCATCCAGTTACGTCCCATCTGAATGGAATAGGAGTGACTCTACTAAGCCTTTCAGCAGCAGACTCACTTCTTGAGCATCTTATCTTCCTTTTCTGAAGGATCCCCCTGTGTTTGTTGTGTTTCTTTGGGACTTCCAAACACAGAATCTGCCACTGAATTTCCTGATGGTGCTTAGCAGTTGGGAACCCCCAGATACTAGGAAACCAGTTTTTCTGATTCTGTCTGTTTACTGAATAATTTTGAAAACATATTTTTAAATTCTTTATGACATATAAATGCCAATACCATTGCCTTGCAGGGATGGTAGTAACCTCGCATGCCTGTTGCCCCTTCTCTCTTCTTCCTTCCCCACCCACGGTAGACCTCACCATTTGATGGTGGCTCTCTTCCCAGCAAATCCAGGTTTGGCCTCAAGATACTTGTCAACGTGCTAGTCCAAGTAGCCCCTGCCACACAGTATAAGTTGGCATGCCCAATGCACTAATTTGCTAGGGCTGCCATGACAAAGTACCACAGACTGGGTGGCTTAAACAGTAGAAATGTATTGTCCCATAATTCCAGCCCTACTGCCACCATTCAAGTGTTATTCCAACTTTTCTTTGGGAATTTCCTTCACATCTGCTGTGCCTTCTTGTGACTAGCAAGTGATGGAAACTCTTTATCCTTTGAGGGTAGACTGATTTTTTTTTATTTTTAAAAATTGTGGTAAAATAGGTATAATATAAAGTTGACCATTTTAACAGTGTTTAAGTGTACAGTCCAGTGGCATTGAGGACATTCACATTGTTGTGCAACCATCACCACCATCTGTCTCTAGAACAGTTTTTCATCTTACAAAACTGAAACTCTGTACCCATTAAACAATAACTCCTCATTTGCCCCTCCCCCCCCCAGACTCTGGGAACTACCGTTCTATGGCAGATTGAATTTTTAGAAACCACCAAACATCTTTTGAAACCAAGAGCGGTAAATGATACAGATAATCTAGTGAGAATAATTGAAGTTTTTAAAAATTAAATAAATTTTGTGATTTTCCTGGGAGACTCCAACTCCACTGAGAAGGGTACGGGCAGCAGTTTTGGGCAAGTGGGCAGTGCCATTTGGGGTAGTTGCATACAGTGACTGTATCAAAGGACAGTGGCCAAGTCAGTGTCCTAGAGGTTTGTCATACTATTAGTCACATTACTTTGTAGTAATAATTCTGTAATATAAAATTTATATTTTCACATTTCAAAGTGCCAAAGTTGTATCCAGAAAAATTAGCATCTTTTTGTACTCATTTTAAAAAGAAAATATTCATCAGGAAACAGATTTTAATTTCCCATTTTCTAGAACCTAACAGTAAGTGACACGTCCCAAGGTGACGTGCTGACTTTCATTCTCAGGGGAATGATCTAGCATAAACACTGATGGCAGCGTATGGGCATTTCTCTTCTTGTGATTGAGAAAGGGGAAAGGTTCAGCTCCAATCTGTACAGAAGTTGATGTGGCCAATCTTAGTCTAATTCTTTGGGTGTTACACAAGAGCTACAGGAGGGAGACCAGCCCTCCCTAAATGGTGTGGAGTGGGATATAGGGAGATAGAGCTTTCTCCTTAGCCAAGAGGAGAATCAGGTCAGCCCCGAATGTTATGAGGTAGGACTAACTCAGAGTCTGTTATTTCTAACAAAACATGCCATGCTTCCTTCACAGTTTTCAATTTTCAGGCTGCAGACTTCTGTATAGTCATGACTGTTTTCAGCAATGTAGGCCAGTTTTATTAAAAGCCACAAAAGTCTGAGCTTTGGTTCTAGATGCATCTTTTTTCCCGGCTGTGCCGAGTGGCATGCGGGATCTTAGTTCCCTGACCAGGCATTGAACCTGGTGCCCTTGACAGTGAGAGCTCGGAGTCCTAACCACTGGACTGCCAGGGAATTCCCTCTAGATGCATTTTTTTTTTTTTTTAAAGAGCTCCTGACTTATTTATTTTATTTTATTTTTTGGCTGTGTTGGGTCTTCGTTTCTATGTGAGGGCTTTCTCTAGTTGTGGCAAGCGGGGGCCACTCTTCATCGCGCTGCGCGGGCCTCTCACTATCGCGGCCTCTCTTGTTGCGGGGCACAGGCTCCAGACGCGCAGGCTCAGTAGTTGTGGCTCACGGGCCTAGTTGCTCCGCGGCATGTGGGATCTTCCCAGACCAGGGCTCGAACCCGTGTCCCTTGCATTGGCAGGCAGATTCTCAACCACTGCGCCACCAGGGTGCCCTAGATGCATTTTTGATATGATAGTTGTAAACGATATCACTAGCATGAAATGTTATTGATGTATATAATATTAATAATATATAACATTTTGGTGTTCTCTTCATATTTTAGATGAGGGTGGTCTATCTTCTGGTGATGCTGGATGTACCGTCAAGGAAAGAGGTGGGAAAATCAGACGAGAGATGACGGATTTGAGTGTCTGTACCAGAGAGAAATTGGCCCATGTGAGAGATTGCAAAAGAGGTACCCAGTCTTCATGTTACTTACTTTTAAATTTTTATTTATTTATTTTTTTGGCCATGCCTTGCTGCTTGTGGGATCTTAGTTCCCCGACCAGGGATTGAACCCAGAGCCCCTGCAGTGGAAGCACGGAGTCCTAACCACTGGACTGCCAGGGAATTTCTTACTTTTTTTTTAATGTTACCAAATTTTGCTTAAGAAATTTTAATTTAAATTTAATAAAATAAACAAGTTCATATATTGACTTAAAAGATATGTATTGAACATCTGCTATATTCAAGCATTATCTAGACACTAGTTGTTTTAGCCTTAATTCTCTCTTTCATTAATAGGAAGAGTAACATTTTCTCCAAAACTACATTTCACTTGTTGAAAACCTTTTCTCCTTACACCTGAGGTAGGGGTCAGCAAAGATGCTTTGTCTGTTTCCCAACCTTTTTCCTATATGGGTAATAACCTTTCTGGACTTCAGGTCTAAAAAGAAAAATGTAGCCTATTTGGGGAATTCTTTACGCAGATTCTGGGCTTACCCCTGAAATTGCACCTAGGATTGCATGTGTATTTTCAGGAAAAGTAGACCTGTTGTTTTCATAGGATTCTCAAAAGGCTTTGTAACTCCCTCTAAAAGTTAAGATTCACTGATGCAGATCAGTCTTTTTCAAACTCTTTCAAACCATGCAGCAAAAATAAGTACATAAATTGTTCTCCAGCATGCACACACTACACAAACACAACTGAAACAAAGTTTCATGAAACAATGCTTGCCCTTCCTATGGGCAGGGCACTCGGATCCATTCTATTGTATGCTAGTTTTTCTATGAAACATGATGGTTCACCTCACTTAACTTTCATAACTGCAGCACTAATGGGTCATGATTACAGTTTGAACACACTGGTGTAAGTGGTCTTAAAGGGTATTGCCAGCTCTGATATTCTAGATGACTTCTCTTTGTCCATTAATATGAGCAGCTAAAATATGTTGCCATGTCCTCTGGGAGAACAAAAAAAAAAAACCCTTTTCTTTAATTAAAATAGCACAATGATTCCTTGTTCCTACTGGATATCTACACATCAATGAAAAAAATATGGCCCGCCATATCAGTACGCAAAAGATGTTGCAGCCGTGAAGCCACTGCAGCCGCTCCCACGGTGAGCCCTGAGGGAACTCAGGATGGAGACAGACGGGGCGCCTTCTGCCGTCTTCAGTCACTGCAGCCACCCTCCAATGATGCACCCTAAGGAGACTCAGGGTGGGAAAGAACAGGATACTGGCCCCAGATAGCTGAGGTGCATATCAAAGGAATGATTTCAGTGAGCCCTGACTTTTGTATCTTCCCGAACATAGAAAAGCGCTAAATTCATTAACTCGAGACATATGGTTTTCCTTAATTAAAAGTAATCTTATGATGTTCCGACTATCTGGTCTTTGTTGCAAAAACTCCTCTATATCCTGGCTCTTCCCTTACCTCTTCTGAGCGGTCCCTCAGAACTGAGATGCTGTGTCCCGGGCTTAAGCCCTCAGTTTTGTCCACTGAATAAAACATAACTCATAACCTTTTAGGTTGTGCATTATGTCTCAGTAGACACACAGGTCAAAACTGAGGGAATACTATGTAAGGTATACATGATACTTTTTCTTCCTCACCACCGCAGGGCTCACGTTTCCACTTCCTCCACCAGAAAGGCAAATAGTGACTATTTGATAATTCTTTCCTATAAGACAAACACTGGATGATTCCCTCCAAGGAGAGGTGAGAAGTACTTCCTTTGTGCCCTCCTAGAGTCTGTCCTGGATGGAGTTTAACGCCATCCTGGGCACTGACCAGCTACATCGTGGCCATCTCTGAATTTGTCCTGTAGATTTTGAAGAGGTGAATAAAAATTCTGTAGGGGATGGATGGAATTCCTGGAAGCCCACATGGCCTCCCTGTGCCTGCAAAAAAACAGAAGCCCAGAGCCCTGTCTGTTCTCACACAGGGAAGATGTAAAATCTCTTCTTCCATCCCCAGTCGCCCCCTTATCTCTGGGGGGGGGGCCTTCGCTGGGACCTACAGAGCCATCTAATCACTGAATGAAGTGATTTCAGAATTTTCCGAAGTATGGTGAACTTTTGATTATCTGGATTTCCAAGGGGATGGGGGTTGTATTCGTGATAAAAACTGGAGAGTTTCTTTATACTCTGAGAGCACCATAATTCCAGAGCAGCATCTGAAACTGTTACCGAACTAAACTTGGGTCCCTTCCCCCATGCTCAGTAAAGCCAATCTACTGACATTGGGCTGTGGTGAAGGAAGTGCAGCGGTTTATTGTGAGGCGCCGTGCAAGGAGTCTCGGACAGCTAGTGCTCAAGAAGCCCAAACTTCCCCAAGGGTTTCAGCAAAGCATGTTTAAAGGCAAAGTGAAAGAGGGGCGCCCCAGGGTCTGTGATCGGCTCCTGCACAATTCTCTGGTTGGTTGATGGTGAGGTAACCGGTTAACATTATCAATCCTTTGGTGCCAGTAGGTCTGGAGGGAGCTAATGGTCATCAAGTAGTTAATTTCTTCCATTTGGTAGGGGTTTTAACATCTGTAAAACAATTCAGGAAATGTGCACTAGATGCTATTACCAAGGTACTTCAGAGAGGAGCTAAAGCAGAGGAAATGGGGGAGGCCCCATGGGGGTCCTGCTTGGTTACAAAATGCTTACTTGATCGATTTGAGAATCAGCTGGAAGGCAAGCTTTGGAAGGAGTCCTAGGGTAGTTGAATTCAGATGTTTCTTTTCTCCCCAAAACAAGAATGTCAGTGTCTGCTCTCAGGTTCCTGTGAGGCCTGCCTTACACAGGATCCTTTTGCTTGCAGGGCTGCGTAAGGTTATCAGGCAGCTGGTTACTAGAGCTTACCTTGTGTCACTGAACAAGAATCCTTGCTTTCTAGCAACAATTATGCATATGCAAATAAATTTTTTGAATGCTGTGATTAATATGAACACGATGTGATTTTTTTTTTTTTTTGGTTAAAACATGTTTTTTATTTGTTTTCTTCAGGTTCCAGTGGAATACCTGTGAAACTGGTTACAAATCTTTTTAATCTGGACTTGCCCCAGGACTGGCGGCTATACCAGTATCATGTGACATATAGTCCAGATATAGAATCTAGAAGGCTGAGAACTGCTCTGCTTTATAGTCGCAGGGAGCTTTCCAACAAAGCCAAAGCATTTGATGGTGTCATCCTTTTTCTCTCCCAAAAGCTAGAAGAAAAGGTATAGTACGGTTAAGTTTTTAATACACACATGTGTGCGTATATTTATACTCCTTCATGTAGATTTTAGAGGTTAGCTGATTTTCATGACAGTTGGAATGAGGATATCACTCACTCCTTTTCTCTTTCCTATTCCCGTGCCTGAGAGCGAAAGGCTTCTTAATTGAGACCTCATCAGAATTGATTTCTTAAGTAAGAAGCTGATGGTCTGGCATTTAAAAAAGAAGAGCTGTTAATACAAACACTGCTTTTTCAACTACTTTTTTAAAGGCAAAGTGTCCTTGAAATAGGAATCCTTTTAAACTTTTCCCAAAATAGGCAAGAGTTTAAGTAACAGGGACTTCCCTGGTGGTCCAGTGGTTAAGACTCCGAGCTCCCAATGCAGGGGGCACGGGCTTGATCCCTGGTTGGGGAATCCCACATGCTGCACAGGGGCGGTCAAAAAAAAAAAAAAAAAAAGAGTTTGAAAAACACCATTTAGCCTATGGCCTAAGAGCTTTAAATTTGCTCTACATTTTTTTGCTCCTGCACATTGTGTCCACGTGTCCAAAGAACTTTACATCAATCCTGATTCTAAAACTGTCATTTCTTTCATGACTTGTTCCATCATATGAAATAGGAGTTATTTATGTCAATCTTAAGGATATTTTTTAATGGTTATGATCATTGGATTTGGCAATTGTAAGATTCATAGCCCTTTATTCTTTTTTTTTTTTTACGCCTTCCACATTTTTAGCCCTAAAATCAAGATATTGGTATTGAGGTTTTTATCATACGCTTTGTTCTAAAGCAGTATTAAAATTATGAGAAAGAACTGGTTTCTGTATGAAAAATTAAAACAGAGTATTGGATTAAAACTTGACGCTTCTATCCCTTGGAAAGCTTAATCTTTTTTTTTTTTAGTTCAGCATTTTGAACACCAAGAGCATAAATGTAAATTTCTAGATTCCATGTGTATCTTTGTTAATTTCCTCAAGAAGTGTGTTTCTGAGCACTCTTGAAATCTTTTTCCTTTTATGAGACTGTGAGATTTATAGGAGCTACTTGAGTGTTTATTTCATCTGAATATGGAGTTTAAAAATTATGCCATATGATTAAATTTAAGGACTTGGAAAATCTGGATCTGTAAATTTAGAAACATTTTTTTTTTTTAACATTTTTTTTTTCTAAATGGTTAAGATGGTAAATTTATTTTTTATTTTTTATTTATTTATTTATTTTTTTAATAGCTACTTTATTTATTTATTTATTTATTTTTGGCTGTGTTGGGTCTTCGGTTCGTGTGAGGGCTTTCTCCGGCTACGGCAAGTGGGGGCCACTCTTCATCGCGGTGCGGGGACCGCTCTTCATCGCGGTGCAGGGACCGCTCTTCATCGCGGTGCGCGGGCCTCTCACCATCGCGGCCCCTCCCGTTGCGGGGCACAGGCTCCAGACGCGCAGGCTCAGTAGTTGTGGCTCACGGGCCCAGCCGCTCCGCGGCATGTGGGATCCTCCCAGACCAGGGCTCGAACCCGTGTCCCCTGCATTAGCAGGCAGACTCTCAACCACTGCGCCACCAGGGAAGCCCTAGAAACATTTTTATTCGTCATGAGTCCTTGTTGATCCCTCAATATTTTGTCCTATGACTAGATGGTGATAGCATGCTGATATGGCCTCTCATACTTAAATGATATATTTCAAGGGTATTACTATCATTAAAGATCTTGTTCTTCTAAATACATTTGTAGTAACAGTTTGGAAATTTGGATATATTAAGATCATATAGCCCCCTTGAATGGTCCAGCGTTCTTCAATTTTACCTAATGAACGTGGAGGAATTTTACTCTACAGATGCTAGGAATAAGTTGATATTACTCATTTCTTATTCAAAGTGAGCGTGTAGTATGTGCCACACATCTTCTTATCGTTGGGCATGGAGTCTAATGAGGAGGCAGGGAGTAAATAGATGGTGAAAACGTGGTGTGACAGATCAGACCTGTTGCTTCTATTTTCCAGACACAGGGGATGCTAGATTTAGACAGAAGAGTGTTGTCTTATTACCTATCAACATATGACCTGCCACCAAATGACAGTAAAAATGAGATAGTAAAAAGAAACTGTGTCCTAACAAAGGTTGCTAGTCTCACCTTTTTCTTCTGGTCTTAATACTGAGTCAGGCTTAATCCTGGACTCTCATCCATCCCCTACACACTTTATAGGATGCTTATTTTCATGGAAAGTGCCCCTCCACTGATTCACTCATTGCACCCCCAAATAGTGCAGTTCTAGAAGTCCTGTTCTGCTGCCTCCTGGCCTTCCACTGTCTTTCAGACCCCATCTCTGCATCTGTGGCCACGACCCGGGTTGCTGTCACCGGTCACATCTATTTGCCACTCTCATGCATTCCTTCTGCACTTGTAAAGAGCCTACGGTGTACCAGGCAGGGTGCTGGCACCTTGGAGGAAACCAGGATAGATAAAACAAGGTTCTTGTTGTCAAAAACATTTCCATTTAGTACTGAAGTTATTTACAAATAAATGCAGTGCAAGGTAGAATGACATAAGCGGCATAATAATAATTAGTGGTTTTGTTGTGCTAGCGTTTATCGAGCATTTACGAGGTGTTACGTGCTCTGCTTGGTTGTTCTCTGGACTAGCCCCAGCACAGCTCTCTTGAGATGAGCAGATGTGTATTTTATGTCCCACCTACCACTGGATTACATTTGATGAGCACTTACTCTGCCAAGGCTACTTGTATGCATGAACTCATTTAATCCTCTCATCACCCCTGGAGCCTTAGAGAGGTTAAGTGTCTTACCCAAGGTCTTCATAAAGAGCTGATGAAAGGAAAGGTTATTCCCAGCAGGACACTTCAGTGGGAATGGTCATTAATTTATCTCCCGGGCAGGATTTGAATTAATGAAGGGGGAGATGGGGAGGCCCAGAAGGAGCAAAGACACAAAGATAGGAAGTGAAGGGCATAGTTTAGAAACTTCTGGTTGTTCAGGCTTAGCTGGGAAGGATGGCAAGTTGTGGCTCCAAAGGTAGGGAGAACTTTGAATGTCCTGCTGAGGAACAGGAACTGCCCTCCGTGGACCACTGAAGCCTTCGAGAGAGAGTTTCCATAGAGCTGTGTTAAATTTCAGTGACTCTGATCACATCCTACTGAATGGCTGACAGAACAAAGTGGGAAGATTAATAAGCGCCACTGAAATAATCTGGGCAGGCTGTCGAAAGAATTTGAACAAAGGTACAAAGCACTGCAAAGGATAGGGATAAGATCCATGAATTACCCCATTTAATCTTCATTATCCTGGTCTCACTCCCACGTTAGAGATGGGAAAAGGTCTTAAAGAGTTGCAGTAACTTGCTCCGCATCATACAGGCTGCAAGAGGCAGAGAACCAGGGTCTGTGCAACTCCACATCACGTGGTCTTGGGCTTGGTGGTAGATATTGGTATTGGAACAGCTGAAATGGAGTAGAGAAATTGCTGGTGTAGAAGGGCTAAGACTTGCCAACCCATTAGATAAGTGGATGGAGAGGAGGAAGTGAAAGCCGCTCTGAGAGTGAGGGTGTGGGATTCACAACAGGCAGGAAGCAAGGAGGAGTGGTGTTTGGTGGGGGAAGTGCAGGGGGTGCTGATGATTTTGCTCTTTGGTGGCTGTTAGGAACGCGGTACCTGAATACAGCTCTGAGTGGGCACCGTCTGCTGCCAGCCACTCATCCCAACATACTTTGTTGGCTTACGCCTTTGTCCTGAGATCCTGGCAGCAGTCTGAGGGCCGCTCCCCCATCTCCTGCCCAGTAGACTTCTGGATGTTGATAAGCTCTTCCTGCAGCTCTCCACCTCTGACTTCTGTACAGTTTTATCTGAAGCAAGAAACGCCTCAATGAAATATTTCATCCCCTGTGAAAGGACGCATTTCTCTTTGTTTCCCTGAAGTGAACTATCCCTGCCCTGCATTCTTGGTTCAACCTGAAAGCCATTAAAACTACACTTTCACCATGGAAAGTAGGGGTAAAATACATAAATGCCTGCTAATAAACTGACCTCTTCTAATTCCTTACCCTTCTGAAAAACCCTTGATCATAGATTTTTACTGACTGATTAGTCGTTTTTTATTCCAGAAATCTATACTGAGCCCTCCCTGATCTGAAGAGCTTTAAATTTAGTTAGGCATCTGGTATAAAGACCTATTCATGCATTCATTATAATTGTTAGAACGTTGTTCCAGATTATAAGAACGCTAGGGATTTCTCTAGACCTTTCAAAAGTTAATAAAATCAGATTTCATGTCTGTTTAAACTTTCACCATTTTCTCCTCTCTCTTTCCACGTTTACATTTCCCTCTCGTCTGTTCCCTATCCTTTGCTTTCTTCTTCTCTGTTCCTCTGTTTTTGTGAATGAACTTTTGAGAGGCTTCCCTCTGAAATCCATGAACCCAGGATGGGCAGGCTTCTGGGCATCCATGAACGTCTGGAAATGGGTACATTATATACATTGTTGCTGTATATAAATATGTGACATTTTCTTTGGAGAATGTCTGTAACTTTTATCAGACTCTCAAAGTAGGTTGTGACCTGTCTTCCCACCCCCACTCCGCAAGAAGGTCAAGAACCGCTGCTCTGGATTCTCTTTGGATTGAATCTTTGAACCCTGAGGCTGGTTTTGATTCTCTATTAAGAAGTTCGAGAGGAAAGAGATGTGTTGCTTTTCTGGTATTAGCAAAATACAGCCAAAAAAACCTTCCAAACGTAATCATTAGATTATTACATTACTAACAGCTGCAGTTTTGTTTTTGTTAATGCCTATTAAGTTGTGACGGCTCTAGCATATCCGCGTTCTGTGCGCTTGAGGATAATCCGTAGAGTGCATTTTAAGTACTTCTTTTTCCAGGTCATGGAATTGTCAAGTGAAACTCAAAGAGGCGAGACTGTGAAGATGACTATCACTCTGACGAGGGAGCTGCCGGCAAGTTCTCCCGTGTGCATCCAGGTCTTCAGTATCATCTTCAAGAAGTAAAGTGCCTTAAATGTGAATTTAATTTAGGCTAAGGGTGCCTGTCATCGTAGAGCCTGGGTATTAAAAGTATTAACCATTTTGTAGGCAGTGTGCCAGCAGCAATGTCATGTTTAGGGAAGTTTTCCATATCCTTTCTTGTACTTGTGCAATAATACACACCGCAGTCCATCACGGCCTCAAACTGGCGCCTCTGTTACTACCCAGTATCATCTGTGTTGAGACAAAGGACTCAAGGGTTGTGATGTCTCAGTGGCCGCAGGGCAGGTGCCTCTTCCCTTTTCTTCTTTTTCTGTACCCACACCCAGCCTCCACCGCCAGACTTAAAAGATGGCGTGTGTCTGGGTTAGTAAACTGAAGGATTGGTTTTTCTCCTGGCTGGTTTATTTTAGGTGTGAAAGGCCATCACCATCTGCTTTCTGCTCTCACTTGCCTCTCAGCCCCCTTTCCTTCCCCATGTGTCCCTGGGGGCCGAAGGAAGGTTGTCACCAAGCTTTTCAGTGTTCTTCAAACTGACCTGAGGATCACTTGCTTCCGTGTCATCTTGGATGTTGGGTGGGACTCGACAAAATGCAGATTCCCTAGCCCCTCACTGGACCTAGTGAATAGAATTTCGTGAGTGGGGCCTGAAAATCCACATTTTTAGCAAGCTTCCCAGATGACACGGAGCACGAAAGCTTGAGAACCACCGTTTTCCCTGCTATTGGTGTGGATCACTAGGATGATGTGTTAAAAACCTAAGATTTGAGCCCTTCTCTCCACAGTGGCCTCTGAACAGGATGAGGACAGGGGAGTTTGGGATTTTGCTGAGTAGGGCACGTAAAGGAACTTTCATCACACAGATAACATTGTTTCCTAATTCTAGTCAGACATCTTGCCGAGCATCTTTAGATCATATCTGGGCCTCAGCTCAGCACTGTAAAATGCTCTTCAGCAGCCAGTCTTGCATGTGCCCCCCTGAGAGGGGACTATTTTAAGTCAGCTGACGTTTGGAAGGTGCTTTGCAGTGACAAAGCTCTCTGTGTGCTGTTAGAGCTTCCTTGATCCTTACTCGAGAGCCCTGAGGCAGGTGTGATTAAAATCCCCGTTTTACATTTAAGGGGACTGAGGCTCAGATGACACTGGATAGCCAAAAATCGTGCAGTTGGAACCCCTGTTTTCGGACTTGAAACTCTGCCGTTTCCCCCATGCGTGGGGCAGCCTCAGATCAGTGATGTGTCACGTTACAAAGGTGACCAGGATTAGTTGCTGAAGAGGCAACCTTGTCATTTGGTAGCACTGGGAAGCCTGAGTAGCCTCATTAGAAACAGCCTCCCCGGGAATGTAAGTTGGTGCAGCCGCTATGGAGAACAGTATGGAGGTTCCTTAAAAAACTAAAAATAGAATTAACCATATGACCCAGCAATCCTACTCCTGGGTATATACATGGAGAAAACTCTAATTCGAAAAGAGACATGCACCCCAATGTTCATAGCGCACTATTTATAATAGCCAAGACATGGAAGCAACCTAAATGTCCATCGAGAGATGAATGGATAAAGATGTGGTATATATATACAATGGAGTACTACTCAGCCATAAAAAAGAATGAAATAATGCCATCTGCAGCAATATGGATGGACCTAGAGATGATCATACTCAGTGAAGTAAGCCAGGCAGAGAGAGGCAAATATCATACGATATTGCTTTTATGTGGAATCTAAAGAAATGATACAAATGAACTTATTTACAAAACAGAAATAGACCCACAGACATAGGAAACAAATTTATGGTTACCAAAGGGGATGCGGGGGGAGAGATAAATTAGGAGTTTGGGATTAACATATACACACGACTATATGTAAAATAAACAACAAGGACCTACTTATAGTACAGGGAACTGTATTCAATATCTTGTAATAACCTATAAGAGAAAAGAATCTGAAAAAGAATAGATATAACTGAATCACTTTGTTGTACACCTGAAACTAACACAACATTGTAAATTAACTCTACAAAAAATAAAAAAGAAAGAAAAAGAAGAGAAACAGCCTCTTCATCTCAGAATAAGAAAGAGGCCAGAAGAGCCTGTGGACATGGCTTTTCTCACCTCATCCCCACCAACCAGAATGTTACAATCACAGTCATAACTGGAAAGTGACCACCTACT
This sequence comes from Balaenoptera acutorostrata, assembly GCF_949987535.1. Taxonomy (NCBI): domain Eukaryota; kingdom Metazoa; phylum Chordata; class Mammalia; order Artiodactyla; family Balaenopteridae; genus Balaenoptera; species Balaenoptera acutorostrata. Next base: position 73,005,066 of record NC_080072.1, read on the forward strand.
TATTGCAGTTAAGCCCAGAAAGATAGAACTAATTTCAATTGTGTCATTCCCAGATATGAAGTGATAGTTCTTGTATATACACTCATATGTATATTTAGCAGCTAAACCTTCCAGTATTATAACAATAAGAGTTCTGGACTTTTCTACTATTTTTCTTTCAGCATGCGTACAAACTTGGAAGTATACTGTTATCCACGGTTGTTTAACAGATTTTAAAAATATATACTTGCAGGATCTTAAAAAAGTTGTCCATGTACCAAATTGGACGGAACTTCTACAAGCCTTCGGAGCCAGTGGAAATTCCCCGGCACAAGTAGGTTTATTTATGTTTTCTGTTACTCTGAAATTGTTATAATGTGAACAGCATAATTTATGATGCAATATTATACCATTATGCCTCCTAGGAGAGATTCTGTGGTGTGAAAAGTAATGGATTTTTAAAATTTTCAAGTTCTTTATAGAATGGTGAATGTCAAAAGCTAGCAGCCTGTTTTCTTTTTTTTTCTTTTTTTTTTTTTTAATGGCTGTGTTGGGTCTTCGTTTCTGTGCGAGGGCTTTCTCTAGTTGTGGCAAGCGGGGGCCACTCTTCATCGCAGTGCGCGGCCCTCTCACTCTCGCGGCCTCTGTTATTGCGGAGCACAGGCTCCAGACGCGCAGGCTCAGTAATTGTGGCTCACGGGCCCAGTTGCTCCGCGGCATGTGGGATCCTCCCAGACCAGGGCTCAAATCTGTGTCCCCTGCATTGGCAGGCAGACTCTCAACCACTGCGCCACCAGGGAAGCCCCTGTTTTCTTATATTAGTGTGCTAGGTCATTATCATAAATCCTAGAAGGAATTCAGAAACTGAGTTTTCTGTGTATGACAAGTCGTAATGAGAGCAGAATATTCTCTATTACGTTATACCACGTAGCTGGGGCTCTGTTTTCTTGCTGATAGAATGTTAACACAGCCAGGGTAGTTGATTGGAAATTATTGGGTAAGCAGATGTCAGACACACAAGCCGCCCAAGCTGCCCTAGTGAACTGTTAGGAACATTTGCAGGATTTTTACCCTTCACTGGGAGGTAGATGCTGCAGGGAAAGTGATCGGCTGTGTCTTGAACTGGTTGTTACTCAGCTCTCCAAGATAAGTAGCTGTGCCAAAGACGGAGGCAGCCAGTAACCCAAAGACAGACACGAAGCAAACGGAGAAGTTCGGACGGTCCCTGCCTTACACTATTTCGATTTACAATATTTCGACTTTATGATGATGTGCAAGCCATGCACATTCAGTAGAAACCATACCTCAAATCGTGAACTTTGACCTCTTCCCGGGCTAGCGGATGTGGAGATGATACTCGCTGGTGAGGCCGGGCGGCGGCAGCCACGGCTCCCAGGGAGCCGCCCGATCACGAGGGTAAACGACCGACACGCTTACAACCATGCTGGACCCGCATGATCATTCTCTTTTTCACTTTCAGTACAGTATCCAATAAATGACACGAGATATTCAACACTTTCTGATAAAATAGGCTTTGTGTTTGATAATTTTGCCCAACTGTCAGCTAAAGGAAGTGTTCTGAGCACGTTTAAGGTTGGCTAGGCTATGATGTTCGGTAGGTTAGGTGTATTAAATGCATTTTCGACTGAGGATATTTTCAACTTACGATGGGTTTGTCAAGATGAAAACCCATCATAAGTTGAGGGAGACCTGTACAGAAAAGATAGAAAGTGGAGGCAGGGTGTTTGGCTTCTGCCGGGTAGAGGAAAAGGGCAGGGTTTCTGTATGTTAATTCAGTGCGTCAGAGTGGTCTGTCTAAAGCATGCTATTCATTCACCCCTGTCACTTATCTCTCCCCCTGGATTAGAAATCCTCGTGGGCCCAGTGTTGTGCTGAGCTAGAGCTGGTCCTCGTGCATATGCTTGGCCTGAAAGCTGGCATGAGTATCACAGCGAATGAAGTCCACAAAATATAAACAAATGATTTTTTACAAATATTTGTCTATTCTTTCATGCCATTTCCATAAGGTTTTCTTATTCAAAACTTCAGACGATGATATTCATAAATGTGGAAAGGGGATATAGCCACTGCTACAGTTTCCCTTGTATGTCTGTACGTGGTATCACTTAGATTATTTCTTAATCTCATTATTAACTGTAGTCATTGTCTTCACCATTGAGTCAGTGTGCTTTTCTGAACCTAGATGTTTTCATGCTGGGATGGATCCCCCCATAAACATTTTAATCCTACAGCTGTACTCTCAGCCAGAGGCGATTTTGCTCCCCAGGGGACATGTGGCAATGTCTGGAGATATTTTTGGTGGTCACAGTTTGGGGGCTGATACTGGCATCTAGTGGGTGGAGGCCAGGGGTATTGCTAAACATCCTGCAATGCACACGACAGCCCCTGACAAAGAAGTATCCAGTCCAAATGTCAGTAGTATCAAGGTCAAAGAATGCAGCTCTACAGGAATGTATTTTATCCTAAATATATGTTTAAAGACACTCCAGCTGGAAATAACTGAAGTGTTAAGTCAGCCACTGAAAGAAATCAGATTAAAGGAAAATTGTTTCATAAAATCTAGAGAATTGGAATGTAAAGTCGCCATTTTAAAATGTTTATTGTTTTCCTGATATAACATTTAAAACATTTTAAAACATTTTTTATTTATTAAAAATTTTTTATTTATTTATTTTTTTGAAGATTGTCCCTTTGGCCTGGGTTTGCCATTTCTGTGTCACATTTTGAAAGCAAGCTCCTGTTTGGTGCTGATGTGAGTTATAAAATACTCAGGAATGAGACTGTTCTAGAATTCATGACGGATCTCTGCCACAAAACTGGCATGTCCTGCTGTACCCAGACGTGTGAGAAACAGCTGATTGGGCTCATTGTCCTTACCAGGTAAAAGCCTGCATTTAAACTGACTTTTCTCTAGAGAATGCATTATGTGTGCCACGTGGGAACAGGGCACTGGCCTGAGCCCAGATCTGATCAGTCCACTCACCTGTCATAGACCTGAGCGTTCTCAATTGTCTAGAGTGCAGGCTTCCTCTAGGGGCGTGCTTGGTGGTCCACAGTCTGACCTGGTCCTTCCTTACCTCCTGCTGTACCCTCTCCCCTAACCTCCAGTGGTCTGCATTTTGCTGCTCCAGCCCCTCTGCCTGGTTCCCCACCCCTATTTCTGCCTTTTAGATTTCTGCTCCCACAAAGTCCAGCTCAAACATTACTGCTTTTCTGAAGCTTCCACCTTCCGTCCATTCAGTTGGAATTATTCAGTTCCCGCCCCTGTGCTGCTCCCAAAACCCAGTGCTTTGTCTTTCTTTCTTTCTTTCTTTCTTTCTTTCTTTCTTGTTTTGGCCACACCACGCGGCTTGTAGGATCTTAGTTCCCTGACCAGGGATTTGAACCCGCGCCCTCGGCAATGCAGGCTCGGAGTCCTAACCACTGGACCGCCAGGCAAGTCCCAAACTCCAGTGTTTGTAGGCCACCTCTTTAGAGCCATTTTATTTCATTTTATTACATCACAGTGTAAACAAGCAGGACCCTATGGGGCCTTCCCAGGCAGACCTCTGCCCCATATCCTCTTTTTTAGCTCCTCTCTGAAGTACCCAAATAACAGTATCTGATGCACATTTCCTTCACCACGACCTGACGTGTCAGTAGACTGGCTTTACTGCGCGTGGGCGAGCAGACCCAAGTTTGATTCAGTAACAACAGGACAGAATGTCAGATCTGTGTCTCATCTCTGCTATAAGATCATGAGGCTGTTAAGGCTGAGACCTTTCAAGTCTCTAGGTTTGTCTGTGTATACATTTGTCATCAATGCACATTTAAACTGAATGAGCCATGGGCAGTTAGGTGACTTCGTGAGGACCAAAAAGCCCCGCCTATGCTGTTGCTAGTCCGTGGACACTTCTTTTAGAGGACCCACTAGTCTTCTCCTAGTCTGGCTTGGCATTTCCACTTGAAGTTGTTTTTCTGGGTTACAGAGTAGAGAGGTGGTGCAGGTTGAATTCCACACTGCCCCCTTATCCTCCTGTCATGATCTTCATGGATTAAGTTATCACACTATTTCAAAGTTACCTTGCAAGGTACCCAGAGCCCAGAAGAAACCTGACAAGGAGGTTTCTATCCCAAGGCTGCGGTGGCATGAGAGAATGTTCCAGGCCACACGGTACCTGATGAAGGGGAGAAAGAGCTTAGAAAGATCTTAGCCGACCTGCTTTGCAGTTTTGCCCAGGGCCAGCCCTAGATGGGAGATGAAGCAGGCTTCCAGAATTGGGTGGTCCATCAGCCTGCTTGGGGTGCTTTTTATCAGAGACACTAGTTGGGAGTTCCAAAAATCTGAGTGGCACCAGAAGCTGATGGGAAAGTTTTGAGCCATGCTTCAGCCTTTGAACATTTAAGAATGATTTACCTGAAGTGGCAGTATATCTCAGTGAGAAGAGCACGTGGTGGTCTAATGACTCTCCCACCGGTAGAGGTCCTCCTGTGAATGGAAGAGTTAATTAATGCTTTTCTCAGATAAGAGCTGTTCTTTTTTTTTTTTTGTAAAGTGGCTATTCTTGAGTTATTATCTTTCATAATTTCTGAAATTCTTGAGAATAATATTTTGAATTAAAAGTATAGTGAAAGAGCCACTTACCTTGTAGGATTTGGGAAAAGAACTTAAAGATTTCTTGCCTTTACCAGATACAATAACAAAACCTATCGCATCGATGACATTGACTGGTCAGTGAAGCCCACACACACCTTCCAGAAGCGGGATGGCACTGAGATCACCTATGTGGATTACTACAAGCAGGTGGGACTTGTCTTCCTTCATCCTCATCTCCCTTCTGCTTAGCTCAGAGGAGGGTCCCTGTTCCTTTCCAATCCAGCAAGTCCCCCAGTCTGTCGGGCTGAGTCTGCCTCTGACATAATTTTCTGACCTGTCCCTTCCCCTCCATCTCCGCCGTTCCTGGATTGGCTCAGACCCTCATCCTGTCTCCTGTGGTCCTTCCTGTAGTCTGAGTTACCTCCTTTAAAGCATATCTGATAATGTCACTTCCCCGCTTAAAATACTCCCATAGTTCTCTGTTGCTTTAGAAGTCAGATCTAAGATCCTGGGCAGAATTCCCCAGGTCCTTTATGATCTGGCCGCTCTCTGCCTCTTGAGCCTCAACACTTACCATCCCCTGTTTCCTTCTTGGGTTCTGCTGTGCCCACCATTCATGGTTCCTCGAGTCAGTTACCCCCCTATGCATTTTCACACATGTTGCTTCCTCTTCCTTGATGTCCACTCATAGCCAGCTGGTCACTGAACACCCTTCAATACTCAGCTCAGCAGTCAACGCTTAAGGGAGCCCTAGGACGCTCTCCCCCGGGTCCCCTCCCTGCACTTAGCTGCAGCCGACTATCACAGGCAGGACATGAATGGTCTGACTCCCCTCCTCAACACGGAGCTCTTGATTTCTGGATGCCCAGGGTAGCATTTAGCAGGTACTCAACCATTTATTGATGGAATCTCCTGCTGACTCTGGGAGCTTGATTCACAGTGATGACAATTTCCGCATCCCCACCTTCCAACTTCAGTTCCTTTCAGAGGTGCGTTCTCTTTAACGTGCAGTCGTATTTCAGTCTCCGAAATCTCACTGTTTTAAAAACAAAAGCAAACAGAAAGCAAAAACCCTGCCTTGACCTTTCTACACCTTCAGGAAAAGCGACCTCTTTTTCCTCCTTAGCTCATTTCTTTAGAAGGTTGTCTAAACTAGCTCCAAGTGCCTCTTCAGTTCTTCCTTCCTGAAGCGTCAGCAGTCTGGTACCCGGTTCTGCCACTATGGAAATAGCTCTCCAAGGTCAAATTCAGCTACTGTTCTTATTCGGAGGGGCTTTTGGTGTCTTTGGACACTAGTAACCACTCCCCCTGAGCTGAACTCCTCTTCCTTGGCCCCTCCGCACATCCCTGGTGGTTCTCTGCTAGGTTTCAGGTGGTTCTTTCTCAGCCTCTTTTGACATCTTCCTTCTTCATTTCCCCCAGACATTAAATGCTATTATTCACCATGGTCCCCTTGCAGAGGATCTTCTCTTCATATTTTGAGATTGCTCAAATATGGTATTTTTGCCTTGCCCTCATTCCTAAATTATATCCTCATCTCCGTTTCAGACTGTATTTGCATGAATATCCTGCAGGCATCTCACACTAACATAATTCAAGCTGAATTCATTGTCTTTCCCACTCCCCTCTCTCCTTGGGAATTCTGCCTCTCAGGAAGACGTTTTGCGTCCTTCCTCATCTTTACCGTCACCTCCTCGTTCAGTTGTCACCAAGATGAGTTCTGCTTCCGTCATTGTTGAATTCTCCCTGGACCCCATCCCTTCCTCAGCCCTGTTACCATTGCATTAGTGCAGAACCTCTCATGGATTTCCATCTGGGGGATTTCTGTCCCCTTTTATGATCTCCTTGCCCCAGCCCTCTCTTCACTGGGATCCATCACCCTCATGGCCTCCAGAGAGAGCTTTCTGAAATGCTGCCCGGAAATGTGGTGAAGAGCGTAAGCTCTGGAGTAAGGTGTCCCGGTACTGGCTGTGTAACCTTCGGCGAATCATGAAACGTGGAGTGTTGTCTCTAAAGGAGTCATCTGCCTGCCTTCATGGTGCTGTGTAAGCGCTGAATAGTCCACGCAGAGCTTTTAGTCCGGTCCCTGCAGGTGATGAGCGCTGGGTAATAGCCTTCCCTTCTTCAACTGTAGCATCACACAGTTTGACCTCATCTCCCACGGCACTCCCACCATGCACCCCACGCTGCCATCACCGCAGTCTACTTGCTGTTGCTCAGCCTTCGCTCATGTTCAAGAGACGTTGGCATAAAGCCTCACTGTACCTTTCCTCTTCAAGGTCAAATGTCATCTCGTTAGTGAAGTCCTCTCTGACTTTGCTCCCTGTCACACTCACAGAAGAGCTAGCTGTTCTCTTCCCTGAGCACTTGTAGAACATTCCACATTGCTTCTAGAACACGTCTTCCTTATAGAACACGGATGGCATTTGACATTTGGTAAAGCATCTTGTGCAGAAAATGTGCTCCATAAGTGTTCTTTTATCAAACACAAAGTTTGTTAAACATTTGGGTTTTTTTTTTCTGCACAGTTAAATTCATTTTTCTTTGATGTATTTTAGGACCCGTGACATTTTGAAAAGGGAATCATGATAAAAATCCCACTCACTTTCCTGTGTAATGAGTTGTGGTTCACTGCATATATATTGTAATTAGGGAGAAAAAGAAAGAAAATGGTGCCAATTTCTAGAATGTCCTCTTCTCTGTCCTAGGAAAGGAATGCTAAATTATTATGCAGTCAACTTTCAAAGTGGAAGACATCTTGATATTGACCTTTATATTTCTCTATTTTATCTTATCATGAAAAGATATTTTCAAACGCTAAGAAAATTGGGGCACGGGAGAGAGTAAAGTTCAGCTGATGACACAGCTTAGTGGGTAAAATTCCTGGCCATGCTCCAGGTAAATGGAATATCCTCTTCCTGGAACATGTCCCAGTTTTGCTTGAGCTGTTCCTGGAACTTGTAATACTCCCACGTTTTCTTCAAAGTTCTCTCTTGGATTCTACCTCCTTCATGAAGCCTTCCCTGATTTACCAGCCATAAATTGTTTTCACTATCACCCTGTTCCCTACTCCTTGCGAGGGACCCAGTCCTGAGTGGTGTAACAAGCAGAGGTTCCCAAGTCTTAAGGGCTGAATCCTGGCTGTGCTAATGTACAGTTATGGGACCTTGGGAAAGTTATTTAATTTCTGATGCTGTTTCCTCATCAGTGAAGGGGGTGATGATAGTATTTCACTCATAGTGGTTAAGATTAAAGGAGGAAATGAATTAATTTACCAAAAAGAAATAGACTCACAAACATAGAAAACAAACTTACAGTCACCAAAGGGGAAAGGGTGGGGGATAAATGAGGAGTTTGGGATTAACATATACACACTACTATATATAAAATAGATAAACAACAAGGACCTATTGTATAGCACGGGGAACTATACTCAATATTTTGTAGCAATCTATAATGGAAAAGAATCTGAAAGAGAATACATACGCGCACGTGTGTGTGTGTGTGTGTATAACTATCACTTTGCTGTACACCAGAAACTAACACAACATTGTAAATCAACTACACTTCAATTAAAAAAAAAACATAGTACACATCTATTAAAGACTAAATGAGGAAAAATATAAGTGCTTAGCCTATATTATTTGTGCTACTGGTCTACCTTGCTTTGTAGATAATGTAGTTATGTGTAAACGTAGGAACTGTGCCTCTTTTATCTTTGTATCCCCCGCTGTTCCTGGAATATAGCAAGCACGAGCTGTGAATTAATGAAGTCACGTCTAAAAACTCTCTGCGAAGGCTTCTCCAAGCTTTTCAGCCATAGCATTGTTGCAATGATCACGTTTCCTGAATTGTTTTTAATGACTTAAAAGTCCTTACTGAATAGAGAAGCACTCACTGCTGGCTTCCTTAATTATAATTATTGATGTCAGCGTCATATAGTCCCCAGGCAGTTGGCAAATTATAATTCCAGTTGTTCTGTCATCAGTATTGAGTAAATTATACTGGGAATGAGTGTTCATTGGAAACCTGGCCGTTGGAAGGTATATGAACTCGTGGCAAGGTGAGAATATTGAAATTCAAGTTCACAAAGGGAAAGGGGGTGGGGTAGGAACTAATGATTGCTGAGGACTCATTAGAAACCAGACACCATGCTAGTGGTTGACATGGGACACCTCTGAGCTACCGTTCTCCTTGTGTCATAGATGAGGAAAGGTAAGTAACTTCCCCAGTGTCACAGTCCACGTAAGTATTGATAGAGGAGCTGGGGATCAGATTTACATTTGTCGGAGTTCAGAGCTGTTTCCCTATAACATCATACCATCCTGGGAATGAAGGACAGTTGTGCCCTTTTGGGAAATCTGAGATTGACTCAATATAACCTTGCCTCCAACTTGTGTATAGGTATTTTCAAAATGAACACAGGTGCTTAGAGCCAGTGAGTTACGCATGGGGCAGTCTGCCTCAGTCTGCAACGGTGGAAATGCTGCAGTGGGGTCATGGCATTATGGATGGAGGCAGCTGAAGGCTATTCTGTCTCTGGATGAAACTCAGAAGAGGGCAAGGAAATGAATGAAAAAAAACAAACAGTATTACCTTATAAAAGATAATAAAATCATGAAACTGACCCTGAGATATAAGAGATAGGTCCTAGGAAGGAAGTAAAAATGAGTAGGTAACCATAGGGATTAGTAGGAATATTTTTTTCCTCTATTGAAAAGATTTGCTTATCTATTCATTTGGGGATTACCTTGTTGCTCATAAGCAAGGATGCTCGTTTTACAGTGTTGCCATGTTCACTTTTCCCTCATTAATCTTGCACCCTACAGCAATATGATATTACCTTATCTGACCTAAACCAGCCCGTGCTTGTTAGTCTGTTGAAAAACAAGAGAAATGATGACGCTGACGTTCGGATGGCCCACCTGATCCCCGAGCTCTGCTATCTAACAGGTGATGTTTATGTTTTATCCTCCGTCAGGCTCTCAATCACAGATTCCTGATACTTTGCAGTGGGTAGAACCTCCTTAAGTTAGCTGAGTGCCAGAGCACTAATTTAACCCACGGACGATGACCCTTAAGTTATTTATTTGATCATAGAGGAAGTGGAAGGGTAGAGTGCTCTTTGGAAATTGCTCAGCCAGTGAAAGCTATCTATTTCCTTTATCTCGTGTATTCTATTTGTTAATTTGATGTTAAAATGGTCCCCAGATATTCTCCTAAAACCAAGCTGTTCTTCCCCATTTTTTGAACTTCACTAGGCTAAGAAACCACATGATTTAATATTCTTCAGGTATATTCTTTGAGTGGTGCCAAAATGCTCCTTATTTGCTTTTTGCATAAGCTTCCAGAAGGTAATCTTTGCTCTATAGTAGGATCTGAATAACTGTCTCAGGTACTTTTAATCATGTTCATCTGATTACCAGGGTGAGACTAAGGGTGGACTTTCTACTTTTTACACTTTGTATTGCTCGAATCAGTTATGATGTGTATGTATTTCTTTTGTGATTAGAAAAGTTAATAAGGACATCATCCTTGCAGGGAGGGATGCCCATTCTGAGTGGTACTATGACATCCCAGGTCTGCACAGTCCCCATGGTGGCCTCTAGCCACACGTGGTCACTGAGCACTTGACACATGACTAATGCGACTGAGGGGCTGGATGGGGAAGTGCTGTAAGTGTCAAATACAGACTGGATGCCTAAGACGTAGTATGAAAAGAAAAGGGAAGCCACCTCACTGACAAATTTTTCATATTGGCTGCATGTTGAAATGATAATATTTTGGATATATTGAGTTAAATAATATATACTATTTGAATAATTGCATCTGTTTCCTTTTGGCTTTTTTGTAATGTGGCTACTAGACAATTTTAAATGACATGTGGCTTGCATTGCTGTCAGATGGTGCTATCCAGACGGTGAATCTGATTCAGTTTAAGTGAAAACTTTTACTACCCTGTGCCTGAGATGGGCTGGGGTTACATCAAGGACTGTTCATTTTTCACTTTGTTTTCATTCACGTTGACTAGGGCTGCCTGGCCAGGCAACATCTGATTTCCAGCTGATGAAGGCTGTGGCTGAAGAAACGCGTCTCAGTCCTTTGGGAAGGCAGCAGCGCCTGGCCAGGCTCGCAGATGATATCCAGAGGTACAGGGACATCTCCACATCCAGACGCTTCACAATATCTCTTTAGTGATAAGTTTGTTATCAGGAATAATATCGCACCTTTACTGAGCACTTAACATGTGCCAGGCAGTGTGGTAGCACTGTCCGTGTATTGTCGTGTTTAATTTTTACATCAGCCCTATGAAGTAGTTAATTAGTCCTACCTTTTGCCAATAAGGAAACCATGGCTTTAAAAGATTTCAGAGTCTGCTCAAGGTCACGTGTTATTAAATGTCAGCACTCGGAGTTGAAGTCTGCTCTGTCTGGCTCCGAGTCCCATTTTGCTAACCAGTGAGCCACACTGGGAGCCTTTCTGTCCCTGCGTGTCCCCCATGGGTGCAGTCTTCCTGTAATTCTCTTGAGCAGGGAAAAAAATGGTGAGTAGAAATAGAAGTCAGGAACCCTAAAAAAAATCAGTCTGAATAATTAAGTTGTAATTTTATCTCTAATGATTAAAAGTCTTTAGAAAGTAAGCCCTTTAATGATTTAAAACTCAACTCTATCAACAGAAACAAGGATGCTCGTTTTGAGCTGGAGACCTGGGGCCTGCATTTTGGATGCCAGATGTCTCTGACTGGCCGGGTTGTGCCTTCAGAAAAAATAATAATACAAGACCACATAGTAAGTGCAGTGATTTTATTTTCATTTAAAAGTGTTTTCTTGAATGTGTGTCAGTTTGATCATATGCCAGAATGACTCGTGGGCTTATAATAGAATATTCATTTGGTTTCTCCATGGCCATGTCCCTCCCCTTCCTTTGTTCTAAACCCCCAGGTCCCTCTGTTTTCCTTTTTAATCCGAGTGTACTTTTGAAAGGCTTAGCAGCACCCAGCGGACATAATTTAGGTCAGTCACTGTGATGTGGTGTCACATTTAAAGATGCGTTAGAAAATGGTATTTCGAGCCATTGCAATCAAAACATGCCAACCTATTATTGCGTGTTGTAGTACTCTTACATCACTTAAAAAAAAAATTCTATGGTACCTGAGAAAATTCCTTTAACTGCTGAAGATTAATTCCAATAGACTATATTTCCTGGTACCTGAGTTCTTTTTTTTTTCCCCCAAAGTAAAATGCTGCTCAGTTGGCATAAACATGAAGAAATTTGCACAGAGCCCATCCCAGCCACGGCATTTAGGCAGAGAGGCATTCTGAAACCTGGAGAGACAAATCATTGCTTCTTTGGGGCTTCCATTTAAAAATGAACCTATTTTATGCAAAAATTGCACATTCTTTTTCTACGTTTCCCCTCTGTTTTGCCCATTTTTAAAGCCAATTACACTTCATTTTTAAAGGCACTCTTCTTGCTTTTATTTGATATAATAAGTAAGCCAACATGTCAAAACTAATGACTGAGCAAACGCATGTTCTTTTGTTGGCAGAATGGAGATTTTTCTCATCATTTCTTTTTGATAATCTATCCAAACAACCGAAACCCTTATTAGAGAAACTGAAGAAAAACTGCTTTAAAAGCAGAACAAAACAAAACTTTGTCAAGTCCTAATATGTAGACCCCCATTAAGATCTTGTTCAGGAGTCGGTAAAGAGAAGCTCAGTTTCAGTTCCACACGTGAAGTGAGATGGGAAATATTTAAAATGGTCTGTCTCATCATCTCTAGGTGAAGTCATATTTGTCAGAGCTTTGTTTGCAGTTTTTGGCCTGGAAACAGGTCTCCATAGGAGAAGGGGCACTAAAGTGGAGAACCTGCCCCCTAGAGGCGATGGTGGGTGGGCTAGAGGTGGCTGTGTCCTCGACTTCTCAGCTGATCCTGCTTTCTGGAAATTGGGTTCGAGGAACTGAGTACACTAAAGGTTCACAGGCTTCAGAGAGGGCCGTGGCCGTTTGTCCTGGGCCCCCTGCCAGCCCACAGCAGGTAGGAGTGTAGGTGAGAGAGCTGTGGCTCGCCTCACGCTGGCTGTAAAGGGAAGGAACGAATCCTAGTTCCAGACAGAAGCCTTTATGGAGGCCTCGCCCTTCCCCTTCATTCTCAGGCTAAGGTCGCTTCCCGAAGCTGAGCCCCTGCCTGGCCACCGTGAGATCGGCTGGGGCCCGGAAGTCAGAGTGCTTGGTGGAAAGGGCCCTGGTTGCAAAGACAAGAGCAGTATTCTAAACCTTCAGTGCCACCAGCTGGCTCTATAACCCTTTTCAGCCATATCTTTGGAACCTGTAAAACAAGGGGATTGCAGTGCTTCTTAAACGGTGATGTGCAGATGAATCACTGGGGAGCTTGTTAACATGCAGATTCTGATTCAGTGGGTCTGGGGTGGGGCCCAGGACTCTGCATTTCTAACGAGCTCTCAGGAGATAGCCATGCTGCTACAAGACAACACTTTTAAGTAGCAAGAGATTAGATTGCAGTGTATTTTTTTAAAATTCTAACAGTGACTCTTCCTGGTTTACCACACCAAGGACATTTCCATTCGATTCCAGTCCGTGGATATAAACAGAAGGCTAGGGACCAGTCTAAAGTCTCCCCTCTTCAAGGCAGGGAGCTTGTTTTTCCTGGTCACCTGGGGAACCTTCCAAAGAATGAGAAGGGAGCTTGTGTCCTGGCTTCATCTTTGCTCCTAGACGTATCTACTCTTGGCATAACGTATAGTCTTTAATTGTAGGGTTTGTTAGTTTCAGCATGATGACCTGCGTTGTGTCAGTCAGCAGCATTTTCTATTTGAGATATCTAGGTACCTAAAGCAAAGAGACCAAACTGGACAGCCACTAGCCTGAGCCATTCATGGTAAAAGGTCACAGACTTTTAGAGCTGGAAGGGAACCTAGAGATTTGAACCAGACACCTTTCTTTGCCCACAGCAGAGCCCCGTGAAGTAAAGGGACTTGCGAAGGATCTGCAGGCAAGGAACGGCTAACCTGGGATGATGCTGAGATACCTCAACTCCCAGGAAGCCTACGTGTTGTGTTCAGATGTGCAGGGCTTGTATCTGTGTTTTAAGTCTGAGAATAGCAAACTGTACTAAATAGTTCTGTTCTGACAAATATGAACTATTTCCACACTTTTTTATTTAATTGTTCTCTGAGTAAATTTGTTCAACCCTTTCACAATCATTATTTTTCTCAGTGTGAACCTGTGTCTGCGGCTGACTGGTCCAAGGATATGCGAACTTGCAAGATTTTAAGTGCGCAGTCTTTGAATAAATGGTTGGTTATATGTAGCAACAGAGCTGAAAGTGTGACGGAGAGCTTTTTGAACTGCTTGAGAAGAGTTGGAAGGCCTTTAGGATTTAATGTGGACCAACCCAAAATGTGAGAAAATGCAGAAAATCATCCCAACTTTTTTCAGATATTAATTTGGTTTGGTTAAAAGATAGGAGATGATGGCTGATACAGCTACAAAAGTTTTTTTTTTTTTTTAATGTCAGTAAAGTTTCCTAACATAGAGTGCCAAGCAGTTATAAGTAGATAGATTTGGCAATAATTAAATTTTTGTCCAGTTGAAATGTATTTTATGTTGGTCTTTATAAAGCTTTATTTTCATAGTTCTTCCTAGGCAATATTCTCATTATCTCAACGTCTTTCCAGTACTAGTTGGGGTATAAATCCTTAATAAATCCATATATTGCCTCCTCAGTTTTCTTTTCTTAATTCTTCCATATCACTTATTTATAAAACTGAACAGCAAACAGGATATTAACAAATAAATGTTGCATTTCCTGACTTATTTGATGGATTTTATGTTTTAAAATTTAATGTAAGAATAGATCGGAAATAAGCTTTTCTTATTGTGTTCCTGTAGCATAAGATTAGTCATCTAGATAGTTTCTGATAGAACCAGGTCATTCATTTAGCCTTTGAACATTTATTGAGTATCTGCTACTACATACTAAATGCTATGCTATTTGCATGGGATGAGATAAATATGATGCTTTCAATTTAATAAGGGATCCATTCATACACAGCCACGCTCAAAGTCGAATATTGTTTTGCTTTAGAAAAGCCATAAAGTTGGTCATACCTTACTTCATTGAGCTCGCTATGCATAAAAAAGAGCAACAGATACTTCTTTTTCTTTGTTGTAATGGAGGTGCAGATGTCCTAAATTGGCAGGGTGGGAAGTTATTCTTTAAACACATGGTTACTAATTAATTACATCAGCAGCATAAGCATTGTTGAAAACCATAGCTGTTCCCAAAGTCTCATTTTACACTGTAGTATAGAATTCTTCTCTTATCAAATCTGTTAACAAATCGCCTGGTTTGAGTTTCACCTGCTCTAATTTCTCTTAACCCATGAGGTAATAAGGCAGGAAAAGATTCATGAAAGAAGCCACAGTCCCAGAGCCTGGGCTGGCATCACAGGCTCTTTCTCACCCAAATTCCAACAAGCCCATGCCCGTGTTCGGTTCTTGGCCTGTTTTATTTGAAAGCTCGTATTTTAGTCCATCCTTTTTTTTTCCTCTATGAAGTATCCATTTACTTACTAGATTTATATGTGTAGTTTTCTTCCATCTGAAACAACGTTGCTGGCCACTCCTGTTAGAACCAGCAAGCGGCAGACAGTGGTCCTGCCACCTGCTGGTCAACTTTCAAAAGGCCACTGGGTATTGGGAAAGTCCAATTATGTATACATATGAGAGGCTGAACCTATGTCCAGAAAACAGATCTAAAAATTCTTCTGCGTGGCAATTTTTTTCTGTAGCATCTGGCCCCTAATATAATGTAACCACAGAACTGATAATTGATAAGTATTGATACTTGTCCACTGATTGATTATGGCTAAATATTCCAGGCTCCACACAATGTACCATTAAGGAAAAAAAAATGTTTTAGTGTGAATCGTACAGATAAGCTGAATATCTTGATCTCATTAACCTAATGATTTTTATTTTAACGTTCCCAGGGAGATTCAGAATTAGAGAATTGTTAATCCCAGTTTAACTTGAACTCTGTTTCAGACATTTGATATTGAGACTTGTGATTTCAGAAGTTCACTTTCAACTATTTTGAACAACAGAATTGTTGTTCAAATAGAATCTGTAGGGACTCTATACAATGGAGAAAATTTCATTTTTCACCAAACTATTTTTTAAGTTAATAAAAATGGTAATGAACTGTTTCTGGTGTATCACGTGTGGGAGAAACAATTTTAGACTCAAAGGGTTTCACTTTAATGATTTTTTCCTCAAATTATAGTCTGTTAAAATCGACTAATATTATTTTTAGTTCTATATGATTATGTACTACTAAGAAGGAAACTATGCATTTTTAAAATTAATCTTTTTTGTAGCATGAAAGTACAAGAAAATCCAGCTGCATTTCTTCACGCTATACAGAAATATGTTGATCCTGAGGTTCAGTTGGTAAGTATAGGATAATTTTTGAGGTATAATTTAATTTTTTCTTCATATCTAATAGCCTTGAAAGAAGGAATTTGAACATGTTCTCCCATATGTTTGCAAATTGCTGTGCATTTCCCCAAGCACCCAAGAAAGTATTAATCTTGATATTTTAATCAATATTTTGTTTTCCTTTCATGTTTCTAATATTAATTTTCAAATACTTGTTGTTACTCCTGTATCGGCCTCTTGGATGTCTACATATTTTCCAACTTACTGGGAGGATCATCTTTTACTCAAGATTTAAGATAAACTGACTCCCATCTTATCCCATAAGTGTTGCGGCACCCTGTGTTCTCCCCATTGTTTCAGGGGATTCTTGGAAGGTTTAAGTGTTTCCATGTCACCTATGGCCCCATGTCCCTGCTTCCTCTGAATTCTTGCCCCCTTTCATGGGTGCCTTTTCCTCCTGCATTGCATCACCCTGAGGGACACCCACAATTGCTTCATTTCCCAAAGTATCATGTGTGTGTGTGTGTGTGTGCATGTGGTATGTGTGTATGTGTTTGTGTATGTGTGTGTCGTGTGTGTGTGTGTTATGTATCTGACTTTGCTGAGGGTTTGGCACCAAGGCATGGTTATATCACGTGTCAACATTACAGACAAGTTAAAATTGACATCCCTTTCTTAAAAAATCTCTCAATCATTCCTATTTCTTGGAAATGTTCTCTTAGTCTCCCACAGTACTGCAGTGCTTTTCTGTCCCATCTCCTGTCTGACCGCCCCCCAGCTTATTCATCCCAACTCCCAACTTTTCTATTCATAGTGCATGCAAAGCAGCTTAGCTATCTCTTTGTTTCCAGAAAAAAATGGCCCGTAAGGATGTTGTAATACAGGAAATTATCATCCTAAGAGCATTTATTTTTCACTTTAAAAAGTAAAATCAAACTAACAGAAAAGTTGCAGGAATAGTACAAAGAACTGTAATATACCATTCACTCACATTCCCCAATTTTTGACATTTTATTATATTTACGATTTTCTATCATTTTCCACCTCCCTCCCTTCCTCCCTCCCTTCCTATCTATCTTATCTATTTTTTTCCTGAACCATTTGAGAGTAAGTTACAGGCGTGATGCCCATTACCTTTTTAAAAATACGTTTGCACACATTTCGTACAAACAAGGTCACTTTCCTACGGAAACAGAACAACCATCAAAATCAGGGAGCAGTACAACTAGCTAATCCACAGACTCCACTCACATTTCTCCATTTGTCCCCAAAATATCTTATCTGTTAAAAGGATCTAATATGTTGCACTTAGTTTCCCTGTCTCTTTAATCTCTCCTTCAGTCTGTAACAGTTCCATAGTTTTCCCTTGACTTTGATGACCTTCCGATTTTGAAGAGCATAAACCAGTTATTTTATATAATGTCCCTCAATTTGGGTTTGTCTAATGTTTCCTTATGATTAAATTCAGGTTATGCACTTTTGGCAGGAGTATCACAGCAATGATTCTGTGTTCTTACTGCATCTTACCAGGGGGTACTCCATTGATTAAGGTGGTTTCTGTCAATTTTCTCCATTGTAAAGTTACACTTTTCTCTTCGTAATTAATCAGGTTTTTTTTTTTTTTTGGTAGGGAGATACTTTGAGACTATGTAAATATCCTGTTCCTCATCAAACTTTTCCTACTAGTTTTAGAATCCATTGATAATTCTTGTCTGAATCCATTACTACTGTGATGGTTGCCAAATGGTGGCTTTCTAATTTTTACTTCCTTCTATAATTATTAGTTGGCATTATAAGGAAGAGCTTTCTCTTCTTCCCATTTGTTTGTTCACTTATTTACATCAGTATGGATTCATGGATTCCTATTTTATTTACCAGCTTATAGTCTGTCACTACTGTTATTTATTTTGATATCCAAATTGTCCTTGGTTTTGCCAGTGGGAGCCCCATTCCAGCTGACTTCTGTGTCTTTTTGACGTGTTCCCATCTTTCTTGGAACACTTCCTTACTGTCTGGCACAATAAGACATTCCAGGTTCATCTAAGTTTTGCTGTCTAACTCTAGAATCATATGTTTTCCCAATGAGCCCTGATTCCTTTTGGTAGAGAACAGTATTTAGAAACCAAGATCTGGGCACTGGGTGTGTTTATTTGCTGCTGGGGTGTCACTGCCCCTAGGCTTTCCCAATGGGCAAAGCTAAGAAATATGTATATGTATGAGTGTGCATATATATACATACACACTTGCATCTATTTTATTACTATATGTAGTTATGTATATATTAAAATATTTTATTAAAATTTTAAATATTAAAAATGTGTTCACGCCTCCAGTTGCAACCTAGTGACACGGGAAAGTGTTCCCCCTTTCCATATTTGTACCTCATCTCTCTAATAGTGAGAAACATGGCCCTTATTATTCTCCACATACTTGCTTCTTTTTTTTTTAAAGTTTTTATTTATTTATTTATTTATTTTTGGCTGTGTTGGGTCTTCGTTTCTGTGCGAGGGCTTTCTCTAGTTGCAGCGAGCGGGGGCCACTCTTCATCGCGGTGCGCAGGCCTCTCAGTATCGCGCCCTCTCCTGTTGCGGAGCACAGGCTCCAGACGCGCAAGCTCAGTAGTTGTGGCTCACGGGCCTAGTTGCTCCGCAGCATGTGGGATCTTCCCAGACCAGGGCTCAAACCCGTGTCCCCTGCATTGGCAGGCAGATTCTCAACCACTGCACCACCAAGGGAGTCCCTTGCTTACTTCTTTATCCGTGGTGTGTGACCAGTCTCACTTGACTCCCACTTTCTTTTGGTCCTGGTCCCCATTGGGCTATTCCTTGTTCTGCCACCTACCTTGCTTAGCCCCAGACTCATGGGATGGAAGGCAGGAAGTCCCCCTAAGAGAATTTTGCTGATAATTTAAAAATATTTTTCCCAACTTTATACAATTAAGTGTAAATAATTTTAGCCCTTGACATTATGATAATGAACAGTCCTATAGGTGAAAAAAATCACTTTGTTTTTTGTTAATTATGACAGTGCCTATCTTTTCTGTAATTTGGGTGTTTTGAAAGTAGAGAATAAAGCATAGGAAGGAGACGGAGTTAGGCCAGGAGAGGTCCTTCTGCGAGGGAAGTACCTGATGGAAAGTAGGGGCAGTGAGAGAGAAGGGTGGAATTTTAAAATACCAGAGCACCTGAAGCTTCTTTTTCCTTATTTTCCCTCCCCTCATACCTTACACTCAAGTCCAAGTTAACAAATAATGTGTCGTTGCTTCTTCCTTTTATTTTGCCTGTCCAGTGCCTAATGGGAAAAAGACCACAATTTAAGCTAACTCTCCACTTTGCTTATCTGTGGATGAAGTTGGGGAGGAGGCAGTGGGGATGACAGCTGGAGAGCTACAGGGAAGGATCACTGCAGTAAGGGAGGCAGCTGGAGAAAGAGCTAGGATGAAAGGGAATTTGAGGAGACTGGCAGAATCAAATTGGCAGAGAAGCAAGGAGGAAGGAAGAGCCAAGGGAAGTGGTAGGGTTGGAGGGGGGCTTTGCAGAGTGGACAGCTGATGAGAAGGCATTTCAAATGGCTTAGATTCATTACTCTTTAAAGGCCATTTAAGAGAAGAACTGTAGGGGCAGTTCCCTGGTGGTCCAGTGGTTAGGACTTGGTGCTTTCACTGCGGTGGCCAATGTTCGATCCCTGGTCAGGGAACTAAGATACTGCAAGCTGTGTGGTGTGGCCAAAAAAAAAAAAAAAAAAAAAGAGAGAAGAACTGTGGGTATGTTAATATTTGCTTCTTGGGAACTTAAGAGCAAAAGATGTTTGCATCCATATATTCGGTTTTTTTTAAAGCTTCCTCTGAACATGAGTAAATCGACTTTCTTTTCTCCTGTTTTTTTTTTTGCTTTCAGGTAATGTGTATTCTGCCTTCTAATCAGAAGAGCTATTATGATTCCATTAAAAAATATTTGAGCTCCGACTGCCCGGTCCCCAGCCAGTGTGTGCTTGCTCAGACGTTGAATAAACAGGGGATGATGATGAGTATCGCCACCAAGATTGCCTTGCAAATGACCTGTAAACTCGGAGGCGAGCTGTGGGCTGTGGAGATCCCTGTGAGGAACCGTCACTCTTTTCCTTTTAGTCATCAATCTATCTATTAATGAACTTTAAAAATTAAATCAAAGTAGGGGGAGATATTTTCACGTGATCCTAGAAATATTTGCTCTGTTTGTTTGCTGGGTTGGTTGGTTGTGTGTTTGTCTGCTCTGGGTTCCATTACACCAGCCACTGGGAGGGTATCCAGAAGGTGAGGCGTGGCCCCTGTTCTCATGGAGCTTCAGTGAAGCTAATAACAGAATCTTTCGTGAAAGAGAATCTGGTTCGGCATCGACTTGGAGGCACTTGATTTGGAGCCTCCCAGCCGTGGTTTAAAATCTGTGCTGCATGGCCTCTGCCTTTACCTGCTCTCAGCAGGGTGATACTTTGCAGAGTAACCTTGCACCCTGGATGGGACGCTCCCCCCCAGAGCTTGGGGAACTGGCAGAGCCTGTGATACAAACCTCCAAGTCGTGTTGGGAACTGAGAAAATCTTCTCCTCTTTCCTGAACTATGGCCACCATGGGAGGAAGTGAGGAGGGTGAGGAATGAGGGAATGTTGCCTACTCCCTTAACCAGGATGTACAAGGTTAGCCCCAGCTGCCCCTCCTGGAGGGCATAGACAAGTAAGGATTCCTTAGAGAGCTGAAGAACAGGGAATGGAATTTCCCTTCAGATTCCTTCAGCCTAGAGACAGGGGATAAATGGACGGACCACCTTACCAGAATCTCCTGAGCCACTGGTGGCCCTTGCCCACCACCATAAAGGATGGTGGCCATTTTTGATTACAGTGAGTCTCTTAAGCAAAGTGTGTACTATGTTCTTCCCTCCATCTTTTTTGTTTGTTTGTTTGTTTGAAGCAGATTCTTATTATTCCCTCCGTCTTTAAGTTTCTCTGGTTTCTGGTTTAATAATCTGCCTCATCTCAACCTTGATTTCCCTGGCACATAGCTTAACTTAAATAATTCAATAACTAGGGACAGTCTTTTGAAAACTTCATATTACATCATTGCGTGGGAAAATACCTCATTCCATTAAATCATGAAAAATTTTAATTTTACAGTTAAAGTCCCTGATGGTGGTTGGTATTGATGTCTGTAAAGATGCATTCAGCCAGGGAATGGTGGTGGTTGGATTTGTGGCCAATAGTAACCCCAGAATCACCAGGTACTTTTAAAATTACCCTAACATATTCTTCAGTTATTTAGACTATTACTTGTGGTTTAACTAAAGACTTTACAGCAAGGAATAGTTTGTATTCTTCACTCATTTTTAAAATATGGACACTTATGGTCATAAATTATACTTACATATATAAATGTGATGGATAATATTGGGGTAAAATGTAGCTTCATTAAAAAACTATTTTTATACATACATTAGGACAAGCTATTGCTCGTATGCAAATCATATTCCCCAAATGATGGCCGTGTAGAAATTCTTGTGCATTTGTTTTCTGAACACCTGCACTGTATTGGGCTCCATACTAGGAAGTTTACATACACGATGTCAAGCAGTTGAGAATAGATTGCCTGGATTTATATCCTTATCTGCCACTTACCTATTACGGTAAATGCTCAAGACGTGCTTGCTGTTATTATTGTTATTTTTAATGCTTGCAGAAACTCGATGTGGTGGTTGTTTACACAGCTATTAAAAACATAGGCAAGGATGAGGGCTAACACATTAAGCATTGACTCATAGTACATGTTAAATTGTAGTTCTTAGAAGTGTTTCAATATTCGTAACTAAACAATGTGTTTTGAGGCTGTTTTGAACCATGTTTTCTTCCTAGAATTAAGCTATGTGATTTACTCCACTAAATTGTGATCAGGTATATATTTGGGATTGTGAGAAACAGGAAAAGCAGCAGTGTAACTGCGTGCCTCTGACTTCAGGTTGTATGAGATCCCTGTTCTGTGTGTCACTTCCTTAATCAAGCACATAAGGGACTTCCGGCTTGTTAGCAGCATTTCTAATTGCATCATTATTATTGCACAGATTTAGAGAACTGGAATAATGTGGACACATATATACCACTAAGTCATGATCTTCATTTTCCAAGTGCTTTTTTTTTTTTTTTTTTTTTTCTTCTCCTGTTTTTATTTGCAAAATGTGTTTTACTCAGAGTTAGTCTGATTCTCAGAAGTATCAAAGTAAATTCTTTGGAGGTACAGACTACTTCTTAATTTAGTATGATCCTGTCTAGATATTTCTCTGGTATTAAAGACCTAGACCGCAATCAGTTTGCCAGTCATTACATTTGATTTCTCCTTCGGAAATTGTGCCTGAGACATGGATCTCAAAAGGTGGAACATTAATGGAGTCATACGCTTTAGGAATTTCTACAGCATCTACCATAATGCTTTCCTAGTACCATTAGGCGCTAGGCTTCTACAATACCCAGCAGTCATGGCTTGTGATTAATTACAGTGAAGTATAAATAATCTGAAATCTTAAAATTAATTTTTTGTTGCAAAAACAATAATGTAAACACAATCATTTCATTTAAAAAAAATCCATACAAAGCTAAAACCCCCCTTTAGTCATTGTTCTCCGTCCCCATTTCCTCTCCTTCTGCCTGTCCTGCGCACCTTCCCAGAGGTGCTAACATGTTGGCATGTGATCTTCAAGATCACACAGACACAACACACACACACACACATCCCATAAGAAAAATAGAGAATTGTTCTGTGCTGTTTTGATAGGTAGGATTATATTGTGTGTGTGTGTGTGTGTGTAACATCCTTATTTTTACTCACTAACAGGCCTTAGATATCTTTCCATGTTTACTACATACAGATCTACTACATTTTATATTCTATTCTCCAGTGTTTCTGTAGATAGAGTTAATTTATCCTATTGTAATCTCCTTAGGAAACCCTTCAACTAGTATTCTTTTTTTTTTTTTTTCCACACACACACACTGTATTTTATTTTTACAAGAGATAGATAGACTGACACCAAGCATTGTACATGGATGACCACAACAAAAGCAACAATGATTGCAATTACCAAACATGAAACACACTTATACTATGTCATAACATTGACATTCAGTCCAGTAATCCTCCACTGTAACAGCTCCTTTACTTTGCAGTGAAAATTGATTTGTATATTCTTTTCCTCTGAGTCCTTGTGGGATTTTTTTTTTTTTTAATTCAGACAGAAAGTCACAAAAATTATACTCATCCTCATCAGTTCACTCAGTCCCATGTAATTAATTTCTTTTTTTTCATCTTGATCTTTTGTTAGCACTTTTATGAGTTCATCAGTTTTTCATTAGAGTTCTGAAAATCCTTATTCATTCAGTTCAGCAGTACAGTCAGTTACCAGAAACCTGTACTTGTCAGAGTCTTTTCCATGAATTTCTTGAAGATGAAACTCTTTTATAGGAACATATTTGCAAAATCATCAGAGTACACCCAGAACTGTCTGTAAATGACAAAAGACTTAAAAATGACCATGGTTAAAGATTTGATGAAAGTTCATAATAATGCAGTTGACAAGAAAATTAGTTATTTCTGAGATATACATTTTAAAGTAATAACTAGGATTATTACTTATAACATTATACCAGAACATATAAGATTTTTAGATGTTTCCTGTAATGTCTGAAACATTTATATTAACATATTTCCATACATATTTCCATACAAATACAAATATAAGATTTTTAGAAATTTCATGTAATGTCTGAAACATTTATATTAACATATTTCCATACATATTTCCATACAAATACAAATATAAGATTTTTAGAAATTTCATGTAATGTCTGAAACATTTATATTAACATATTTCCATACATATTTCCATACAAATACAAATATAAGATTTTTAGAAATTTCATGTACTGTCTGAAACATTTATATTAACATATTTCCATACATATTTCCATACAAATACAAATATAAGATTTTTAGAAATTTCATGTAATGTCTGAAACATTTATATTAACATATTTCCATACAAATAACCCAATGAAAGTTTAGTATTAGTTGTTTTGTTTGTTTTTTTATACTGCAGGTTCTTATTAGGCATCAGTTTTATACACATCAGTGTATACATGTCAATCCCAATCGCCCAATTCAGCACATCACCATCCCCACCTCATCGCAGTTTTCCCCCCTTGGTGTCCATATGTCCATTCTCTACATCTGTGTCTCAACTTCTGCCCTGCAAACTGGCTCATCTGTACCATTTTTCTACGTTCCACATACATGCATTAACATACGATATTTGTTTTTCTCTTTCTGACTTACTTCACTCTGTATGACAGTCTCTAGATCCATCCACTTCTCAACAAATGACTCAATTTCGTTCCTTTTTATGGCTGAATAATATTCCATCATATATATGTACCACAACTTCTTTATCCATTCGTCTGTTGATGGGCATTTAGGTTGCTTCCATGACCTGGCTATTGTAAATAGTGCTGCAATGAACATTCGGGTGCACGTGTCTTTTTGAATTACGGTTTTCTCTGGGTATATGCCCAGTAGTGGGATTGCTGGGTCATATGGTAATTCTATTTTTAGTTTTTTAAGGAACCTCCATATTGTTCTCCATAGTGGCTGTATCAATTTACATTTCCACCAACAGTGCAAGAGGGTTCCCTTTTCTCCACACCCGCTCCAGCATTTGTTGTTTGTAGATTTTCTGATGATGCCCATTCTAACAGGAGTGAGGTGATACCTCATTGTAGTTTTGATTTGCATTTCTCTAATAATTAGTGATGTTGAGCATCTTTTCATGTGCTTCGTGGCCGTCTGTATGTCTTCTTTGGAGAAATGTCTATTTAGGTCTTCTGCCCATTTTTGGATTGGGGTGTTTGTTTCTTTGATATTGAGCTGAATGAGCTGTTTATATATTTTGGAGATTAATCCTTTGTCCGTTGATTCATTTGCAAATATTTTCTCCCATTCTGAGGGTTGTCTTTTCGTCTTGTTTATGGTTTCCTTTGCTGTGCAAAAGCTTTGAAGTTTCATTAGGTCCCACTTGTTTATTTTTGTTTTTATTTCCATTACTGTAGGAGGTGGATCGAAAAAGATCTTGCTGTGATTTATGTCAAAGAGTGTTCTTCCTATGTTTTCCTCTAAGAGTTTTATAGTGTCCAGTCTTATATTTAGGTCTCTAATCCATTTTGAGTTTATTTTTGTGTATGGTGTTAGGGAGTATTCTAATTTCATTCTTTTACATGTGGCTGTCCAGTTTTCCCAGCACCACTTATTGAAGAGACTGTCTTTTCTCCATTGTATATCTTTGCCTCCTTTGTCATAGATTAGTTGACCATAGGTGCGTGGGTTAATCTCTGGGCTTTCTATCTTGTTCCATTGATCTATGTTTCTGTTTTTGTGCCAGTACCATATTGTCTTGATTACTGTAGCTTTGTAGTATAGTCTGAAGTCAGGGAGTCTGATTCCTCCAGCTCCATTTTTTTGCCTCAAGACTGCTTTGGCTATTCGGGGTCTTTTGTGTCTCCATACAAATTTTAAGATGATTTGTTCTAGCTCCGTAAAAAATGCCATTGGTAATTTGATAGGGATTGCATTGAATCTGTAGATTGCTTTGGGTAGTATACTCATTTTCACAATGTTGATTCTTCCAATCCAAGAACATGGTATATCTCTCCATCTGTTGGTATCATCTTTAATTTCTTTCATCAGTGTCTTATAGTTTTCTGCATACAGGTCTTTTGTCTCCCTAGGTAGGTTTATTCCTAGGTATTTTATTCTTTTTGTTGCAATGGTAAATGGGAGTGTTTCCATAATTTCTCTTTCAGATTTTTCATCATTAGTGTATAGGAATGCAAGAGATTTCTGTGCATTAATTTTGTAACCTGCAACTTTACCATATTCATTAATTAGCTCTAGCAGTTTTCTGGTGGCAGTTTTAGGATTCTCTATGTATAGTATCATGTCATCCGCAAACAGTGACAGTTTTACTTCTTCTTTTCCAATTTGTATTCCTTTTATTTCTTTTTCTTCTCTGATTGCCGTGGCTAGGACTTCCAGAACTATGTTGAATAATAGTGGTGAGAGTGGACATCCTTGTCTCGTTCCTGATCTTAGAGGAAATGCTTTCAGTTTTTCACCATTGAGAATGATGTTTGCTGTGGGTTTGTCATATATGGCCTTTATTATGTTGAGGTAGGTTCCCTCTATGCCCACTTTCTGGAGAGTTTTTATCATAAATGGGTGTTGAATTTTGTCAAAAGCTTTTTCTGCATCTATTGAGATGATCATATGGTTTTTATTCTTCAATTTGTTAATATGGTGTATCACATTGATTGATTTGCGTATATTGAAGAATCCTTGCATCCCTGGGATAAATCCCACTTGATCGTGGTGTATGATCCTTTTAATGTGTTGTTGGATTCTGTTTGCTAGTATTTTGTTGAGGATTTTTGCATCTATATTCATCAGTGATATTGGTCTGTAATTTTCTTTTTTTGTAGTGTCTTTGTCTGGTTTTGGTATCAGGGTGATGGTGGCCTCATAGAATGAGTTTGGGAGAGTTCCTTCCTCTGCAATTTTTTGGAAGAGTTTGAGAAGGATGGGTGTTAGCTCTTCTCTAAATGTTTGATAGAATTCACCTGTGAAGCCATCTGGTCCTGGACTTTTGTTTGTTGGAAGATTTTTAATCACAGTTTCAATTTCATTACTTGTGATTGGTCTGTTGATATTTTCTGTTTCTTCCTGGTTCAGTCTTGGAAGGTTATACCTTTCTAAGAATTTGTCCATTTCTTCCAGGTTGTCCATTTTATTGGCATAAAGTTGCTTGTAGTAGTCTCTTAGGATGTTTTGTATTTCTGCGGTGTCTGTTGTAACTTCTCCTTTTTCATTTCTGATTTTATTGATTTGAGTCCTCTCCCTCTTTTTCTTGATGAGTCTGGCTAATGGCTTATCAATTTTGTTTATCTTCTCAAAGAACCAACTTTTAGTTTTATTGATTTTTGCTATTGTTTTCTTTGTTTCTATTTCATTTATTTCTGCTCTGATCTTTATGATTTCTTTCCTTCTGCTAACTTTGGGTTTTGTTTGTTCTTCTTTCTCTAGTTTCTTTAGGTGTAAAGTTAGATTGTTTACTTGAGATTTTTCTTGTTTCTTTAGGTAGGCTTGTATAGCTATAAACTTCCCTCTTAGAACCGCTTTTGCTGCATCCCATAGGTTTTGGGTCGTCGTGTTTTCATTGTCATTTGTCTCTAGGTATTTTTTTATTTCCTGTTTGATTTCTTCAGTGATCTCTTGGTTATTTAGTAACGTATTGTTTAGCCTCCATGTGTTTGTGTTTTTTACGTTTTTTTCCCTGTAATTCATTTCTAATCTCATAGCGTTGTGGTCAGAAAAGATGCTTGATATGATTTCAATTTTCTTAAATTTACTGAGGCTTGATTTGTGACCCAAGATGTGATCTATCCTGGAGAATGTTCCGTGTGCACTTGAGAAGAACGTGTAATCTGCCGTTTTTGGATGGAATGTCCTATATATATCAATTAAATCTATCTGGTCTATTGTGTCATTTAAAGCTTCTGTTTCCTTATTTATTTTCATTTTGGATGATCTGTCCATTGGTGTAAGTGAGGTGTTAAAGTCCCCCACTATTATTGTGTTACTGTCGATTTCCTCTTTTATAGCTGTTAGCAGTTGCCTTATGTATTGAGGTGCTCCTATGTTGGGTGCATATATATTTATAATTGTTATATCTTCTTCTTGGATTGATCCCTGGATCATTATGTAGTGTCCTTCCTTGTCTCTTGTAACATTCTTTATTTTAAAGTCTATTTTATCTGATATGAGTATAGCTACTCCAGCTTTCTTTTGATTTCCATTTGCATGGAATATCTTTTTCCATCCCCTCACTTTCAGTCTGTATGTGTCCCTAGGTCTGAAGTGGGTCTCTTGTAGACAGCATATATATGGGTCTTGTTTTTGTATCCATTCAGCCAGTCTATGTCTTTTGGTTGGGGCATTTAATCCATTCACGTTTAAGGTAATTATCGATATGTATGTTCCTATGACCATTTTCTTAATTGTTTTGGGTTTGTTTTTGTAGGTCCTTTTCTTCTCTTGTGTTTCCCACTTAGAGAAGTTCCTTTAGCATTTGTTGTAGAGCTGGTTTGGTGGTGCTGAATTCTCTTAGCTTTTGCTTGTCTGTAAAGCTTTTGATTTCTCCATCAAATCTAAATGAGATCCTTGCTGGGTAGAGTAATCTTGGTTGTAGGTTCTTCCCTTTCATCACTTTAAGTATTTCATGCCACTCCCTTCTGGCTTGCAGAGTTTCTGCTGAGAAATCAGCTGTTAACCTTATGGGGGTTCCCTTGTATGTTATTTGTCGTTTTTCCCTTGCTGCTTTCAATAATTTTTCTTTGTCTTTAATTTTTGCCACTTTGATTACTATGTGTCTCGGTGTGTTTCTCCTTGGGTTTATTCTGTATGGGACTCTCTGTGCTTCCTGGACTTGGGTGGCTATTTCCTTTCCCATGTTAGGGAAGTTTTCGATTATAATCTCTTCAAATATTTTCTCTGGTCCTTTCTCTCTCTCTTCTCCTTCTGGGACCCCTATAATGCGAATGTTGTTGCGTTTAATGTTGTCCCAGAGGTCTCTTAGGCTGTCTTCATTTCTTTTTATTCTTTTTTCTTTAGTCTGTTCCGCAGCAGTGAATTCCACCAGTCTGTCTTCCAGGTCACTTATCCGTTCTTCTGCCTCAGTTATTCTGCTATTGATTCCTTCTAGTGTAGTTTTCATTTCAGTTATTGTATTGGTCATCTCTGTTTGTTTGTTCTTTAATTCTTCTAGGTCTTTGTTAATCATTTCTTGCATCTTCTCAATCTTTGCCTCCATTCTTATTCCGAGGTCCTGGATCATCTTCACTATCATTATTCTGAATTCTTTTTCTGGAAGGTTGCCTATCTCCACTTCATTTAGTTGTTTTTCTGGGGTTTTTTCTTGTTCCTTCATCTGGTACATAGCCCTCTGCCTTTTCATCTTCTCTGTCTTTCTGTAACTGTGGTTTTTGGTCCACAGGCTGCAGGATTGTAGTTTTTCTTGCTTCTGTTGTCTGCCCTCTGGTGGTTGAGGCTATCTAAGAGGCTTGATGGGAGGCTCTGGTGGTGGGTAGAGCTGACTGTTGCTGTGGCGGTCAGAGCTCAGTAAAACCTTAATCCACTTGACTGTTGATGGGTGGGGCTGGATTCCCTCCCTGTTGCTGTGGCGATCAGAGCCCAGTAAAACCTTAATCCACTTGACTGTTGATGGGTGGGGCTGGGTTCCCTCCCTGTTGGTTGTTTTGCCTGAGGCAACCCAACACTGGAGCCTACCCGTGCTCTTTGGTGGGGTTAATGGCAGACTCTGGGAGGGCTCACGCCAAGGAGAACTTCCCAGGACCTCTGCTGCCAGTGTCCTTATCCCCACGGTGAAACAGAGCCACCACTCGCCTCTGCAGGAGACCCCCCAACACCAGCAGGTACGTCTGGTTCAGTCTCCCCCAGGGTCACTGCTCCTTCCCCTGGGTCCCGATGCACACATTACTTTGTGTGTGCCCTCCAAGAGTGGGGTCTCTGTTTCCCCCAGTCCTGTCACAGTCCTGCAATCAATTCCCACTAGACTTCAAAGTCTGATTCTCTAGGAATTCCTCCTCCCGTTGCCGGACCCCCAGGTTGGGAAGCCTGAGGTGGGGCTCAGAACCTTCACTCCAGTGGGTGGACTTCTGTGGTATAAGTGTTCGCCAGTCTGTGAGTCACCCACCCAGCAGTTATGGGATTTGATTTTACTCTGATTGCGCCCCTCCTACCGTCTCACTGTGGCTTCTCCTCTGTCCTTGGACGTGGGGTGTCCTCCTTGGTGAAGTCCAGGGTCTTCCTGTCAATGATTGTCCAGCAGCCAGTTGTGATTCTGGTGCTCTCGCAAGAGGGAGTGAGAGCACGTCCTTCTACTCCGCCATCTTGGTTAATCTCCTCCTTCCAAGTGCTTTTAATGAATAATTTTAGCAAGAGAACTTGCTTCTGAAATCTAGATAAGTTAATCATGTTAAGATTTCAATTCCCAAAAACTTACCTACAGAAATGAAGTTTATGCTTGAGAAATCTTTGAATATTTTTAAAGTAGATCTGCTAAATTAATAAATTCTCTTATAATAATAATGTAGTGGCCTCTATTTATCAATGCTTATTATGTACCAAGTGCTGTGCTAAGTACTTTACATATATTATCCAGTTTAATTTTTACAACAACTCTATGAGGTACTAACTACCTTACTATCTTATAAATTTCCTTGGCACAAATGAGGAAACTGAGGCTTAGGTTCACATAGCAAAGTCACATAGCTGGTGAGTATACCAGCCAGGATTTGAACCCAGAGACGTCTGATGCTAGCGCTGTGCTTTAGTTTCTCGTATCAATAAATTTTATTTGGGGGGGGCGGTGAGGGAGAGCATTTTAATATAATTGTGATCATACAGTGTATATAAAATTATGAATGTTAATTTACTTATGTCTATTTCTTAATACTAATGCATGCTTAGAATAGAAATTTTGAAATTGAACTTTACTTTTGTTCTTTGCTTACTTTAGATGGTTCTCCCGCTGTGTCCTTCAGAGAACATCGGCTGATGTTGCAGATTGCTTAAAAGTTTTCATGACCGGTACTAAAAATGTAACAATGGGGGTGGGCTCCAAGCACTGTTCTTTCAGACCCAAAATTCATAAGCCTCTAGCAGACCAGACAGGTGGAAACAGACTTCTCAAGCCTGCCTGAGTTGACTGACACCCAGTTGGAGACCCTGAAATTGTGGCCTGACTCAAGCTAACAGACAGGCTCTGTAGAATTTACATTTGTGTCTGTGTGTGATAAACTAAAAGCCAGGAGGAAAAAAAGTTTGTAGCTGCTGGTGGCTCTTGCAAGCAGTTTGAAGGTCAAAAGAAACCTACCCTGGAGGAGTAAGGATTATGACAGACCAGCATTAGGTCTAGAAGTAGGAGAGAAGCTTTTGGGGCTGGGATTGGGATGCTGACAGATCAAGAGTGGCATGGCAGGAGAAGATGGGAAAGACAGCAGGTGGGGAGGGTGCCCTCCTTACAATGGGATGCAGTAGAAAGAGGGGGTCTGGGGTTCCCATGCCCTTTCCAACCCTGGTCTGGATCTGGCTTGGCCACTCCCTAGCAATGTGACCTGTGCAAGTCACTCCCTGATTTGCATCGTCCCAACTATAAACTTTGGGGGGAGTCATAAATATTTGTTTCCAAAAAAGGTGAATTTGGTGACATATTTTGGTAGTGGACTTACCTATATGGTCATCTTCTATCAAACTAAAATGAATTTCCTGGACAATAAACTCTCCTAAAACAATGGTGCCGTATATGCATGAAAAGAAATATTTTATCATATTACTTTCCCCTCACTTCAAAACCTTAGTAGCAGTTATGAAAAGTTTGTGTTGGGTAGGAGTTACTGTCTGGTCTCTGCTCTTTAGGCAATTTCTTAGAGCGAGTGGAAATTTTTCAGAGTTCATATTGTCAGCGAGACTGATGGGTGAATCCATGTGAAGAGATGCTTTTAGAGGAACAGCCAAGTCTTTTCCTTATGTTTTCATATTTCTGCTCATTAGAGAAGAAATTTACATAAAATTATCCAGTCTGTCCTTATTGAGAGGATTTATAGATTTAAAGAAACTAAATTAGTATTAATTTGGGTTTGGGAAATGTGTATGTCTATTGCATGAATTAAATTTTAATTTATTGCTTAAATATTAAAATTTTACTAAAGAGATATGCTAAGTTTGAGAATATATCATGCCATAAAAACCATAATGATTCCTTAAATAGCAGAGTTGCAGGAATGTTCTGGAAAGGTATCCATTTTTATATTATTGCAAATACAACCCAAATTAGGTATTACCCTATCTTATCATGGTCTGAACTAGCAAGCTATTTAAATGTTGAAATATATGGGAATGTTATTCTTTGTTGGCATCAGGCAAGTCATTCTTTTCTTAATAACACCAAATCCTGCAGGGGCACTGAACAGATGGTACAAGCATAACCACGGTTTGCCAGCACGGATAATTGTGTACCGTGACGGTGTAGGGGATGGTCAGCTAAAAACACTCATTGAATATGAAATTCCACAGCTGCTGAGCAGTGTGTCAGAAGCAAGTTCAAATACCAGGTATCAAATTAGTATCCTTTCCCCACTTCCAGTTCTAGCACATTCATCGCAACTATTAAAACTGCTATATGCCAGCATCTCTTTTTCTTTTTCCATGCAGTTTCGCTCCGTTTTTGCATTATGCGAGTGCAACCAACCCTAGATTGGAGGGTAGTTGGGATGGTATTATGTAAATAGTCTGGGTGGTATGAGCTTTTGGGGGCCCTGGGTCGGGGCACCAGAAGAAGGCAGGAATCCTCCAGAGCGCCTGACACTGAGATTCAGCAGGAAGCCTGCAGGGCTGCTGGCAGCTGAAGATGCTTCATACGTATTAATATGCTAGGGAAAAAAACAAGCTGTGGTTTCTAATTTGAGGCCTAAATCAACACACAGGGCAAAAGCCTCTGACATGCAGGCACTGATGTGCAGCTCAGGTCTGCAGAAGATGCTGAGAATGGTGTGTGTGCTGTGAAAGCTGGGCTGCATATGAAAATCAGATCATGCTAAACACCAAGTACCTTGCTCTACTGTCACATTTCTAGGTTCAATGTCTTGGTATATTTTCCTCCATGACTGTATCAAGTGGTAAGTGCAAGAAAAATGTTAGAACTAGAAAATGGAGGAGGATGACGATCTTCAGTTGGCTTCTTAAAATCCTCAGAAAACATCTTATTCCACTGTGCATAGAGCTTGGTCTGTAGGGTTAAACCGTCATCACCACCGTCAACCAAAGTGTCACAGCCACGAGCCCCAAAGGAGCTGAGGCTTGACCTCATTAGTGACCATCAGAAAGGAGGGAGAGCGTCATAGTTTGGAGGCAGAACCACCTTTAGCTGTATCCAAAATATCAGAGCCAAAATTTCTCATTCCCCGCTGACCTTGGGTTAGTTAGATTTTATTAAGAATCACCCCCATGCAATTTGGGGATCGCAGGAGTAAATTTAGCAGTTGATGGTGTTAAGGAGTTAGTTCTGCACTATAACATCAACTTTTAAAAAGTTTCAAATTGAAAATAATATATTTTTAAAATAATTAAAACAAAAGTGAAATTTCAGTGACCCTTGCATCCTAGAGGTTTCTTCCATGATGGGTGAATATTTGGATTTGGATTTTACCAAATACTGACTTAACACTTGGTCATTTAGCATTTGGCCCATATGTGTATGTGGACCATCCATTGATCCTCCCAGGTGCGTGTTTTGCAGGATTCAGAAGCGTTGATTTGAGGAATAAGAGGAACTTCTGGTTCTTCCTTTGCTATTCAGAAATTGAGAAGAGTGAAGGTGAAAATAGATGATTGCTAATGGGAAGAAAATCTTGTCTCCACGGATAATTCTGGAAAATCTTTCTTTAGAAATGCTGATTGTAGTTCATTGTCCTGTGAACCATTGTTCCCTGCCCCCCTTCAGTGATATAAATCGGTCAAATGACTGAGCATACCACGCTTTTGCAACAAATGAAGACAGTCCTTGATTTAAAAAATTGTTTGTGTCTCTGGGGGAGGGGAGGTCGGGGGTAATTTTTCTTTTCTTTGTTTTGCAATGTTTCGCTGATCAATTAATTTATTTCATTTTAAAATTACCCCAAAAAAATATAAATAAATAGAAAGTTGCATGGCTTGGTTTAATTCTCTCCATATTATTTATTTATTTATTTATTTTTATTTTGCCTCTCTTATTCCAAGCCCCAAACTGTCAGTGATCGTGGTCAGGAAGAAGTGCCTGCCACGATTCTTGACGGAAACAGGCCGAACTCTGCAGAACCCACCACCTGGCACCGTCGTGGATTCAGGAGCAACGCGGCCTGAATGGCAAGTCTGTTAGAAAATCCGTTTTTAACAAAGCTTTGACTGTGTGTGGTCAGGTTTGGTCCTGTTCTGCGAGCCCTCTTTCTCACAGTCCGTCTTTTCCCCTCAGGTACGACTTTTACTTGATCAGCCGGGTCACTTGTCGGGGAACCATTAGTCCCACCTACTATAATGTCATTTATGATGACAACGGCCTGAAGCCCGACCACATGCAGAGACTCACATTCAAGCTGTGCCACCTCTACTACAACTGGCCAGTGAGTGACAGCTGTTTATTTAGGTACAGAGTGGTACTCAAGGTGCCTACCAGGGAATTGTCACCCGATTCACCTTTGCGTCCCAACCCCTGGCACAATGCCTGATTTTCCACAAAGGAGGGATGAATGGATGAGTGAATGACTTCTTAAGTCCACAGTGGATGAAACCCACTCTATCATAGGCATAAAATAGCAGTAACTCTTATAATGCATTAGCATTGATAATTTCTAGAAGACTTTATTATATACATGTTCTTATGCCAGCCTGGGAGGAAATCAGGGTATTGTTATTTCCAAGTTACAGATGAGGCAGTTGAAGACAACTCAGATGTTGTGTCTGGTGGGAAAGTAACAGGCTTGGCTCTGTTCTGTATTCCTATACGTTAGGCCCAGAGCTGCTCACCAAGTCCAAAGCCAAGATTTGCTCTGAGCCCCTTGGAACATCAAGTCTTAGGAAACTTAGATCAGCCCTAAGCATGTGGCTTGCAGGTCCCAGCACCGGGAAGCCAGACTGGCCCTCTCTGCTCTCCCATCTTGCTCAGTGAATTTAAGTTCCCAGGAGCAAGGGTGCCCTTTGTTGATTGAGTTTGGTTCTAATTGACTTACATTCTATCGTGTATAAAACTAGTGGATGAAAAAACTCAGGAAAATAATATCACTTTGAAGAGGAAGTTATCCTCTTAATCAGTACCAATACTTTTTCCTCCTTAGGGCCTAATCAGTGTTCCAGCCCCGTGTCAGTATGCACACAAGCTGACCTTTCTGGTGGCACAAAGCACTCATAAAGAACCAAGTTTGGAATTAGCCAATTCTCTCTTCTACCTGTGATGACATGAACCACGGGCGTCCCTAGCGGAGGATTCTGAGGAGTCGTTGGTGTACTTCGTACAAATCTGCCATGAGCTCGAGGCTATGACTGGGGGAAGGAGATTGAGTTCAGTTTTTTTTGTTTTTTTTGGTTTTTTTGAGTTTAGTTTTAATTTATGGGGAAAAAAAAGAAACCCAAACAACTGAATCTGAAATGATTCAAAAGAAATGTATGTTGTTTTATTTTAAAGAGTTATGTGCTTGGAGTGAATGCTCATTGTGGTGTATGGAATTAAAATGTACCATCACCTGAAAGTAATACCACAAAGCTAAATAGCTTCTAAGAAAATAAGTGTTTGCATGATGCTTTGATGGTAGGTAAACGGGGTCTACTTTCTACACTAAAATTTGCAGAAGTTTTCTTAAATTATGTTACAGAGCGTTTTGTTGTGTGGTTTAAATAGTTGTTAGAAAATAAAGAACATTCAGAGCATCACATGTGTGTTTATTGTTATCCAAACTTCAGTTGGCATTTCATGTGAATTTCATTATTTTAGGGTTTTCAGCAAAGACTCTTACCCAGTAGACCACTTCACCATCACTCTTTGAGTTATATTTCTAAAAATGAATATTTCACTTATTCTCTTTTTGAAAATTGAAGTATAGTTAATTTACAATGTTGTGTTAGTTTCAAGTGTACAGTAAAGTGATTCAGTGATATATATATATATATATATGTATATATATATATATATTCTTTTTCAGATTTTACTTGTTCTCTTAGGAGATTTTATTTCACTTAGTAGCAACTGCTCTCATTGATGACCTTGCTTCCTACCACACAGAAAAGACAGACAGCATCAGGAGAGAACTTGCACAGGCTACCATCCCATCTACCCACCTAAGGGCATCTCTGTGCATAGACCCTGCCCCTCGCCTCATTATCATAAATAAACTGTGTCTGCGCTCCTGTGGAAGGCCCTCCACTGGTGTACTAAATCCCGTTGCCTCTGCTCTATCAAGAACACTGCTTTAGCAATCCTTCCCTCTCCCTTCTGCATCATCAATTTCCCTCTCACACTGGATTATTCCCATCAGCATTGTAAATATACTCTTATTGCTTCCATATTAAAACAGAAACATTTGCCCTCCAGCTCCCACCCCATTTCTTTGCTCCTCTTTACAGAAAAATGTACCCAATTCCATACTCCACTCAGAATTTCACCACAACCACGAGAGCAAAATTGCTTTTGTCAAGGTGGCCAGTGACCTCCGTTTTATTAAATCCGATGGTCAATTCTCAGTCCTCATCTTCCCTGACCTGTCACAGCATTCAACCCAGTTGGTCATTTCCTCCATCTTGAGACACCACGTGGCCTCTAGGATAACACTTTCCTGGTTTCTCTCCTGTTGCATCCATCACTCCTTCTCAGTTTCCTTTGCTGGCTTCTCCTCATCTTCTATCCCTTTCACATGAGACTGCCCCAGGGATGAGAATATTTCGATGCAGGAAAGTTCAGAGTTCCAGATTCTTCTCTCAGGGGAGAGAGTGTGTGAAAGGCTGCGGTGAAGTGGGGAGCAGAGAGCAAAAGGTTCTCTCTGAGGGATGAGGGGAAGCAGACACCAGTGCAGAGATCATTTAAGAGAGCACAGTCTTTTCCTATTTGAGAGTTTTGTCCAGGCCAGGCAAAAATGCACCCACCATGGGTCCACTCCAGTAATAGTAACAATAACCTTTTGTGGGGGGTAAGAGTGGGGGGGGGGTTTAATACATTGCAGGCACAGTGCCAAGCCCTTTACATACACATTTACTCTTCACGGCAACTATATGAATTAGGCATTATAATGACCATTTTACAGGTGGTAAAACTGAGCCATGTGGCTAACCAAAGTTTATAAAATTAATAATTAATTGTGGAGCTAGAACTTGTCCTCAGGTGTGTTTGACTCCAAAGCCTGAGAGGTGAACCACAAGACTCTACTTCCTTAATAAAAGATTAAAAAAAAAATTTCTCCCAGAGTTCTTAGATGAGATAGTGTCTTATATGCTTTAAAGTTGGCCTTGAATAGCAAGTCTTAGAGGCAAGGCACTGTATAAATCCAGAGTGGTTGTGTTTTTGTGTTGATGATGTGGTTTTCTTCCTTCCAAGTACAAGGATGATGTAAAGTGCCACCAGCTAACAGCCGGCTTGTATAAACCTACATGCGGCACGTTGATGAGACAAGCCACAGGCCTGTAGAGTTCTTCATCCTTTTACCTATAAAGTACTGTTCAAGGTAGTGGCTCTTTACCATTTTAACCCACCAGGGGGCACACAAGGACTGTCGTATAGGCCGAGCCCTCTGCCTTTGCCTGGTCCGTGTGGTACAACAGATTGTGGAAGAATAGCCAACCCCAGGTGAGCTGCCAGAGGGCAGCATAGATTAGGAAACTCTTCATTTGAGCTCTGGTTCCAACTCTTTTAGCTTTGGGATGTGATTGGGATGTGATAACTTCGCCTCTATGAGACTGTTACCCCATTTGCAATATGAGAAGGGGTTGGAGTAGACCAGTAGCGCTCAACCTTGGAAACATTAGAACTTCCTATATTTAAAAGCTTTGTTGAAGAACATTGGCACCTGGGCCCACCTCCAGAAATAATGATTTTATTGGTCTGAAGTGAAGTCTGATCATCAGGTGATCCTGATGGTTAGCCAGGGTTGAGGACTACTGGTCTAGGGCAGCACTGGGTTTGAATCCCAGAACCACCACTTACCAGCTGTTTGACCTTGGGCAAGTGACTTAACGTCTCTGAGCCTCAATGTATCTACCTGTAAAGACACCTAACAATGTTCACATTGTAGAAATGTGTAGAAATGTCCAGTCTACGGTCTCTGGGTTTAATCAAGAGTGCCATGTTATTATACTTCATGAGACATGAAGTGACATAATTTAGTCAGCAGATACTCACAGGTCCATGTAACGTGCCAGGCACTATGCTAGGTTCTGAATTCTTCTACAATCTTGCTTAAAGGAAAGCTTAATGTTTTCTCTAGATATAAGCAGTCTACCAGTTGCTGTTTTAGGGAGTGGGTTTTTTGGTTTTGCTTTTATTTGGGGTTGGAAAGCAGGCTCTGGAAGAGAGCACACTTTAAATACATTTCCATGGCAGCCATGAAGGGCACTAATCACACCTCCTGCAGCTGGCTGACGGCCTCCAGATGCTACGCTCAGGGTCCACTGCAGTGGTGATGTTGAGAGCAGGCTTACCTCAGGCTGCTCCTTGCCACTGACTGGGCCCAGCAGAGGTGCTAGATTTGGGCCATTTCTGCCCAACATGGGACTCTACTATTGGGCAGTCCTCTTTGACTTGACCAAGGCTTTCTCAGAACTGCCCTGTAGTCTGGGGCTCTTCCTACCAACCCATTTCCCTTCCCCCTCTCCTTTCATGGATGTCAGACTGGCATCTTGGTCTGCTCTCCCTACTTAACTACTCCCTCTCACTTTCATCCTTCACAGGCTTTTCTCTCAATAAATCTCTGAAAAGTCTAATTCTGCCTTGGTGTCCGTTTCTTGAGGGACTCAAACTGACACAACTTCCTTAACCACTAAGTCATTTTTAAGTTTTTAATAAAAATGAGCTGAT
This sequence comes from Balaenoptera acutorostrata, assembly GCF_949987535.1. Lineage (NCBI taxonomy): Eukaryota > Metazoa > Chordata > Mammalia > Artiodactyla > Balaenopteridae > Balaenoptera > Balaenoptera acutorostrata. The sequence goes on from NC_080072.1 coordinate 73,043,833, forward strand.
TCTTAGTCTTAGGAATCCCCATTGACCACAACCTGAAATTTAAAAGAAAACTATTTGAGATGTCATATTTTTTAAATATTGGATTTCAAGTTAGCAACTTCCCATAGGACAGTTTACTCTTAAATCTTCCTAACACACTTCAACATCTCAGACATGAAATGCCTGCTTTTGAGAAGTGCTGTCAAATGCCTGAGTTTTGTTGCTCAGATTAATTTGTACTTTTCACTTTCAACTTGACCCATTACCCCCTGGCCAAGACAGTCCAACAGTCCTGATGGGAAAGATGAGGAAAGGACTTGTTTTGAAGGGGGAGAGGGTGAGGATGACTGAAGAATTTAAGATGGAATCCAGTTCCTTCCAATTTATTGAGAAAGTTTTAAAAAATCCTTAATTTTAAATTTATAAAAATAATAGACTTTCATTATGGAATATTTGGAAGGTACAAAAACATATAATGAGGTGGGAAAAAAGTCACCAATACGCCTACTACCCAGAAGTACATACTGTCAACACTCTGATATATACTTTTCATCTAGTCCTTTAGCTATACCCTACATATAGTTTTATATACTTAATGTTTCACATATGATTATAACATGTTTTTTGTATTTTGTTAAAAATTTGGTAAGCATAAGTTTTAATGATTGAATAATATTTTATTGTACAGATGTAACAATTTCCCCTCTTTTTAAAAATTTATTTTCTTGAAATATAGTTGATTTACAATGTTGTGTTAATTTCTGCTGTACAGCAAAGTGATTTTTATATATATATAAAAATACGTATTCTTTTTCAGGGTATTGAATATAGTTCCCTGTGCTGTACACTAGGACCTTGTTGTTTATCCATTCTACACATAATACTTTGCATCTGCTAACCCCAAACTCCCAACCCATCCTTCCTCCATTCCACTGTATATTTTGCTCTTTATTGTAGCTCTAGGTTGTTTCGCATTTTTCCTTGCTATAAAAAGATGGAATAATTTTTCTTCACAGTATTTTGGGTTGGTTCCTTGGGTTAGATTCTTAAAAGTGAAATTAATAAGTCAAAAAGTTAGAACACTTTTAAGGTGCTTGGTATATATTGCAAATTTTTTTCCCAAAATGTCATATCTTAGGCTCTCACAGCTAACAAGTTTTGTATATTCTCATTAGAAGCAAAATACTTTGTTAATATGGCAGATGTCAGATAGTTTGTTTTTATTTATATATATTTGATTACTGGTAAAGGAAAACAATTTGAAAATGTGTATTAGCCATTTATATATATATTTTTTTGAATTTTATTTTATTTATTTTTTTATACAGCAGGTTCTTATTAGTCATCAATTTTATGCACATCAGTGTATACATGTCAATCCCAATCTCCCAATTCATCACACCACCACCACCGCCCCCCCACTGCTTTCCCTTCTTTGTGTCCATTCGTTTGTTCTGCACATCTGTGTCTCTATTTCTGCCCTGCAAACCATTTCATCTGTACCATTTTTCTAGGTTCCACATATAAGTTTTAATATACGATATTTGTTTTCCTCTTTCTAACTTACTTCACTCTGTATGACAGTCTCTAGATCCATCCACGTCTCTACAAATGACCCAATTTCGTTTCTTTTTATGGCTGAGTAATATTCCATTGTATATATGTACCACAGCTTCTTTATCCATTCGTCTGTCGAAGGGCATTTAGGTTGTTTCCATGACCTGCCTATTATAAATGGTGCTGCAGTGAACATTGGGGTGCATGTGTCTTTTTGAATTATGGTTTTCTCTGGGTATATCCCCAGTAGTGGAATTGTGGCTCATATGGTAATTCTATTTTTAGTTTTTTAAGGAAACTCCGTACTGTTCTCTATAGTGGCTGTATCAATTTACATTCCCACAAACAGTGCAAGAGGGTTCCATTTTCTCCACACCCTCTCCAGCATTTGTTGCTTGTAGATTTTCTGATGATGCCCATTCTAACTGGTGTGAGGTGATACCTCATTGTAGTTTTGATTTACATTTGTCTAATAATTAGTGCTGTTGAGCAGCTTTTCATGTGCTTCTTGGCCATCTCTATGTCTTCTTTGGAGAAATGTCTATTTAGGTCTTCTGCCCATTTCTGGATTGGGTTGTTTGTTTTCTTAATATTGAGCTGCATGAGCTGTTTATATATTTTGGAGATTAATGCTTTGTCCATTGATTTGTTTGCAAATATTTTCTCCCATTCTGAAGGTTGTCTTTTCGTCTTGTTTATGGTTTCCTTTGCTGTGCAAAAGCTTTGAAGTTTCATTAGGTCCCATTTGTTTATTTTTGTTTTTATTTCCATTACTCTAGGAGGTGGATCAAAAAAGATCTTGCTGTGATTTATGTCAAAGAGTGTTCTTCCTATGTTTTCCTCTAAGGGTTTTATAGTGTCCTGTCTTACAATTAGGTCTCTAATCCATTTTGAGTTTATTTCTGTGTATGGTGTTAGGGAGTGTTCTAATTTCATTCTTTTACATGTAGCTGTCCAGTTTTCCCAGCACTACTTATTGAAGAGACTGTCTTCTCTCCATTGAATATCCTTGCCTCCTTTGTCATAGATTAGTTGACCATAGGTGCGTGGGTTTATCTCTGGGCTTTCTATATTGTTCCGTTGATCTGTATTTCTGTTTTTGTGCCAGTACCATATTGTCTTGACTACTGTAGCTTTGTAGTATAGTCTGAAGTCAGGAAGTCTGATTCCTCCAGATCCGTTTTTTTCCCTCAAGACTGCTTTGGCTATTCGGGGTCTTTTTTGTCTCCATACAAATTTAAAAATTTTTTTGTTCTAGTTCAGTAAGAAATGCCATTGGTAATTTGGTAGGGATTGCATTGAATCTGTAGATTGCTTTGGATAGTATAGTCATTTTCACAATATTGATTCTTCCAATCCAAGAACATGGTATAATCTCTCCATCTGTTGGTATCATCTTTAGTTTCTTTCATCAGTGTCTTATAGTTTTCTGCATACAGGCCTTTTCTCTCCCTAGGTAGGTTTATTCCTAGGTATTTTATTCTTTTTGTTGCAGTGGTAAATGGGAGTGTTTCCTTAATTTCTCTTTCAGATTTTTCATCATTAGTATATAGGAATGCAAGAGATTTCTGTGCATTAATTTTGTATCCTGCAACTTTACCAAATTCATTGATAGCTCTAGTAGTTTTCTGGTGGCATCTTTAGGATTCTCTATGTATGCTATCATGTCATCTGCAAACAGTGACAGTTTTACTTCTTCTTTTCCAATTTGTATTCTTTTTATTTCTTTTGCTTCTCTGATTGCCGTGGCTAAGACTTCCAAAACTATCTTGAATAATGGTGGTGAGAGTGGACATCCTTGTCTTGTTCCTGATCTTTGAGGAAATGCTTTCAGTTTTTCACCGTTGTGAATGATGTTTGCTGTGGGTTTGTCGTATATGACCTTTATTATGTTGAGGTAGGTTCCCTGTATGCCCACTTTCTAGATAGTTTTTATCATAAATGGGTGTTGAATTTTGTCAAAAGCTTTTTCTGCATCTATTGAGATGATCATATGGTTTTTCTTCTTTAATTTGTTAAAATGGTGTATCACATTGATTGATTTGCATATATTGAAGAATCCTTGCATCCCTGGGATAAATCCCACTTGATCATGGTGTATGATCCTTTTAATGTGCTGTTGGATTCTGTCTGCTAGTATTTTATTGAGGAGTTTCGCATCTATATTTATCAGTGATATTGGTCTGTAACTTTCTTTTTTTGTAGTATCTTTGGTTTTGGTATCAGGGTGATGGTGGCCTCATAGAATGAGTTTGAGAGTGTTCCTTCCTCCTTAATTTTTGGAAGAGTTTGAGAAGGATGGGTGTTAGCTCTTCTCTAAATGTTCTATAGAATTCACCTGTGACGCCACCTGGTCCTGGACTTTTGTTTGTTGGAAGATTTTTAATCACAGTTTCAATTTCATTACTTGTGATTGGTCTGTTCATATTTTCTATTTCTTCCTGGTTCAGTCTCGGAAGGTTATACCTTTCTAAGAATTTGTCCATTTCTTCCAGGTTGTCCATTTTATTGTCATAGAGTAGTTTGTAGTAGTCTCTTAGGATGTTTTGTATTTCTGCGGTGTCTGTTGTAACTTCTCCTTTTCCATTTCAAATTTTATTGATTTGAGTCCTCTCCCTATTTTTCTTGATGAGTCTGGCTAATGGTTTATCAATTTTGTTTTTCTTCTCAAAGAACCAGCTTTCAGTTTTATTGATCTTTGCTATTGTTTTCTTTCTTTCTATTTCATTTATTTCTGCTCTGGTCTTTATGATTTCTTTCCTTCTGCTAACTTTGGGTTTTGTTTGTTCTTCTTTCTCTAGTTCCTTTAGGTGTAAGGTTAGATTGTTTATTTGAGATTTTTCTTGTTTCTTGAGGTAGGCTTGTATAGCTATAAACTTCCCTCTTAGAACTGCTTTTGCTGAATCCCATAGGTTTTGGATCATCGTGTTTTCACTGTCATTTTTCTCTAGGTATTTTTTCATTTCCTCTCTGATTTCTTCAGTGATCTCTTGGTTATTTAGTAATGTATTGTTTAGCCTCCATGTGTTTGTGTTTTTTACGTTTTGTTCCCTGTAATTGATTTGTAATCTCATAGCATTGTGGTCAGAAAAGATGCTTGATATGATTTCAATCTTCTTAAATTTACTGAGGCTTTATTTGTGACCCAAGATATGATCTATCCTGGAGAATGTTCCGTGTGTACATGAGAAGAAAGTGTAGTCTGCTGTTTTTGGATGGAATGTCCTATAAATATCAATTAAATCTATCTGGTCTATTGTGTCATTTTAAGCTTGAGTTTCCTTATTAATTTTCTGTTTGGAAGATCTGTCCATTGGTATAAGTGAGGTGGTAAGGTCCCCTACTATTATTGTGTTACTGTCGATTTCCTCTTTTATAGATGTTAGCAGTTGCCTTATATATTGAGGTGCTCCTATGTTGGGTGCATATATATTTATAATTGTTATATCTTCTTCTTGGATTGATCCCTTTATCATTATATAGTGTCCTTCCTTGTCTCTTGTAAGATTCTTTATTTTAAAGTCTATTTTATCTGATATGAGTATTGCTACTTCAGCTTTCTTTTGATTTCCATTTGCATGGAATATCTTTTTCCATCCCCTCACTTTCAGTCGGTATGTGTCCCTAGGTCTGAAGTGGGTCTCTGGTAAACAGCATATATATGGGTCTTGTTTTTTTATCCATTCAGCAAGACTGTGTCTTTTGGTTGGATCATTTAATCCATTCAAGTTTAAAGTAATTATTAATATGTATGTTCCTATGTCCATTTTCTTAATTGTTTTGAGTTTGTTTTTGTAGGTCCTTTTCTTCTCTTGTGTTTCCTACTTAGAGAAGTTCCTTTAGCATTTGTTGTAGAGCTGGTTTGGTGGTGCTGAATTCCCTAGCTTTTACTTGTCTGTAAAGCTTTTGATTTCTCCATCGAATCTGAATGAGATCCTTGCCAGGTAGAGTAATATTGGTTGTTCTTCCCTTTCACCACTTTAAGTATATCATGCCACTCCCTTCTGGTTTGTAGAGTTTCTGCTGAGAAATGAGCTGTTAACCTTATGGGAGTTCCCTCATATGTTATTTGTCGTTTTTCCCTTGCTGCTTTCAATAATTTTTCTTTGTCTTTAATTTTTGCCAATTTGATTATTATGTGTCATAGCGTGTTTCTCCTTGGGTTTACCCTGTATGGGACTCTCTGCAATTCCTGGACTTGGGTGGCTATTTCCTTTCCCATGTTAAGGAAGTTTTCGACTATAATCTCTTCAAATATTATCTCGGGTCTTTGTCTCTCTCTTCTCCTTCTGGGACCCCTATAATGTGAATGTTGTTGTATTTCATGTTGTCCCAGAGGTCTCTTAGGCTGTCTTCATTTCTTTTCATTCTTTTTTCTTTATTCTGTTCTATGGCAGAGAATTCCACCATTCTGTCTTCCAGGTCACTTATCTGTTCTTCTGCCTCAGTTATTCTGCTATTGATTCCTTCTAGTGTAGTTTTCATTTCAGTTATTGTATTGTTCATCTCTGTTTGTTTGTTCTTTAATTCTTCTAGGTCCTTGTTAAATATTTCTTGCATCTTCTCGATCTTTGCCTCCATTCTTTTTCCGAGGTCGTGGATCATCTTCACTATCATTATTCTGAATTCTTTTTCTGGAAGGTTGCCTATCTCCACTTCATTTAGCTGTTTTCTGGGGTTTTATCTTGTTCCTTTATCTGGTACATAGCCCTCTGCCTTTTCATCTTGTCTATCTTCCTGTGAATGTGGTTTTTGTTCCACAGGATTGGAAACTGCAGGACTGTAGTTCCTGTTGCTTCTGCTGTCTGCCCTCTGGTGGATGAGGCTTTCTAAGAGGCTTCTACACGTTTCCTGATGGGAGGGACTGGTGGTGGGTAGAGCAGGCTGTTGCTCTGGTGGGCAGAGCTCAATAAAACTTTAATTCACTTGACTGCTGATGGGTGGGGCTGGGTTCCCTCCCTGTTGGTTGTTTGGCCTGAGGCGACCCACCACTGGAAACTTCCTGGGCTCTTTGGTAAGGCTAATGGCAGACTCTGGGAGGGCTCAGACCAAGGAGTACTTCCCAGAACTTCCACCACCAGTGTCCCTGTCCTCATGGTGAGACAGAGCCACTCCCCGCCTCTGCAGGAGACCCTCCAACACCAGCAGGTAGGTCTGCTTCAGTCTCCTGTGGGGTCACTGCTCCTTCCCCTCTGTCCCGATGCACACCCTACTTTGTGTGTGCCCTCCAAGAGCGGAGTCTGTTTCCCCTAGTCCTGTCGAAGTCTTGCAATCAAATCCCACTAGCCTTCAAAGAATGATTCTCTAGGAATTCCTCCTCCCATTGCCAGACCCCCAGGTTGGGAAGCCTGACGTGGGGCTCAGAACCTTCACTGCAGTGGGTGGAATTCTGTGGTATATGTGTTCTCAGTTTGTGAATCACCCACCCAGCAGTTATGGGATTTTATTTTATTGTGATTGTGCCTCTCCTACTGTCTCATTGTGGCTTCTCCTTTGTCTTTGTATGTGGGGTATCTTTTTTGGTAAGTTCCAGTGTCTTCCTGTTGATGATTGTTCAGCAGTTAGTTGTGATTCCAGTGTTCTCGCAAGAGGGAGTGAGAGCACGTCCTTCTTGCCATTTGTATTTTTTGTTTGTGTTTTTCTTGACTTCTATAAGGCTTTTGTATTTTAAAGATATTAATACTTTGTCATACTTTGGTAGCTATGTCCCTAATTTACCATGTGCTTTTAAATTTTGTTTATGTTGTCTTTTCAGCTTCAGAAATTTTAAGTTTATATATTCAAATGATCACTGTTTTCTGTTAATGTTATGAAAGCAGAGTGTGATTTGAAACCTAGAAAATCTATGCCTGTCTAGATATTTGACAAATATGACCTTTTTTTGGTTTTTATTTCCTTTCCTATAGTGCTGTGCATCCATCTAGAATATATTTTAGTGTAAAGTGAGTACTGTATCTAAGCTATTTTCCCCAAATCTGGAAGAGAATTGATGGGTTTAAAAGAGAACCAAATATAAATCCTGAAAATGAAAAATAGAATCATTGAAATAAATACCTCAATCGATTTGTTAACTGTAGACTAAAAACAGACAAAGAGAGGATTAATAAATCAGAAAGCAGACTTTAGGAAATCAGTAGATTTAGAATGCAGTACAAAGAGCTACACGTGGAGTGTAAAATGAGATACCTCACCACACATTTGGTAGAAGTTCCAGAAATAGGAAATACAAAAAACAGGTAGAAGGTGGAGGCAATTTTCAAGAGATAATGCCTTCAAGTGTTCCAAAATTGGAACACACATTCTTAGAGTGAAAAAAAATCACAAGGAGAATAAATAAGAAAGTTTCATACTTAATACAGTTTGATGAAATTATAGAACATCAAGTATAAGGGAAAATCTTAAAAGATTTCCAAGAAGAAGTGTAGAGTTGCAGACCACCTGCAAAGAAGCAATGACACTGCCTGTAGCGTAAATGAGAAAAAAATTGAATAATATCTTTAAAGTCTTGAGAGAAAAGAATAATGAAGCTAGAACTCTATGTGCAGCTAAATGAACTTTGAAGAATGAGTGATAAATTAAAAAATTCAAATATAATGAGGGTTTACTGCCCACAGACCCTTGCTGAAAGAGCTACTAAAGAATGTACTTCAGTATAAGAGAAAACAAACCCACTGAACAAAGCAAAGATGAGTAAAGAAATTAGTAAAATATGTTGTAAATCTAAACTAATATTGGTTGTTTAAGCTCATACAACTCAATAAGAACAACAACAAACAAAATTGAAAAATGGGCGAAGACCTAAATAGACACTTCTCCAAAGAAGACATATAGATGGCCAATAGGTACATGAAAAGATGCTTATCATTGTTAATTATTAGAGAAATGCAAATGAAAACTGCAATGAGGTACCACCTCACACAGGTCAGAATGACCATGGTTAAAAAGTCTACAAATAGCAAATGCTGGAAAAAAAGGTGTGGAAAAAAAAAGGAACCCTCCTATAATGTTGATGGGAGTGTAATTTGGTGCAGCCACTATGGAAAACAGTATGGAGTTCCTTAAAAAACTAAAAACAGAGTTGTCATGTGATTCAGCAATCTCACTTCTACACACACATCCAGACAAAACTATAAATCAAAGAAGATAAAGGCACCCCTATGTTCAGAGCAGCACTATTCACAATAGCCAAGACATGGAAACAACCTAAGTGTCCATCAACTGATGAATGGGTAAAGAAGATGTGGTATATATACACAATGCAATATTACTCAGCCATAAAAAAGAATGAAATAATGCCATTTGCAGCAACATGGATGGGCCTAGAGATTATCATACTAAGTGAAGTAAGTCAGACAGAGAAAGACAAATATCATGATATCCCTTATATGTGGAAACTAAAAGAATGATACAAAAAAAATTTATTTACAAAACAGAAACAGACTCACAGACATAGAAAACAAACTTACAGTTTCCAAAGGGAAAAGGTTGGGGGGGAGGGTAAATTAGGAATTTGGGAGTAACATACACACAGTACTATATATTAAATAGATAAACAACAAGGACCTAGTGTATAGCAGAGGGAACTATACTCAATATTTTGTAATAACCTATATGGGAAAAGAATATATACATTCTTTTTCAGATTTTATTTATATATGTATATATATATATATATATATATATATATATATATATATATATATTCCTTGCTGTATTATTTTAAAGCAAATCTATACATCTTACAATTAAAATCTGGCTCTTTGTGGGGAGAGACTGGTAGAAGAAAGTTTTAGCAAGACTCATGAAGAAAAAGAGAAGGCAGAAATAAAATAATGTTAGGGATAAAAAATGCACAGTAGAGATTTTAAAATATCATGTTAATAACACCATTATGCCAATAATTTTGAACACTTGAAAGAAAGGTATAATTTTCTAGAACTATGTAAATTAAGACAATTTATCCCAAAAGAAATAGAAAAATTTACTATAGTATAGTGGTCAAGAGTATAGCTCCTACAGCCAGACTGCTTGTGTTTGATTTTGGCTCTGCTGTTACTGTATGAGCTTTAGCAAGCTACCTAACCTTTCTTTGCCTTAGTTTCCTCATATGTAAAATGGGAATAATAACTACACCTAGATCATAAGACTGTTGTGTTGATTAAATAAATATTTGTTGTTGAAATGCTTGGATTAGAACAAGGGCCTCGTACTGTGTAAGTGTTACCTACTGCTAATATGGTAGTGACAAAATAACAAGAGATTGCATCAGTAGTCAAAAATGTCCTTCCTAAAAAGGAAACAGGGCCAGAAAGATTTACAGCTGAGTTTTACTATAGTCAAGGAACAAATAATTCCTATCTTATACAAACTGTTCCAGAGAGTAGACAAGTAGACAAAGCCATTCTGTTTATTTTATGAGGCAATATAATTTGATTCTCAAACCAAAGACAGTATAAAAAAGAAAACCACATGCCAACCTCATAAACATAGATGTAAAAAATCCAAGTAAAATATTAACAGATCCAGTTTAGCTGAATAGAAGAATACACTTAAAAAATATAACCTAGCATGATTTATCCCAGGGATGTACAGAAGTTTTAACTTAAGAAAATCTGTCAGTGTAATTCACCATGTTAGCAGGGTAAAAGAGACAATCCACATGATCACTGAAAAGGTGCAGACTAAGCTTTCAAGAAAATTTAGTACTAATTTGTGACTTAAAAAGACAATTCTTAACAAAGTGTAGATAGAAGAAAACTTGAACATCCTTGACTTGAAAAAAAGCATCTAATAAAAACGTACATCATATCATAATAAATTTTATCATATTACATAAAACAAGTGCTTAGAAGCTTTCCATTAAAGTCAAAAACAGACAAAGTTATCCACTACCACATCATCAATAGTGTTATAATTACATCTAATATAAATTATCATTATTTATTCATGGTATGATTGTCTATTTAGAAAACCTAAGAAATTCTTCAGAACTAATAAAATCACTCAACAGGACAGATCATATAAAACTACCTTCAAAAACAAATAGCATTTCCACAGGCTAGCATTATACAAAGAAATTGAAAAAAAATCTAATTTAGCAATAAAAGTAATTTGATGCCTAAGAGTAAATAAAACAAAAACTTTGTAAAATTTTTTGCTGAGAAAATTTCAAAAATGGTATTGAAAAACATATAAAAAGCTTTTAAAAAGTAAATAGATATACAGTACTCATGAATAGGAAGATTCAATATGGTAAAGATGGTAACCCTCCTCCAAATAAATCTAAATTTTTAATGCAATTCCAATAAAAATCCTAACATGGTTTTTCATAAAACTTGTAAAGTTATCTCAAAATTAATGTGATAGAATAAAAGCCCCAAAATATCCAATGTAATTCTGAAAAAGAATAACAAGAAAAGAATGCTTATTCCACCCATTATCAGAGTTTATTTTAAAGCTAAATAAGTAAAACAGTGTGGCTTTGGTTGAGTCATAGATAAAAGATCAGTTGTGCAGATTAGAAATTCCAAAGCAAGTACATGTATGGAAACTTATTTAATGGAGCTGGCATTACAGATCTGAAAGGAAAGGACAAATGACTTAATCAAAGGGACCAGGTAGCTGGGCTTCCTACACAAAGAAAATTAGATTTTCATCTTACATGAAAAACAAAAAGAAATTTCATGTAGATTAAAGACCTAACCATTAAAAACAAAAATTGTAACAATTAGAAGAAAACGGAATATTTTTAAGATATTAGGGTAAGGAAATGTATTTTATATATTCTTAAGCAATACATAAAAAAAGCATAAATTGAAAAAATTGTTAACTTTGACCATGTCAAAATGTAAGCTTCCAAATGACAAATGAGATAGTAGTAATGTTAAAAGACAAACAGCAGACTGAAACAATATATTTGTAACACATACAATAAGAAAAGGATTATTACCCCAAAAATGTGAAAAAAATGCTATCAAGTTAATTAAAAAAAAAAAAAACACCCAATAGAAAAGTGGGCAAAAAGATGAACAAGCAATTCACGGTAAAAGAAACCAAATGACTAATGAATACATGAGATGTTGCTCAAGTTCACTAGTAATAAGGAAAATTCAAAATAAAATACTAATGAGATTTAATTTCACTTCCTAACATTGGAAAAAATTTAAAAGTCTTATGATACTAATTGTTGTTAAGAATGTAAGAAAACAAACTTAAACATCGTTTCTGGAGTGTGAAGTCGTACAACCATATTGGAAGGCCTATACCCTACAAACCAGCAATTCTACTTTGAGGTATGTACTTTTGAGAGTCTCCTGTACATGTGTAAAGGAAGAGAATGAATAAAATATCCTACAGTCATACTATAGAATACTATATAGAAGTTAAAAGAAAGGAACTAGCTTGTTCTATGTAGATCTACATGAATGGTTCTCAAAAATAATGTTGGGAGACTCAGCCTTAGAGAATGAACTTATGGTTACTGGGGTGGGGAAGGGGGAAGGGGAGGGATAGATAGGGAGTTTGGGATTGACATGTACACACTGCTATATTTAAAATAAATAATCAACAAGGATAAAAAAGGCACAACAAAACCCCAAAATGGACCTCCCTTATGGTCCAGTGGTTAAGAATCCACCTGCCAATGGGTTCGATCCCTGGTCTGGGAAGATCCCACATGCTGTGGGGCAGCTAAGCCCAAGTGTCACAACTACTGAAGCCCATGTGCTCTGGGACCCGTGAGCCACAACTACTGAACCTGCGCACCACAACCACTGAAGCCCGTGTGCCCTAGAGCCCTTGCGCCACAACTACTGAGCCCGCATGCTGTAACTACTGAAGCCCGCATGCTGCAACTACTGAAACCTGCATGCCTAGAGCCCGTGCTCCACAACAAGAGAAGCCACTGCGATGAGAAGCATGTGGACCGCAATGGAGAGGAGACCCCATTCACCTCAACTAGAGAAAGCCAGGGTGCAGCAACGAAGACCCAGCCCAGAAAAAAAACAAAACAAAACACAAAGATAATGTTGGGTTTTTTTTCAGCTTTATTGAAGTATAATTGACAAACAAAATTGTAAGATATTTAGAGTGAACATCAAGGTAGCTTTTAAATGTATACAGTGTGAAAGGAGTTTCACCATCTAGTTAATTATCACATTCATCCCCTCAAATATTTATCTTTTTTCAAAAACAATGTTGAGTGAAAAAAAACAAGTTATAGAATGATGTGTATATTATGCCACTAACGGAAAAAATTTAAAACGCAGTGAAATACCGTATTTTCCTGGTTGTATAGGTGTGAGTGTACACACATAAAAGGAAAATGTGGAGATGGGAGATTAGACACTAAATTGAAGACAGTGCTTGCATCTATGAGGTAGGGATGGTTGTGAGACAGTAGATAGGCATGCTAAATGAAGGGAATCTTTTTAAAAAAATTTTATTGAAATATAGTTGATTTACAATGTGTTAATTTCAGATGTACAGCAAAGTGATTCAGTTATACATATGTATATCATATATATATATATATATATATATTCTTTTTTAGGTTCTTTTCCATTATAGGTTATTGCAAGATATTGAGCATAGTTCCCTGTGCTACACAGTAAGTCCTTGTTGGTTGTCTATTTTATATATAGTAGTGTGTATATTTTCATCCCAAACTCCTAATTTATCCCTCCCCAACTCCTTTCCCCTTTCATAACCGTGAGTTTGTTTTCTATGTCTGTGAGACTATTTCTGTTTTGTAAATAAGTTCATTTGTGTCATATTTTAGGTTCCACATATAAGCAATATTGTGTGGTACTTGCCTCTCTCTGTCTAACTTAATTCACTTAGTATGATAATCTCTAGGTCCATCCATGTTGCTGCAAATAGCATTATTTGAATGAAGGGAATCTAATTTCAATTCTATATGTTTTTTAAAAATGAATCAAATATCACACAATGGTAACAACTGTGAATTCTGTGTTGAGGATATGTGTGTGTTTAGACCTCAGTCTAATAATGGGAAAGCCATCAGATAAATCCCAAGAAGGACATTCTACAAAATGTGTGACCAGTACTCCTCATACAGTCAAGGACATCAAAAACAAGAAAAGTCTGAGATTCTGTAGGCGTCAAGAGGAGCCTAAGGAGACATGATAACTAAGTATAATATAGTATCTTAGATCTGATCCTGGAACAACACAAGGACATTAGGAAATAACTAAGGAAATCTGAATAAAGTATGGATTTTTGTTAACAATAATGTATCAATATTGTTACATTAATTGTGACAAATGCACAGTATTGCTATAAGATATTAGTAATTGTGGAAACAGGGTGTGGGGTATATGGGAACTCTTTGTACCACCGCCTCAAATTTGTGTGTGTGTGTGTGTGTGTGTGTGTGTACAGTTTATTATATGTCTCTTATGCCATAACCTTCTTTCTTTTTTTTAAGGCTTAGGGAGTACAAAATTTTAAATAATAAACACAGATTACACATTGTGGTTTTTGGTCATAAATTGTCAAGATCTATATTCATTTGCCTACATAATATCTCCACTTGGATTTTTTTTTAATTTTTCAATTTTATTTAATTCATTTTTTTATACAGCAGGTTCTTATTAGTCATCAATTTTATACACATCAGTGTATACATGTCAATCCCAATCGCCCAATTCAGCACACCACTACCCCCACACCCCGACAGCTTTCCCCCCTTGGTGTCCATACGTTTGTTCTGTACATCTGTGTCTCAATTTCTGCCCTGCAAAACGATTCATCTGTACCATTTTTCTAGGTTCCACATATATGCATTAATATACAATATTTGTTTTTCTCTTTCTGACTTACTTCACTCTGTATGACAGTCTTTAGATCCATCCACATCTCAACAAATGACCCAATTTCGTTCCTTTTTATGGCTGACTAATATTCCATTGTATATATGTACCACAGCTTCTTTATCCATTCGTCTGCTGATGGGCATTTACGTTGCTTCCATGACCTGGCTATTGTAAATAGTGCTGCAATGAACACTGGCATTCATGTGCCTTTTTGAATTATGTTTTCACTGGGTATATGCCCAATAGTGGGATTGCTGGATCATATGGTAATTCTATTTTTAGTTTTTTAAGGAACCACCATACTGTTCTCCATAGTGGCTGTATCAATTTACATTTCCACCAACACTGCAGGAAGGTTCCATTTTCTCCACACCCTCTCCAGCATTTGTTGTTTGTAGATTTTCTGATGATGCCCATTCTAACTGGTGTGAGGTGATACCTCATTGTGGTTTTGATTTGCATTTCTCTAATAATTAGCGATGTTGAGCAGTTTTTCATGTGCTTCTTAGCCATCTGTATGTCTTCCTTGGAGAAATGTCTATTTAGGTCTTCTGCCCATTTCTGGATTGGGTTGTTTGTTTTCTTAATATTGAGCTGCATGAGCTGTTTGTGTATTTTGGAGATTAATGCTTTGTCCATTGATTTGTTTGCAAATATTTTCTCCCATTCTGAGGGTTGTCTTTTTGTCTTGTTTATGGTTTTCTTTGCTGTGCAAAAGCTTTGAAGTTTCATTAGGTCCCATTTGTGTATTTTTGTTTTTATTTCCATTACTCTAGGAGGTGGATCAAAAAAGATCTTGCTGTGATTTATGTCAAAGAGTGTTCTTCCTATGTTTTCCTCTAAGAGTTTTATAGTGTCTGGTCTTACACTTAGGTCTCTAATCCATTTTGAGTTTATTTCTGTGTATGGTGTGAGGGAGTGTTCTAATTTCATTCTTTTACATGTAGCTGTCCAGTTTTCCCAGCACCACTTATTGAAGAGACTGTCTTCTCTCCATTGTATACCCTTGCCTCCTTTGTCATAGATTAGTTCACCATAGGTGCGTGGGTTTATCTCTGGGCTTTCTATCCTGTTCCATTGATCTATGTTTCTGTTTTTTGTGCCAGTACCATATTGTCTTCATTACTGTAGCTTTGTAGTATAGTCTGAAGTCAGGGAGTCTGATTCCTCCAGCTCCGTTTTTTTCCCTCAAGACTGCTTTGGCTATTCAGGGTCTTTTGTGTCTCCATACAAATTTTAAGATTTTTTGTTCTAGTTCCGTAAAAAAATGCCATTGGTAATTTGGTAGGGATTGCACTGAATCTGTAGATTGCTTTGGGTAGTATAGTCATTTTCACAGTATTGATTCCTCCAATCCAAGAACATGGTATGTCTCTCCATCTGTTGGTATCATCTTTAATTTCTTTCATCAGTGTCTTATAGTTTTCTGCATACAGGTCTTTTATCTCCCTAGGTAGGTTTATTCCTAAGTATTTTATTCTTTTTGTTGCAGTGGTAAATGGGAGTGTTTCCTTAATTTCTCTGTCAGATTTTTCATCAGTAGTGTATAGGAATGCAAGAGATTTCTGTGCATTAATGTTGTATCCTGCAACTTTACCAAATTCATTGATTAGCTCTTGTAGTTTTCTGGTGGCATCTTTAGGATTTTCTATGTATAGTATCATGTCATCTGCAAACAGTGACAGTTTTACTTCTTCTTTTCCAGTTTAATTTCCTTTTATTTCTTTTTCTTCTCTGATTGCCATGGCTAGAATTTCCAAAACTATACTGAATAATAGTGGTGAGAGTGGACATCCTTGTCTTGTTCCTGATCTTAGAGGAAATGCTTTCAGTTTTTCACCACTGAGAATGATGTTTGCTGTTGGTTTGTCATATATGGCCTTTATTTTGTTGAGGTAGGTTCCCTCTATGCCCACTTTCTGCAGAGTTTTTATCATAAATGGGTGTTGAATTTTGTCAAAAGCTTTTTCTGCATCTATCGAGATGATCATATGGTTTTTCTTCTTCAATTTATTAATATGGTGCATCACATTGATTGATTTGCATATATTGAAGAATCCTTGCATCCCTGGGATAAATCCCACTTGATCATGGTGTATGATCCTTTTAATGTGTTGTTGGATTCTGTTTGCTAGTATTTTGTTGAAGATTTTTGCGTCTATATTCATCAGTGATATTGGTCTGTAACTTTCTTTTTTTATAGTGTCTTTGTCTGGTTTTGGGATCAGGGTGATGGTGGCCTCATAGAATGAGTTTGAGAGTGTTCCTTCCTCCTTAATTTTTTGGAAGAGTTTGAGAAGGATGGGTGTTAGCTCTTCTCTAAATGTTCGATAGAATTCACCTTTGAAGCCATCTGGTCCTGGAATTTTGTTTGTTGGAAGATTTTTAATCACAGTTTCAATTTCATTACTTGTGATTGGTCTGTTCATATTTTCTATTTCTTCCTAGTTCAGCCTTGGAAGGTTATACCTTTGTAAGAATTTGTCCATTTCTTCCAGGTTGTCCATTTTATTGGCATAGAGTTGCTTGTAGTAGTCTCTTAGGATGCTTTGTATTTCTGCGGTGTCTGTTGTAACTTCTCCTTTTTCATTTTTAACTTTATTGATTTGAGTCCTCTCCCTCTTTTTCTTGATGAGTCTGGCTAATGGTTTATCAATTTTGTTTATCTTCTCAAAGAACCAGCTTTCAGTTTTATTGATCTTTGTTATTGTTTTCTTTCTTTCTATTTCATTTATTTCTGCTCTGGTCTTTATGATTTCTTTCCTTCTGCTAACTTTGGGTTTTGTTTGTTCTTCTTTCTCTAGTTCCTTTAGGTTTAAGGTTAGATTGTTTATTTGAGATTTTTCTTGTTTCTTGAGGTAGGCTTGTACAGCTATAAACTTCCCTCTTAGAACTGCTTTTGCTGCATCCCATAGGTTTTGGATCATCGTGTTTTCATTGTCATTTTTCTCTAGGTATTTTTTGATTTCCTCTTTGATTACTTCAGTGATCTCTTGGTTATTTAGTAATGTATTGTTTAGCCTCCATGTGTTTGTGTTTTATACGTTTTGTTCCTTGTAATTCATTTCTAATCTCATAGCGTTTTGGTCAGAAAAGATGCTTGATATGATTTCAGTTTTCTTAAGTTTACCAAGACTTGATTTGTGACCGAAGATGTGATCTATCCTGGAGAATGTTCCGTGCACACTTGAGAAGAAAGTGTAGTCTGCTGTTTTTGGATGGAATGTCCTATATATATCAATTAAATCTATCTGATCTACTGTGTCTTTTAAAGCTTCTGTTTCCTTATTTATTTTCATTTGGATGATCTGTACATTGGTGTAAGTGAGGTGGTAAAGTCCCCCATTATTATTGTGTTACTGTCGATTTCCTCTTTTATAGCTGTTATCAGTTGCCTTATGTATTGAGGTGCTCCTATGTTGGGTGCATATATATTTATAATTGTTATATCTTCTTCTTGGATTGATCCCTTGATCATTATGTAGTGTCCTTCCTTGTCTCTTGTAACATTCTTTATTTTAAAGACTATTTTATCTGATATGAGTATTGCTACTTCAGCTTTCTTTTGATTTCCATTTGCATGGAATATCTTTTTCCATCCCCTCACTTTCAGTTGGTATGTGTCCCTAGGTCTGAAGTGGGTCTCTGGTAAACAGCATATATATGGGTCTTGTTTTTGTATCCATTCAGCGAGCCTGTGTCTTTTGGTTGGAGCATTTAATCCATTCAAGTTTAAGGTAATTATCAATATGTATGTTCCTATGACCATTTTCTTAATTGTTCTGGGTTTGTTTTTGTAGGTCCTTTTCTTCTCTTGTGTTTCCCACTTAGAGAAGTTCCTTTAGCATTTGTTGTAGAGCTGGTTTGGTGGTGCTGAATTCCCTAGCTTTTACTTGTCTGTAAAGCTTTTGATTTCTCCATCGAATCTGAATGAGATCCTTGCCAGGTAGAGTAATATTGGTTGTAGGTTCTTCCCTTTCACCACTTTAAGTATATCGTGCCACTCCCTTCAGGCCTGTAGAGTTTCTGCTGAGAAATGAGCTGTTAACCTTATGGGAGCTCCCTTGTATATTATTTGTCGTTTTTCCCTTGCTACTTTCAATAATTTTTCTTTGTCTTTAATTTTTGCCAATTTGATTATTATGTGTCTTGGCGTGTTTCTCCTTGGGTTTACCCTGTATGGGACTCTCTGCGATTCCTGGACTTGGGTAGCTATTTCCTTTCCCATGTTAAGGAAGTTTTCAACTATAATCTCTTCAAATATTTTCTCAAGTCCTTTCTCTCTGTCTTCTCCTTCTTGGGCCCCTATAATGTGAATGTTGTTGTGTTTAATGTTGTTCCAGAGGTCTCTTAGGCTGTCTTCATTTCTTTTCATTCTTTTTTCTTTATTCTGTTCCATGGCAGTGAATTCCACCATTCTGTCTTCCAGGTCTGTCTTCCAGATCACTTATCTGTTCTTCTGCCTCTGTTATTCTGCTATTGATTCCTTCTAGTGTAGTTTTCCTTTCAGTTATTGTATTGTTCATCTCTGTTTGTTTGTTCTTTAATTCTTCGAGGTCTTTGTTAAACATTTCTTGCATCTTCTCTTTCTTTGCCTCCATTCTTTTTCTGAGGTCCTGGATCATCTTCACTATCATTATTCTGAATTCTTTTTCTGGAAGGTTGCCTATCTCCACTTCATTTAGTTGTTTTTCTGGGGTTTTATCTTGTTCCTTCATCTGGTACATAGTCCTCTGCCCTTTCATCTTGTCTATCTTTCTGTGAATGTGGTTTTTGTTCCACAGGCTGCAGGATTGTAGTTATTGTTGCTTCTGCTCTCTGACCTCTGGTGGATGAGGCTATCTCCACCTCCTCAACTTTAAATCTAAATCTATTCTAAAATAGAAAAGTATATTTAAAAGCAGAATAGGTACAGTATTATTCCAGTTTTGTGTGTATGTATGAGTATACAGAGAAAAAGACCAGCAAAATATTTATCAAAAATTCCTAGAGGGGTGGGATAGGGAGCGTGGGAGGGAGGGAGATGCAAGAGGGAAGATATATGGGAACATATGTATATGTATAACTGATTCACTTTGTTATAAAGCAGAAACTAACACACCATTGGAAAAAAAATTTCAGACAATGATTAGGTCTGGATGGTGGGCTTATGTGTGGGCTTTCCTTTTCTCTTTAATTCTTTTATTTTTCTTAATCTCCCACTTTTCCAATTGCTTTTGATATCTGAGAAAAAATGCCTATTTTCAAACTCCTGCCATTTATTTTACGGCAGGTATGGTATATTGATACATATCAGGTATCAGGACCATCACTAAGACCTGACATTGTTCCTATCTACACATGGGAGTTATTGGCCCCATCCTCCTAACACCTCTTTCCTAGATTTTCCAGGGGTGCTTGCTAAACGTGTGAAACTCTAAGCTCTATGCCAGGAATTTCCAGAGAAGAAGCCAGAGAATTTATTTTTAAAAAAGCCTCTAGGTGATTTTTTTTTTTTTATAGTTCCGATATGTTTAGAAAAGTGACTCACCTAGTTTCCTCCCTAACTCTAAGGCTCAGCTCAGCATCAGCTTTGCTGTCGAGCTTTCTCTATCTATGTCAGGCACTTAAGATCTTACACACAGGACTCCATCACTGCTCTCCTTGTAATGTATTCTAGTTAGTTGTTTACACATTTGTCTCTCTGACTGTTCTGCATATTTTTTGTGATCTCAGTGAGAGCTCACGGTAGGTTCTCAATATGTGTTCCTTGGATAAATGTGCGAAAGGATAGATAGATGGATGAGCTGCTTTTAAATAAATGGGGTGATTCTCAGAATTCCACCAGCATCCATCTTCAAGCCCCTCAAGAATGGTGTCCCTGGTTGCTTTGTGATGGGTGGGGTGAGCCTCTTTTATCACCTCTGTAGAATAATGCATGATAATATTCATTTTATTCCATAACATATTGCTTTAGGCTTGGATAATGGTCAGAGAAACTGGTAGTGTAAATATGTTTCTGAATATCTGGGAAATTATCCAAACCCAAACTCACATTTGGTGAGTGGCACTTACAGTGGGGCAGGCTATTCAATGCTTAGAGCTGTGCTATCCAATATGGCAGCTTCTAGCCACATGTAGCCTTGGAAATTTAAAGAAATTAAAACTAAATGAAATAAAAAATTCAGTTTAAAAAAAAAGTTTTATGTTTATTTATTTGTCTGTGTCAAGTCTTAGTTGTGGCATGTGGGATCTTTATGTTGCAGTGCATGGGCTCTTTCACTGTGGTGTGGGGCTTCCCTAGATGCGGCGTGGGCTTTTCTCTAGTTGTGGCTCATGGGCTCCAGAGCACACAGGCTCAGTAGTTGCAATGCACAGGCTTAGTTGCCCTGCAGCATGTGGGATCTTAATTCCCCGCCCAGGGATCGAACCCCCATCCCTTGCATTGGAAGGCAGATTCTTAACCACTGGACCACCAGGGAAGTCCCTAAAAATTCAGTTTCTTGTTCACACATTTCAGGTACTCGAAGGCCACATATGGTAGTGCCTACTGTATTAGAAAGTATATAGAATATTTCCATGATCACAGAAAGTTCTGCAGGAGAGTGCTGACATAGATTATTCCTCTCTATCCTTCAAAATCCAAATCCGATACTTCTTTAACACAAGGCTTTTCCTTATCCCTCCAAGCAAAGTTCTGTTTGGTTCACAGTGACTTGTCCAAGGCACCAGGAATCAGAGAGGAAAAAAATGTGGTTACTGCCTTGCTAGAGCTTACAGGAGGTTCTCAACTGGGGTGATTTGGATGCCAGGGGACATTGGCAATGTCTAGAGACATTTTTGGTATTCATAATGTATGTGAGTGTGTGTTGTGTGTGTATGCATGTGTGTGATACTGGCATGTAGTGGGTAGGGGTCAGGGATGCTGTTGAACATTCTGCAAAGTTCCAGGACAGCCCCTCCCCTAGTCAAACATTCATCTGGCCCGAAATGTCAACAGTACTGAAGTTGAGACACCCTGGCTTAAAGCCTTGTTGGGAAGAGGAACCCACGAGCAGACAATGCCAACATAATGTGGGAAGTGAAGAGAGAGGAGTGGTGTACAGAAATGGGGTAGGAAGATTCTTGAGCTGAGTCTGGAAGGAGCTGGAGGATTAGTCCCTCCATCTATGGTCCCATAACCCTTTGCACATTCTTCTCTATGGCATCTAGCACAGGTTCACACATCCTTCTCCCTGTTACTCTGCGAATTCTTCAAGGGCAGGTCCTGTGTCTAATTCACTGACGTGTGTGCAGTGTGTTCAGTGATGGGCCCACACAGTAGAAACACAAGTCTGCACAGGTGAACAAATGATGGGTGGACCTAATCTCTCTCACCTCTCCCCAAACAGAGGTGTCTCTTGATGTGTCCTGATGTGAATTATTTTGCTGGCTGAAGAAGCATCTTCTAAAACAAGGTGCCAGTGTTGAGTTAAATTTGTCACCAGAGTCTTCAGAGAGAGCCCTCTCCTCGGGCAGTTGTTCCTGAGAGATGAATTGGGGGATTTAGTTCACATACTTTAGTGGCTTGAAACGCAGCACATATCTGCCTCCTTGGCAGCATCAATTCATCATGGAGTGCGTCATCAAGGCCAAACAGCCGATGCTGAAAACACAGCAACAATTTCCCCTTGGGATGCCATGCATCTGGAGCCAGGGAACAAGGCACCTCTGTGGAGAAGAGATAATCAAGCCCCAATTTAATGCAGTGATTCCCTTGGAATTTTAGAGACTTTCCTGTTATTCTCCAGTATGTTGGAAAAAAATTCCTGAAGCAATGTGGGCAAATACCACCTTGCCTTTTCCTTTCCTTGAAGATGTTTGTACCTGTTAAGCCCTTGATTCAGATTTTTATAAAACCTCATCCTGAGCTAATTAGAAGTGTCTTGGGTTGCAAATCACATTTTACACAAAGATTTAACATCCAGAATAGGCATACAGGCTTACAAATCACAAAGGAGAAGAGAAACAATTCAGTAAAATGTAGGCAAAGGATAGAGGCAGGCAATTCACAGAAGAGGAAAGCCAGGTGGTCAATAAATGTCTGAAAAAGTTGCTCACCTTCACTAGTAATCAGGAAAATGACAATTAAACAACAATGGGATACCATTTCATACCTGTTATGTAGGCAAAAATTAAAATCTGAAATACAGAGAGTTGGTGAGGGTGTGGGGGAAGAGGAACCCTCATGTGTTGCTGGTGAGAATATAAATTAGCACAACCATTCTGGAGAGTAATTTGGCAATTTCTGGTAAAGTTGAGAATGTTCAGACCCTCTGAGCCTGGATGCAGCCCTGTTTGAATAGTGAATATTGGAAACAAGGTTAATATCCATCAGTAGGAGAGTAGATAAATAGAGTAGAATACTATTCAACAGTTAAGATGAATGAAATATATTGACATATACTAATGTGCAAATCTCTCCAAAACACATACACCATTGAATGAAAAAAGCAATTCACAGAATTATATGCATGACATGAAAACATTTATATAAAAATCTTAAAAAGTCAAACTAATGCTATCCAGTGCTTATTTATATATATGTAATAAAAGTGAAAAAAAAACATATGCACAAATGGCATACACCAAATTCATGAAATTGGTTATCTCTGATGAAGGGGGAGAATGGAACAGTGAGGTGAACAAATAAGACTTCTAACTCTATCTTGTGAAGTTCTATTTATTTATTTTTTAAATGAGGAGCAAAAGTAGCAAAATGTTCCCAGTAGTTAATTCCAGGTGGAGGGTTATGGGGGTTATTCCTGTTGCCCTCCACATCCACACTTCACCGTTCTCCACCCTGCGATGCCCCAGGAGGCTGGTCTCTCTGCTCAGATTCTCGGCCTTCTCGCTCCCACTGGGTTCATCCAGCTGGGAACAGGGGCAGAGATGGGAGGGAGGGAAGGGAGGGAGTCGAGGTATTTATTCCTCCACTCCTTCCCTCTCTGCAGAAATGCAAGCTCCTATTAGGAAGCCCTCTCTGTCAGGTTCTGGTAACAGGTCCCCACCTTGTGCCTTTAAGATGCTAAGGTTTCCTGAATCCTTGGGGTACAGCACTATCTCTCGTGGCTTTCCTATACCTTGCTCACTCCTTTACCATATATTTCCTGTCAGGACGCTTCTTGATACAAAGGTATGAGATGTTTGCTATTCCTCTGCAATTTTTGTATTTTAAAAATTATACCAAAAAAAAAAAAAAAAGAAGTATCAGAGATGTAAGGAGTTGAGTGGGCAGAAGCCAAAAAGCATGACAACTTTCTCAAGAACCTGGGATGCCTTGAGGAATTAGACATTAGGTAAATGAGGACCTTCATGCTGGTGTTTTATGTGAATCGTGTCCCCCTGCTTCCCCTCTCCCATGGGTCACACAGGAGTCCTACCCTCCTGCAGAGATGCAGCCTGGAGCACTCGCCCCTGCCTGCCATCAGCTTGATGTGTAACAGAGGCATTGCTCTAAGCCAGCAATTTACGCTCCCTAATTGGTTTTGTTTGATAAACTTGACTGCACATCTCCTCTCTGTCAACCACTGAGCCAGATGACGGAGGTGCAGAGTCATCAGAGCCATCCCTGCTGCCGAGGGCTTTACTGCCTAGAGGCAACATCACTCCACAAGGTGGGGCATTTTTATAGGAAGCAGAAACTTTTTATTTTATTCTATTGTGATAAGAACACTTAATATGAGATGTGCCTTCAACAAATATTTAAGTGTACGATACATAATTTTTGACTATAGGTACAATGTTGTACAGCAGATCTCTAGAGCTTATTCACCTTGCTTAACTGAAACTTGATGCCCATTGATTATTAACTCTCCATTTCCCTCTGTCCCCAGCCCGGTGACCACCATTCCACTCTTTGATTCTATAAATGTGACTGTTTTAGATACCGCATGTAAGTGGAATCGTGCAGTATTTGTCTTTCTGTGACTGGCTTATTTCAATTAGCATAGTGTCCTCAAGGTTCCCCTATGTTGTTGCATATTGTAGAATTTTCTTTGTTTTAAAAGACTGAATAGTATTCTGTTGTATGTATATATCATATTTATTCACTTGTTGATGGACATTTAGGTTGATTTCACACCGTGGCTGCTGTAAACAGGGCTGCAATGAATATAGGAGACTATACTATACTTTTCCTCAATGCACTACCTAATTAAGGAAACAGTACTTTTTTTACGTTGCTTCCAGTTTCTGAGCAAAAGTTACTCATAAAGGGGGAAAATGGGTGGTTTGGAACAAGGATGAAAAGGAGTATTTTTTATTTTGAGTTTTCAAAATGTTCAACTATATTCTAATAAAATAAATTAAAATTAGAAGAAAAAAAAAAGAACATAGGAGGCTAATATCTCTTCAAGTCCCTGATCTCAATTATTTTGGATAATACCCACAAGTAGGATTACTAGATCATATGGTAGCTCTATTTTTAATTTTTTGGAGGGACTTCCATAATGTTTTTCACAGCAGTACACCATTTTGCATTCCCATAAATAGTGTGCATTGTTCCAATTCTTCACATCCTTGTTATCTTTTGTTTTCTCAATAATAGCATCCTGACACGTGTGCAGTAAAACCTCATTTTGGTTTTGATTTGCATTTCCCAGAGGATTGGTAACTTTGAGCATTTTTTCATGAACCTTTTGGGCATTTGTATGTCTTCTTTGGAGAAATGTCTATTCAAGTCCTTAGCCTATTTTCAAATTGGGTTATTAGGGGTTTTTTGCTATTGAGTGGTAAGAGTTCCTTGTATATTTTGGAGATTAACCCCTTCTCAGATTATATATAGTTGCAAACCAGGTATATGATTTGCAAATATTTTCTCCCGTTCCATAGGTTGCCTTTTCACTGTCAATTGTTCCTTTGCTGTTCAGAAGCTTTAGTTTGATGTAGTCCCAGTTGTTTATTTTTGTTTTTGTTGCCTGTGCTTTTGGTGTCATACCCATGAAATCGTTACCAATATCAATGGCACGAAGATTTTCCCCAATGTTTTCTTTTAGAAGTTTTACAGTTGTAGGTCTTGCACTTAAGTCTTTAATCCATTTTGAGTTGATTTTTGTGTACAGTGTAAGAGTCAGAATCTGACAAGACAGGGATTCGCCTCAGTCTCAGGGGGAGCACAGAACAGAACTCAGTGAGTCTTCCGTGCAGAAATGAAGACTAGGCTGAGATTTACCAGGAGAGTCTAACTCTCATTAGTTCAAGAAATGGTGGTTGAACACCATCTGTGAGGGATACTGATGAAGTCTCCACCTTCAAGAGCACTGCTGGCCAATAAAACTTTGTGCTGATGAGAAAGTTCTATTTGATATCACTTGCCACGTGTGCTTATTAAGCACTTGAAATGTGGCTATTACAATGAAGAAACTGAATTTTAAAACTTTACTTAATTTAAATTAAAATTTAAAAGCTATGTGTGGGTCATGGTGATCATATTGGACAGTGCAGTTCTAAAAAGTCACAATCTACCATGACAAACAGCAGGTTATAATTACAATGATTATATGATATTGAAATCATAAATAATCTTTTTTTCATTCAATAAACATTTCTTGCCAAGGGGGAGAGTGGGTGGGAGAGGGAAGGATTGGGAGTATGGGATTAGCAGATGCAAACTATTATATATAGGATGGATAAACAACAAGGTCCTACTGTATAGCACAGAGAAGTATATTCAATACCCTGTGATAAACCATAGTGGAAAATAATATGAAAAAGAATATATATATTTGTATATGTGTATATATATATATATATGTATAACTGAGTCACTTTGCTCTACAGGAGAAATTAATACAACATAGTAAATCAACTATACTTCAATAAATTTTTTTTTAAAAAAACAACATTTCTTGAGGATGTGATATGGGCTGGCACCACAACACAGAGATGATTTGACCTTGGCCTCTGTCACCAAGAGGCCCACAGCCTAATAGAACTTTAACACTAGCCAGGTCAAATCCCCCCTTTTGAGAATGTTTTTGTAACATGTAGAACACCTGGATATAAATAAACCTCACTGAAACTAAGGTCTTTAACAGCATGGGACTGGGGACTATTTACTTAGTCTAGCCCACTCTGAGCCTGGGAATCTTGACTGTGATCATCAGTTGTGATCATCAAATGCACATTTACACAAATATGACCATATTGGTAATGATCCTTTAACTGCAACTATAGTAAGATCACTGAGGATTTGATGGTAATACACCCACGACCAAGGGTAAGAACCACACTCAGTTTACACATCACTATGTACATCTATACAAGCCAACTATAAGACACACAAGGGATTCTGATACTGATTCCTCATAAGTAAGAGTTGATAAAAGCTCTTAAGCAGCACAGCTGGGTTTAAACGGCTGGCCCTGTCTGGATTATCCTCTCTGTGTCTCACTTTTTGTTCTTATCAGAACTTGAGCCATACAATCTGTGCTGGAACATGCCCTTCCTCCTTCACGGCTTTTGTTACTCACATCTTTTTTGCTTTCTGCACTTACTCAAAGCATGTGCTTTCTCAGCCATTTCTAGGAAAGGTTTTGTTAGATGCAGCTGTGACTCTGTCTCTAAATTGGACCCTCTGCGCCTGGACCTGCATTCTCTGCCTCCGCTGTGTTCTTTCAGTGGGATGACCTTTCTTCTAAGTGCTGTGGTCACGGGAGCATCATTTTAAACTCATTAACCATTAAACATAGCCCGTTCTGCTCTCTCGACTGCTACATGAAGGGCCTTGTTGCTAAGTCATGTACAAGATGATGTGGAATATGTACAGACTGGTCACTGACAATTCCTTACACCATGCAGTGGGCGTCTTTTGGGAACATCAGCCTCTATCTCTGACCAACTCCCATCTTCCCCCCTGTACATGGTCACCATGGGTGGCAGCTATGATCGTAGTGTGTGTCCCCACCCGCTGTGGCCAGAGATGACTGCTCTTGAGGCGAGCACCTGGTCCAAGATTCCTTCTCTGAGAATTTAGAACTAGAGGGCAGGGGAGAGAGAGAGAGAGACGGACTCTACCCAAGACAGCATGGGGTTGGAACTGTAGAGCACAAATGCAGATCAGATAAAGTCAGTCCACAGAGAGTGATAATGATGAAGCAAATGCACACAGAGACACAACTTTCCCTACAGCATTCCACAGCCTAATCTCTGTTCTTCCCCCGGCCAAGCTGCATTATTACCTTCTGTCTACAAGACATCCTTATTTCCTTAAAACCAATTTCCCTGAGTTTGTTGAAGTAAGTTGGAGCAAAGTGATTTCTGCTTACACACACACACACACACACACACACACACACACACACACACACCCCATAGAAGCTCAGCAAATGGAAGGTGTGGCTGGGAGAGTTTTACTATGACCTCCGTTGATTTCTATCCCTGGTATCCATGCTTCTGTGTGTTCCCCTCACCCTGAGTTGTGGAAGGGAACAGTAACTTGCTTCTAACCCCTAAACTATAGCAAAAGGAGGGAAATTTGCAGTCCCTAATCAGATGATTTTAAGTTAATCAAATAAGAGCTTATTCTGGGTGGGTCTGGCTTAGTCAGGTGAACCCTTGAAAGAGGGTCTAAAAATCAGAGACTCATTTGTTTCCTCTAGCCTTAA
Organism: Balaenoptera acutorostrata; assembly: GCF_949987535.1. NCBI lineage: Eukaryota > Metazoa > Chordata > Mammalia > Artiodactyla > Balaenopteridae > Balaenoptera > Balaenoptera acutorostrata. The sequence continues at coordinate 73,071,830 of NC_080072.1, forward strand.
AGAAACAAATGAATGAGTTCTATAGCTACAAAAAACGGATTTCTATTGTATGGGAACAAAATTTGCCACCGCAAAATGTCTCTTTGGCATGTGGATGATTTTGAGCTGAAAACAATCGAGGCCTAAAAGACTCAGGAGGAAACTTTGACCTTCCCCCTTAGCTGCCTAAAGAATTTAGATAGCAGACCTGTTCCCAGAATAGAGCATCACCAGAGATATCTGCAAAGAATATGGTCTGGGGTGGTGGGGAAACTCTAGGCCGGGGCTAGAGATCAGAATCCACCCTGTGTCCCATTGTCTCTGCGTGGCCCAGCAAACATTTATTTACCAAACATTTGCTTTTCTATCTTCGTGTGAATTGCCTTCCTCCCCTTGAAGTCCCAACCACGACTCTCATCATCCTCTTTGGTCTTTAGCTGAAAATAGTATTTAAGGTGAGGGTTTCAGCCATTTTCATTAGTGACTCAGTTTTCCTGGGGCTCTCCCATGTACACATGTTATTAAACTCTTGTGTGATTTTCTTTTGTTAATTCTCATGTCAATTTAATTCTTAGACCAGCCACAAAAGCCTAGAAGGGTAGACGAAAACGTCTTCCTCCCTGACCCTACCAACAACCACATGAGCTTGGAAGAGGACCCCAAACCTCAGACAAGACCACAGGCCTGGCTGAGACCCCAGACTTGTGAGACCCTGAGCTGAGGACCCAGTTACACCATGCCTGGACTTCTGCTCTAGGGAAACTGTTTTAAGTTTTAAGCTGTTAGGTTTGTGAAGATTTGTTACACAGAAATAGAAAACTAAGAAGGCAAATGAATGGCTGTGTTTTGTCTTATTCGAGTCTCCTTCTTCCCCCCTTTCTCCTTTAAAAACAAACTAGCACTGTCTTGCACATCTGATCTGTAATTGTCTCGATGGACCCTAAGAGGTCAGATTAGCTATATTCCTAGTTCTTTTTCTTTTTTTTTGAATTTTTGAATTTTATTTAATCTATTTTTTTATACAGCAGGTTCTTACTAGTCATCAATTTTATACACATTAGTGTATACATGTCAATACCAATCACCCAATTCATCACACCACTACCACCAACCCCCGCTGCTTTCCCCCCTTGGTGTCTATACATTTGTTCTGTACATCTGTGTCTCAATTTCTGCCCTGCAAACTGATTCATCTGTACCATTTTTCTAGGTTCCACATATATGAGTTAATATACGATATTTGTTTTTCTCTTTCTGACTTACTTCACTCTGTATGACAGTCTCTAGATCCATCCACGTCTCTACAAATGACCCAATTTCGTTCCTTTTTATGGCTGAATAATATTCCATTGTATATATGTACCACATCTTCTTTATCCATTCATCCGATGATGGACACTTAGGTTGCTTCCATGTTCGTCTTGTGTATGGTTTCCTTTGCTGTGCAAAAGCTTTGAAGTTTCATTAGGTCCGATTTGTGTATTTTTGTTTTTATTTCCATTTCTCTAGGAGCTGGGTCAAAAAGGATCTTTCTGTGATTTATGTCATAGAGTGTTCTGCCTATGTTTTCCTCTAAGAGTTTGATAGTGTCTGGCCTTACATTTAGGTCTTTAATCCATTTTGAGTTTATTTTTGTGTATGGTGTTAGGAAGTGTTACAATTTCATACTTTTACATGTAGCTGCCCAGTTTTCCCAGCACCACTTATTTGGGGTTTTATCTTGTTCTTTCATCTGGTACGTAGCCCTCTGCCTTTTCATCTTGTCTGTCTTTCTGTGAATGTGGTTTTTGTTCCACAGGCTGCAAGATTGTAGTTCTTCTTGCTTCTGCTGTCTTCCCTCTGATGGATGAGGCTATTTAAGAGGCTTGTGCAAGTTTCCTGATGGGAGGGACTGATGGTGGGTAGAGCTGTTTCTCTGGTGGGCAGAGCTCGGTAAAACTTTAATCCTTTTGAATGCTGATGAATGGGGCTGTGTTCCCTCCCTGTTGGTTGTTTGGCCTGAGGTGACCCAACACTGGGACTTACAGGCTCTTTGGTGGGTCCCATGGAAGATTCTGGGAGGGCTCACACTAAGGATTACCTGCCAGAACTTCTGCCGCCAGTGTCCCTGTCCCCACGGCGAACCACAGCCACCCATCACCTCTGCAGGAAACCATCCAACACCAGCAAGTAGGCCTGATTCAGTGTCCCCTGGGGTCACTGCTCTTTCCCCTGAGACCCAATGTGCACACTACTTTGTGTGTGCCCTCCTAGAGTGGAGTCTCTGTTTCCCCCAGTCCTGTCAGAGTCCTGCAATCAAATCCTGCTAGCCTTCAAAGTCTGATTCTCTGGGAATTCCTCCTTCCATTGCCGGACCCCCAGGTTCAGAAGCCTGATGTGGGGTTAAGAACCTTCACTGCAGTGGGTGGACTTCTGTGGTATAAGTGTTCTCCAGTTTGTGAGTCACCTACCAAGCAGTTATGGGATTTGATTTTATTGTGATTGCGCCCCTCCTACCGTTTCACTGTGGCTTCTCCTTTGTCTTTGTATGTGGGGTATCTTTTTTGTTGAGTTCCAGTGTCTTCCTGTTGATGATTGTTCAGCAGTTTGTTGTAATTTTGGTGTTCTCGCAAGAGGGAGTGAGAGCACGTCCTTCTACTCTGCCATCTTGGTTCAGGCTCACTATATTCCTAGTTCTTACTTTTTCATCCTTTAGCCTTTTAATTCAGCAAAATCTTATGAAGATCATTACTCAGCTCTGACTGTCACGGAATTGGTGGCTTGTCATAAAGAATAGCTCTGCCACTGGCAGCAGTGAGAAGAGAGTGGGAGAAGGAGATTTTTAGGAATGCCTGATCCCCAGGACAAAAGCCCACAGGAAATTGTGCTGGCCCTGACACAAAACATGGGCATGAGGCTTACTGATGGGACTTTCCTCATTTCTTCGTAGACATAGGGTTCTCTGGGGAAATTAGGCAGAAATTCTGCTTTGGCAGGAAGAACCCCGGCTTACTGCCCACCTCTTAATCCAGCTCACTGCCCCATTGGCCAGCATCCAGAATTTATGGGCACCAGCAGGCCCCTGCCCATTCAGAACTTTTCTGGAAACCATGAAACCTAAGAGGCTTGAGATTTTGATGTTGAGGCTGTTGAATCCTCCAGTAACCAACCCAATTGTAAAAGAGTAATAATATATGATGTCCACATAATATTTTACGGCTTCTAAAGTACTTTAAGATACATTTATCATTTGGTTCTTTCTATAGCCCTGGAAGCAAATGAGATATCATCATCCCTGTTTTAGGGATGAGGACATTGAGGCCCAGAGATGTTACATGACCTGCCCAAGATCACACAGCTCACTGAGTGGCAGAACCAAGACCAGAAGCCAAGTCTTTCCTCACAGTGAGCCCTGGCTCATTTACTCCTTCCACAAAGAGGTGCTATGGATCTTCCAGATGTCAGGCACTGTACTGTGCCCAGGGGATGTAGCCATGGACAGAGCAGGTGTAGTCCTGAGCCATCAAATAAACAGCCCCAGGAATCTTTAGTTAAAATGTGATCATGAAGGAGAGGTACAAGATTCTATGAGAGTTTATTAGAGGGCTCCCTAGCCTAGTTTGCAGAGGTGGGAAAGTTTCTTCAGAGGTAATCACATTTAAGCTGAGATCTGAGAGCCAAAAATTGTTAACTGAGAGAAGATTGGCAGTGGGGATACAACTCTAGACAGAGAGAAGAGTCTGGCATCTTCATGGAAGAATAAATTATGTTAATATGGTTGTAAGCAAGAAACTGGGAAGAGTGGGGCAAGATGAAGCTGGAGAGGCGGCCAGGGATAGACCACAAGTGCCTAAAAGTTCTAGTTAAATGTTTCAAAAGCAATGATTCAAGAAGCAATGGGAAGCATATATAAAAGTTAACTAATAAGAACCTACTGTAGATGTAATAGAGGACCTTCAAGATGGCGGAGGAGTAAGACATGGAGATCACCTTCCTCCCCACAAATACATCAGAAATACATCTACATGTGGAACAACTCCTACAGAACACCTACTAAACGCTGGCAGAAGATCTCAGACTTCCCAAAAGGCAAGAAACTCCCCACGTACCTGGGTAGGGCAAAAGAAAAAAGAAAAAACAGGGACAAAAGAATAGGGTTGGGATCTGCCCCTCTGGGAGGGAGCTGTGAAGGAGGAAAAGTTTCCACACACTAGGAAGCCCCTTCACTGGCAGAGATGAGGGGTGGGCAGGGGGAAACTTCAGAGCCACGGAGGAGATCGCAGCAACAGGGGTGCAGAGGGCAAAACAGAGAGACTCCTGCCCAGAGAATTGGTGCTGACCAGCACTCACCAGCCCGAGAGGCTTGTCTGCTCACCCACTGGGACAGGTGGGGGCTGGGAACTGAAGCTCCAGCTTAGGAGGTCAGATCCCAGGGAGAGGACTGGGGTTGGCTGCGTGAACACAGCCTGAAGGGGGCTACTGCGCCACAGCTAGCCAGGAGGGAGTCTGGGAAAAAGTCTGGAACTGCCTAAGAGGCAAGAGACCGTTATTTTGGGGTGCACGAGGAGAAGAGATTAAAAGCACCACCTAAACGAGCTTCAGAGATGGGCACAAGCTGCGGCTATTAGCGCAGACACCAGAGACGGGCATGAAATGCTAACTCTGCTGCTGCAGCCACCAAGAAGCCTGTGTGCGAGCACAGGTCACTATCCACACCTCTCCTCCCAGGAACCTATGCAGCCTGCCACTGCCAGGATCCCATGATCTGGGGACAACTTCCCCGGGAGAACACAGAGCATGCCTCAGGCTGTTGCAACATCATGCTGGCCTCTGCCTCAGCAGGCTCACCCCACGTTCTGTACCCCTCGCTCCCCCCGGCCTGAGTGAGCTAGAGCCCCCTAATCAGCTGCTCCTTTAAACCCTCCTGTCTGGGCAAAGAACTGATGCCAGAGGGCAACCTACATGCAGAGGCAGGGCCAAATGCAAACCTGAACCCCAGGAGCTGTGCAAACAAAGAAGAGAAAGGGAAATTTCTCTGTGCAGCCTCAGGAGCAGTGGATAAAATCTCCACAATCAACTTGATGTACCCTGCATTTGTGGAATACCTGAATAGACAACAAATCATCCCAAAATTGAGGCGGTAGACTTTGGGAGCAACTATAGACTTGGGGTTTGCTGTATGCGACTGACTAGTTTCTGATTTATATGTTTATCTTAGTTTAGTTTTTAGTGCTTGTTATCATTGGTGGATTTGTTTATTTGTTTGGTTGCTCTCTTCTTTTTTTTAAATACATTTTTTATTTTTTATTTTAATAACATATTTTTTAATTTTTAATTTTAACAACTTTATTTATTATATTTTTTTCTTTCTTTCTTTCTTTTTTTCCCTTTTCTTCTGAGCTGTGTGGCTGACAGGGTCTTGGTGCTCTAGCTGGGTGTCAGGCCTGAGCCTCAGAGGTGGGAGAGCTGAGTTCAGGACATTGGACCACCAGAGAGCTCCTGGCCCCACGTAATATCAATTGGTGAGAGCTCTCCGAGAACTATGTCTCAACACTAAGACCCAGCTCCACTCAACTACCAGCAAGCTTCGGTGCTGGACACCCCATGCCAAACAACTAGCAAGACAGGAACACAACCCCACCCATTAGCAGAGAGGTTGCCTAAAATCATAATAAGGTCACAGACACACCAAAACACACCACAGGATGCAGTCCTGCCCACCAGAAAGACAAGATCCAGCATCATCCACCAGAACACAGGTACCAGTACCCTCCACCAGGAAGCCTACAGAACCCACTGACCCAAACTTACTCACTGGGGGCAGACACCAAAAAAAAACCGGGAATTACAAACCTGTAGCCTGAGAAAAGGAGACCCCAAACGCAGTAAGTTAAGCAAAATGAGAAGACAGAGAAATACACAGCAGATGAAGGAGCAAGGTAAAAACCCACCCTACCAAACAAATGAAGAGGAAATAGGCAGTCTACCTGAAAAAGAATTCAGAGTAATGATAGTAAAGGTGATCCAAAATCTTGGAAATAGAATGGAGAAAATACAAGAAACGTTTAACAAGGACCTAGAAGAACTAAAGAGCAAACAAGCAATGATGAACAACACAATAAATGAAATTAAAATTCTCTAGAAGGAATCAATAGCAGAATAACTGAGGCAGAAGAACGGATAAGTGACCTGGAACATAAAATAGTGGAAATAACTACTGCAGAGCAGAATAAAGAAAAAAGAATGAAAAGAATTGAGGACAATGTCAGAGAACTCTGGGACAACATTAAACGCACCAACATTCGAATTACGGGGGTCCCAGAAGAAGAAGAGAAAAGAAAGGGACTGAGAAAATATTTGAAGAGATTATAGTTGAAAACTTCCCTAATATGGGAAAGGAAATATTTAAGTCCAGGAAGCACAGAGAGTCCCAAAGAGGATAAATCCAAGGAGAAACACGCCAAGATACATATTATTCAAACTATTGAAAATTAAATATAACGAAAAAATATTAAAAGCAGCAAGGAAAAAGCAACAAATAACATACAAGGGAATCCCCATAAGGTTAACAGCTGGTCTTTCAGCAGAAACTCTGCAAGCCAGAAGGGAGTGGCAGGACATTTTTAAAGTGATGAAAGGGAAAAAAGCCTACAACCAAGATTACTCTACCCAGCAAGGATCTCATACAGACTCGACAGAGAAATGAAAACCGTTGCAGGCAAGCAAAAGCTAAGAGAATTCAGCACAACCAAACCAGCTTTACAACAAATGCTAAAGGAACTTCTCTAGGCAGGAAACACAAGAGAAGGAAAAGACCTACAATAACAAACCCAAAACCAATAAGAAAATGGTAATAGGAACATACATATCGATAATTACCTTAAATGTAAATGGATTAAATGCTCCAACCAAAAGACATAGAGTGGCTGAATGGATACAAAAACAAGACCCATATATATGCTGTCTACAAGAGACCCACTTCAGCCCTAGGGACACAAACAGACCGAAAGTGAGGGGATGGAAAAAGATATTCCATGCAAATGGAAATCAAAAGAAAGCTGGAGTAGCAATTCTCATATCAGACAAAATAGGCTTTAAAATAAAGACTATTTCAAGAGACAAAGGACACTACATAATGATCAAGGGATCAATCCAAGAAGAAGATATAACAATTGTATATATTTATGCACCGCACATAGGAGCACCTCAATACACAAGGTAAATGCCAACAGCCATAAAAGGGGAAATCGACATTAACACAATAATAGTGGGGGACTTTAACACCCAACTTTCACCAATGGACAGATCAACCAAAATGAAAGTAAATAAGGAAACACAAGCTTTAAATGACACATTAAACAAGATGGACTTAATTGATATTTATAGGACAGTCCATCCAAAAACAACAGAATGCACTTTCTTCTCAAGTGCTCATGGAACATTCTCCAGGGTAGATCATATCTTGGGTCACAAATCAAGCCTTGGTAAATTTAAGAAAATTGAAATTGTATCAAGTATCTTTTCCGACCACAATGCTATGAGACTAGATATCAATTACAGGAAAAAATCTGTAAAAAATACAAACACATGGAGGCTAAACAATACACTACTTAATAACCAAGAGATCACTGAAGAAATCAAAGAGGAAATCAAGAATACCTAGAAAAAAATGACAATGAAAACACAATGGCCCAAAACCTACGGGATGCAGCAAAAGCAGTTCTGAAAGGGCAGTTTATAGAAATACAATCCCACCTCAAGAAACAAGAAATATCTCAAATAAACACCCTAACCTTACACCTAAAGCAATTAGAGAAAGAAGAACAAAAAAACCCCAAAGTTAGCAGAAGGAAAGAAATCATAAAGATCAGATCAGAAATAAATGAAAAAGAAATGAAGGAAACAAGAGCAAAGATCAATAAAACTAAAAGCTGGTTCTTTGAGAAGATAAACAAAATTGATAAATCATTAGCTACACTCATCAAGAAAAAAAGGGAGAACTCAAATCAATAGAATTAAAAATGTAAAAGGAGAAGTAACAACCACTGCAGAAATACAAAGGATCATGAGAGATTACTACAAGCAACTATATGCCAATAAAATGGACAACCTGGAAGAAATGGACAAATTCTTAGAAATGCACAACTTTCCGAGACTGAACCAGGAAGAAATAGAAAATATGAACAGACCAATCACAAGCACTGAAATTGAAACTGTGATTAAAAATCTTACAACAAACAAAGGTCCAGGACCAGATGGCTTCACAGGCGAATTCTATCAAACATTTAAAGAAGAGCTAACACCTATCCTTCTCAAAATCTTCCAAAATATAGCAGAGGGAGGAACACTCCCAAACTCATTCTACGAGGCCACCATCACCCTGATACCAAAACCAGACAAAGATGTCACAAAGAAAGAAAACTACAGGCCAATATCACTGATGAACATAGATGCAAATATGCTCAGCAAAATACTAACAAACAGAATTCAACAGCACATTAAAGGGATCATACACCATGATCAAGTGGGGTTTATCCCAGGAATGCAAGGATTCTTCAATATACACAAATCAATCAATGTGATACACCATATTAACAAATTGAAGGAGAAAAACCGTATGATCATCTCAATAGATGCAGAAAAAGCTTTTGACAAATTTCAACACCCATTTATGATAAAAACCCTCCAGAAAGTAGGCATAGAGGGAACTTTCCTCAACATAACAAAGGCCATATATGACAAACCCACAGCCAACATCGTCCTCAATAGTGAAAAACTGAAACCATTTCCACTAAGATCAGGAACAAGACAAGGTTGCTGACTCTCACGACTATTATTCAACGTAGTTTTGGAAGTCTTAGCCACAGCAATCAGAGAAGAAAAAGAAATAAAAGTAATCCAAATCGGAAAAGAAGAAGTAAAGCTGTCACTGTTTGCAGATGACATGATACTATACATAGAGAATCCTAAAGATGCTACCAGAAAACTACTAGAGCTAATCAATGAATTTGGTAAAGTTGCAGGATACAAGATTAATGCACAGTAATCTCTAGCATTCCTATACACTAATGATGAAAACCTGAAAGTGAAAGTAAGAAAACACTCCCACTTACCATTGCAGCAAAAAGAATAAAATATCTAGGAATAAATATACCTAAGGAGACAAAAGACCTGTATGCAGAAAAGTATAAGACACTGATGAAAGAAATTAAAGATGATACAAATAGATGGAGAGATATACCATGTTCTTGGATTGGAAGAATCAACATTGTGAAAATGACTCTACTACCCAAAGCATTCTACAGATTCAATGCAATCCCTATCAAACTACCACTGACATTTTTCACAGAACTAGAATAAAAAATTTCACAATTTGTATGTAAACACAAAAGATCCCAAATAGCCAAAACATCTTGAGAAAGAAAAACAGAGCTGGAGGACTCAGGCTCCCTGACTTCAGACTATACTACAAAGCTACAGTGATCAAGACAGTATGGTACTGGTACAAAAACAGAAATATAGATCAATGGAACAGGATAGAAAGCCCAGAGATAAACCCACGCACCTATGGTCACCTTATCTTTGATAAAGGAAGCAAGAATATACAGTCGAGAAAAGACAGCCTCTTCAATAAGTGGTGCTGGGAAAACTGGACAGCTACATGTAAAAGAATGAAATTACAACACTCCCAGCACCATACACAAAAATAAACTCAAAATGGATTAAGGACTTAAATGTTAAGGCCAAACACTATCAAACTCTTAGAGGAAAACATAGACAGAACACTCTATGACATAAATTACAGCAAGATCCTTTTTGACCCACCTCCTAGAGAAATGGAAATAAAAACAAAAATAAACAAATGGGGCCTAATGAAACTTCAAAGCTTTTGTACAGCAAAGAAAACCATAAACAAGACCAAACAACAACCCTCAGAATGGGAGGAAATATTTTCAAATGAAGCAACCGACAGAGGATTCATCTCCAAAATATACTAGTGGCTCATGCAGCTCAATATCAAGAAAACAATCAACCCAATCCAAAAATGGGCAGAAGACCTAAACAGACATTTCTCCAAAGAAGATATACAGATTGCCAACATACACATGAAAGGATGCTCAACATCACTAATAGTTAGAGAAATGCAAATCAAAACTACAATGAGGTAACACCTCACACTTGTCAGAATGGCCATCATCAAAATATCTACCAACAATAAATGCTGGAGAGGGTATGGAGAAAAGGGAACCCTCTTGCACTGTTGGTGGGAATGGAAATTGATACAGCAACTATGGAGAACAGTATGGAGATTCCTTAAAAAACTGAAAATAGAACTACCATATGACCCAGCAATCCCACTACTGGGCATATGCCCTGAGAAAACCATAATTCAAAAAGAGTCATGTACCACAATGTTCATTGCAGCACTATTTACAATAGCCAGGACATGGAAGCAACCTAAGTGTCCATCGGCAGATAAATAGATAAAGAAGATGTAGCTCATATATACCATGGAATATTACTCAGCCATAAAAGGAAACAAAATTGAGTTATTTGTAGTGAGGTGGATGGACCTAGAGTCTGTCATACAAAGTGAAGTAAGTCAGAAAGAGAAAAACAAATACCGTATGCTAACACATACATACGGAATCTAAAACAAAAAAAAGGACGGTCATGAAGAACTTAGGGGCAGGACAGGAATAAAGACAGACTTGGAGAATGGACTTGAGGTCACGGGGAGGGGGAAGGGTAAGCTGGGAAGAAGTGAGAGAGTGGCATGGACATATATACACTACCAAATGTAAAATAGTTAGCTAGTGGGAAGCAGCCATATAGCACAGGGAGATCAGCTCGGTGCTTTGTGACCACCTAGAGTGGTGAGATAGGGAGGATGGGAGGGAGACGCAAGCAGGAGGCAATATGGGAATATATGTATACGTATAGCTGATTCACTTTGTTATACAGCAGAAACTAACACAACAATGTAAAGCAATTATACTCCCATAAAGATGTTAAAAAAAATAAAAAATAAAATAAAATACATGTAATGTTATTTTATTGTTTATCCCTTAAACCCATAGTTTTTGTTATATCTTGATTTCACTAGCAACAATCTTTACCAACAATAACATTTTCCAGGAATGTAATCCTTATGGTTGGCAAGAGTTATTATTTCCAAAATATGGAGTAACATGTGCAGATGGGCTGTTTCTACAATAAGCTACATTTAGGATCATGTTGTAAAAAGAGGTTTTATGCCTGCATAATGGGAACTGAATTGCCATTTCTTAGAAAAAAATCCAAGAATGTCCTACAAGGACAGACAAATTTATGATAACTACTGTTCATTGAGTGTCTTCTGGCTCCCAGGGACATGCTTGATACTTGACCTATATTATCATAGTTAATCTCATATTGGACCCTCAAGATAGCTATTATTATACCCATTTTTTAAAAATGAGAAAATTTCACCAAGGGGGGAAAGCGGTGGTGGTGGTGGTGGCATGAATTGGGAGATTGGGATTGACATATATACACCAATATGTATAAAATAGGTAACTAATAAGAACCTGCTGTATAAAAAAAATAATAAAATTTAAAAAAAAAAAGAACCTGCTGTATAGTACAGGGAACTCTATTCGGTGCTCTGTAATGACCTATATAGGAATGGAGTCTAGAAGAGAGTGGATATACGTATATGCGTGGCTGACTTACTTTGCTGTGCAGCAGAAACTAACACAACATTGTAAATCAACTATACTCCAATTAAAAAATTAATTTAAAAAAAAAGCGATGTGAAACTTTGATGGTGTTTAACCAGAAGAGTTACAGATACAGATTTGTGTTTTTAAAATATTGCTCTGCCTGCTGTGTAAGAAACTGGCTGAAGGTAGAGGAAGGCAAGAGCGGAAATGAGGAGACAAATGAAGAGCTACTGCCATAGTCCAGGGTAAGGGTGTGGTGAGAATGATGGCAACGGGATGCAGGGTAGCAGACGGGTTCCATGATTGGATATGGCGGTGGTGAGGGAGAAACACCCTCAAAGACTTTCCTCTCTCTACGGTGCTATCTCCCAGGGTATGTTTCTTGTGTTTGCTTTCCTTCTTCCAGAACAAAGACAAAACCAGGCCCTGCCACGCAGCAGCTGGAACACAAAGGTAACACAGCCAGACTTCAGCTTTGTCTCAGAAAAGCTCTCCAAATATCCCATCATTAGGGATTCCCACAGTATTGAAAGGGGGCAAAATGTTCCCATTTGATTCTCACCTGTTTGATCCAGCTCTTTCAAGAAGACATTGAACTTCTCCCCAGGCAGGGGAAAAAAAAAAAAAAACTTGTTATATAACACAAATGGGAAAATGTCATGTTACATAAAATGTTCAAAATACTATATTTATGATAACCCATTGGTCTTAGCACAGTTTCTGAACACCAAGGCTGCTGGTGTTAGCAATGATAATATAATTATTTAGAATTAGAAAAAAAATTGTCCTTACATTTTCTACTCAAAATTCTAGGTTGGAGGGGGCAATTTGTATGTAAGAAGAGTCAGGGCACCGCTGAGAGTGACAAATTGGAAAGAAAGGAATTGGGGGGCTTTCAATTCATGTCTATTAAAGAGCGGTGTAGTAGAAAATACATGGGCTTTGGAATCTGAGCTTGGTTCACATTCTGCTTCTTCCATTTCTTAGCTGCATGATGTTGAATAAATGTCACCCTTTCTGTATCACGAACGGCGATAAAAACTGATAAAACCTCTAGTCCCAGGTTATTATGAAAAGTAAGACAATGCATTCACAACCAATGCAGGTATAACATAAGCTACAAGAATGTATTGTACAACACGGGGAATATAGCCAATATCTTATAATAACTATAAATGGAGTATAATCTTTAAAAATTGTAAATCACTATATTGTACACCTGTAACATATCACATTGTACAGCAACTGTATTTCAATAAAAAAATAGTACCTGACACAGAGTAAACATTCAATAAATGTTAGTGGCAATGTTGTCATGCTTATGTTTAAAGGAAAAGAGATTTTGACTGTTGGTAGTGAATGGAAAATTCTTCACTCTCACTAGCAATGATAGAAAAGATCATTTCAATTTCAAAGTGAATGGTTTGATTTTCAAAAAAATCAACGAATATTTATTGAACATCTACTATGTGCTAATCATTTTGCAAGGTGATGTGAGAGGACCAAAGAGGCATTAAGACAAACATACAGATGAGTGGGTGAGACATAAAGTAAGACTCAGAAAGGGAGCTCAGTTAGGTCCAGGTGGGCTAAGTTGCAGGTGAGGACAGAGAGGGTGGGTATTCTCATAAGTGAGAATTGCTATCTGGAGGGGGTGGCGGGGCTGGGACAATGGCTAGTGATAAGATCCACTTTCCTCATGTCTGAATGCAACCCGTAACTGCTAGTTCGGAAAAAATAAGGAAGAACAGTTTCCTCAAGCAATTAAGAGTTGTTTTGGAATGGGTTGGAATAAAATACGTCAGTTTCAGGATGTGTGAGATTACTGCTCTGACATTTACCCGTAAAGCCAGAGTCATTTGACCTTTATCTAAAAGGTATAGCTTCGTGAGTTTTCAACAATAAAAAAAAAAAAAATCTGCTTTAGAAATAGCTGCCAGAGAAAATAAGCCTGAACAGACCCCATCGTGAAAGATCTGAGGGCTCCAACCGATTTTCAATTCAATTCAAAGTCATGAGTAAGTTCTGAACATCTTCTCTGTGGCAGTCCCGTGGGTATAATGCTCTGTTGAGGATCTCATGGGCTAGTGGAGGGGACAGGCATGTCAACAGATAAATTATGAAACAGCGTGCAGGGTACAGCTGTAGAGATGTGTTCTAGGTTCAGAGGTCACACAAAGGAGAGGGTGATGTTGAGGGCAGGTGGGGATGTCCAAGCTGGGTTTGAGGAGAGAACAGTAGGATTCAACAGAAGGATGAGGGAACGGGGAGGTAAGAAATGGTGTTCAGGAAATATACGCAGTTGGGAACTCCAAACAAGCCTCACGTCTCCCAGCTCCCAGGAGGACAAAGCCACGGCCAACCTCTCATGCTTCCTGATTCACACAACTTTGAACCAACTCTGCCCCAAATACCTTCTCACCATTATTCAGGATGTCTACTTTTAACTACAAGTTTTGATCCTTGTTTACAAACAGACACATATTTTAAGCTGTAGCTGCTCATTTATACTTGAGTGCAGATGAGTTCCATGTGCTGTATCAGGAGAAGGTTTAAGATATTTAAAGAACAGGAATGTCTGAACCCCAACTAGAAAGCTTGATTATGTTCAGCCCCTCCCCACCGACTCCCATTGGCTTCAAAACCTTCGCTCAATTACTTGTATATTTAAAAACTTACAAATCTGCTGGCTTTTAATTATGTTGACTTTGCTATATTTGTTGTTGATTACATTTCCTTTTTCTTGGGTACATTAGTAAGACCCTCTAGCAAATATCAAGATGAGTCATTTAATCTTAACATTAGCCAGAATTTGATCTTTACCTATAGTCTGTTTCTTCTTTTCAGATACAGCACTCTGAGAAAGTCAAAGCAAAGTCAAAGAAAAAGACTCCTTTCTTCCTTTTTTTTATTTAATTAAGCTTACCTGGAAATGCACAAACTGTGTTCCATTCCTCCTGTGGCTCAGACCCAGATCCTCAGAGGAGAGCATGTGCCTGTCTCTATAATTGCTTAGGTTGCTATGTGCGTTCCCAAGCCATTCTCCTAGCCATGCAAATACACATTTTGTGACTTGCCAGGTATTATGTGCTATTGTTCTTGGCAAAATACTTTGTTCCATTACTCTCCTGCCCAGAGGCAGAGAGGACAGAGGACGCCTAGAAGTCAACCTGGCTATTCTATTCCTCCATATAATTTAGAAGGCTCTGGGAACAGGACAATGTGTCATCAAAGTAGCACTTCCATGAGATATTCAGTAGAAACAAAATATTGAAGTTCTTGGGTGATAAGAACCTTGGGAAGCCCCAAATCTCAGCAGAATTGACCATGTCTGCAAAACGGCTGTTGGCAGTGTTGCCAGCTTCAGAGAGGGTCTCAGAGAAGGGACTGTAGGCTGGCTTCAGGTGTCTCTGGAGATGGCCATGCATTTTTCTAATTATGAAACAGTCAGAATATACCTGAAGTTTGATGGGAAGCGGGTGGGGGCAAGAATGAAGGGAACCGACCTTCAATAGAAGGTCCAGAGGATCTAAAGCTATTTAGGAGGCCAAGGACAGTGCATCCTTGCTTTCAGCAGTGGCATGCTGAGGAAAGGGCAGCAGGAGCAGGTGGGGAGAAGCAGCTTTGTCTCTCTCTGGACTAAGAGAAGGTACCAGCATGCACATATAGATGGGCAGGGCTTCTGAGCAGACACACACTTGACTCCAATCTGCTGTTCTTTGTATCCCATAAAACCTCATTCTGGGAGGAATTCTCTCAAGATGATTATACTCTTCGAACCCCGAGGAGAGTCCTGTGGGGGACCTTGGTCCTCATCCACAGGTGCCTAGTGACAGGCACATCATGTTTAGGAGATGCGGGGTTGCTAGGGAGAAGGCATCCATTACTCCAGATGGCGTCACTGACTTTGGAGAAACTGCCACCATTATTCAGGACTTTGGGGGAAATCCTTGGAATACTAATGAATGAGGCCAAGGAAATCCTTCAGGATAATATCAGTGGTCTCAGGGGTGTCCTGGAAGAACAAGAACAACATAGCTGGAAGAGAATAGAGTGATGACATTTGAAACTGGGATAGTTTCTCAGGTATATAATAGATGAAAGTTTGCATGATGTCCATGTGGATTGAAGAGGAATGGAATATGTCATACAGAGGGTACTGGAAATGATGTCAGCTGGCTTTGGTCCCACTGTCCTCTCCTCTCTAGACTGTCTTACAGTCTGCCATCCAAGTTGATAGATCTAAAATACAAATCTGGCCATGCCACTTCCTATAAAAAGTGATTCAATAGCTCTAGTCATCTCCATTCGGGAAAGTTCACACACTTAGCATAACCCAGGGATCTCACTGATGTGGCACTGGCTTCTTCTCCAGCCTCAACTCTTTGCTTATTACCCATTGCCCCACCCCCACCCCAACCTTTTACCCTTTGCTCTGTTCTTACTGAACAATTTATCTGCAAAAGCCATGCTCTTTAAAGACTGTACACATGCACATGCTACTCCCTTGGTGTGGCATATCTTTTTTTTTAAGTCATCAAGACTAAATGCAAGGGACTTCCCCAGTGGCGCAGTGGTTAAGAATCCACCTTCCAATGCAGAGGACACGGGTTCGATCCCTGGTGAGGGAACTAGATCCCACATGCATGCCGCAACTAAGAGTTCACATGCCACAAATAAGGAGCCTGCTGGCAGCAACTAAGGAGCACACGTGCCGCAACTAATGGAGCCAGTGAGTCGCAACTAAGGAGCCCACCTACAACAATTAAGACCCAGTGCAATCAAAAAAAAAAAAAAGACTAAATGTAAGAGACTTCTAGGAAGACCCACTCAAGGAGAATTAATTACTAACCACCTCTCCCTACTTGTTGCTTCATGCACCCACTGTACCTAGTGTAGTTGACCCTTATCAGTTAATTCCAGATTTAAATTCTATGAGTTTGAATGCTATCAAGCAATTGAAACATCCATGACATATAAGAATTTGCTAATTTTGCCAAGGCTGTAGTTTGTGTTATACATGCTGGGAGGCAGGTTTCTAGAAGGTGGTTCGTAGCTAGTGAGAGAATCTAGTCAACCACCCGGCATTTGCCTTTCAAAGTGACGTGTCCTCCCTGCTTGTGGTCACATAGGCAGTAATCTCATGGAGGGATGAAAACTTGTTGACCCTTACCTACAATATTACCTATTCAGCCCTATACAAACATATTTTCATGTAACCCTTAATGAAACTCCCATGAGTTCTTATGAAAATTCCCATTTTACAGGTAAGGAAATTGAGACAAATATTTTTCCCACATTTAAACAGCCAGTGGGACTTCTCTGGTGGAGCAGTGGTTAAGAATCTGCCTACAATTGCAGGGGACACGGGTTCGATCCCTAGTCTGGGAAGATCCCACATGCCGCGGAGCAACTAAGCCCATGCGCCACAACTACTGATCCTGCGCATCTGGAGCCTGTGCTCCGCAACAAGAGAAGCCAATGCAATGAGAAGCCCGTGCACCGCAACAAAGAGTAGCTCCCACTCGCCACAACTAGAGAAAGCCCGCGCGCAGCAACAAAGACCCAATGCAGCCAAAAATAAAAATTAAAAAAAAAATTATTTAAAAAAACCCCATAAATCAGATGATGTCACTTTGTTAAAAATATCTCTAAGGCCTCCTTTGTTCAAAACCCTTGATATTTCTCAGAGTGGAAGCCAAAGTCCTTACATTGACTTATTCTCTCCTGACACCATCGCCTACTGACATACCATATACCACTTCTTTTTTTTTTTAAATTATTTATTTATTTTTGGCTGTGTTGCGTCTTCGTTTCCGTGCGAGGGCTTTCTCTAGTTGCGGCAAGTGGGGGCCACTCTTCATCGCGGAGCGCGGGCCTCTCACTATCGCGGCGTCTCTTGTTGCAGAGCACAGGCTCCAGACGCACAGGCTCAGTAGTTGTGGCTCACGGGCCCAGTTGCTCCGTGGCATGTGGGATCTTCCCAGACCAGGGCTCGAACCCGTGTCCCCTGCATTAGCAGGCAGATTCTCAACCACTGCACCACCAGGGAAGCCCCTACCACTTCTTTACTTAGTAGGCTTATCATTTCTTTTCCCTTCCATCAGAGAGCAGGGATTTTGCTCTGTTTTATTTATTACTACTTATTATGTATCTCCTACCTAGGTAACACTAGGAGATATTGGGTGTTCAAAAAGTATTTGCCTAATGTTGCAATGGGATCTTATTGAAGGCCAGTACTTAGAGAGTAATGTGATTCTCGGTGTCTATCACGTGGGTGGTGGATACCCTCATGGCAGGGAGTAAGGCGCAAGTTAACATGGGAAATAAATTAAGAGCAGTATAACTGTGACAGGTGTTATTTGTGATACTGGTTTCCCAAATGGAAACTTCATTCTTAATGAAATCCTTTTTTCAAATGAGACTTCTTTCTCATTTCTCATTTTCTCAACCAGAGCAAACAAACCAGGCCAATGCCAATTTTACCATCAAATGTCAGTAGAAAATCACCTGTCTGCTGCTTTACCAGGAGTCGGTAATTGCCTGGGCACCCAAGGGAGGTGGGTGGTGGTGAGGACAGATATGGCCTATCTGTCACCAAGACTGTTGATGGAGAATGGGCTAAATTCACCAAGCTCTGAGTGAAATTTTTTAGGTTCTTTTTTTTCCCTCTAAAGAATCTGATTCTTTTTTACAGAGCTTTAGTGTAACCACAGCAGAGATAAGTTTTATTTTACACAGTAGACATCTTCCCAACAAGCTGCAAATCAACACTCCATGAATTCAGTTATGTGAAAGGAGGGGTGCTTACTCTTAACAGGACCCTGGGTAGGGGTTTAGAGGTTACAGGGGACCCTGGGTCTCCCACTTCCAGGAGAGCTCCCTCCATCTCTCGGTAAAATGGGTTAATAGTATCTAAGTCACAGGGTTGTTGAGATTATCTGAGATCATCAGTATATATGAAAGTAATTTGTAGAGTATAAAGTGATGTCTAAGTGTTGGTCTGTGACTAAGCAGTAAAACGTTTTCATAAATCAAAATCCTCCTCCCATAATCCTCCCATCATTTATCTACCTTGTAAGTTTCGATCTTTACATACCAACCTGGGTCAGATTTTTATTGTTGTTTTTGTATTTTTATGTTTTAATCTCCATTTCTGTTGTGAAAACTGAAATTGTGTCTAGTCAGTTCCATTATTTTGCTAGATTAGTTTATGCAAAGAACCAGGTGCTTCAGGTCAGCATCTGCTCAGACTGACAATTTTCTGAACTTCCCCAGACCTTCCCCAAATTGCTCAGGTTGGCCACTTTTATGGATTGAATTGTGTCCCCCTCCCCCACAAAAAGATGTGTTGAAGTCGTAACTCTCAGTACGTGTAAGTGGGACTTTATTTGGAAATAGGGTCTTGGTAGAAGTAATCAAGGTTGTTGGGTGAGCCTTAATCCAATAACTTGTGTCCTTATAGAGACACAAACTGACACACAGAGGGAAAACAACGTGATGACACACAGGGAGATCTCTAAGTGATGACGAAGATCAGGGTGATGTGTGCAAAAGCCAGGGACTGCCAGCAACGACAGAAGCCAAGAGAAAAGCATGGAACAGATTGTCTTTTAGAGCCTTCAGAGAGAGCACGGGCCTTTGATTTGGGACTTCTAACCTCCAGAGCTATGAGAGAGTAAACTTCTGTTAAGTCACTCAGTTTGTGGTATTTGCATGGCAGCCCTAGCAAACTAAACACAGCTGTTTCTCCCATTGGCCCATTTGAGGTGGGCCTGGTCACTGTGATGGGCACCATGGCTTATTGCTCTGGGTTTGATAAATGACCTTCCAAGTCAAGTAAGAGACCAATGTAAACTTGAAATAAGTGGCCTGGAGTGAAAGTCTCATCCATTTATGTTCCTGAATGAGCAGGCTTACATCCTCTGTCATGTAACTGACTGTACCAATGAACTACTAGTATGAAAAACAACACCCTTCTTGTTGGTTTTTCTCTCCCACCACTCTCTTTCCACTTTAACTGTGAATGGTTAAAAAAAAAAAAAAAGCAATTTGATGGTTTTTTGTTTTATAACATTAAAAAATTTTTTTTGAACTTAGGAAAAGCTGCATCATTTATTTCAACACTTTAGGGTAAGGTAGATGCATAATTTTTTTTTCAAATGTCTCTGGGGAGCATATAAATGTGTTGTTAGAAAGTCTCTATTTTGACTTGTCTTCATGCTTTGATGCCATTCCAAGATTTATTTACCTCTTTGAAATGCATGTATATTCCCTTTTACAATATCTTATAATGTTAAATTTTTATTAGTGAAAAAAAAAATGAAAGGGAAAGCTATATCAGGCTTATCTCAACCTGAAAGAGAAAAACTCAGAAAACAATTTAGTGACCTTCTTCTCCGGTGGCCCACAGTCCTGGCTGCACTTCATAATAACCTGGGGTCCTTTCAAAATATTGACACTTGATTTCTACCCCTATTGATTCTGATTTAATTGATTTGAGGTGGGGCTTGGGCTTTGGCACTGTTTTAAGTGCCCCAGACAATTCTCACCTGTAGCTAGGATTCAGACCCACAGAGCTGGTCCGACCATCTCATTTCACAGAAAGGTCAAGATCAAGCGAGGTTAGTGACTTGCCCAGGATCAGAAAGCCAAGTGTCCTGCCACTGCACCCCCAGAGCATTCTGCTCTTCCTTCTCCGTCTGGATAATTCCTGGTCACTCATCAAGGCTTAGCTCAAGTGTTGATTGCTCTTGGGGCCTTTTCTGACCCATCAACTCTCAGCTGCTCAGGCCAGGACAGGACCTCTCCTCTGTCCCCTTACCTTTCACAATCACTGCCTTTGTCATATACTTTGTTTCTATTCTTTTTTTAAAAATTTGAATATAGTTGATTTATAATATTACATTAGTTTCAAGTGTACTACATAAAGATTCAAAATTTTTATAGGTTATACTCCATTTAAAGTTATTATAAAATATTGCTTACATTCCCTGTGTTGTACAATATATCCTTGTAGTTTATTTTATACACAATAGTTTGTATCTCTTAGTCCTTTACCCTTACCTTGACCCTCCCCCTTCCCTCTTCCCACCGGTAACCACTAGTTGTTGTTCTCTATATCTGTGAGTCAGTTTCTGTTTTGTTATATTCTTTGTTTGTTTTATTTTTAGATTCCACATTTAAGTAATAACATGCAGTGTTTGTCTTTCTCTGTCTGACCTATTTCACTTAGCATAGTACCCTCCAAGTCCATCCGTGTTGTTGCAAATTCTTTTCTGTGGCTGAGTAATATTCCATTGTATATACATACCACATCTTCTTTATCCATTTGTCTGTTGATGAACACTTAGGTTGCTTCCATGTCTTGGGAATTGTAAATAATGCTACTATGAACATTGGGATGCATGTATCTTTTCAAATTAACGTTTTTGGTTTTTTTGGATACATACCCAGGAGTGGAATTGCTGGGTCATATGGTAGTCCTATTTTTAGCTTTTGAGAAACCTCCATACTGTTTTCCATAGTGGCTGCACCAATTTACATGCCCACCAACAGTGTACGAGGGTTCCTTTATCTCCACATACTTATCGACATTTTTTATTTGTGGTCTTTTTGATGATAGCCTTTCTGACAGGTGTGAGGTAATATCTCACTATGGTTTTGATTTGCATTTCTCTGATAGTTAGTGATGTTGAGCATCTTGTCATGTGCATGTTGGCACCTGTCTTCTTTGGAAAAATGTCTATTCAGGTCTTCAGCCCATTTTTAAAATCAGGGTTTTTTTTGACATTGAGTTGTAAGAGCTATTTATATATATTGGATATGAACCCATTATCGGTCATATAATTTGCAAATATTTTCTCCCATTCAGGTTGTTCTTTCATTTTGGCAATGGTTTCCTTTGCTGTGCAAAAGCTTTTAAGTTTAATTAGGTCCCATTTGTTTATTTTTGCTTTTGTTTCCTTTGCCCTAGGAGGCAGATCCAAAAGAATATTGCTGTGATTCATGTCAAAGAGTATTCTGCCTATGTTTTCTTCTAGGAGTGTTATGGTTTCTGGTCTTACATTTAGGTCTTTAATCCATCTTGAGTTTATTTTTGTATACAGTGTTAAAGAATATTCTAATTTCAGGAATCCCCTGGCAGTCCAGTTGTTAGGACTCCACCCTTTCACTGCCAAAGGCCTGGGTTCAATCCCTAGTTGGGGAACTAAGATCCCACAAGCCATACAGTGCAGCCAAGAAAAAAAAAAGAATCCTCTAATTTCATTCTTTTACATGTAGCTGTCTAGTTTTCCCAGCACTACTTATTGAAGAGATTGTCTTTTCTCCTTTGCATACTCTTGTTAATTGACCATAAGTGCATGGATTTATTTCTGGGCTCTTTATTCTGTTCCATGACCTATGTGTCTGTTTTTGTGTCAGTACCATACAGTTTGGATGACTATAGCTTTGTAGCATAGTCTAAAGTCAGGGAGCATGATACTTCCAACTCTGTTCTTTCTCAAGGTTGTTTTGATTATTCAGGGTCTTTGTATTTCCACACAAATTTTAGAATTATTTGTTCTAGTTCTGTGAAAAATGCCCTTGGTATTTTGATAGGGATTTCATTGAATCTGTAGCTTACTTTGGGCAGTATGGTCATTTTAATAATATTAATTTTTCCAACCCATGAACATGGTATATCTTTCTATTTGTGTCATCTTCAGTTTCTCTCATTAGTGTCTTACAGTTTTCTGAGTATAGGTCTTTTACCTCCTTAGTTAGATTTATTCCTAGTTATTTTATCCTTATCACACATTTTGATTTATAGGGCTTTCTTTCCACTAAAGAGTAAGCTCCTCTGGGGAGACAGGAAATAGCCAGGTGGAAAATCATAAGAACTTGCTCCAAAGTTCAACAAAGGAGAACCCCACAGTACTTGCAGTTTCCTAATTTGCATATAATTCTTATGGTCAAATTCATCTCTGATCACTGTTAAGTTCTCTTGCCCTTTTGCTTGTACTTATTTTTTAATGTTTATTGGATTTTTTAATTAAAAAACTAATTCATACTCTTGGTCAGAAATTTGGAAAACATTAAAAATTACAGAAATAAAATAAAATTCCCACTGAATCACCACACGAAAGCTTGTTGTTAGTGTGATTCCTCAATTAATCAAATATTTATTGAGTGCCTATCATATGCCACTTGGTGTCAACAGCTGGGTTCAAGCCAATGCTCCATCTCTGTGTCCTTTCATTTATAAAATGTGCTTTGTTTGTAAAATGCTCATTCTCACAACGATTCCATTAAGTATTATTATTTGCACATGAGCAAACTGAAGTTCGAAGAGGTTGTCTATGTTTCTTAGCTTATAAACACAAGTTCTGGGATTAGCACCCAGGTCAGGCTGACTCCAAAGCCCATGCCTTCTCATCCACTGGAAGCATTCAATTGCCAAACTCTGAAGGCCTGGTCAGTTCAAAAGAGCAGTGAGATTCTGAGCTCTGCTGGTTACCATAGAGCCCATTGATAAGAATGAGTAAGTAGGGCCATCACGGACGGCTGCACAGGTTGTGCACTGTCAACCCCAGGAGGTGTCATTCACATTACAGTCCACATGAACTGCTATCCCAGACACTGTGCAGTGACATAGACTTGAAGACTGGAACCTGCACTGAACTCAGGACTGTAGCCCTGAGCTGAGCTGGAACATTTGCAGGATGTGGAGTGACACTGAGGGCTAGATCGCCTCAGGTGGATGGTTAAGCCCCATGGCTCCCTGAGCCATGAGATTGAAATACTGCACTCATGCTGGCCTTCTGAAATGTTCTCTGAAATGCTGCCAGTAAAAAGGAACAAGAGGAGGAGGCCTGGAGAGCTCTGCAGAGCAAGTCAAAGGCCATGTTTACTCATCTCAGGGAAAAGCACTTTCTCTGAGCACAGAGCAGGAGGATATGTTGATAGGCTGGCTGCAGGAGAAGCAAGGCTCCAAGGGGCACTGAGAAGGCTCAGTGGGGACTGCTTCTTGGGCCAGGGAGCTTGCAGCACGTGCCTCCAAGGCTGCTTGAGAAACATCCAAGCTGGTTCCCGGGCATCTCGGGGAAGTGAACAAAGCTGACAGGGCTTTCTTCTCAGCAGGAAAGTGGTGGCCATATCCTCATAGAACTTCGGAGCAAGAAACAAAGAGGTCTCCCCCAAACCCAGAAAAACCATTAGGAGGAAGGGTTGCAAGGGTGGTGGGAAGAAAAAAACAACAAAAGAAACCTGTAAGGCAGGCAGATTGCTAAGTTTTAATAATCAACATTGTCATTCTAACAAACCCTGGCATTTCTGTGGCATTTGCAAAGCATTTTCATACTCTTTTCCCGTTTGGTCTTCATAACTGCTCTATGAGGTCATTGTCATCGCCATTTTACTAATGAGGAAATTGAGGTTCAGAGAGACCTGCGATCTGGCCGTTACATGGCAGGTGCCACAAACAGAGCCTGGCCTCCATGTACAGCCAAAGCTCCTGATGACAAATCTGCGCTCCCATCATAGGGGAGAGCTTCAAAACTCACAGTGGGAAGTGTGGCCTTGGGAACCATTGGAAGGAATGGTTAGGAAGAAGCCCTAGAAAAGCACAGGTGAGTCTCAGCAGGCTGGTTCATCTTTGATCTTGCAGGGGATAGCCCCCTGATCTCTCAAGATCTGGCCCCTGCCCACTCTCTAGAGTCTTTACCTCCTATTATCTCTTATTTCTGAAGCTCCCAACTGCCTGAAGCTTAGCCATCATGAACTGCTATTCTGCTCTGTTCATGTGGAAGATAATTCTTCCCCTGACTAGTTTCTAATCAGCAGTTGCCTCTTCCGGGAAGCCCACCCTGATCCTCAGAGTGGGTGCTCATGCTCTGAGTTCCCATAGCTTCCTTTTGCATACTTCTCTCAAAGCAATGATCAATTGGCTATTAGCTGTCTTGGTAGCTCTCAGTGCCACCTCCAACAGAGATCCCCCATTACTACTAGCGAAGCCTTCATCCTCTCTCACCTGGTGATAGCCTCACTTCTGCTTTTGTTCCTTTACAGTCCATCCTGCATGTGGCAGTCGGAAGCAGCTTTCTAGGTATAAATGAGAACATATCACTCTGCTGCTTAAAACCCTCTATTGCCAAAGCTGACAATTTACAACTTGTTGGCTGAGTGGTGCTGCACGTGTTTTTGTAAATAAAGTTTTATTGAAACACAGCCATGCTCATTTATTTATGTATTGTCAATGACTGCTTTTGCACTGCAACGGCAGAGCTGAGTAGTTGTCACAGAGACCCTTTGATCTGCTAGGCCCCCAATATTTACCATCTAGCCTTTTACAGAAAAACTTTGCTGAAAAACTCCTGCTCTATTGGTTTCCCATCTGTTTGGGTTATCTATTGTTACATAACAAACCACCCCAAAACTTAGTGGATTGAACAGCAGCAATCATTAATTTTGCTCATGAGTGGGCAATTAGCACATGGCTCATAGGAACAATGCTTCTCTGCTCCATGTGGGGTCAGCTGGGTGCCTGACTGGGGTGGAGGGTCCACTTCTTCTTTTTTTAAAATTTATTTTATTCAAGTATCATTGATTTACAATGTTGTGTTAATTTCTGCTGTACAGCAAAGTGATTCAGTTATACATATATATATATATATATATATATATATATATATATATATATACATTCTTTTTCATATTCTTTTCCATTATGGTTTATCCCAGGGTATTCAATATAGTTCCCTGTGCTATACAGTAAGACCTTGTTGTTTATCCATTCTACATATAATAGTTTGCATCTGCTAAACCCAAACTCCCAATCTATCCTTACCCCACTGCCCCTCCCCACTTGGCAACCACAAGTCTCTTCTCTATGTCTGTGAGTCTGTTTCTGTTTTATAGATAGGCTCATTTGTGTCATATTTTAGATTCCACATATAAGTGATATCATATGATATTTGTTTTTCTCTGTCTGACTTACTTCACTTAGTATGACAATCTCTAAGTCCATCCATGTGGCTGCAAATGGCATTATTTCATTCTTTTTCATGGTTGAGTAGTAGTCCATTGTATATATGTACCACATCTTCTTTATCCATTCATCTCTCGATGGGCATTTAGGTTGCTTCCATGTCTTGACTATTGTAAATTGTGCTGCTATAAACAGAGGGGTGCATGTTTGTTTTCGAATTATAGTTTTCTCAGGGTATATGCCCAGGAGTGGGATTGCTGGGTCATGTGGCAACTCTACTTTTAGCTTTTTAAGGAACCTCCATACTGTTCTCCACCAACAGTGTAGGAGGGTTCCTTTTTTCTCCATACCCTCTCCAACATTTGTTATTTGTAGACTTTTTGATGATGGCCATTCTGACTGGTGTGAGGTGATACCTCATTGCAGTTTTGATTTACATTTCTGTAATAATTAGCAATGATGAGCATCTTCTCATGTGCCTGTTGGCCCCCTGTATGTCATCTTTGGTGAAATGTATTTAGGTTTTCTGCCCATTTCTCAATTGGGTTGTTCGTTTTTTTGTTATTGAGTTGGATGAGCTGTTTGTATATTTTGGAAATTAAGCTCTTTTCAGTCGCATCATTGGCAAATATTTTCTCCCAGACTGTAGGTTGTCTTTTCATTTTGTTTATGGTTTCCTTTGCTGCCCAAAAGCTTGTAAGTTTGGTTAGGTACCATTTATTTATTTTTGCTTTTATTTCTATTGCCTTGGGAGACAGAGCTGGGTCCGCTTCTTGAATGGCCCACTCCCACGGCTCACATGTTGATACCGCCTGTTGTCTGAGAGCTCACTTGGAGCTCTTGTTCCTCTCTGCATGGGCCTCTCCAAGGAGCTGTTAGGATTTCCCTGCAGCTTGGGTTCCAAGGGTAAGTTTCTAAGGGACAGGAAGTGTAAGCCCCCAGTCTCTTAAGCATCACATCTCCTGAATTCTATTGGTCAGGCAGCCAGATTCAAGGTGGAGAGACATAGACCACCGACTTCTTGATGGGATCATACATGGAATAAAATCCATGCTCTCCATAAGCCGACCACTGTCTCCCACTTTGCTGTCATCTCTGCATGCGTCCCCTTATTCACTTTGCTCCAGCCACACTCACCTTCTTGCTGCCCCTCAAACATGCTGAATGGGTTGCTTTTTGGCCTTTGTCCTGGCTCTTCCATGTGCCTAATCCCACTGGTACCCTCCTGGCTGCACCTTCCCATCTCTCAGCTTTATTGTCACCTGCCTGGAGAGGCCCTCCTCCTTCTTGCCTAACGCAGACCCCACCCCAGTCGCTTTCTCTCGAACACATACTTTTTCTTCTTAGCACTTATCTACCTGAAATTCTCTTGTTTCTTGTTATGTGCTATTTATTTATTTACATGTTTACTGTCAGAATCCCCCTCCCACACAGAATGTAGAGACCTTCAGAGGGGAGGGATGATTTAGGAGTTTGGGATTAACATATACACACTACTATAGATAAAATAGGTAACCAACAAGGACCTACTGTATAGCACAGGGAACTACACTCAATATTTTGTAATAATCTATAAGGGAAAAGAATCTGAAAAAGAATATATACATATCTGAATCACCTTACTGTACATCTGAAACTAACACAACATTATAAATCAACTGACTTCAATGTAAAAAAAAACAAAAAAGAATGTAGAGACCTTCAATTCAAGGCAGAAAGCCTGTTTATGTGTTGATATATGCCCATCACCCAGCACAGGCCTGGATCAAAGGGAGCACTCGATAAAAATGTGTTGGCACAAGGACTCACTGTTCTCCTGACTACACTGTGAGCCCCTTAAGGACAGGTCCCACCAAGTCTGGTGCAGTTCCGGACATACCATGGGTGCTTACTAAGTAACTATTGAATGAATCAGGCTTGAGTATACTTAAATCAGAAATGAGAAATCCAGAGATAGGTAGCAATTCCCCCCTTCCCCACTGCTTGCAAATTAAGCTGCAGGAACAGGCCTGAAAGAGTCTCTCGGAGAGTTGGTTGGACTCTGCAGCTAACAGCATGTGCTCTCTCCGTCCCACATCTCTCCCTTCTCCCTTCTTACCTCTCCCTACAACTGTCTCTCAATCTCAAATGGCTCTGAGGCTGCCCTCAGGATGTGAGTGGTCCACAGGGTACTCCATGGCTGGGTGCTCATAAGCTCCAGGTACCACTGTTGGTCCTGAGACCTTCCCAAATGTTTGCATCGGCCCCAGGGTGGTCCCAAGATGAACTTAGGACCTAGACCTCTGACTAAGGCCAGAAATGGAGCCCTTAATGCGATAAGGTGAGACTTCCAGCGCTTAGCCATGAGTAGCTCTGTCCAACCAACATTTGTCGAGTGAATGAATGAACGTAGGGGCAACCCCGGTCCCCCATCTGGTCAGAGATTCTCTATCCTGAGGTTAAAGGAGGAAGGCACAGGCCTGGCTGTGAGTCCCAGGGTCTGAGTCCCAGGCCAATGGCTGTTCCGCTCCTGCCTAGCCCCTGCAGTGACAAGGCCTGGCCCCTCCTATGTCTCCTGCTGTTCACCCTGAGCGTCAGGCACCTCTCTGTCACATCTCTACACTACCCTGTGGGCCAGGAACAGTGAACTCTGCTGCTGGGAACCTTGGAAAGGAAGGACACCCACACACACATATATTCTGAAAAAAAGAGAAGAAAATGGGCCAGAAGATCACTCTGGGCTCTTGCTTCAAGAGAAGAAGGGTTTCTCTCTCCTTAGAAAAATCTACTCACAAAGGCATAAAGCAGAAGGAGCCTGGCAATTTCGTTTTAAATAAAGTCCTTCTCCTAAATTATCATATTTCAAATTGGAATCACATCTCCCCCCCTTGGCCCCCACCCCAGTGCTCTTTCTTCAGTGTGCAGATGCACTGGTTAAAAGCCACCCGTGATGGGTCTGCCACCAGCTAGTTCTGAAGAGACATGTCCAATTAAAACAGACACCATTTTCAAAGACCCCAGTCAGGCATTTCATCTCAGCACTTTCTCCAGCGTGTCAGTGTCACCTGTGGCACTTCTTCCTCTTTTTTTAAAAATTCTTCCCCCAATATGAAATTTAGGTCAGTAACTGCATAATCCACAACAACAACCCTGGCTGCCTGTCTCCCTCCTCCCACTTCTGGAGTTGGATGTTTGGAAATACATAATTGGGCCCAAATGCTGCCCCTGGCTGGCTTCAGTGTTTTGGTGAGAACCCAGCCCGGGAATGCTGAGTGGCTCGTGAGCTCTGCTGCCCGCAGGACCTGTGATGAGAAAAGGGCCCAAAAGTTGGTTGTGTGATTCATTCATGAAGTCAAGCCATGCTCCCAGCCCAGGGGGCCAGCTGAGCTGTCTCATTGTGATATTAAATTCTCTGCCCCACCCTGCAAATCAACGGTGTCGCCCTGGGAGGGCCACCAGCCCTCTCTGGGTCCAGTCTTTTATCCATAAAAGGAGGCGAGCTGGCTGGATCTCTACACCATCCCTTGCTGCTTTTGCGCCAGTACTTCTGTGCTTCGACAGAGCCTTTTGGGGG
The DNA here is from genome assembly GCF_949987535.1 of Balaenoptera acutorostrata. Classification (NCBI taxonomy): domain Eukaryota; kingdom Metazoa; phylum Chordata; class Mammalia; order Artiodactyla; family Balaenopteridae; genus Balaenoptera; species Balaenoptera acutorostrata. The sequence goes on from NC_080072.1 coordinate 73,101,015, forward strand.
CAAGTGCCCTCTCAGGGGGTACAGATATCTCCCACTAATCAGCTGAGGGTCAATATGTGTCCACTTGTTTCTCTGGATGCCTTGGTGCGAATGTCCAGATCCCAGGGAGATGGAGAGATGGGTGTCTGGAAAGAGGGGCCTCCCTCAGCCAGACGAGGCAAGGGAATTAGCTTCCTTCCTATATTTAAGCCAGGGCGAGCACTGTGCCTGCCATAGAGACAGCATATTTTCTCAAACAGGAAAGTAAACTCTGTGCTTGGACAGCAGGCTGACTGGAGCCAGAGCCAGGGGAAGAGGACCTAGGAAATGTTTTCCTGCACTACTCCTGTCTCCGACTGGCTTCTCGTGCACAAGAAGACTTCCGACATTTACTAGGTGAACTCAGGAAAAACTTTTCACTCGACATTTTTCCATGGGAGAAAGCAGGGGAGACTGACGTAGGAACAGTCACCTGGTTTTGTCTGACAGACCGTCTGGCCCAGTACTGAGGCCCAACAGGGCACATGGGAACCCAATGGGGTGGGCTGTGGTCATTCATCCTCTCTGGGTCACACTCAGCTACAGGGACCTATTGCTAGAAGAGACCTTATGATGTTATACAGTCCAACCTCTCCAATCTGCAGGTGAGGAAACAGGCCCAGACAGGGGAAGTGACTTCCATGTTCACACAGAGTTACTGACCTAGTTGGTAGACCAGAGATTCCTGACTGTCAGACTAAGATAATCTCCATTATCCTATGGCCTTTATGTTATCTTAGTTTTCTTCTTCCCTGTTTGAGAATTAATTTAACTCAATTCAAGGGATGTTAACGGAGCACCTGCCTTGTCCCAGGCACTGTGTGGGGCACTGGGGTTGAGAAGTGAAAGAGTCACAGACTCTGATCATAAGAAGTTCACTGTATTCTAGGCAGGAAATTTCTGTAGCGAAGGAAGTGCAGGTCAGCATGATAAACCCTTGCCTGAGCTCCAGGAGCACATGTACCTTCATCAGTAATTGCACCAGCTACATTGAATTATAAGTGATGTCCATTCGACACTGAGATCTTGGAACACAAGGACTTGGCTTATTAATTTTGTGTCCTCAGTGCCCAAGACAGTGTCTGATACATGGTGGGTACTTAGTAAATATATTTTTTAAAATAAATGAGTAAATGTTTCGCTCAAACATAGTAATCTGGCAAGTTACTGAACATTCCTATGCTTCCGTTTCCTCATGTATAAAATAAGAATAAGTATTTCTTTTTCCAACTCTGGTGGACTAGTTTGTATCAGAATAACTCTCTTGCTAAGAAAAATTATAAAAGAGGAACTATATATATTTAAGTTACATTAAATATATCTATTGAAGAGCATATGTGTATATATACATATACCCTTACATAAATATATATTTTTAAAATTATATTGTATATAGATAAAATATAATTTTTAAAGGGTATTAGCAGGAACAAGGAAGTTAGGACTCAAATGGTCAAAATCCCAAAGAGAAGGAAAAAGGGAAATTTGCCCAACATTCGGAACCAGGTTTTTCCCTAAGGTATTTGCTGGTCTCCAGCAGCAGCCAAGAGGCCAAGAGCAGGAAATGACAGCTAAGCAGCTGAGAAGCTGAGCAGGGTTTCAGTAGTCACTCAGGTTTTGAAGTTAAAAATTAGCATTATCTGTCCCCAGGGTGGAGAGACCCTAATAAACATACTGAAAGGTAACACCCTAGGAACAAAGGTGAATTGGAAACACCAGTCATCACAGACTGAGGCACAGTTTAGCATCAGCTTAATCTCAGAATCTATGAAGCTGACCTGCTTCTATCCGGACTGCCTACAGAAGCTGAAGTAAACCCTCTCTGGAGAAAGATAACATCTCCAGAGCCTTGAACTATTTCTACCATTTTCCACGTACTATTACATTAGCATTCAATCCCAAATCATCAGACATACCAGGAATCAAGAACAGAAAGGATCAAAACCAAGAGAAAAATTGACAAGAGAAATAGACCAATGAGAGATCCAGCTTTTGGAATTATCAAACATACATAAAATAGGTATAACAATAATGCTTACTAAATGAGCTAATGCATGTTTAATGCTCAGAATAATGCCTGGTACAGTGAGCCTAAGATAAGTGCATGTTAAATATAAAATCAATACTTTGTTAAATATAAAATCAACACATGGGGGTTCTGTCGGGAGAAACTTTCATTCACCCAGCAGACACTTACTGGATCAGGTAGGCACTGTGCTAGGCCCTGTGATTACAAACAAGGTAAGGATCTTGACTTCAAGATGGTCACAGCTGGATGAAGAGAGAAATTGTAACCGAGCAGAACCCTTTGGGGCCTTCCGGGGACAGATCCCTCCCCCCAGGTCCTCTGCTTTAGCTCCTCTCTGAAGTACCTAGATAATAGTATCAGGTGCACATTTCCTGAGTTGTTTTACAGATGCTAAAACTACCACCAAATGGAAGAAATGAACTCCTTGATGACCATGAGCATGTAGTCCCCAGACCTACTGGCACCTAAGGATTGGTAATGTTAACCCCTGTGACATCACCCTGTTACCTCACCATCAACCAATCAGAGAATTGTGCACAAGCTGATCACTACCTTGGGACTCCCCTCCCTCACCTTCCCTTTAAAAATGCTTCCCTAAAGCCCATCGGGGAGTTCCAGTGTTTTGAGCACTAGCTGCCTTGGACTCCTTGCTTGGTGCCCTGCAATAAACACTGCACTCTCCTTCACCACAATCTGGTGTCAGTAGATTGGCTTTACTGTGCATGAGTGAGCAGACCCAAGTTTGGTTCAGTAACAAAATTTATCAGTATGGGAGGATCTCATAAGGTTGTTCTAAAGAAAAGAGGGAAAGGAAGAATCACAGTACATGGGGCCAATGGATCTAAGTAAACAGAATAGAGATGTAAATAATATGGCGGGCACTGTGGCCAGGGGGATGGCCAGCTGGAGTCTGATGCCTTCCCATAGCCCTTGCCATTCGTTGGGATCATCTCCCATTCCTGAGGCAGCTGTAATTGTTAACAGCATCCCCATTTTATATAGCAGAAAGCAGAGGCTCAGAGAGGTTAAGGGATTTGCCCTGGTTGGTCAAAGCAGAGTTGGTGTTCAGATTTCCTAACTGCCATCCAGTATTCTTCTTCCTTCTCTATTATACTATTTCAGAATATGGGACTCCAGGCCAAGGTGAAGATATATAGCATATAGTAAGACTCACTCTAATATTTTAAATGCTATTATTTTTAAATGCTATTACTTTTTAAAAATTTTTTAAATTAAATGCTATTATTTAAAAAAAAATTTTATTGGAGTTGATTTACAATGTTGTGTTAGTTGCAGGTGTACAGCAAAGTGAATCAGGTTTATATATATATGTATATATACAACAAAGAATAGATATATAGCCATTCTTTTTCAGATTCTTTTCCCATAAGTGTTATTACAGAATATTGAATATAGTTCCCTGTGCTATAAGGTAGGTCCTTGTTAGTTATCTATTTTATATATAGTAGTGTGTATATGTTAATACCAATATCTTAATTTATCACTTTTTCCCACATTTCCCCTTGGGTAAATATAAGTTTGATTTCAAGATCCGTGAGTCTGTTTCTGTTTTGGAAATAAGTTCATTTGTGTCATTTTTTAAATTAGATTCCACATATAAGCAATATCATATGATATTTGTCTTTCCCTGTCTGACTTACTTCACTTAGTATGATAATCTCTAGGTCCTTCCATGTTACTGCAAATGGCATTATTTCATTCTTTTTTATGGTTGAGTAATATTCCATTGTACATATGTACCACATCTCCTTTTTTTTTTAACCCATCCCTGCCCCCTACGCCTGGCAAACACAAACACGCTCTCTTTTTCTATGACCTCAGTTTTAGATTCCACATGAAAATGAGATTATACAGTATTTGTCTTTATCTCTCTGACTTGTTTCACTTAGCATAATGCGCTCAAATTTCATTCATGTTGTTGTAAAAGGAAGGATTTTCTTCTTCTTTTTTTTAATTTAATTTTATTTAGATATTTTTTATATATCAGGTTCTTATTAGTTATCTATTTTATACATATTAGTGTATATATATCAATCCCAATCACCCAATTCATCCCACCACCACCTCCCACTATCCCCCCTTGGTGTCCATATGTTTGTTCTCTATATCTGTGTCTCTGTTTCTGCCTTGCGAACCGGTTCATCTGTACCATTTTTCTAGATTCCACATATATGCGTTAATATATGAAATTTGTTTTTCTCCTGATTTACTTCACTCTGTATGACAGTCTCTAGGTCCATCCATGTCTCTACAAGTGACCCAATATCGTTCCTTTATATGAGTAATATTCCATTGTATATATGTACCACATCTTCTTTATCCATTCGTCTGTCGATGGGCATTTAGGTTGCTTCCATGACCTGGCTATTGTAAATAGTACCGCAATGAACATTGTGGTGTGTTTGTCTTTTTGGATTATGGTTTTCTTTGGGTATATGCCCAGTAGTGGGATTGCTGGGTCATATGGTAATTCTATTTTCAGTTTTTTAAGGAACCTCCATACCTTCTCCATAGTGGCTGTATCAATTTACATTCTCACCAACAGTGCAAGAGGGTTCCCTTTTCTCCACACCCTCTCCAGCATTTGTTGTTTGTAGATTTTCTGATGATGCCCATTCTAAATGGTGTGAGGTGATACCTCATTGTAGTTTTGATTTGCATTTCTCTAATAATTAGTGATGTTGAGCAGATCTTCATGTACTTCTTGGCCATCTGTATGTCTTCTTTGGAGAAATGCCTATTTGGGTCTTCTGCCCATTTTTGGATTGGCTTGTTTGTTTTGTAAATATTGAGCTGCATGAGCTGTTTATATATTTTGGAGATTAACCCTTTGTCCATTGATTCGTTTGCAAATATTTTTTCCCATTCTGAGGGTTGTCTTTTCGTCTTGTTTGTAGTTTCCTTTGCTTTGCAAAAGCTTTTAAGTTTCATTAGGTTCCATTTGTTTATTTTTGTTTTTATTTATTTCCATTACTCTAGGAGGTGGATCAAAAAAGATCTTGCTGTGATTGTGTCAAAGAGTGTTCTTCCTATGTTTTCCTCTAAGAGTTTTATACTGTCTGGTCTTACATTTAGGTCTGTAATCCATTTTGAGTTTATGTTTGTGTATGGTGTTAGGGAGTGTTCTAATTTCATTCTTTTACATGTAGCTGTCCAGTTTTCCCAGCACCACTTATTGAAGAGACTGTCTTTTCTCCATTGTATATCCTTGCCTCCTTTGTCATAGATTAGTTGACCATAGGTGTACGGGTTAATGTCTGGGCTTTCTATCTTGTTCCATAGATCTATATTTCTATTTTTGTGTGAGTACCATATTTTCTTGATTGCTATAGCTTTGTAGTATAGTCTGAAGTCAGGGAATCTGATTCCTCCAGCTCCGTTTTTTTCCCCCAAGATTGCTTTGGCTATTCGGGGTCTTTTGTGTCTCCATACAAATTTTAAGATTTTTCGTTCTAGTCCTGTAAAAAAATGCCATTGGTAATTTTTTAGGGATTGCATTGAATCTGTAGATTGCTTTAGGTATTATAGTCATTTTCCCAATATTGATTCTTCCAATCCAAGAACATAGTATATCTCTCCATCTGTTTGTGTCATCTTTGATTTCTTTCATCAGTGTCTTATAGTTTTCTGCATACAGGTCTTTTACCTCCTTAGGTAGGTTTATTCCTAGGTATTTTATTCTGTTTTGCAATGGTGAATGGGATTGTTTCCTTAATTTTTCTTTCTGATCTTTTGTTGTTAGTGTATAGGAATGCAAGAGATTTCTGTGCATTAATTTTGTATCCTGCAACATTACCAAATTCATTGATTAGCTCTAGTAGTTTTCTGGTGGCATCTCTAGGATTATCTATGTATAGTATCATGTCATCTGCAAACAGTGACAGTTTTACTTCTTCTTTTCCAATTTGTATTCCTTTTATTTCTTTTTCTTCTCTGATTGCCATGGCTAGGACTTCCAAAACTATGTTGAATAATAGTGGTGAGAGTGGACATCCTTGTCTTGTTCCTGATCTTAGAGGAAATGCTTTCAGTTTTTCACCATTGAGAATGATGTTTGCTGTGGGTTTGTTGTACACAGCCTTTATTATGTTGAGGTAGATTCCCTCTATGCCCACTTTCTGGAGAGTTCTTATCATAAATAGGTGCTGAATTTTGTCAAAAGCTTTTTCTGCATCTACTGAGATGATCATATGGTTTTTATTCTTCAATTTGTTACTATGGTGTATCACATTGATTGATCTGCATATATTGAAGAATCATTGCATCTCTGGGATAAGTTCTACTTGATCATGGTGTATGATCCTTGTAATCTGTTGCTGGATTCTCTTTGCTAGTATTTTTTTGAGGATTTTTGTATCCATATCCATCAGTGGTATTGGTTTGTAATTTTCTTTTTTGTAGTATCTTTGTCTGGTTTTGGTATCAGGGTCATGTTGGCCTCATAGAATGAGTTTGGCAGTGTTCCTTCCTCTGCAATTGTTTAGAAAAATTTGAGAAGGATGGGTGTTAGCTCTTCTCTAAATGTTTGATAGAATTCACCCGTGAAGCCATCTGGTCCTGATCTTTTGTTTGTTGGAAGATCTTTAATCACAGTTTCAATTACACTACTTGTGATTTTTCTGTTCATATTTTCTGTATCTTCCTGGTTCAGTCTTGGAAAGTTATACCTTTCTAAGAATTTGTCCATTTTTTCCAGGTTGTCCATTTTATTGGCATAGAGTTGCTTGTAGTAGTCTCTTAGGATGCTTTGTATTTCTGTGGTGTCCATTGTAACTTCTCCTTTTTCATTTCTAACTTTATTGATTTGGGTCCTCTCCCTCTTTTTCTTGATGAGTCTGACCAAAGATTTATCAATTTTGTTTATCTTTTCAAAGAACCAGCTTTTAGTTTTATTGATCTTTGCTATTGTTTTCTTTGTTTCTATTTCATTTATTTCTGCTCTGATCTTCATGATATCTTTCCTTCTACTAACTTTTGGTTTTGTTTTTTCTTCTTTCTCTGGTTCCTTTAGGTTTAAGGTTAGATTGTTTATTTGAGATTTTTCTTGTTCCTTGAGGTAGGATTGTATTGCTATAAACTTCCTTCTTAGAACTGCTTTTGCTGTATCCCATAGGTTTTGGATTGTCTTGTTTTTGTGGTCATTTGTCTCTAGGTTTTTTTTTTTATTTCCTCTTTGATTTCTTCAGTGATCTCTTGGTTATTTAGTAATATATTGTTTAGCCTCCATATGTTTGTGTTTAGGTTTTTTCCCCTGTAATTGATTTCTAATCTCATAGAGTTGTGGTAAGACATGATGCTTGATATGATTTCAATTTTCTTAAGTTTACTGAGACTTGATTTGTTACCCAAGATGTGATCTATCTTGGAGAATGTTCCGTGCGCACTTGATAAGAAAGTGTAATCTGCTGTTTTTGGATGGAATGTCCTATAAATATCAATTAAATATATCTGTTCTATTGTGTCTTTTAAAGCTTGTGTTTCCTTATTAATTTTCTGTCTGGATGATCTCTCCATTGGTGCAGGTGAGGTGTTAAAATTCCCCACTATTACTGTGTTACTGTCGATTTCCTCTTTTTTTTTTTAAAAATTAATTAATTAATTTATTTATGGCTGTGTTGGGTCCTCGTTTCTGTGCAAGGGCCTTCTCCAGTTGCGGCAAGTGGGGGCCACTCCTCATCGCGGTGCGCGGGCCTCTCACCATCGTGGCCTCTCCTGTTGTGGAGCGCAGGCTCAGCAATTGTGGCTCACGGGCCCAGCTGCTCCGCGGCATGCGGGATCCTCCCAGACCAGGGCTCGAACCCGTGTCCCCTGCATCGGCAGGCAGACTCTCAACCACTGCGCCACCAGGGAAGCCCCCGATTTCCTCTTTTTTAGCTGTTAGCATTTGCCTTGTGTATTGAGGTGCTCCTATGTTGGGTGCATAAATATTTAAAATTGTTATATCTTCTTCTTGGATTGATCCCTTGATCATTATGTAGTGTCTTTCTTTGTCTCTTGTAACATTCTTTATTCTAAAGTCTATTTTGTCTGATATGAGCATTGCTACTACAGCTTTCTTTTGATTTCCATTTGCATGGAATATCTTTTTCCATCCCCTCACTTTCAGTCTGTATGTGTCCCTCAGTCTGAAATGGGTCTCTTGTAGACAGCATATATATGGGTCTTGTTTTTGTATCCATTCAGCGAGCCTGTGTCTTTTGGTTGGAGCATTTAATCCATTCACATTTAAGGTAATTATCGATATGTATGTTCCTATGACCATTTTCTTAATTGTTTTGTGTTTGTTTTTGTAGGTCCTTTTCTTCTCTTTTATTTCCCACTTAGAGAAGTTCCTTTAGCATTTGTTGTAGAGCTGGTTTGGTGGTGCTGAATTCTCTTAGCTTTTGCTTGTCTGTAAAACTTTTGCTTTCTCCAACGAATCTGAATTAGATCCTTGCCAGGTAGAGTGATCTTGATTGTAGGTTCTTCCCTTTCATCACTTTAAATATATCATGCCACTCCCTTCTGGCTTGTAGAGTTTCTGCTGAGAAGTCAGCTGTTAATCTTATGGGATTTCCCTTGTATGTTATTTGTCATTTTTCCCTTGTTGCTTTCAATAATTTTTCTTTGTCTTTAATTTTTCCAGTTTGATTACTACGTGTCTCAGCATGTTTCTCCTTGAGTTTATCCTGCTTGGGACTCTCTGCACTTCCTGGACTTGGGTGGCTATTTTCTTTCCCATGTTAGGTAAGTTTTCACAATATTTTCTCGGGTCCTTTCTCCCTCTCTTCTCCTTCTGGGACCCCTATAATGCAAATGTTGTTGCATTTAATGTTGTCCCAGAGGTCTCTTAAGCTGTCTTCATTTCTTTTCATTCTTTTTTCTTTATTATGTTCTGCAGCACTGAATTCCACCATTCCGTCTTCTAGGTCACTTATCCATTCTTCTGACTCCGTTATTCTGCTATTGATTCCTTCTAGTGTATTTTTCATTTCAGTTACTGTATTGTTCATCTCTGTTTGCTTGTTCTTTAATTTTTCTAGGTGTTTGTTCTTTAATTCTTCTAGGTCTTTGTTAAACATTTCTTGCATCTTTCCGATCTTTGCCTCCATTCTTTTTATGAGGTCCTGAATCATCTTCACTATCATTATTCTGAATTCTTTTTCTGGAAGGTTGCCTATCTCCACTTCATTTAGTTGTTTTTCTGGGGTTTCTACTTGTTCCTTCATCTGGTACATAGTCTCTGACTTTTCATTTTGTCTCTCTTTCTGTGAATGTGGTTTTCTTTCCACAGGCTGCAGAACTGTAGTTCTTGTTGCTTCTGCTGTCTGCCCTCTGGTGGATGAGGCTATCTCAGAGGCTTGTGCAAGCTTCCTGTTGGGAGGGACTGGTGGTGAGTAGAGCTCGGTGTTGCTCTGGTGAGCAGAGCTCAGTAAAGTTTTAATCCACTTGTCTGCTGATGGGTGGGGCTGGGTTCCCTCCCTGTTGGTTGTTTGGCCTGAGGCAACCCAGCACTGGAGCCTACCCAGCTATTTGGTGGGGCTAATTGTGGATTCTAGGAGGGCTCATGCCAAGGAATACTTCCCAGAACTTCTTCTGCCAGTGTCCTTGTCCCCACAGTGAGCCACAGCCACCCACCACCTCTGCAGGAGACCTTCCACCACTAGCATGTCGGTCTGGTTCAGTCTCCTATGGGGTCAGTGCTCCTTCCCCTGGGTCCTGATGCATACACTACTTTGTGTGTGCTCTGAGAGTCTCTGTTTCCCCCAGTCTTGTCAAAGTCCTGCAATCAAATCCTGCTAGCCTTCAAAATCTGATTCTCTGGGAATTCCTCCTTCCATTGCTAGACCCCCAGGTTGGGAAGCCTGACATGGGGCTCAGTACCTTCACTCCAGTGGGTGGACTTCTGTGGTATAATTGTTCTCCGGTTTGTGAGTCACCCACCTAGTGGTTATGGGATTTGATTTTATTTTGATTCTGCCCCTCCTACCATCTCATTGCGACTTTTCCTTTGTCTTTGGATGTGGGGCATCTTTTTTGGTGAGTTCCAGCATCTTCCTGTCAATGATTGTTCAGCAGTTAGTTGTGATTCTGGTGCTCTTGCAAGAGGAAGTGAGTACACGTCCTTCTGCTCCACCGTCTTGACCCACATCTTCTTTATCCATTCGTCTTTCAATACATAAAATTTAAGTTGCTTCCCTGTCTTGGCTATCGTAAATAATGCTGCGATGAACTTTGAGTTGCATGTATCTTTTCGAATTATGGTTTTCTCCAGATATATACCCAGGAGTGGGATTGCTGGATCATATGGTAGTTCTATATTTAGTTTTTAAAGTAACCTCCATACTGTTCTGCATAATGGTTGAACCAATTTACATTCCCACAAACAGTGTAGGAGGGGTCCCTTTTATCCACACCTATTCCAGCATTTATTGTTTTTAGATATTTTGATGATGGCCATTCTGACCAGTGTGAGGTGATACCTCATTGTAGTTTTGATGTGCATTCCTCTAATAATTAGTGATGTTGAGCATCTTTTCATGTGCTTTTTGGTCATCTGTCTATCTTCTTTGGAGAAATAAATGTCTAATAGTTTACTTCTTTATCCTCCTGACATCCCAGACTCAGCTTCTAAAAGTCTGGAGACCCAGACTTCTTCCCAGCTGAAGGTCTGCAGCTGGGAGAGGCCATGTTTGAGCTCCTTTCCAGGCAGGAACCCCTCCAGGACAAGATGCATGGCTGTGTTCCAGGAAGCTGGGCTTTAGAGCCCTTGACCCTCTGCAGCTCACTCCAGTTTCATGGAATGTCCCACAGTCAGATGGCTGTGGAAAACACAGAGCTGGACCCCGGAGCTTTCCCCACTAGCTTGCTGCTTGGAGGAATGGCCAGATCATAACTGCAGATTTATACTTTCTGAGAGCTGGAAGGTCCCTACTCTCCTGGCCTGTGTGACTTCTTCCATAGCTGTCTCCAATTGCTCTTGGCTTCTTCACCTGTGGGTGGGGGGGAAGAAAAAAGGCCCTGCCTAGGGAGCTGTGTTCTAAGGGAATAGACAGGATGGCTTACCTATCCTAGCATAGTACCATGGCTCACCTGGCCAGAATAAGAACAACATGCCCAGAATGGCATCTGTTGAAAGTGAAGCCTATTTTGAGGAGATGCTTGCTGTATCTATGAGATAATCTCTCCCAAGGGGCGGATGCCAATCCCTTCCAGGTAGTGAAATGTCAAGTGTTCAAGCAGAGGGCTGAGCTGGAGGAAGCCCTCCTGGGATGGCAGGTGGGGGTGGCTCCAGGGTAGATGGATGGAAAGGAAGAGTCATCCTGCCTCTATTTATGATACAGCAAGAATATGAGACAGAGGAACATGAGAAAGGCCGTTTGAGGTCACACATGTGACCACCTATACCAGATTCTCTTTCTGACATTTGTTTCTAAGGATGTGCTGGACATGAATCCTTCTTACCAGTCAGTGGTGCTTTACCATGCAGCCTAGAAAAGAGGATGGCTAGGAGGGGCCTCCCAGCTCCAAATCCCAGCCTCACTGCTGACCTGCAGTGTGACTTGAACCTTAACCTCTCTGAGTTTTAACTTCCATCCTGTAAAATGAATATATGGATACTTAACCTGCCAACCTCATAAGATTTTTCTGGGGGCAAAATCCCTGTCTACAAATCATTTGTTACTGATTCCATAGAGAAGCCTGTGCCAGAATGTAAATCAGTGGTCACTAAACACACAGTTTAGTTCAGAGGACAGTTGGTGTATGGTCAGGCCACTCAAAATGGCTGTTCTCTCACTCCCTGTACATCCCCTGCCTGACCAGTGCCTGCTTCACCTACACCTTACTCACAACACTGACCTTCCTGCATAATCGCCCCAGGCCCCAGTTAGTGACTGTTCTTATCAAAGGGGCAGTGAGAGGCATGCCCCTCTGCTGGTTTCCCTGGTAACCGATGAGCCAACCTGACATCAACTCCCCTTATAACTGGCAATCTCCCCCACCCCAGGAGTGAAGACTTCTGCCATGCCATGCCCTGCCCACCATCCACCACACAAGGTGGGGTGTCACTCCAGGACCTTGCTTGAGACATATACGCTCCCCCACCCATTAAACCACTGATGTCTCTGTTACTGATTCCAGGCTCTTTCTTCAGTGTTGAAGCTGGGCAAGTATAGCCTTGCAGGCCTATGGGATGCAGCCCAACAGTTTATCATAAGACTTCCTTGTTGAAGGAAGCAGTGCTGGGAGAGTTCCTTAGCCCTTTGAGTAGCACTGCTGTAAACATTATACTTATAGGTAGCTGTCGTCTTAAATGCCCTTATCCTAGCTACCATATTCTCTCCCCTGATCACACCAGCCTAGGCACCTGTTGAACACCTATCATTTTTCAAGATGTAGCTCAAGCATCTCCCACCTATATCGCCAATCCCTTCCTCCTTGGGCCTCTACTGTATGGCAATTATGAATGCAATATCTGTCCCCCAACTAGGCTGTGACATTCTTGAGGTCACATTCGTCTCTGTGTCCAGAGACTGGCACAGAGGAGGTGCCCAATGTGCACTCATCAAATGAAATAAAGTTTAGAAATATGAGATGTGATACAATGGAATATTACTCAGCCATGAAAATGAATGAAATAATGCCATTTGCAGCAACATGGATGGGCCTAGAGATTATATTAAGTGACGTAAGTCAGACAGAAAGACAAATAGCATATGATATCACTTATATGTGGAATCTAAAAGAAATGAGACAAATGAACTTATTTACAAAACAGAAATAGACTCACAGACATAGAAAACAAACGTATGGTTACTAGAGGGACTAGGGGTGGAGGGAGATAAATTAGGAATTTGGAATTAGCATATGCACACTACTGTATATAAGATAAGTAAGCAACAAGGACCTACTGTAGAGCACAGAGAACTATACATAATATCTTGTAATAACCTATAATGGAAAAGAATCTGAAAAAGAATACATCTATATAAATATATATGTATAACTTAATATGTATGTAATCACTCTGCTGTACACTTGAAACTAACAAAACATTGTAAATTAACTATACTTCGATTAAAAAAATCTGAAAAAAAAATGAGATGTGCTCCATCCCTGCCTATTTCTTAGGTGGGTGTCATTAAATCTGTTAAAGAGCCTGAACGGTCAAGGTGTGGTGGTTGAGAGGCAGCTCTGCTTGGAGGCTGGGAAATAAATGAGGCACTGACCCTTTGAAGTTGAAAGATTCTATGGAGCTTTATTTATTCAACACACAAGTATTGGTCACTTACCATGTCCCAGGCATGGTGTGAGGCACTGGGGACACAACTATGAACTAAATGCAGCGTCAGCTCTCCAGAACCTGCACAATCTAGACTCCGCATGTCAGTATCACCTTATGGAAGGAAGGTGGAGTCTCGGATGCCTGGACTTCCACCATTGGTGTGTCCACCTCATGATGCTGGGTGTTAATAATATGGACTTGATCAAAGTCTTGCTTTCTGAGAAATCCCTCAGAGCCCCACTTGCAGGTAAGGAAGAGGATTGCTATTTAGATGGCAGAAGGGAGAGGTAAGGGTCAACGAAGGGCAACAAAGGGTTGGGGAAGGGGAGGCAAGGCTCAGTCTGATTCTTTCAAGGCAGAGCTTGCTCTCCCAGCATCTACCTGGCTACCCTCGTCCTATCTCTAGATGCCGCTCCTGCACTTGCTTGTTCCTGCCTTCTTTGGGCCACCTCCCTCCGTCTACATTTTATATCATCATGGCACTCACTAAGCTCCTTTGTATTATAATAATTTGTTTATATGTCTGCTTCTCTTCCTGGGCTGTGAGTTTCCTGAGGCACAAACCAAGTTTCAGTCTTTTCATCTCTTGCCGAGTGTGTCTATTTCTTGAATAAATGGACAATTATCTCCACTTACACAAAGGAAGACCCAGGTTCAGAAATACTGTGTCCTGCCTAATGTCACAGCACACATGAGCCAGATCTTCTGAATCCAGCCATACCCAGCGGGATGGCCCTGGGGACTATAATTAGAAAATCCCTACTCCAGATCAACTTTCCTGTTTTGAGAAGTAGAAACCGAGGCCAACAATGGGATCTGTGTTGTGAAAGTTTGAAAATAATGGCCAACTGGGGGTTCTGAATCAAGTTCTCTGGTCTCCAGGTCAGTAAATCTGGAAGTCATTCTGGACATTGCCCTCTGCTTCACACGTCATCTTATATTCAAAGTATTCCTAAGTCGGGTGGATTCTGCCTCTTCACACCTCTCATTTCTCTCTCTCACCATTGTCACTGAATCAAATAAGACCCTCAGCAGCCTTCTAATTACTGGTCCTCCTTCAGTGACTCCTGCTGCAGCCAGAGTGGTCTTTCTAGAATACAACCCCAATCATGCCCCTTCCCTTGTGGAAACCTTCCTATGGTGCCCAGTGTCCCAGGAATAAATCTAAAGTCTTACCTTGGCATCCTCTCCATCTGACTTCTCACCTCTCCAGCTCTTTCTCACCCTTCAACCCCTGTACTCAAGGAGCTCCCTCAGGCTATCTTCTGCCCAGCTCCAGCCTTTAAGACTTTCTCACTCTGCTCTGGAGCTTTGTGTTTCAGTCCTGAGCCCTGGGAACTAGATCTTTCTCTGACCAGTCCCTTTGGGTTGGTGAACTGGTTGCACATCTGCCTGGCTTTGCTTATTGTTTCAGACTCACACTGATGCTCTGACAACACCTGTTGGCAGATCTAAGAGCATCGCCATCCCTCCCTTCATCCCCACCCCACTCCGTGAGCTTCTCCAGCCCCCAAGTTGCCAGTCTGGACCTGAACATCCCAGTTCTCACTCGTCTGGAAGACCCATCAGAATGAATGAATGGCTGAACCAAGGAATGAATGAGTACATTTCTGTACTTTCTCCCCTACTTCCTGTTCAGATTCCCAGGGCCCTCATCCTATGCCATGGTTCTTAGACAAGTCTCGCTACAGTTCCTCTTAGCCCAGGCCTAATCTCCCTGAAGTGGCCCATTCTCCAAAATAATCTCAACTTTCCTTGCTCTATCCCCAAATCAAAATGTCCCTCCCTATCAGGGTGACTGATATGGAGAAAGGGTACAGGCATAAGCCTCAGGAGGCACAGAGTTTAGTCCCAGCCCTGTCCCTTAACTCCTGTGGAGCTGTCACTTAGAGGTTTCCCCTTCCAGAATCACTTGAGGCTTAGTAAGATCATAATCGTGGCAGATAGCCATTTGTGCAAAATTTAAGGCCCAGAGAAAAGCTGAAATTGTGGGCATGGCTTTCCTCTATCCTGATGCCCCAGGCCTGCCTGTCTTCCTGAATTGAAGTCCACCAACCCACTGCTTCTTTTCTGCTTTCCCCAGTCTCCATGCCCAAACTTGGCTTGGTAATGTAGACCTCCCCATCAGAACTGCCGATAGGGCAAGTCCTAGCAATGAGGTTGTCCCAGGCTTACACTGAAGCACTTTGCCTTGTTTTATGGTACGCAGTCCTCACAACATCTTTCTGAGTCAGGCTGAGCTGGTGTTAATATCCCCATTTTATAGCTAAGGAATCCAAACTCCAAAATGTGGAAAAACTTGTTCATGAACGCAGAACTAAGCGACAGAACCAGGATTCAACACCAGGTTTCTTGAACCTAAAGTTGTATTGCTGCCCCTATAGACCAAAGTAATGGAACTGACCAGGGCCCCTGACCTCTTTATTCCTTCCCTCCCTTCCTGCCTTCCTTCCATTTCCTGGAATGTTGGGAATATAAAAAGACTGGCTCAGGGGCAGAGGACTTAATCCAAGGTGATGAGAGGTGTCTTTGACAGACACAGACCTCACAAAGAGCATTGGGGGCCCAGGGCAGGGACCTGGCGTGCCGCTTTGCTTGCAGACAGAAACGTACATCTTTCAAATGGACTTGTAAGCCTCATCCAAATAACCATGCACGGGGAGGGGAGCAATCATCACCTCTACAGGAGAACGTGCTTCAGTTTGCCCACCCTGTATTAGATTCCATTCAACCTTGATGTGAAAAGCTCCCAGGGGTGAGAAAGACGACAGGTACCACTTCCAGGCCTCTCTCTCCTGAGGCTGTTTTGAAGAGCAGCCTGTCAGCCTGGCATTGGGGATGGCTGACATTCCTCTCTGAGGTGAACTAGGAGGGGTCTAGACCTGTCCCAACAGCTGTGGGTGAAGATTCTTGGCCCTCTAACCTGCAGAAGAGACTGGGGTAGCCTTGTGCAGACAGATTTGGGCTGGGCCCAGGCAGCTCCTCAAATGAGCCCTGGGCACCAAAGGGGAACAGTTCAGAAGTTCTCCTTTTCCAAGGAATCACCCACAGCAGCAGCCCTAGAGAATCCACCACACCCCCACTCCTGGCTGGTACCCGAGGCTAGGGTGCCCTGCCTTCACTGACCCTGGGTTCTAAGGCGATCCCGTGAGAGCAGCGCTTGCCCTGAAGTGGTCACTGACCAGTGTCATTTCACCGCTCTGTCTTGGTTTCCTCCGCTGCAAGGGCAATGATAATACCCACCCTGCCCTGCGGTGAAGATGACAGGAGCTCATCCAAGTGAAAGTGTTTTGCAAATTCTAAGCTGTGATTATGGGAATGATTATTATCAGGATCATTAGGGTCATTGCCTGGTTTGGGCCCGGAGACCCAGCCAATGAATCCAGGAGGAGTCTGAAGACAATCTGGGAGTCATAGGGCCGTACTGATTAAAATGTGCCTGTCTGCCATTGGAGAGCTAGAGAGAGAAGGGGGCTGCTGTCCTTTCAGAGAGGGATGCGATAGAGCGTTTCCGGGTCCCCTTTCTGGAGGAAGAGGGATGGGATGGAAGCGCCAATGTAATGAGTTCCCTGCACACGCTGCTGAGCGCTGTTTATGGTCACAGCCCGGGGAACAGCACCTGCACCCAGCTGACACTAACTGGTTTCCATGGCAAGTGCGGCTCCTCGGCAAAAGTGCTAAATGGCTGGGCAGAGCTCCTGTTTCTGAGCCTCCCCAGATGGGACCCACAGAGGGGAGGGGGGCTAAGAACCAGCCCCAGGCCCCTGGATTTCCATTCTCAGGGCTCAGCCCACTTAACCACTGCACAGTTTCCGTCTACACGGCATCCAAGGCTCCCAGCGTAAGAGGACCTACAAACACCGATTCCATCACTTGTGGGGTCAGCTCTATGAGTCACACCAAATTGGGTGGATTCAAGAACCAACTCAAAGCAGCTTAATGTTCAAATCCAAGTACGATCGCCTAAAAAAGCTTACTATTAAGAGTTCGGGTTCTAGGGTAAGATACACTTGGACTCAAATTCTAAGTCATCCATTTACAATTTGGGGGATCTAGAACAGGTTTTCTTATCTTTCAAATAGTAAAATATAATAGTACTAACCTCTTTGGGTTGTTGTGAGGAATGAATGGGATAATAGAGGTGCCTGACAAGTAGCCAGTATTCAACATAGTTTTGTGGTTTTGGATTTCTTCATCTAAGATGCTTTCACTCTAGAAGGCAGATAAATAAGGCACTGACTAAAATTATTTTTCACAAGAAAATTAGTCTAATTGCCCAAGCTAGAAACCTAAGTGTCATCCTTAATTCCTCCCTCACCCTCACTCACAAAGGCCAATCAGCCAGGTCTAGCTCCCAAATATCTTTCATATCTGTTCCCTTTACAAGGCCGCTCACCAATTCAAGCTATGATAACATGCCACCTGTACTGCAATATTAGCCTCTTTATTGATCAGTTTATTCATCAAAGACATGTGCACTTGGCAATTAGAGTTCATCATATGAGATAACCACTGCATCTAGAAGGAACAAAATGATGTGGTCCTGTGCTGCACTGCCCTAGGTAAGTGTACCATTTCAAGGAGACTGTTAAAATTGCTGAGCACGGCTTGAGGTTCTCCTTCACTTCTGGTTCATGATCTGTTTCCTGCCTCTCTCTCCAGCTTTCTCTCTTGATTCTCCCCTCACGGTACTGTGTAAGTTCATCAGACGGAATTATTTGCTGTTGGCTGGACAAGTCATGCTCTCTTTTTCTTTGCACGTGTTATTCCCCCTGCTTTTAATACACTTCACCTTCTTCATCTGGGAAAATCCTACTGGTCCTTTGGACTCAGCTGAGGTGTCACTTTCTTTGGGAAGCCTCTCCCCTCCTGCCCCCAACACACATACTTCAAGAGTAGATTAGGTGCCCCATCCCCTAAGCTCCCAGGACATCTTTTTAATTCATTATTTCAGAGCACTTGTCACACTCTTTGGTTGGTCTCCTCCCCTCCCCACCCCCACTCCTCCACCCCATAGATGGCAAATGCCCTGAGGACAAAGATACATCTTAAAGCCTCTTTTCATATCACACTCCGAGTGGTACCTAAACAGGGGCAGGTGCTGCTGAACTTGGGGATGAGCACAGCCATTCTTTCAGAATTCCTGCAAAGGGCTGCCTTCTAGGGCTGCCTTAGAGCCCCTGCTTATTTTTGTAACCAGAGGTCAGTGGGCAACAGTCACCTGCTGTAAATTTACAGCCCAAATTACTTCTCCAAGGCAATCTAAATGGGGATTGAACTGATTTCAAGCTGCATTTCAATTTTTGTAACACTGAGTCTCTTTCATATTTGCCCTTATTTCTGGGGCACAGCTCTCAAAACGACAAATGCAAGCCTAAGATTCCCAGGTTCCCTCTCCTTACCATGCTGAGATGGCTGAAGCCTGCCTAGGTTCTCAGCCTCTTATCTGACGCTTTCTGCTTGGCTAATCAGCCTGACACCATGCAACTTATGAACAGACAAATGCTTTGAGGAGAAAAGCATCTCAGATTGTCAAAATCACTTCACTGTGCTCCTTTCTCTCTTGGTCCTTCTATCCTGGCTCCCTTGGTGGTCCTGAACTTCAATCTGTGCTCAAAGCTCTGCTTGACCACTGCATTGCTTTCTGCTTGGCTTCTCAGTGTCTCAACCTAAACTAATTATGAGCTGGCAAATCCCTTGAGGAGAGGGTAAAATATCAGGCTCACCTCAACCAGAGTTTCCTCTTCACTCAGAGACCTTGTCCCCTCAAGTCCTGGCTTCCACGGTAACACTCTTAATTCCTTCAGCTGTTTTTAACGTATAGCCTTTCTGTTGTTTGTTTGTTTGTTTGTCAGTGGGAAGTTTGGTCTCTTGCAAATCAGTCTGATGCAGCTGACACCACTGAAAGTAAAGTCAGTTATTCCTCCTTTTTTAACAAAATTCCACTTAAAGGTGATTTTCACCTAAGGACAAATTCTGAATGGGTTTTTAAGATGATAAAAATTTATCTGAATTACTATATGGTGAAGGCTCATTATGAAGCAAATCAAACCCTATGAACTTGGGGTTCAAGAGAGAGAACAACCATTTAAATACTGTGGGCAATTCTGCTTAATAAACCAGTCTATGTAATAAATGTGCTCCAGAAGGAATGTGAGATGGGAGGCATGAATCTCAGGCTCCCTCAGTCAGCTTCAGTTTGAGATACTTGCCATTCTAAATGTGATGCTAGATAAAAAGACACAGTACAATGCTTGTCTGTCTAAAAGGCAGCTACTTCATCTGAAGGAGTGGCAGTTTACTTCTGTATAGGATGCAACGGTTGTGTTGGACTTACTGAAAAATAGCATTTCAGTCTCCAAAATGATAGTTTATAATAGACTTTCTATGCCATTTTGAATTCTATGCAATTTTCTCCTTGTATGCTAACTCTCAAGGTCTAGCTCTGTGTCAAATTTAACTCAACCCATGTGACACCCATTTTTCTGCTTTAATTACCTCACAGAACCAGTGCTGAGGAAAAGAGCCTTTACGGAGAAGGGTCATCATTCCCTTCTAGAAGTTTGGGCGGTGGGAGCCACTCTCAGGAATAAGAAGAGAGGACAAAAATCCAGAGGCATTCTCTGCTCCCATGTCAACATGAAGTCAGGAGCTGAAAAAAAGCAATGAAAAGATACCTTAATCTTTGTTAATTCCCCACATTTAAAGAAATATCTTCAGCATGTTTTCCTTGGGTGATTAAAATGAAAAGGGCCTCTCTGGATGAATGGAGAACCTCAAGGATTGGGAAGTGACAGCTCTGAAGGACATGGGCAGTGTACTGAGTGTCTAGGATCCACCGTTGGGGGGATGGTGGGAAGGAGGGAAGCCTCAGCAGGAAAGCTGGGCTTCATCAAGCTTTACCTTAAGGATTGTGGGCATTTATTATAATTGTATACAAAATTTACTTTAAAATTTGATAAGCTATTTCAGGTGGGCGCGAGACCCTTATGAATGATATAAGAAAAGAAATTTTGTTTTTTTCTGAGGAGATGAGAGAAGAAAGAGGGAGAAGTGGTGGAGTTGGGAGGAGATGGGGTATAAGGGAGATGGAGAAAGAGCCAGAAAGAAAGAGAAAGGCTAGGACAAGGTAGGTCGAAGATCCTGTGCTACTCCATGTTGGGGATGCTGAAGGAGGCTTTGAGAATCATGTTTTATAAATGTTCCCTTTAAAGTCCTCCTATTAGTTTGCTAGTGCTGCCATAACAAAGTACCACATACTAGGTGGCTTAAACAAAAGTGCGTTGTCTCACAGCTCTGGAGGCTAGAAGTTCGAAACCCAAGATGTCGGTAGGGTTGGTTCCTTCAGGGGGCCGTGAGCTGTTCCATGCTTTTCCCCTAGCTTCTGGTGATTTGCTGGAAATCTCTGGTGTACCCTAGCTTGTAGAAGCATCACCCTGATCTCTGTCTTCATCTTCACATGGTTCTTCTTGGGTATAGGTCTGCCTCCAAATTTCCCCTTTTTATAAGGAAGTTAGTCATATTAGATTAGGGCCCACCTTAATGACTTAATTTTTTTTTTTTTTTAAATTGGGGGGATTGGCTTAGGGCTACCAAGTTTTTATTTTGCCAAGGAAGGATTTTGTTTGTTAGTTTGTTTTGTTTTTATTTATTTATTTATTTTATTTTTGGCTTTGTTGGGTCTCCGTTTCTGTGTGAGGGCTTTCTCCAGTTGCGGCGAGCGGGGGCCACTCTTCATCACGGTGCGCGGGCCTCTCACTATCACGGCCTCTCTTGCTGCGGAGCACGGGCTCCAGACGCGCAGGCTCAGTAATTGTGGCTCACGGGCTCAGCCGCTCCGCGGCATGTGGGATCTTCCCGGACCAGGGCTCGAACCCGTGTCCCCTGCATTGGCAGGCAGACTCTCAACCACTGCGCCACTAGGGAAGCCCCTTAATGACTTAATTTTAACTTGATGACCTCTGTAAAGAACTTACCTCCAGATGAGATGGCGTTATGAGGTACTGAGGTTAGGACTCCAGTATCTCATAATGGGGGGAACACAATTCAATGCATAATAGCCTTCCTCTCACTCCTCACCAAATCACAAGGGCTCATAGGAGCTGGATTTTAGCAGAAGTCCCACAGCTAAGGCCATGTGCAGCCAGAGACAGCACAGGAGGTACAAGGAGCTCAGGGGGTGAAGGGGCCACGGGCTCACAGAAAACTTGAAGAAGTCTTCACATGTCTACTGGCTACCACACCAGGATGTTACAGACAACTTTTCAGAAAATTCCATTGAAAGCACAGGTCAGTGTTTTATTACAATCTTGTGGCAAGTGAAAAGGCCTCCAGTCGACGAATTCAAAGATTCACTTTTGGTAGGGTTTTTTTTTAGGAGAAGAGAATAGTTACATCATTATTGGACTATGATACAAAAAGAAAAGAAAGATTATTTGGTTAAACATTTGGCTAAACATTAAGACAATTGGCAAGTAGGAGGTTAGGTGATTAGATTCCCAGAACAAAGTTTAATCTAGTTAAAGTTGACCAGAAAATTGATTAGTTAAACATTTTATCAGGAACACTCATTTCTTCCCAGAAGTAGATTTTGAATTATATTAATCAAAAAGGTTCTGGGAATTTCCTGGTGGTCCAGTGGTTAGGACTCGGCGCTTTCACTGCCTAGGGCCCCAGGGAACTAAGATCCCACAAGGCATACCCCGAGGCCAAAAGAAAGAATAAAAGGTTCTGTCCTAGACCAGATTTCAAATGTTTTTTTTTTCCTCTGGCAGGGTTCCTACCTATTCAGCTCCAGCTGACATCCAGGAGACATTCTAAGGATCTCAAGTCCCACGGGCACCTCTTTCACACACACTTCTTCACCGCCTCTGCCCTCAGAGTCTGCCCTGCACTGTGTCCTCCACTGGAGCAGCTCCAACCCTGTCTGTCTTCACGCCCCCGGAAATGGGAGTTATTCTCCTCTTACAAAATTCAGACTCCTTCTCAAGGAGTCTGCCTCTCACCTGACCTCAGTCCATCTCCTCTTGGCTCACTGTTCCCCATCCACAGGTCTACAGAACATCCTTGCTGTTCTGTACACCTGTCCAGCTCACTGCTGTTTAGGGGTCTTTGCACCGGCTCTTCCCTCTGCCTAGAGCGCTCTTCTGCAGGGTCGGCTCCTCCCACCATTCGAAGCTCAGTTCCAAGACCCCTCCTCACAGATGCTTTCCTCATCCCTCTCCAAATGACCCTCCATCCTTTACCCTGTTTACTTTCTTCACAGCACTTAGCACCATCTGCCTTTGTCTTGTCCTGTTCTCTTGTCTGCCTTCCCTACCAGATTGTTAGATGCACCTGGACAAGAAACGGGTCTGTTCACCACAGTATCCAACTGTCTGACTCATGTAATAGATGCTCAGTAAATTGTTGGTGCATGTTCAATAAATATCTGTTGGTGAATGTTTAATAAATATACGGAGAAACTGTGGCTCAGAGTAGTTAAGTAATTTGCATAACGTCACACAGCATTAAGTGATGGAGTGGGGGAAACTATCAGTAGTTTGACTCACTCTAAAGGCCCTACTTGGGGGCTTCCCTGGTGGCGCAGTGGCTGAGAATCTGCCTGCCAATGCAGGGAACACGGGTTCGAGCCCTGGTCTGGGAAGACCCCACATGCCGCGGAGCAACTAGGCCCGTGAGCCACAACTACTGAGCCTGCGCGTCTGGAGCCCGTGCTCCGCAACAAGAGAGGCCACGACAGTGAGAGGCCCGCGCACCGCGATGAAGAGTGGCCCCCATTTGCTGCAACTAGAGAAAGCCCTCACACAGAAATGAAGACCCAACATAGCCAAAAAAAAAAAAAAAATTAAAGGCCCTACTCTTTTCACTAATCTTCTCTGTCTTCTTTATCTGTTAACCCTGGGGGACCTCAACACTTCTTTGTTGTTAGTCTATGGGCCAGACCCTGTAAGAGTTAATTTCCCCTCTCATTTCCTCTTGACCCAGAGGCCACAAATCCCTTCTGATGCTCTGGGTCCCCTGGACAGTCCTTTGATACCCAATTTGCTTGGAACTGGTTGCCCTTCCTTCCAAAGCATGAGATACTCATTGGGCATCCCCGAAGCCTCTTTTTCTCCACCTCAGAAGCCTTTCACTGCACACTCATGCAGCAAATAGTTATTAAAAGCCTTCTCTGGGCCAGGCTTGTTCTAGGAGCTGCCAAGTCATCCCTACTTCTCTCAATCAGGGCTTTCTGTCACCCTGCTGCTTCATCTTATTTCCTTCTCAGTTTCTCTAAAACACAAATAAATCAGTAACCACTTCTATCTTTTCTCTTCATAAGCCTCTTTCCTGCAGGCTCTCAGGTCCAGGGCTCTGTTCACACCTGCCTGGTCCTGTCCCCGGGGAGGCAGAAAACAATCCAGCCCAGCTCAGAACAAGCATTAGCATATCAAAAACTCTGGTTTACATTGTGGTTACTCCCACTCAGCACAACCCCTGAGGCTCAGATCCAAATAGATTCTGAGGCAAATGGTTTCATGTATTATATTTCCATAAAAGGTGCCTGGTAGGATGCAGACCCACAAACCCTGTGGCAACATCTCCTCAAACTTTCTCTGTAAACTCCAACCCAGATACTGAGTGTTGGGCGGTGGAGCGGGTAAGTTGGATTTGCCTGGCCTTGTTTTTTCTCAGACGTTAGTCCAGGACAAGTCTAAAATTAGCCCCACCCCCTCCCAGTGCTAAAAGGCAGCTGGAGCAACATGGGGCCAGTTACTTTTAGAAACCATCGCTTTGGGGCTTAGGGCTGCGCAACAGAAACAGGTGTTGGAAAATGGGCCTGGAACCTGCAAGGCAGGAAAGAAGAGCCAGATCAAGTTCAGGAGGCTGGATCAGAATGCCAGATCCAGGGACAAGGGCTGCAAATCCAGACTGATGCAGTGGCCGCAGTCAAATCAAGGAGAAATAGCAAAAAACCAAGCCAGAGCTGCCCGTAGTTCTTATTGCAATGCTAAGGCAGGGTGGGGCTGGTAGGTACAGGAAAGGAAGGAAGCAGACGTTTATTAGGTACAGTGTGTACCAAATGCTTTATATACGGTGTCTTGTGGAATCTCATTGGTAGGAACTATTACTTTGCCTCTTTTACCATTGACTAATGGAATGTCAGAGCTGTTCAGTAAGTTAGCCGATATCACACAACCAATACATGGCAAAGCAGGGATTCAAACCCTAGCTTATTTAACATAAGGCCTGGCTGCCTCTAGGAATCGCAGGAAGGGAGATTTCAGATCCACCCACAACCCATGAAAATGGACCACGAAGTTGCCTCACCAATATTTCTCACATCCTAATTTCCTGGGGAGCCTTGACAAAAGTACCAATGCCTGGGTACCATCACCCAGAGGTTCTATGTAATTGCTCTGGGGCAGGGCTTAAGAATAGGTATTTTACAGTCTCCCAGCAGATTCTCTTATGCCACCTGGGTCAAGAACAAGGCTCTATGCTTGGTTGCTGATCGGTTCCCCTAGGGCAAGCTGGAGAAATAGGGTGGGGATAGACGTTTATGCCCGACTTATCTGGGTTCCACTCCAGAGGGGCAGGCTACCTGGTCAGCCATGGCATTTTCCACAGAAGATTCTCTGGTTGAGGGTTGATCTTCTCAAATTCTGAAGTCAGTTAAAGAATTGAAACTCATTCCCACACTGTGCAGTAGAAGCTAACACAACATCGTAAAGAAACTATACTCCAATAAAAATTAATTTTAAAAAATTAAAAAAAAATACAAAGACAGATGAAACTAAAAAAAAAAAAAAAAATTAAAATGCTTTTCCACAAAGAGAGGATGGAGGCCAGGAACCTGGGGACTTAGGATTCTATAAAGCAGAAATTTTCAAAGAAGAGAGGAGTAGAATCAGCATCATCTATCATTCTAACATGTCACTGTGCCCATTTCACCAAACCTTTATAGAGGGAGGAGACTCCCTCAATGTAACTGGCAGGGCTCCCTGCCCAGGAGTAAGAAGTACAGGTGAGTCCACTTCTGATCTCACTCAGGAATGTCTATTCTGGCACATTTAACTCACAGCTTCTATGCAGTTTAGCACTTGATTATGTATCTTTGGTGCCCTTTTGATTTCTAATTGTTTCATATTTAATTAGTTCAAGTCTTGCTTTCTTTGAAGTCTCCGGGAGGGCAGGGACTGTACCATGTAGGAGACAAAAAATAGCATCTGAAAAACCTCTCATAGTCTTAGCTGGGACATCTTTGGGTCCTCATGATTGCATACTGGCATCATCTTGGAAATTAAAAACAATACTAATGCCTGGGTCCCAATCCTTGAGAATGTGATTTAATTGGTCTGGGATGTGGCATGAACATCATGACTTTTCAAAGATGCACAGATAATTAGAATATGCACCCAAGGCTGAGAAACAAAATTGAAGGATAATAAAAAGCTATGTGAGGGCTTCCCTGGTGGCACAGTGGTTGAGAATCTGCCTGCCAATGCAGGGGACACAGGTTCGAGCCCTGGTCTGGGAAGATTCCATATGCTGCGGAGCTACTAGGTCCATGAGCCACAACTACTGAGCCTGCGCGTCTGGAGCCTGTGCTCCTCAACAAGAGAGGCCGCGATAGTGAGAGACCCACGCACTGCGATGAAGAGTGGCCCGCGCTTGCCACAACTAGAGAAAGCCCTCGCACAGAAACGAAGACCCAACACAGCCATAAATAAATAAATAAACAAATCCTTTAAAAAAAAAAAAAAAGCTATGTGAAAAAAAGTTACAAAAATGGTTATGCCTGTGAGGAGAAAAATGGGGTTATTTGATTTATTTTATTTTTTGCTAATCTGTGTTCTCTATTTGCTTCTCCACATTGGTTATATAATTTTAAAAGTAAGACTAAAACAAAAATGAAGCTGGATTAGGTATTCCTAAAATTGTTTAATTTTTTCAGAGATAGATCACTGATGATAACTTGTACCAAGTTGGAATGGGTCCTGATCAGACACTATTCTCATTCACTCAGCAAATATTTATTGAGAGCCTGCTGTATTCCACATGATAGACACTGAACGTATAAGAGTGAATTTTACAAGCACAATCCCTGCTCTCATGAAGTCTACATCTAATGGGGAAGATTAACCATCAAACAAGCAAATACAGACTTCAAGAAGATGTTCTAGTAGGTACAAACAGCTGAGTATTATATTGTTTTGTAAGTAACTATAACAGAAATTACAAATATCCAGCTTACATTTTCTCTCCTTTGTCCAAGACAGACATTGCTTATTGATTATCTCACCCTTTTCTGCTGAAGTTCAGTATCCACTTCAACATAACCAATCAATCTGAGGTGGTGCTTGAAATAAAACATAAATAGAATCCCAGGAAAGAGCTATGAATTATCTTGTTGAAAGTAAACTAGATGACTCAAAAGGTAATTGAAACCTTCTGGTATGGCCAAGTAGCTCCTCTTGGACCATACATCTTGTAGATAACAAATATAAACTCTGGGCAAAATATAAGAACACCTAGTTGAAGGTACTGGAGAGAAAAAAAACAGGCAAACCCAGAGCAGACTGAACCGTTGGAAGAAGAGAATGGCATGGGGTAAGTTTCCTGATTTACAACTTTTAGCCTAAGAATAGGGCCCTGTTTGTGATATGCAGGGCAGAAGGGAAGCCCTACATTCTATGAATAAACTCTGCCCAGATCTGTGGCTGACCCCAAACCACATATGTAAGAGGCAGACTTTAAGAGTCCCAGCTATAGCTAAAAGAGCTGAACTGAAATTCCAGCTGCTACTGGGGAGATAGAGTTTTGTAGTTTGAGTTCAGCCACTCTAAAGGCCTGAATAAAGAAAAGTCAATACTCACTAGAACAGCATAATAGAATCCAGACTTTTTATATCATTCATAATGACCAAGGTACACTCCAAAATTATTCAACATACAACAAAACAGATTTTAAAAAGAAAACACAATCAATAGAGTCCAACTCTAAGATGACTTAGGTGATGGAATTAGCAGACAAGAATTTTAAAGACGTTATTGTAACTATGCTCAAGTATGTAAAGGAAAATATGTCCATAATGAATGAAAATATAGAAAATCTTAGCAGATAAATAGAAATTATTTAAAAAGAATCAAATGAAAACATAAGAACTGAAAATTAAATATCAGAAATAAAAATGCAATACGTGTGCTTAAAAGCACAAGGGAAATGAAAGAAGAAAAAGTCAATGAGCTAGAAGATAGATCATCAGAAATGATTCAAACTGAACAGAGATATAATAAATGGGCAGAGACTCATAGATCTTTGAAACAATGTCAGAATGTCTTATATACATATAATTGGAGTCTCAGAAGGAGAGGAGAGAAAGAACAACACAGGAAAGTATTTGAATAAATAATGGGTGAAAAGTTTATAAATTTGGAAAAAGACAAATATTTATAGACTCTAAAACCTCAATAAATGCCAAGAAAGATTAATATCAAAACCAAACCAAACAAAACAAAGATAAAAACATTCAGGCATATCATAATCCAACTGCTGAAAATCAACAACAAAGAGAAAATCAAAAAAACAATGCTGAGAGAAATTGAAGATGTAAATAAATGGAGAGATACACTAAGTTAATGGATTGAATGATTCGGTATTGTTAAGATGGCAATTACCACATTGATCTATGGATTCTTTACAATCCTAATCATAATCCTAATATGCTTTTTAGTCAAAATTGACAAGCGGATTCTAAAATTTCTGTAGAAATGTAAGGAATTTAGAATATTCAAAGAAGTTTTGAAAAAAGAAGTCAAAGGTGTAGACTTAACACTACTTGACTTCAAGACTTATCCTAAAGCTACAATAATCAAGACAGTGCAGTGCTGGCACAAGGATCAACAAACAGATGGATAGAACAGAATAAAGAGCCCAGAGATAGACCCATACTTAGACATTTATTTTATTTTTGACAAAGGTGTTAAAGCAACCCTATTGGGAAAGGAACAAATGGCGTTGAAATAATTACATATTCATATGGAAACAAATTAATCTTGCCCTAAATCATACTATCCACAAAAATCAGTTTGTGAAGGACCACAGACCTAAACATACAAGCCAGAGCTATAAAACTTCTAGAAGAAAACATAGGAGATTATCTTCATGACTTGGGGGAAGACAAAAGCCAAAAAAAAAAAAAAAAAAATTACACTTAATCAAAATTAAGTCTCTGTTCATCAGAAGAAATGTCACTAATAAAATGTATAGGCAAGCCACAGGGCTGGAGAAGCTATCTGCAAAATATGTCTGACAAAGAATTTGTGTTCTGAATATACTAAGTACTTCTAAAACTCAATAATAAAATGACAAACAACTCAATTTAAAAATGATCAAAAGATTTGAACAGACACCTCACAAAAGATGGTAAATTAATGGTCAGTAAGCACGTGAAAAAACATTCAACATCTTTAGTCATCAAGGACATGCAAATTGAACCACTATGAGGTACCATTCCACACTCACCAGCATGGCTAAAATTAGACTGACAGCACTAAATATTGTCAGAAAAATGTAAACGTACATGGTTGGTAGGAGGGGAAAATGGTCAAAAACATTGAAAAAGATCTTCCAGTTTCATATAAATTAAATACATACCCATTCTAAGACCCAGCAATTCTACTCCTAGGTATTTACTAAAGGGATACAAAAACACATGTCCACAAAAAGTGTGTCCAAAAATGTTCATATTAGCTTTTTTCATAATAACCTCAAAGTGGAGGACCAGGTGTCCATTAATAGGAGCCTGGATAAACCGTGGCATATTCATACGGTAAAATACTATTCATCAATGAAAAGAAACCAACAACATGGATGGATGAATCCCCAAAACATGCTGAGTAAACAGAAATTCCACAAAAGTATACAAATTGTACAATTTTATTTATAGGAAGTACTAGAATAGGCAAAATTGATCAATGGTGAAAACATGAGAATATTGGATCTCTCTAGGAGTGTTAAGGCAGGAGTTTGCTGGGAAAGGACATGGGAAACTTTCTAGGGTGATGGTCAATGTTCTGTCCCTTGATAGGGTCTGGGTTGCACAGTGTGTGCATTTATAGGAACTCATCAAATGATATACTGACAATTTTTGCATTGCACTGTACACGATTTTCATCCGAAAAGAAATAAAGGAACTGTAAACAAATTTTGAACTCTGGTTAATAACATTGAAGTACTTTGGGGAATGTATTAATGTCTGCAACATACTTGGGAATGTAATAGCAAAAATAATTAAATGAGCGACTGGATGGATAGAGGAATGGATAGAGAATTAATATATGATAAAGCAAATACAGTAAAGCGTCAGTTGAAGAAACTATGTGGTATGTATATGGGTGTTCACTATAAAATTCTTTCAACACATTTCTAAGTTTGAACATTCTATAATGGAATGCTGAGAACAAAGATAACTGAAGAGAATTGGCAGATTGCCCATGAGATGGAGTCTCGGCCTTGGGGAAAGACACCAGAGTCTAGCTGATGTACAGGGGAACAGGGTAGGCAAAAGGGACTCATGGGTCCAGAAACTGGCTTTCTCTGCTCTATTCTAACTGTGGTGATGAACCTGGGGGCTGAGGCAAAGCAAAGGACCAAGTGCTGCTTGCATTCCATAAGACCCACTGGCTCATGTTCTCTGCAATTGCCTTGCTTACCAGATGGTGACTTTAAGAATTCTCAATGTATATAAATATCAAATCATTATGATGTACACTACGATGAACACATACAAAACTACTATGATATTGTATGTCAATTATACTGCAATTTAACAAAAAGTCCTCAACAGATCTGTTCTAGAAATCTGGAACAGAAGGGGCTGTCGGACACCATTTATTCTCTATCTACTGAGCGCCTGCTGTGTGCTACTCTCTGTGCAAGGCTCTGAGGAGTCTATGATAAACCGAATAAAAATGCCTCCTGCCCTTTTTTGATCTCAACATTGATGAAACTCTGCTCCTCTTCTACGTTTCTCACTACTTACACCCTGACTAGAAGACTTGCAAATCCTTCTACAAGCCATGTTGACATTTCTTAAATCTCTGAATTCAAAAACCCCTTTCTAATGTTGGAACTGAATATCTCTATCTCAACAGAAAGAGATTTTTTTCTTGTTTTACCCTCTCTGGGGTGAAGCTTGACACAGGAAGATCCCCAAAATAGTTCAGCAAGAAATTGGACACATGCCTAGTGACCCCAAGTCACTGTACACTCTCCTGAAGTAGAGATGTGATAGAAAGGGCAGTCAGTTGCTAAGCTCAACCCTCTGCCCTACTTCCAACGGAGGTCACAGCCATTACCATGCCTTGTCCTGGCACCACAGCCAGAAGGTCTGCCCAAAGTTTAGCCCAAGGACGTGACATCAAGCAGAGGTGCCTGGCTTCCTGGGTAGCTTGACATGACCTTGAATCCCATGTTACAAATCCGATTGCTCCAGCCTCACCTTTAACATACAAAAGAGAAAATTCCTGACTTAAACAAATGTCTCTTTTCCCAAATTTAGTGAAATGTGGGCACATTATGAGCTAATATATTAATGTTACAAATGACCCCAAATGAGTTGAGTGGTACCACAGGCAATAAAAAGAAAATAAAAATAGGTTGCCTTCATTAAAAAGACTGTCAACTTTCCTTTCATACAGTGACTCATTGCCTTTGCAGAACTGAATACTTTTCCCTCTGCAAACTCCAGACCATCACTTATTTGTCATCTTTGTAGGCTTACGAATCACCAGCTCTGCAAATCTCTTAGCACAGTGATCCTTTCCAGCTTCTTACTGCCCCTCCTCCTGCCTGAAAGATCTTTGCTTCTTCTCTCTCCCCTCCTTCCCCAAGAATTTTTACCCCTCAGACATTTAAATACCTGTTTTCCTTCCTTAGAATGTTGGATTCTTGGGAGGTAATGATATGACTTAGGGAAATAAGTGTGTAGTTTCCCTACCCCTGGTGCTGGTGAAGGCGGTTAGTGCTTCCGGACTTTCTGAAGCTCTTTGAAAACAACAGGGCAAGTCAGATTCCAGCGCTTCACCTTCTGAAGGCTGAGCGTGTCTGGGCAGCGGCTGCATAATTTGGATGGAGTCATCACTGGCGAGGCCGAGTTGGCTCAGCCAGGAAGCACTTGTTGCTCTTCTAAACTCCACGGCACCAGAGATGAAGTCACCTTTCTTCTTTTAAAAGCAACAGATCTGCCCTGTGAGTCCCTGTCACGTCTGCAGGAACGCGGTGCTTTTTCCACAGCTGGGCACCAGGACCTTCTCTCAGGTAAGAAAGCTCCTCTTTAGTGGGTTTCCATTCAGGAAAGCTTGATTGGGGTGGGGGAGCGCTTTTTAGGGCACCTCAGGGTAAAGTTGGAGTTGGGTCAAGGGACATTCTGGGTGAGGAGGACAGCTGGTTCCCAGGCAGCTGGTACCCACCTGGTGGGCTGGCAGGCCCTGGGCTGGGTGACCACTCAGCTCGAGCTGCAGTGGCATGGAAATCTAACCCGGGCTTGGTTTCAGGTGCCTGTTCTAACAGTGGGACAATGAACCCTTTGGTGAAGCAACTACAAGTGGTCTCCTTAGGCTGGGGCTGTCCTACCTGTTTTGCCTTCCTACAACTGGCTTTGTGTTTTGGGTAGAACCCTTAGAGGGTCTCATGATAAAAGGGGATATATAGAAAAGCAGCAGCTCTCTGGAGAGTCTTCATTTGCTCATTCACCGGCTTGAATTCTTCCCTTCTTCCTCAGAGTGTAGCAGGGACAAAGCCCCAGCCTCCTTGTCCTGACATGCAGGGACCTTGTGTAAACAATGGCTGTGCTCTCCTGTGGGGCAGAAGCGTGCAAACATGTCTTAGAGCCTGTTCGTGCAAGTTCTAAGTTTTGGTGTGTGTGCGTGTGTGTGTATGGTCGACCTGTGGTCCTAGGGGCCCCTGAAATCTCCCTGCCACACTTTCTATGAGTTACATGAGTCACTGCCACTAATTGAATCATACAGCTCTTATGGGCTCTGGAAGTCTCAATAAAGACATCTTGGTGATGACGGAGGTGCCTACAGGGTGATAAATGGCTTTTGAGAGAGTTGAACCACAGTAAAGTGAAAACACTGAGAATTGCAGGGTCCCTTTATGACCTGACACAGAACCCTGTCCCACACAGGATTCAGTGCTTTCATCTATAACCTCTGAAGGCAACAAAGAATCTCACTGAGCTAAGAGATGCTTGTTTTGTTTTAAATGCAACTGCATACTGGCTGCGAGCGCCTGCTTACTCATTCACCTCAAACTTGGCACATTCAGAATTTATCCTTACCTGAACTCTGCGGAACCTCCCCCCACCCCCGTGTCCCCCCAGCTACGTGAAAAGCACCTGGTTGTCCATGACAGATTTCTGGACTTCACCCTTGACCCCTCCTTCGCCCTCACATTCCCACATCTAGTGTGGCAACACGTCCCACAGATTCTGCCTCCATGTGGTCTCTCAGATCCATCCACTCTCCCACTTCCATGGCTACTTTAAGCCCTTATCACCTTCTCCAGGAATACGGAAACCTCTTATCCCAGCTTCTTCTCTCCAGCCTCATCTTCCCCAGGCAGCCAGAGTGATGATTCTACAATGACTGATTGGCACCTGCACGATCCGATCCATCACTAGTCTGTTGATCTGTCTTCTTAATAGTCCTCAAAATTTTCCTTGCCTACCCATCCCACCACCCTACCTTGGTCTATCCCACCAGCACTCTTTGCCTGAGTTATTGCAATAGCCGCTTAGCTGACCTCCCTGCTAACCAGGCTCACTCCCTTCCTAGTATAAGACACTTCAAGCTTCTTGTCTTCCCAAGAATTTTTTTATTTTATTTTATTTATTTATTTTTGGCTGCATTGGGTGTTCGTTGCTGTGCACAGGCTTTCTCTAGTTGCAGCGACTGGGGCTACTCTTCGTTGCGGTGCGCAGGTTTCTCATTGCGGTGGCTTCTCTTGTTGCGGAACACAGGGTCTAGACAAGCGGGTTTCAGTAGTTGTGGCTGGCGGGCTCTAGAGCGCAGGCTCAACAGTTGTCGCGCACGGACTTAGTTGCTCCGCGGCATGTGGGATCTTCCCGGGCCAGGGCTCAAACCCGTGTGCCCTGCATTGGCAGGCGGATTCTTAACCATTGCGCCACCAGGGAAGTCCATTCCCAAGCTTTTTAAGGACATTTCTTATAAGAGCAGAACTTGAAACACTTATTACCCTATCTGGGGTTTAGAAGCATTAGCATTTCTAGGACTCTTGTGGATACTTCAAGGAGGGAGGCAGAGAGAATGGGGGGAGATGGGAGATGTATATTGCGGTGGGAAGATGGCTTGAAGAACACATAACGCTCAGGCCCTGGAACCATGCAGGTCTGCATTGGAATCCTAGCTCCCTACTTCCTAGTGTGGCTTTGACCAAATTGGTAAATTTTCTTAAGACTCATTTTCCTCAACTATGAAATGGAAATAATAATGCCTACTTCTCTGCGTGAATATGAATCAAATAAGAACATTTATGAAACACAGCCATTAAGAGTTTTTAGTTCCTTTCCTTCTTTCCTTCTCTTTTACAGCTTATAATCTCTATCATATATCTTGTAAGTATCCGTGTGTGTATGTATGTATGATTATCGAGTTTTGGCAAGGTGGGGAGGAGGAGTGGCAAAGAAATAGCTGAGAACTCTCTCAAGGAATTTGCGGTTTACTTAGAGAGGTAAAGCAAACTTACATAGTATGAAAACATCGATAAAAAAAGCATTCTGCCATTGTCATGTGTACAGTCCCAGCTGAGTACATAAGTGGGAAGAACTTGAGAAAACAGGTCTGTGAATACCTGCAGACAGAGTGTAAATAGATCTGTATCAAGCAATTTTAGATCTAGGCTCTTCGAGCACTTAAAAATCATTGGCCTCTCTGATGTTGAAGTAAAACTTTCCAGAAGGCTTTCCACTTTTAGAGTGATTTAAGGACATACGCATTAGAGTTTAAGTGACTTTACTCATTCATTCATTCATTCATCAAACACTTATTGAACACCTACTCTGTGCCAGGTCCTCTATTATACTCTTCCATGGGACATGGATAATTCTCCTCTTCTTGAATCAGGGATAGCCTTAGGGACTTGATGATCAATAGGATAAGAAGAAAGTGACCTTCGGGGACATGACTAAGTTCTCAGGAGCTTTGCAGCTTACTCTTGGTTTTCTTGGCCCACTCACTCTGGGGGAAGCCAACCACCACATAAAGTCATGTGGTGGTAACCTGGCTCTCTGGGGTGGGGGTATCCCCCTGATTTGCAGTGTTTACCAGTTTTTATTCTATAAATACTCCCTCCCACCAAGGCTGATTTCAAGCTACCAAAGTGACAGCACTGAATGCAGGGTTGGAAAGAAATACACAGAATCAGTTCTTACAAATTGTACAAACCAGTCCCAGTGCATGACGGCCAGTTACCCTTGAGACCATCACCCTGTGAGAACACCCAGCCTAACTAGATGGAGAGGCTCCATGGAGAGAAGCCCAAGCAGCCCCAGATTTTCCAGCCATTCAGATTTAGGCTACAGGAAAAGAGCCTTCAGACGACTCCAGACTCAGCCACTATCTGACTGCGGCTGTGTAGAAGACCCTGAGGGAGAACTTGGCAGTTCAGTCCAGTCACCCCACAGCATCCTGAGAGATGTGACAATTCATATTCTCTAGGTTTAGAGGTGGTTTGTTACACAGCAAAAATAACTGGAACAAGGTGGTATTCTTGTTTACCCAGAAGGCAGCCCAGCTTAAGCCTCCAAGGGTGTGGAGGGATAGAGGGATCTATCCAGAGAATTCTTTGTCCATGCATATTCTCAGGCCTCAGACCACTGAGGAAGAAAGCGTTTCATTTAAAAAGGCCTGGGACTTCCCTGGTGGCACAGTGGTTAAGAATCCACCTGCCAATGCAGGGGACATGGGTTCGAGCTCTGGTCCGGGAAGATGCCACATGCTGTGGAGCAATTAAGCCCGTGCGCCACAACTACTGAGACTGCGCTCTAGAGCCCACGAGCCACAACTACTGAGTCCGCGTGCCACAACTACTGACGCCCGCTTGCCTAGAGTCTGTGCTCCACAACAAGAGAAGCCACCGCAATAAGAAGCCTGCACACCCCCGCTCGCTACAACTAGAGAAAGCCCACGTGCAGCAACGAAGACCCAATGCAGTCAAAAATAAATAAATAAATTTAGAAAAATAAATAAATAAAAAGGCCTGAGAAAGGGACTCAATGACTTTACTAACTAGTTTTACCCTTATAACTAAATCAGTGAAAGAAATCTCTCTCTCTCTCTTTCTCTCTCCCCACGACCCCTCATCATCTGCCCCATCACTTCCCCATCTAACTCAACTCACATAAAGCTCTGCTGGGATACCTCCCTTACCTGCTCTTTGGACTCTGCTCCATCCTCCACATGGAATTTGCCGGGAGAATCAGGCAGACAGAAAAAACATGAAGTCAAGGAAACACCCAGAGTCCAGAGCCCTGGAGGAAAGCAACTGAGACCCCTAGAAAAGAGCAGCCAAGAGGAGAATTTAAAAACAGGCTCTAGTGTAGACACAGGGATTAGTGGTCAAAGCATGAGTCTTTTGTTTTTTTTAGCAACTTTATTATTATTATTATTTTTGTTTAATTTTATTTATTTTTTGGCTGCGTTGGGTCTTCATTGCTATGTGCGGGCTTTCTCTAGTTGTGGCGAACGGGGGCTACTCTTCATTGCGGTGTGCAGGCTTCTCATTGTGGTGGCTTCTCTTGTTGTGAAACACAGACTCTAGGCGCTCAGGCTTCAGTAATTGCAGCACACGGGCTTCAGTAGTTGCAGCGCGTGGGCTCAGTAGCTGCAGCACACGGGCTCTAGGGCACAGGCTCAGTAGTTGTGGCACATGGGCTTAGTTGCTCCGCGGCATGTGGGATCTTCCCAGACCAGGGCTCGAACTCGTGTCCCCTGCATTGGCAGGCAGATTCTCAACCACTGCGCCACCAGGGAAGTCCCAAAGCATGAGTTTTGAAATCAGATGACCTGGGTTCCAATCTGGATCCTGACATTTTCTATTTGGTTGACCCTGGAAAGTATCTAGACATCTCTCTTCTCGGTTTCCTTTATCTTTTAAAATTGAAGTATAGTAGGTGATTAACAATGTTGTGTTAATTTCAGGCCACCAGCTCCACACAATGACCAGCAACCTGTCTCCGCCCGCGAAGGGGCTCCTAGTGCGTGGAAACCTTTCCTCCTTCACAGCTCCCTCCCACAGGTGCAGGTCCCGTCCCTGTTCTTTTGTCTCTGTTTTTTCTTTTTTCTTTTGCCCTACCCAGGTATGTGGGGAGTTTCTTGCCTTTTGGGATGTCTGAGGTCTTCTGCCAGCGTTTAGTAAGTGCTCTGTAGGAGCTGTTCCACATGTAGATGTATTTCTGATGTATTTGTGGGGAGGAAGTTGATCTCCACTTCTTGCTCTTCTGCCATCTTGAATCTCCTCCCCTATTTAGACTTAAAGTACAGGTTCTGGCCAACTTTTGTGAGCTATAGTTGCAATGACAATTTGTTTTCAACGCTCTTGCAATACTAACATGGGCTTCCTTTTTCCTCTGGGATTATATGGGCTCTTGCTTTATTACTGCAAGTGCCTCCTGGGCTGCTTGGTGGATGTGGAGTGGGTGATGTGTCCCTAGCCAGGCAATTTCTGGGGGGAAAAGTAATGTCAGGAAGGTAGTCTAGCCATACTAGATATTAAAGCATGTCATGACATTTACAATAATTAAAATACTTGTGCAACACTAGAGAGATCATGGAAAAGCATGAAGAGTCCAGAAATAGATCCAATAAACATAGCAATGTGGCATTTCAATCTAGTAGCACTGGGATAATTGACCACCACTTGGAAAGAGTCCACTTTTTAAAAAGTAACCAATTATCCCAATACAGTTTATTGAGTAATCCATCTTTTCCCCACTGACTTGAAATGTCAGTTTTTTTCATATACCAAATCAATTTCATTGATTATATTTTAAACTTTTTATTCTAGTCAAAGAGTTTATTCCAGGAATAAGATTACCCTCTTTGAATTACTTTAGCTTTATAATTTGTTGTGTTATCTGAGAAAGTAAATATCCTCTCAAACCCTGCCATTATTTTTCAAATCAAAAATTTCTAGGCTAATAACCAAAATATATTAGTGTGAAAAAAAAGCCAGTCACAGCAAGAAAAAAGTATGTGCATGTGTGTTTGTATACTATTCATGTGTGTGTGTCTCTCTCTATATATACATATATTTGTATGTATAAATACATGTGCATATATATACATACATGTACATATATATTTGCATAGGCATAGACAATTTTTGGAAGGGCACACATGAATCTAAAATAGTTATTTCCAGGGAGTGAGGTTGTTGGGGATTCTATTGATGAGTGAGACTTACTTTTTTCCACTTTGGACAATTCTCTACTTTTTATGTATTCTTTAAAAAACAAATATGTATTTCTTTTATAATTAAAAACAGTACATGATTTTCTCTGCCAGAAACCCAAGCCTGTACAAGGGCATATGATGTATATTAGTGTTTCTCAATTGTAACTGCACATTAGAATTACTTGGGAAGCTTTTAAGAAATACGGATGCCCAGGGACCTGCCCCCAGAGATTCTGATTTCACAGGTCTGGGAGAGGCTGTGGGCATCAGGGTATTTTAAAAGTACCCCAGGTAGTTATGATGTGCAGTCACGGTTGAGAACCACTCCTGTAGATAATGTGAGGCTTTAAAGGGTCCCCAGAAGGCCACTGCAATGAGGTCTTTTCAGAATATAGTTATTTGGGAATGCAACCCAAAGTAATCCATCACTTCTCTATCAGGCTAAATGTAGGCATGAGATGGAGTGCAAACAAGTCCAGAGGGAGGTGGTGGAAAGAGCTTTGCTTGAATGTGTGTGAAAGCATCCATCTCTGTAGTAGGCCTTTTTGTTGAAAGGTATAGATTCATTCAGGCTTCCTCCATACATAAGGGATTCATATAAACTAATCATGACCATAAAAGATATAGGAATCTCATAGAAAACCAGAAATAGCAAAACAGCTGTGCCTCAGGAGCCCAGATTGTGTTTGATGCTGGAAGGTTCCAACAGAGAACCAGGGTTACTTGGAGACCCTCCCATAGGAGACTTTCAAAATTCTTTCATCTGGAGAACTGCTTTGTTAAAATGAAATGCCCTTTGGAAGCCTGATCTGGAAAACAGATCAAAGAGAATCCTGAAGAAACCTGAGAATTAACTGGAAACCCCACATTATTGTAACGCTTTCTGCTTCTTGTGTGTGTGTCTTCTTCTGATGCTTCTCCCTATCGACTGCCTGATTCTGCCTCTATAATACTGATAGAGGAACTGATTGGCCCAGCTAATCCACTGTGGTCTGTCTCTGGTTGGACAAGCTTTTCCACACCAGGTGACTACAGAGATGGAGCTAACAGTTCATGAGTCATACGCCTATTCATCCCTGGTCACCCGGGCCAGAGAGGGCCTGGGGAGAACAAGTGGGTGCATAAGGCTGCCTTGGGATTGCAGGGGGAAGGCGTGGGTAAGGCAGTTCCCCTTAGAATGGGAAAGTGGACGGAACATCCACCACGATTAACCTGCCCAGGCCAGGCACTAAGTTGGTCATCGGTGAGTGCCAAATTGGAGGAGGTTTTCCATGGGGTGTGAAACTGTTTAAATTCAAGCAAAGATGTGAAAGAAAAACTGCCAGGAATGAATAGATGGCCCTTGCATGCTGTACATCTCCAAAGGTCTTTTCTTGCTCTATGAATCTGGGTTTTTAAAAGGTCTTAACAGCTGCCTAGGAGGTCAGGAGAATGGAATTCATGTTCCCTTGGGATTAGCTCTGGGCCACATGTGGCTTTTGAGCACTCGAGGTGTGGCTGGTACAAATTGACTGTGCTGTAATTGACTGGGTTTTGAAGGCTGGGTATGAAAAAAAGAAATCTGACATTCTCATTAGTAATTTTTTTGTATTGAATACATGTTGAAATACTATTTTGGATATAGTGGGTTAAAGAAAATATATTATTAAAATTAATTTCACCTGTATTACTTTTTTTAAAATGTGGCTATTAGAAACTTTAAAATGATACATGTGACTCACATTATTTTTCTCACGGGCAGCTGGGTTAGATGGTGACTCTGCTATCTCCCCCTGCACAGGTCTGGCTGTAAAGATCTGTGTATGAACGGCAGTTCTTCGCTGTGGGGCCCACATCAGTATATTATTCTTGGTTCATAATCAGAGCTGTGGCTGTTCATCTTGCTCTGGCTCTCTCTCTCTTTGCCCCATAGACTGCAGCCTGATTCCTTTTCTCAGACAGAACCACTTAATCCTCTCCTGTGGTTTTCCAACATCCCATACCCAGGCAGCATTGTTCACGACTCTGCCTCAGCAAGTCCTTACAGAACTTTGCTCTGCCTCTTGGCCTCTGTTATTCTTTCCTGCCTCATTTTCCCCCTTCCCTTCCAGGACCGGCACACAGCAAATGTTTCGCATTTGTATTCTTGCCCACTTTTTACAAATGTCCTTTTCCAGGATGGCTGTCCTTTTCCAGCAGCCTTCCTTTGGGGACAAATGACTTCTTCCTAATGCTTTGTCACAGTTTATCCTGGTTCCCCATGGAATGAAGTTTGTGGATGGGACTAAGTCACTTCCAGAAGTGTATCTACTTAAAGAGTTAATAATGATTTTAATAAAAACAACTACTATTGCCATTTATTGAGTTTTATTACTGGCCAGGATGTATACAAGGTACATTATAGACATTTCTTATTTAACCCTGACAACAACTTCACAAAGTATGATCCGCTATGACAGATGGCAAAAATTAGGTTCAATGACATTATATCCCTTGCCTACAGTTCTTGCTAGGAAATGGTGAACCTGCGATTTAAATCTAGATCTATTCCCAAAGTCCTTGCTCTTACCCATTACATTAACACTGCCTCCTGGATGCTCTGTCACCTCCCAAGTTGGGCAACTCCAAGTTGGAATTCAGTGCTGCATATCAAGTGATATCTATAAGCAAATTTGCTGTGCATTTGCATATTGTTTTGATGATTCTGCAGCTGACATACAATTCTCATGAAACTCTGATAAAGATGGAATAATGGACTTTATGAGCCCTATTTCATACACTGGAAAAACTGAGCTCCAACAAAATGAAGTGATTCATCTGGGGTTACAATTTGAGTAGCAATCCCAAGCCAGGCAAGAACCCAGTTTTCTGAAAATATTTATTCTCTTTTTTCTTTGCTCATCAGGGTGTCCTTGGGCATTATGCTGCCTGGATGGCAGCATATGGTGGCAAATCATGTGTTATGCTTGCTGATTTAACGTGAGTTATGTGAAGAGTTTGCAGGTACAGACTCATTTGAGTTTCTCAGCTGTAGGTGTGTCAGTTTCATTCATTCAGCAAGCATTGCCTGAGCCCAAGTCTGGCCAGCCATTGTGCTAACGGTGGGCATGAAAAGGTGGATAAGATATGATTTTGTCCTAAGAAGACTACCTTCTAAAGAGGATGACAATCGTATTGTAAAGAGAGTATTATCATCCAATGGAAAAGTGTGGTCTTAATGGACTATAAAAAGTTCTGAGAAGTGCAAAGGGAGAAGGAAATAACTCTGCCTGGGAAAGTTTCATGGTGGAGGGAACTTCTGAGCTTGGTCTCAATGGACTGACTTTAGACATGAAAAGCTTGAGTCACTGAGAGTTCTGCAAAGGATCTCATCATCTTATAACTTCATTAAGCTTCCTAAAAATATGCTTGTTGCCACAGCTCCTTAGAGAGTAGTAGCATAGATTATTTATTGGAGTACTTAAAATATTAACATCAATAAATTCCACAGGAACTTCACAAATACTCTGCCAAGTTGGATAAGACAATCTGAAAGACTGGTTTTTAAGTTACTCAAACTTTCCAATTCTACAAAGTTGATAAGAATATGTGGAAACAAATACGAAGCCCAGGGAAATCATGTCAAGTCTCTAAACAGCCATTTCAGACAGAGGAAGACTCTGTGCCTCTAGCATTTCATGTCTTTTTATCCACATAAAGAGATGTAATATTTCACAGTGGATATTTACAGTGTTCTACTCTCTCTTTTCTTCCACCCAAGCTTAAAAGTCTTGTATTTTAAGTGCCATTGAATTTTATCATTTGAATATTAAGAGCCCAGATGTATACTCTGATATATGTGGTTTATTTGGAGCTGAAAGGAAAATATCCTTCTAAGTTTAGAAATTGAAACTCATGGGAGCCAAACCCTTGGGGCAGCCCAAGAAGAGAGTGCCCTCTATCATACTGTGGTCCACAAGGTGGCCAATGATTGTTTTTTTCTGATAGCTGATACCAGGCTAGACCTAGTGCAAAGGATTGAAAGTTTGTGTTCCCTCAAAATCCGTATGTTGAAGTCCTAACCCCCAATGTGATTGCCTTAGGAAGTGGAGCCTTTGGCAAGAACTTAGATCGTAAGGGTGGAGCTCTCATGCATGGGATTACTGCCCTTTTAAGAGGGACCCCCCCACCCCAGAGAGCTCTCTAGCTCTCCTTCTGCCATGTGAGGATACAATAAGTCAGTAGTCTGAAATGGAAGAGAGTCCCTCCAGAACCTGACCTTGCTGGTACCTTAATCCCAGACTTCCAGCCTCAAGAACTGTGAGAAATACATTTCTGTTGTTTATAAGCCACCCAGTCTGTGGTACTTTGTCATAGCACCCCATCTTGACTAAGACACCTAGGTCCTAGATAATTGAGATCTTAGCTAGAAATTCCTAGTTGAGAAGGAAGATCCCATCTTGTGACCTCTTCCTTCTTGTGCTTCAATTTAGTCATTTGGTTTGTTTCTGTGACCAGATAGATTTATACCACCTACTCATAACCAAGATGGAATGTTCTTTCTGATTCCTGACTCACTGAAGAATAAGGTCCAGATCTGCTTGGAGAGTATTAGAACTGGGGTAAAATCTTGATATTCCTGGAAGAGAATCTCACCTTCAAGCAGCCTTTGAAGAATAGAACAAGAGGCAGGAGGTTCCAGGATGGCTCAGCGGCACTGAGGGTTGTTGGTGAATGTCAATATTTTGTTGAAAATTTTAAAATGAATTGCTTGACTGAAGAGTTCACAAATACAGTGGGCTGCCTGGGGAGAAAGTGAGGTCCTTCTCACTGGGTATTGAAGTACAGGTTGCGTAGACATATACTGGAGAGTCATGCATAAGACAAGGGTTAGACTAAAGGTCCTACAATCCCATCTAGTTTCCAGATTCTATTATTTGCAGATCTTTGGTTTACTTTGTGCATGCCTCTAAGCTTGCACTTAGTACATTGTTCTGTAATAATATGTCCAGATATTTGTCTCCCCTACAAGGTTGAAAACTCTTTGAAGGAAAGGCTATATTTATCCTTTTCTATCCCAAGCACTTAGCACGGTGACTCGTACATAGGAGACACCAAGTAAATATTTATCAAATGAATGAATGAATTCATTTTATAT
This sequence comes from Balaenoptera acutorostrata, assembly GCF_949987535.1. Taxonomy (NCBI): domain Eukaryota; kingdom Metazoa; phylum Chordata; class Mammalia; order Artiodactyla; family Balaenopteridae; genus Balaenoptera; species Balaenoptera acutorostrata. The sequence goes on from NC_080072.1 coordinate 73,143,929, forward strand.
ATTTATATCTACACATACTTTTATGTATATCTTGATTTATAGTATAAGATATCAGCAAGTGGACCTGCTTGCTATGAGTGTGTTCATATTCTTTAGAACCCATGGCTGCTTGAATGCCTGAATGATGGAATATGCCATCCGATTCCCTAAGCATGGCACTTCTAGTTAATTAATCTCTTCTCTGCTAATGGAGCTGTATTATGGCAGTTAAGGCAGAATCAAAGTATGGATAGGGTTTTTCGGAATTGTATTTCCAGATTAAGCCCCCCCACTCCCACCCCAGAAATGACCCTGGAGGTTATTGGTTAGAGGTCTAGGTATGACTTGGCTGCATTAGGTGGGCAGGTATCTCCTGTGGATAATCAGAAGTGTAGTTGCATGCCATTCTTGGGGAGGGAGGCAGGTATATGATGGGCAGGGGCTCCAGGGGCATGCTGGGCAGAGGAGCAGGTATGCACACTGAAGTGGGATCATAAATGGGATAATCTCAGCCAGTTAGACTGGATGAGAAGGTCAGAATAAGGCCAGGAAACAGAGGCAGATAGGGTGTGGGTTTTAGGTGGAGAAACTGCCAAAGGAGCAGAGGAGGGGGGTGAGGTTGCAAAGAGAATACTTTCCAAAGGGACATGTTAAACTGAGGGATGCTTTTGCCAAACACCATTCAGTACTATATTCATTCATTCGACAAACACATATTGGGTGTTTGCCTACCTTGCGAAGCCCCTGTACCAATGCTAGGGATATGAATAAATAGAATCTCTGCTCTTACATACATATACTACGAACTAAATGCTACAGGCATATTAACAGACAATTACAGTTCAGGGTGATACATGCTGTAATGAAGCAAGAACAGGGCAGTCTAGGGGGACACGTAACCAATTCTGAGATGTGAAGGATAAGTTGTATTTTGCAAGGCGAGGCAGGAAGAACACTCTTGCTCCAGCTCTGGGAATGGCTGAATATCCAAAGGACCAAGAGGGGAGCTAATTCAGGGACTGCAAATTGCAATAGTTGGGCCTTCTACGCCATGTTAAGTGGTCCAGACTTTCTCCTGGGAATAATGAATGATTAGAGTATTTTGATCAAGGAGTGACATGATCAAATTTGTGTTTTAAAAATATTACAACAAAAAGTGGAGAAAGGGTTGGAGGAAAGAAAGGCCAGGACCCACTGAAGTCATTGCCATGTCTCAGTGAGAAGGGATGGCGGCTGAGCTAAGGATGAGACAATGAAAGCAGAGGGGAGTTGCATCCTTGAGACATTTGAAAGTTAAACTGGACAAAGCTTGGTGATTGATTTGATGTGAGATGTAATCAATTAATCAAGGATGACCAGGGAATTCCCTGGCAGTCCAGTGGTTAGAACTCGGTGATTTCACTGTTGGGGCCCGGATTCAATCCCTGGTTGGGGAACTAAGATCCCACAAGCTGTGTGGCACGCCCAGAAAAAAAAAAAAAAAAGATAACCAGTTTCTGGCTTAGGCAGCTCTAGGGGTGGATCCAAAAAGAGTTCTGGTGGTCGGGGAGACCAAAGGCTAAACTCCTTAAGTCCAAAGGTCCATCTGGCCTCATACCCTCTCTTAAGGTAGACAGGTCTCCTTTGGGAGCTTAATGGGATGTAATAGCTGACAGGTGTAATTGACAAATAACATTGTAAGATATTTAAAGTGTACATCATGATGATTTGATATACATATACATTGTGAAATGATTCTCCCATCTAGTTAAGACAGCCATCATCTCACATATTTATCTCTTTTTCTTTTGGTGAGAACATTTAAATTACACTCTTTTAAAAAGTTTCTATGGGGCTTCCCTGGTGGCACAGTGGTTAAGAATCCACCTGCCAACGCAGGGGACGCAGGTTCGAGCCCTGGTCCGGGAGGATCCCACATGCCACGGAGCAGCTGGGCCCGTGCGCCACAACTTCTGAGCCTGCGCTCTGGAGCCCGCGGGCCACGACTGCTGAGCCTGCGTGCCACGGCTGCTGAAGGCCGGGCGCCTAGAGCCCGTGCTCCGCGGCGAGGGAGGCCGCCGTGGTGAGGGGCCCGTGCACCACAGCGGAGGGTGGCCCCCACTCGCCACAGCTGGAGAAGAGCCCGCGCGCAGCAATGAAGACCCAACATAGCCAAAAATAAGTAAATAAAATAAATAAGTTTATAAAAAAAAAGTTTCTATTATACAGCACAGTGTTATCAACTGTGGTCACTGTGTTATACATTAGATATTCAGACCTTGTTCATCTTAGAGTTGAACGTTTCTACCCTTATACTAACCTTTCCCCTTAGCAACCACTTTTCGACTCTCTATTTCTATTAGTTCCACTTTTCTTTTCTTTTTAGATTTCACATGTACATGATAGGGTGCAGTATTTGTCTTTCCCTGTCTGGCTTATTTCACTTAGCATAATGCCCTCCAGGTTCATCCATGTTGTTGTAAATGGCAGGATATCTTTCTTTCTCATGGCTGAATAATATTCCATTGTATATATATTCCACATCTTTATCTATTCATCCATTGACAAGACACTTAGGTTGTTTCCATATCTTGGCTATTGTGAATAATACATCAATAAACATGGACTATAGATATCTCTTTGAAAAAATGCTTCTCAAAGTCAGAGTTACAACTGTTAAGTTTTCAATAGACTTTCCCACTCATGCCATCCACCCTACCTTATTGTATATATTATTGTTTGAGCTGCCATGTGCTATTTTAGACAAAACTATTTCCTCACTTCTTATTCCTATGGCTGCATTTTTTTTTTTTTTTTTGCCTTTTAGTTTCTTTTTCATGGACTTAGTCTTTGATAGAATTTTGACTTGGATAGAGATTAAAAATTTTATAGAAAACTCTGAATAAGTTGTTTTATATGGCCAGGAGTCTGGAAAATATTTTCTAGCCTCCAGAGTTTCATGAGCCACTCTGGGACTTCCTGTGACTGATGTGATGGTGTTAGAGTTTCAGTAACAGATGTGATTGATCAGTCTTCCTTGAAATACTTGTGTTTGATGCAATTCATTTCATATTTTGTGCTTGGCTTTCCCAAGCCAAGGTGTGAAATTCAAGCATCAGAGAAACCAGCAGGGTTTTTGAGTTGAAGTCAATAAAACACTCAACATGAACCTATGTAGTTCAGATTAATATAATAAAATATATGGGTGTGAGAGCCTAACCTCACACATCTAGAAGATATCACGTTGCGAATCTGTTTCCTTGGGGCCAGTGAGTGTCGAGGTCACTGGGCCAAGAGGGATGGAGAATCTACTTTGAAAACTACTCTCTTCTCCAATGATTAAGTAAAGCCCTATTTAAAAAAAAAATTAATTTACTTATTTTACTTATTTACTTTAATAAATAAGCTCTATTTTTTATTTTTAAATAAATTTAATTTAATTTACTTATTTTTTTATACAGCAGATTCTTATTAGTTATCTATTTTATTTTTTTTATTTATTTTTTTTTGCAGTAGTTTGTTTTTTTTTGTTTTTTGTTTTTAATTTTATTTATTTATTTATTTATTATTTATTTATTTATGGCTGTGATGGATCTTTGTTTCTGTGCGAGGGCTTTCTCTAGTTGTGGCAAGCGGGGGCCACTCCTCATCGCGGTGCGCGGGCCTCTCACTGTCGCGGCCTCTCTTGTTGCGGAGCATAGGCTCCAGACGCGCAGGCTCAGTAATCGTGGCTCACGGGCCCATTTGCTCCGCGGCATGTGGGATCTTCCCGGACCAGGGCTCGAACCCGTGTCCCCTGCATTGGCAGGCAGATTCTCAACCACTGCGCCACCAGGGAAGCCCTAGTTATCTATTTTATACACATAAAGTATATATATGTCAACCCCAATCTCCCAGTTCATCCCACCCCACCCCCTTTCCCCCCTTGGTGTCCATACGCTTGTTCTCTACATCTGTGTCTCTATTTCTGCCTTGCAAACTGGTTCACCTGTACCATTTTTCTAGATTCCACATATATGCGTTAATATACGATATTTGTTTTTCTCTTTCTGACTTACTTCACTCTTGTATGACAGTCTCTAGGTCCATCCACATCTCTACAAATGACCCAATTTCGTTGCTTTTTATGGCTAAGTAATATTCCATTGTATATATGTACCACATGTTCTTTATCCATTCGCCTGTCGATGGGCATTTAGGTTGCTTCCATGACCTGGTTATTGTAAATAGTGCTGCAATGAACACTGGGGTGCATGTGTCTTTTTGAATTATGGTTTTCTCTGGGTGTATGTCCAGTAGTGGGATTGCTGGATCATATGGTAATTCTATTTTTAGTTTTTTAAGGAACCTCCATACTGTTCTCCACAGTGGCTGTATCAATTTACATTCCCACCAACAGTGCAAGAGGGTTCCCTTTTCTCCACACCCTCTCCAGCATTTGTTCTTTGTAGATTTTCTGATGATGGCCATTCTGACCGGTGTGAGGTGATATCACATTGTAGTTTTGATTTGCATTTCTCTAATAATTAGTGATGTTGAGCAGCTTTTCAGGTGCCTCTTGGTCATCTGTATGTCTTCTTTGGAAAGATGTCTATTTAGGTCTTCTGCCCATTTTTGGATTGGGTTGTTTTTTTTTTTAATATTGAGCTGCATGAGCTGTTTATATATTTTGGAGATTAATCCTTTGTCCGTTGATTCATTTGCAAATAATTTCTCCCATTCTGAGTGTTGTCTTTTTGTCTTGTTTATGGTTTCCTTTGTTTGCAAAAGCTTTGAAGTTTCATTAGGTCCCATTTGTTTATTTTTGTTTTTATTTCCATTACTCTAGGAGGTGGATCAAAAAAGATCTTGCTGTGATTTATATCAAAAAGTGTTCTTCCTATGTTTTCCTCTAAGAGTTTTATAGTGTCTGGTCTTACATTTAGGTCTCTTATCCATTTTGAGTTTATTTCTGTGTAAGATGTTAGGGAGTGTTCTAATTTCATTCTTTTTGGTGACCAGGGGTTTATCTCTGGGCTTTCTATCCTGTTCCATTGATCTATATTTCTCTTTTTGTGCCAGTACCATATTATCTTGATTACTGTAGCAGTAAAGCTCTATTTTTGTCAAACAAAGTTACTAAAATCTCCAACTCTCAAGGGTACTGCAAGGATTAATAAAATGGTTTTGAGTGATCAGTGTATGGTAAATAAATGTTGCTTTTTAAGGATGTATTATTATTGTTGATATTATTTCATAATTGGTAAAGATATAAGATGTTGACTATTTAGTTCATTTGATTAAATGATGATACCAGTAAGATCATGGCCAGGTTTGGATTTCTATTCCAGACATGTTTTTAGTTCTGCACTAAAAGAGAACATGTCTTGTTCCAATGGCAGACTACCTCTAGCCTCAATCAGCCACCTCTCACATGCTGAGGCTGATATCTCAATTTGCTAATGGACAAATAACACAGCTTTCTTCGCCTACTAATGTGGTTGGATAGGTCATCTTTGTATGTAAAAGCATATTATTATAGACTGTAAGTCCTGGAAGACTGTACAGATCTTTGACATCATCTAGTCCTAATTCCTTCATTTGAAGTTGAGGAAATTAAGCCCTGAGAGCGTAAATGTGTTTACCCAAAGTCACCCAGTTAGTGCAAGAGTCAGGGCTAAAATCTGGATTTATTGTTAAGTCCAGTGTTTTCCCTATGGCATTATGCTATACCCATTCTGGTCTAGAATTCCCCTCTAAAATTTTTGGGTGCTTGCCTTGAACACAAATTCCTATTAAGCCAGGATCCAATAAAGTGCAGTACACTGCCTTGTCTACAGTTGGATGGGCAGTGCAGGAACCTGCAGAGCAACTCTGAACAGCATTCTTGAGACCAAATCAAGCCAGTGGCTCTGATTACAACCATTGATAACTGGTGCCCATCATAATTAGGCTGATAGGATTTCTGCCCTGCTGTATGTCCCTCTGGCTGCATTCACAGATTAGGTCAATCAGTCATGTTCAGTTATTCAGCCACGTCCTTTGGAGGACCTGTTATGCATTATGAAGTGTTATGAAGTCTCTTTGTAATGTAGGCAGAAGTTTGGCCATGAGTTGTAATCTTCCCAGGTACAGTTTACAGGTAGAGATTCCCAGGCTGGACTTCTTGGAGGCAGCCAGTGAGACGTCCTTTTTATGGAAAAACAAGAACCCTACTGACATGGACTTTCTATCATGGTTTTCAAGAGGAAGTGGAAAATTGGTCTTCACGGTCCTTCTCAGCCCTGGGATTTTCCTTTAAAATAAAATGTATTATATACTTTTTTCAGATTATAAAAGTAATGCATATTTATTATGGAAAATGCAGGAAGTTGTAAAGAAAATAAAAAGAACTCATATTTCCAATACAATGGGAAACACCTCCAAATTTTAGTTCAATTTTTCCAGTCTGTTTTTTAGGCCTATATAGAAGTATATAGCTATTTATTTTTTTATGAAATTGATACCCTACCCTGCAATTCTAGGATTCTACAAAGCATGCAGAACTATACACAATAAGTTCCTTGCTCAAAGCCTGGCCTGCAATAGTTGCTCCATAAACGTTTGTTAACTGAATGAAGAGGGGAACCACGGTGTGTAGACCTGAATAGCCTTGTTGGAAGATCTCACACTCAGACCATGCCCGAATCTTTATTTTTATTTTTTATTTTTTATTGAAGTATAGTTGATTTACAATGTTGTGTTAATTTCTGCTATACAGCAAAGTGACTCAGTTATACAAATATATACATTTTAAAATATTCTTTTCCATTATGGTTTATCCCAGGAGATTGAATATAGTTCCCTGTGCTATACTGTAGAACCTTGTTATTTATCTATTTTATATTCTATATGTAATAGTTTGCATCTACTAACCCCAAACTCCCAGTCCATCCCCACACCCCGGGCGACCACAACTCTGTTCTCTATGTCTGTGAGTCTGTTTCTGTTTCATAGATAGGTTCATTTGTGTCATTTTTTAGATTCCACATATATGTGATATCTTACGGTATTTGTCTTTCTCTTTCTGACTTACTTCACTTAGTATGATAATCTCTAATTGCATCCATGTTGCTACAAATGGCATTATTTCGTTCTTTTTTTATGGCTGAGTAGTCTTCCATTGTATATACATCTACCACATCTTCTTTATCCATTCACCCGTCAATGGACATTTAGGTTGTTTCCATGTCTTGGAATGCCCGAATCTTGACAACAGTCTTTGCATGCTAAAGAAACATAATAAACTAGAAACTGACCACTTTCCTTCAAGAAAGTGTCCCCTTTCCAGGAGAGCATCAGTAGTCATTTATTTCCATTTTTTCATGCTCATTATTTATTTCAGGAGATTCCCTTTGATCAGAGAGCTGTACATACAAGAGACTTGCTGCGAGCATGGACCTCAGTGAAAAATGGCCTTTGGAGGAAGGAACCTGGCTGTCTCATGCTGGAATTCATCATTTTGCCAACACCAGAGGGGGTATGGCTGCTTTCGCTGTCCCTGATACACGCGGTCCTCTTCAACTCCTGCACCCATTGTGTCAACCCAGCTGTACTCTGTACGTGCCCAGTGCTGTTTGCCTTTTCAAAGAAGCAGCCGGATGGAGAGGAGAGGGCATGGACTTTGGTGTCAGACAGACCTGGGTTCAGATCTGGAATTTCCTTCTTATAAGCTATGTGGCCTTAAGAAAATCGATCGTTTCCTCAGCTCTAACATGAGAGTAAGAATGACTACTTGTAGGGTTGTGATAAGCAGCACTGAGTAATGTAGGCTGTCATTGACTAAGCCCTTACCCTAGCTAGATGGGAAGTTAGTCACATATCTTTGAATACCTAACATGTGTCAGGCACTATTTTCTTGCCTGTCTCCCCCCTCCTCCCCTGTCCTCTCCTCTCCACGGCCCTGCAAAGATTAAAGTTGAGAATAATGCAACTGGTATAAACAGTCTAGGTCAGCTCACCTTCCTTCTGGTTCTGTGTCCTAGCATCTGATTAATGCAACTCAGCATTAATTGATGGGGATGTTGTTTACTGTCCTGGCGTGGAGCATCCAAGTGTAAGAGTCACAACCCTGACACAGAGCAGTGGTCCTCTTTCAGGTCTAAGAGTCTGCCCTGTCACCCATCCCCCAGATCTAATGGAGATCCACTTGGGAGGTAGGAGTCATTCTATGGATGGGAGAACAAAGACCACTGAAGTTAACACATTCACATGATATTTTTAGAGAGGATATGCCTCCCATTTGTTGTTGTTTATTTATTCACTCAATAAATATTGAGCACCTACTATGTGCCAAGCATTGGGAATACAAAAAAGAGAGTAAGATAGACACGGAGATCACCAGACTACACTCTCTACTGTGCCCCATCTCTAAAATGGGGTAACTTACACAGCAATAAACATTTATTGAGCTTCTGCACTGCATCAGGGTACATCTTCCAACCAAGACAACCGCACACAATGGGAGATTCCCCGAAGGGAAGCTTGATACTCTAAGAGAGGACACTTGGATGCAGTCCAGACAAAAACCAATAGCTGTTCACTCCTGTGCCCTGTCGCATTGCCACCCTAATCACGTTTACAGGTCCTTAAGCCAGTGTCTCCTCACAGCCCAGCCCATGGAATAAAGTTGAACCTCTTCAGCTTAACATGCAGCCTTCCTTTCCTGATCTGACCCCTGCCTGCCTCTCTAGACTCATCTCCTCCTGCTCCTCACTAAAAACAAACCCCTTTCTCACCACTGTATCGACCTCCCCCTGGATCCTTGAATACATCATGCTCTCACACACCTGTGCGCCTTTGCAAAGGCTGTCATTACCATGTGCCTTCTACTTGGCCAGCTCCTGCACATCTTTGAAGTTCCAGCTTAAGTCATCTATTCTGGGATCTCTTCCTGCTGCTGCCACTACCCACCCCCACCCTGATCTGAATGAGTGGTCCATCCTCAGTGCTGCCACAGAACTTGCAGATTCCTGTGTCACAGAGTTGCCACACTGTATTGTCATTGTCTATATCCTAGACAATGTGTGAGCTTCTTGGGGGCAGACATCTTGTTTTATTCACCTTTGCATCCCTTTCACAAGTAGCCTGGCAAATACTTGATGCATATTTGGTGGTTGGCCAGCTGGCTGGCTGGCTGGCTTGATGAATGAATGGATGGATGAATAAATGATAGCTAGGAACATATCCTCTGCATATTTCTGCTTTCCTTGAGAATCTTTTTTGACTGTGGCAACCCAACTCGTTGCATAACTTCTTCTGGCACCACTACATCACTTCACCTTACTTTCAGCATACCTAGAGCATTTCATTCAGTGACCCCCCTCTCCCCCCAGGGCTTGTTAACCAAAGCTGGATGGCAGAGGAGAGAATTAAGTAGGTGTGGTTTGTCCGCTGGTGCTTTTGTAACCTAGGCAATAGAATCATCCATCACACAATTTTAGAGCAGAAAGAAGCCCTAGGGATCACTGTGACAAAGGGGTGGCTAGAAATTCTATTGTGACCAGCTCCAAGCATTATCACACACCTCCTTGAGTTCACCACATCATGTATCTACAATCTTTGGAGGTATGGCTGGCTCATAGGAAGGGGAACCAGACCTGTGTCTGGATCTACCTAATAGGGAGGCACTGCTCTTGGGTAAGTGATGAGCTTCTGGGGCGGATGGAAAAACTCAACTCGGGTGGGCAACAGATACCGTGATATCTGGCCCCAGTTCAGACAATCAGTATGTGATGATGGAGGTGTCCAGGACAGAGTATGTTTGCATTGTCATATGTGGGTGAAGCACTGTCACAGTGAATCATTGTGGCTGAAATGTGAAAGTCCTTGTGAGCAGCTGGATTAGGGTGGTTCTCAGAGGCCTAGGCTGCGGTTCAGGGAAAGGATGGAGGTCCTAAGAGGACTAGGTAGGGTGGCAAAATGGAAACATGGTGAAATGTTGAAATGAGATGAGAAAACGCACACTAGAAACAAAGTGGGAGCCCCGCTGCGCCAGACCTAAGTCAGAACTGGACGAATTACAAAAGCATATTTGTAATCATTTATTAGGTAGATACGTTACACCAGACATTATGCTATGCCCTTTTCCCTCTATTTTTTAGAATTTACTTTTTATTTTTTCTTAAAATGTCTATTTAATTTTTATTTTTTGTTTTTAAAAAAATAATGGTAAAACTCTGAATTCTACCTAAATATGTATGGTAACATTTTTCACCTTTATTTAATTAATTTATTTATTTTAAATTATTTATTTATTTATTTATTTATTTATTTATTTATTTATGGCTGTGTTGGGTCTTCGTTTCTGTGCGAGGGCTTTCTCTAGTTGCGGCAAGCGGGGGCCACTCTTCATCGCGGTGCGCGGGCCTCTCACTATCGCGGCCTCTCTTGTTGCGGAGCACAAGCTCCAGACGCGCAGGCTCAGTAGTTGTGGCTCACGGGCCCAGTTGCTCCGCGGCATGTGGGATCTTCCCAGACCAGGGCTCAAACCCGTGTCCCCTGCATTGGCAGGCAGATTCTCAACCACTGCGCCACCAGGGAAGCCCTTCACCTTTATTTTTGAAAGATATTCTTTTTTAGAAAAAAATTTTTATTTTATATTGGACTATAGTTGATTTACAGTGTTGTGTTAGTTTCAGGGGTACAGCAAAGTGATTCAGTTATACATGAACATGTATCTATTCTTTTTGAAATTCTTTTCCCATTTAGGTTATTACAGAATATTAAGCAGAGTTCCCTGTGTTATACATTAGGACCTTGTTGATTATCTCTTGTAAATATAGTAGTGGGTATACGTCAATCCCAAAGTGCCTTTTTTGTATAGATATAGACTGTCGCCATTCATTCTCACAGCAACCTTACTCTCCTTTTATGAATGAAAACACCTGAGCCTGAAGAGACTGAGAAACTTGTCACTGGCAGAGGGGGGATTTGAACCGAGGTCTGCCTAACGCCAAGCTGCGTCAAGCTATTGCTCCACAACTCATCCTCCAACCCTCGCTACTCTGCCTTCTCAGTTAAAGGCTCTGGTGTCCCAGTTACAGATTTTGTATTGCTTACTTCATTGTCACAGTAGAAAAGAGCACTAGCTCTGAGCTGGGCCAGAAAACCAGCAGTTCTGTCGCAAAGTGTGGATTATCATCCAAGAGCCTCTGACGGCCGCCTCAGCGAATGCATTGCCAAGGCCTTGACCCACCTGCTTCAGAGGATCTTCCCTCCACCCCCTACCCCACATCCCCTGTTTCCCAACACTGGCCGGTCCCATCTGCTCCATCTCTGAGGCCCACTGTCGGCTAATGGGGTTTACATTTCCAGTGAGGTACCAGGGAAAGTCCTGGAAGTGTCCAGGCCTTGAGGTTTTATTCTTGGCTTTCTGGAGTCCTCTGAGAACTGCATTATCTGCTAGGGAGGCTCAGTCATCCTGGTGAGCCATGGGCCTTGAGACAGGGCCAGATCCACGCAACATCTGCCTCTGTGTTATCCTCAGAGCACTTCGGGCTGCCATGAGGGTGGGTCAGCCTCCAGGAAGCTGGCTGGGGAGAACCCAGGATGTCTGAGGGTGATACAGAATTTCTGCAGGAAAGTCCCTCTGCCACTCCCGCTTCCTACACTCTTAAAATACCCTCAAGGACGTGGGCCGGTGGTTATGCAAACTTATTTTAAAGGCTTGGAACACATTTTCCAAATGAAATCATATGCAGTGCCTGACACACAAAACAAAAGGGGGCCAGAGCGCTGTTTCTGATCGGCGCAGTGTAAGCTCCTCTGGCCGCTCCTTTGATTTGCCAGCTGCCACGTCAGACGTGTGGGGATTTGTGCGGGAGGGGAGGCCTCCATAGCCCTTCTCAGTGAATCTATAAAACACTTCTTCCTGGTATAGATGTGCTCGCTCAGCTGTTTGGGAATCCTGCTGCCATTCACTCTTCCCAGGGGACCCAACCTGCTTAAGCTCCTCATTAGGTTTTATTTATTTTATTTATTTATTTATTTATGGCTGTGTTGGGTCTTCGTTTCTGTGCGAGGGCTTTCTCTAGTTGCGGCAAGTGGGGGCCACTCTTCATCGCGGTGCGCAGGCCTCTCATTATCGCGGCCTCTCTTGTTGCGGAGCATAGGCTCCAGACGCGCAGGCTCAGTAATTGTGGCTCACGGGCCTAGTTGCTCTGCGGCATGTGGGATCCTCCCAGACCAGGGCTCGAACCCGTGTCCCCTGCATTGGCAGGCAGATTCTCAACCACTGCGTCACCAGGGAAGCCCTCCTCATTAGGGAAGAGTCAGGAAGCGTGGGAAACATAACCTGGCAGTAGGGGCCAGGTGTGTCTAGAAATTCAGTGGTGCTGTTCCCATCCTGGTTATAAAAACAGGAAGGAGCGGATTTCCCTCCTGGTCCCTCTCAAGGTCAGGGAGAGTTTTAACATGTCAGGAAGGAAGGAAGGAAATTTTTCTGAGTGTGGTCTGGGTGCCAAGCACTGCTGTGGGCATTATTTCATTTTATTCAAATCCTCATTGAAATCTCTTCAAGTAGTTATTATTATCCCCATTTTTCAGATGAGGAAACTGAGGCTTGGGAAGGCATGATAACTAAGGCACCATAAGACTCATATAGCAAACACCAGCAGAGCGCACATTCACACTCAGGTCTTCATTCCCCAGAGCTCTGCTCTGTCCATTTCACTTCTCCATCAGCTTCAAAGGGTATCTCCACCTTTCCATGAAGCTTGATCCTTTGTGTCTATTTCTTTTTTAATTTTTAATTTTATATTGGGGTAAAGTTGAGCTTTGTGTCTATTTCTCTTGCATACAGGGTCATAAAAAGATTAATACAACAGAATCTGTTTTCCATGGTCTCCTATTGGCATTCGTTTTAACAAGTTTCATAAAGGTCATTTCTTTTTACAGAGGAGATACAGGCTAGGCAGGTTTGGAGACTTGTCAAGATTAATGGCAAAACTAAGGCCAGAACTCAGGCCTCTGATTCTCCTGCCAGCACCTAGGGTATGCTGACTGCTAAGGCCATAGCTTCTTGGAAAAACCATTTTAATGTGAAAAAAGAGAGACTCTTGTGCACCAGGTAGACTCTATTTGCAGCGTCTGAAAGAAGCGATTCCCTCTCAGGCCTCTGTCCAGGATACTGGGGTGGAAAATGGGATATCAGGATGGTCTCTGCATCTCAGCAGAAACTCAAATCCATCCTATGGATGTCTCTTGTAATGGTGTAGGCATAGATTTCAATGGCAGCAAATGTTTTTACCCTTAATCTTAACACAGGGTATTTTGTCTGATTTCACTCAATAGATCCAACTGAGTGTGAGCTGGAAATATATGATTTTCCTCTGCAGGGACCTTTTTCTTTGTGTATTTTTGGAATGGTTTATTCTGATTCATGGCCACATACACCTTCTAGTTGCTTCTTGGCTCAGCCAGAGTTTATTTCCTTTGATATGATGTTGAGTGGGGTGTCTTTTAAATCTTCACCTCTATTCCATAGTTGGTAAAAGGAATCCTGGTTGCAGGGGGCTGGATAGATCCAAGTTGTTTATATATTTCATAAAATGTCTTGCTTTTGTTAGTAGCATCTACTTCATGGTATTTGAATTTTTCAGAGACCATATTTAGCATTTTTACCAAAATGAATCCTTGGCTTCCTGTCAGACTTAATATCATATCATCTCTTGGCTTGTATTGTTTCTGCTAAGAGTAATGATTTCTTTTTCAGGTGAGATATAGTGAACTATTCTTCCTATAGAGCCCATTTCTTTTTTCTGGACGTCATCAAACACTTAAAGCAGTTATCTGAGACTTGATTTTCATTTAAGGGAAACAAAGCAACTATATTTTCTTTCTCCCTTTCATCAAAGATTATTAAAAAAGTGGGGTTGTAGTAAAATAAAAGAATATTAAACCCTAGGAGAAGGTGAGATGTCCTTTGGGCCAATTCAGCCCTGGAGCTAATGCTGAGACCAATAAATGCAAAATTCTCTTTGATGAAACTATATGGGTGGGTGCATATATTTTCCTGCTGTCCTCTGTTGGCTCGTCCTGAGAGGATGCAGATAAGAGACAGGATAACAGGAGAGAGTCATGCCTTGCTTAGATCAGACACAGACCCACTCTTCCCTCCTAAATCAGTCCTGCCCATGCTCCCCAGGGTGAGGAGGGGAGGAGGGGCAAGCATTGCTTCTCCACTCTGTTCTGCTGTTAACTAGCAGAGGGCCTCCAGGAGACAGAAGACCACCTGCAGAGAAGGTGAGCAAAGGGCGATGCCAGGGTAGGGAGGGAGGCAGAGGTAAGGCTTAGCTCGCTTCTTCCTGTCTTTCATGCTTGAGATTGGTGACTTCCCGGGGTAGATGTTGGGAAGGCTGTGCACAGATCCAAATGGCCTCTGGCTACCATCCTAACTTGTTGTTATGGCATCAGGGCAGCTTTTTCTTGTAAAGGAATTGATAACATCCCTTGGCTGAAAAAAAAAAAACTTCTCCCCATGTGGCATTTAGCTCTCACCCATCTCTTGCGGGAAGAAGCCACATCTGTATGAGACCCCATCTCCTCCTTTTCTCCACTGACCAAGGGGCTGTAGCCCCTGGGGGGCCTCCAGAGTCAAAGCAGCCCGTAAAAACCTGCCCTCTCTGTGGCCTTTCCTCCAAGCAGAACCTGCAGTCAAGGCAGGCCCTGACACTGCTGCAGCAGAGGCCAGCCAGGGGCTGATGGGACACCCAGACTCCTGTGGGCCATGGTCCTGGTCCATAGCTGCAGTCCTGCACACTAAGCAGGATATTAGCGATGGCTGTTTTGCTAGAAACCCCTCTTCTAGCCACCTGAAAAGCATTTGGAGTGTGCTTTTAGCTCTAGAAATGGATCTAAGAATTCCTTTGATCCTAGGGTTATGTTCAATGTTGCTATGTGAGCATACTTCATTTACAGAGGAATGAGGGTTACGATTAAGTGAGTTTTCCAGATAACTGAAGTATAACTCTTTAAATGCCTAAATTTTGTTCAGGATTTTACTGTTTTGTAATAGTTGATAAAACTTTTTTCCTATGATTTTTTATAAACTTTCTTGCCCTACTAACCAGAAAATAGTCACACCTTAGTTTATGACTGGGGTTGGACCAAAATCTCATTTAGAAACGTATTGCCTTTCATTTAGAAGCCATAATATGATATCCAACTTGTTTCAACAATTCATAAACATGTTTGAATATGCCTAAAAAATAATCTTTACCAGGACACACAGGAAGGTGTGGCTAGTGCTTCAGTTTGGGGATGGAGAGTCTGATAGGACAGGAGAGAGGACTTCCATTTTTCAGTTTACACCCATGGATACTAAATGTTTTTTCCTTCACCTTGAATATGTATTATTTGCTTATCTAATAAAAATTAATTTAAAACATTTAGAATTATATATAATATAATATATATTATATAAGATTATTAATATTGATGAATAATATATTATTAACTTTATATATATAAAGAAATATTAAAGCTAGGGGTTGGGTTCCCAGGCTAGCTCCCAAAAGTCTGTTCAACTCATGATGTAGCGGGTAACAGCTAGAGTGGATATTAGACATCAGCCCCCTGTGTACTCTGTTTCTGTGGAAAACCTGAGTCCCAGAAATAGTTCACCCTGAGCCCCAGAAACACTTCCTTCTTGCTGCTTTCTCCCCACCTGTCCCACCTTCTAATAAATGCTGCTCTAGAAATAGGATCAGAGACTCCTTCCCCGTCTTCAGTGGCCACGGCAGCAGGAAGCCCATTCTCCTCCAAGGACAGTCAAAAGAGGGGACTCCAGGGACTTCCCTGGTGGCGCAGTGGTTAAGAATCCGCCTACTAATGCAGGGGACACGGGTCCGAGCCCTGGTCTGGGAAGATTCCACATGCCACGGAGCAACTAAGCCTGTGCGCCACAACTACTGAGCCTGTGCTCTAGAGCCCACAAGCCACAACTACTGAGCCCACGTGCTACAACTACTGAACCCCACGTGCCTAGAGCCCACTCTCCGCAACAAGAGAAGCCACCGCAATGAGAAGCCTGTGCACTGCAACGAAGAGTAGCCCCCACTCGCCACAACTAGAGAAGAGCCGCGCACAGCAATGAAGACCCAATGCAGCCGAAAATAAATAAACAAAATAAATTAATTTATTTAAAAAAAAAAAAAAAGAGGGGACTCCAGCATGCCTAAGCCTTCTATGTGGGAGAGAAAGGCACTGTGCTTGGTCTGTCTCACACTTTTCCTGTTTGGCTTCTCCTGACAATACAATGAGATAAGTATTATTATCAGGAAACTGAGGCTTTGAGAGATCTAGTAACATCCCTGTGATTTCTCCCCTAATAATTTGACAGCACTATTTCAACCTATAAGATTGCGCACTGTCCTTTATAACTCAGTGACCCTCCAGCAGAATCATTTCTTTATAAGAGGCCTATAAAAGTCAAGTGTGGGTAAGCACTTTGGACATTGCCTGAGGTTTAGTCCTTACTCTGAACCTATTAGAAGGTGAGCAACATGAGGGCAGGAACCTGTTCTGATCACTTTTGTATCTGCATTGCCTAGCACCATCCTGGAAGCATGGTATATTCCCCATAAATATTGTTTGCTTAACAAGAAACATTATTGTTTGCTCTGCTCTGCTTCCTAAGACAGAAAATTGGAATCATATATTTTAGAAAAATTGTCAACAACAGATATTGAAAGAAGAAAAATATTTTCTCATTAACCTTCAGTTGATTAGGAAATTTAAATAACTAAAGTGCTGTAAGAAACGATCTTGGCTTATGAGCCATCCATTTATAGGAACAAATTGAAGGGGAATCCACTGTGAGTTAGAACAGTTTGGCAGGCTCCAGAACCTAATCACCTGGTAGAATATTTGTAATGCTCTTCTTATGTGGGAATGCCTGGTCCCAACTCCACATAACCAACTTTCAAGGCACCTCTTAGAAAGCAAACTAAAAGATGGGGCAATGTACATAGCCTTTAATTTGAAGCATAATCTGTGGTTTAGTGATTCCTTTCAGTAACTCAAAATTGTTAAAGGAGAGAAAAGAGCCCATTTTTTCTCAGTTGTAAAGGAGCATGCCATCTAATAAGAACTAACATTTACTTGATTTTCACAATGTGACAGTCTCTCTAAATGTTGTAGTTTATTGCATTCTCGCCACAACCTTATGAGTTAGATATGATTATTATCTCTGTTTTTATAGAAAACTAAGGTTAGCAGAAATTAAACTATTAGCTAATAGTGGAGCTGGTATTAGAACCAAGGTCTGGCTGACCCCAAAGCCCTCTGTAGACTGTCTGTCTTGGATTACAAAGGCTAGTTGCCTCCCGGTATGATGGGGAAATAGAGGAGACTGGTCCTGCAGACAGTCCCTCTGAGCTCACCCACTTATGGATTCAGGGGTCAAAAGCTCCTATTCGGACCAAGAACTGACCGTTGGAATTTGGCAATGTCAAGGCCAGTGCTGGGCTGCACTAATATCCACTTGAGGTTAGTGGTTACAAATTGAAAACAAGACCAGTCAGCATGATGGTGTGCTTCTCCAATGATGTTTCACTGGGTGATGGCAGAGAGAAGATGAAGAATTAGATTTTATTAGGGTTATGGTTTTCCCAAGGACTTAATATGGGGGGGGCAGGGAGAAGGAGAAAGAGAGAGAGGGGTAGAGAGGGAGAGATGGATTTGAAGGTGTATGTAAGAGAGAAATTATAATAATAAACCTAGAAACTAGGGTGATTAAAAGAGGAAGGAAGGTCAAGAGGAGAGTGAGGAACAGAGAAAAGATCATGGGATAAGTAAATTATAGGAGCTGTTGGGGTCAAGGAAACATTGGGTTAGGATAACAGAAAGAATAAGCTGGAAAGGTAGGAGGTGGTGGTTGGAGAGTGGGATGCTTGGGGTTGAGACTACAGTTGGTGTCACTCTGAGAGCAGGGAGCTAGGATAGTTGGAGATCCAGGAAGGGAGAGGATGTTGAAGAATTGAGAGACCAGAGTATGAGAAGAATCCATTAGGTAGAACTGGAAATAAGAATTATCATGGGAATGGTATTGGGGGAAGTGACAGTGATCCAGATGCCAATATCTTCAAGGAATGAGGTAGAATAACACAAGGGTCTGTAGATGGCTGCAGGGAGTAGAGGTGGTGGGCCATGTGGTCTCTTATTTTCAAGGAGAGTCAGGTTTCCATCAGAGTAAGGAATTGAAAGAAACATTCAGAGAAGAGGCTGAGGATATTGGGGATTGTGATGAACCATGAATTCCTGAGGGCAAATAGAGGTTTCTAGGAGGTGGGAGGGGATGGACTGATGTGTGCAAACATTCCCCCAAGCACATTCACTTCTTGGATTTGAGAGCTCAGATTGTCAGGAGTGGGGGAAAAAGAAAAGGATAGAGAGAAAGGCTAGGCAGCTCAAGAATGGTTACTTTGGGGAGTTCCCTGATGGCCTAGTGGGTTAGGATTCTGGGCTTTCACTGCTGTGGCCCTGGTTCAATCCCTGCAGAAGAAGAATGGTTACCTTGGTGAGGAAGAAGGACAGTCTCAACCTGGTCCCCAGCCATTCCTCTGTGAGCACTCTGGCCAAAGTGGCTTCTTTCTGTCCTCCATGGTAATTTGGGTAATTTGTAAACTGACAGTGGAAAACCAAGAGATGACTGAGAGTTTACAGAATGAGAAGACCTTGGCACCGATCCGGGAGCCCTCAGGCTGCTGCAGCTGGTGATCTGATCAGTCTGAGACTATACAAGGCCCCCAGGACATTGCCCAGACTGTTGACTCTCCAACTATCAGTGTCCAAGGACAGGGATGGAGAAGAGACAACCATTTTCCATGTTTGCTCCTTCCTTCCTCTGGCTTTCTCCCAGCAGCTCTCTAGAGCACATCCCCATAGCCCAGGGCCCTCCCAGGCAAGCAGTCAGTCAGTCCTGGTGGAAAACACATACTGCATCTGCAAAGGTTATTCAGGCCACTGACCCAAATAGGGAGACTCCCGCAATCTGACGTGAATTTCTTTAGGACCCTAACTTTCAGACCCTAACTTCTGTTCCTATATTCTGTATTTGAAACCGCTCAACAACAGAAGGACCACCGCTCTGCTCTCCCCACACACACCACACACACACACACACACACACACACACACACACACAGACACCCATCACAGTTCTGTGCAGTCATCCATAAGTTACTTAACTTCTGAGCCCCAGTTTCCCTACCTGTGAAATGGAGACATATTGCCTTCCTTGCTCGAACCACGTAGTCTCTTAAGAGGAGGAAATATTGTTTGGAATGGAGTTAGAATTCAGGTTCAAAAACAAGGAGATGGTTGGGAGTATTGAAAGCTCCTCCTTCCTTGCTGCAAGAAATATTCAAGCTCTGAAAATTCTGCCTCTCCCCATGAAAAGCACAGAAAAACGACTTCCCAAGCATTGGCGTAGGACAGACAGTACAAAAAAGCAGGGATTGTTTTAAAACTGGTTATGCTTTAATTTGTAATGAATGGTCGAAGAGGGTGGGGGTGGGGAAGCCACCCTCCAACCGAGAGTTGGGAGGCAGCGCGCGCGCCCCTGCCGAGCTTGACGGCCGCGGTCGCCTAGCAACGGGCGGCGGGGATGCGCGCGGGGCGCTCCATCGTGAGGGCGCGGGGAGCTCGCCGCCGCTGCTGCGCGCTCTCGGGTCTGCTGGACCCACCAGGAAACTTTGGGGCTCCTGGGCGCCGGGGCGTCGACGCTAGACCCAGCGGACGCCGCGATGCGCCCCGCGGGCTGAGGGCAGAGGATGACGTCGCGGCCCTGCGCGCCCGGCCGGGCGATCCGTGGGGTCGCACCCACGGAAAGTTGGCGCGCACCTGCCCGCGCCCGGAAGACGCTTGGTCCCTGGGTGGAACTGCCCCCCTTGCCAAGTTTCTTTGACAATTTCTTACCCCCAGTGGATGGGGCATCTGGGACCCCGCGTGGCCCCCGGTTCACGGATTCCGGTCGCTGCGGGAGAGAAACCCGCGCTTTTCTAAGAGACCTACGCGGTAACTGATGCTTAATCCATTAGCCCTGAATGGTTGCGATTCTATTTTTTTTTTTTTTTCTGCTTTTCTTCTTCCTCCAGACAGTGAGTTTGTGGAAGAAGCTTCATCCGCGCCCTACAGCCCCGAGGAGTTAGGTAAGTCTGCCCCTTTTGCTTTTTCTTCTCGAAATCCAGCCCGAGAACCGGGAATTTGGGGGGCGCCCGGGTCCAATCAGCCCGAGGGGCGGAGAGACACGGCCAGGGAACACACTTCCCCAGCTGTACGTTCCCTTCGCGGTGAGAACTGGCCTTTTCCTGGCGGGGAAAGTGTCAGCTTGCCGTGTGTGTGTGTGTGTGTGTGTGTGTGTGTGTGTGTGTGTGTGTCCCCCCAGATTCGTGGTACTGCTCCCTGGAGCGCGGCACAACAAACTTCCCGACCTGGGGGCCTCTGCAAGCAGCCTGACTCATCCTGCCTGGAAGGATGCGGTGCGGGCTGGCTCAGTCTAGCCAGTACCTGCCACAAGAATGACATCGTGTGGCTAGTTCCTAACCTGAATTTAATGAAGTCCAGGGCCAAAAACGTTCTGGTAATTAAATTTCAAGACTTGGGAGCTGCGTTCCTCCCTGATTTGTTTCTCTTTCAGGTGTCTGGGAATAGGGCATTTCATCTTCCTGTGCCTGTCGTTCTAAGTGTAGATTTGTGGTGGGTGAAGGCGACAGTCTTGTCAGAGACAGACTTCCTCCTGTGAAGAGAAGGAAATTTGCATTGTCGGGATCCCTCTAAGTATTCCTGCCACCCAGTCTCACTTGGTGGCTTAGTGGTTGATGGTTTTTTGTTTTCTGTTTTTTGTTTTTCTCATTCTAGGGTTTAGTTAAGCTGCTAACAATCTGGACTGTCAAGTCTGTCCTTGCTGTTCTTTTATCACCAGCTTGCACATCTTGCCTGCCTTCCATGAAATGACAGCTGTTTAAAAATGTTTATCCACACTAAGGCTCTCAGCCTTGGGTACCGTGTGTCTGGTCAGCCTCTCCTCCTGGGCTGTATGTCCTCAGCAAGTCCCATACCACCTGAAGTAAAATTCCACCGCAGCAAGGACTTTCATCCTTTTCTAGGAGCCAGGTACCCAAAATAGGTCTGGATCAAGGATGGCGTTGTGAGGCAGGGAAGAGGACCTTGTTTTATTCAGAAGATGTGTTTCTGAAAAGTTGTGAGGCAATCACATCTCTGGAAATGGAATCATAAATTAAATGCACGAGCAAAACTAGCTTTTAAAGGTACACTATGGTGAGTCTTTTTATGAAATGAAAATGACATTTAAACCATAGCTTTGCATGAAGCAGTTTATTGAGAGAGCAGATTCTTGGTGATCTGCTCCACACGTGTTTAATTGTGTATTAATGACACCAGAATTGGCGCCATTGCATTCACAGAATGGTTTATGTACCAGAAAGGCCCAGGTGATTGACCCTTTTTTGTTTTCATCTCTTCCCTCCCCGCCCCCCAACAGACTGGACGGCCCAGCTGAGGTGCTGATCAGTAGGGGGAGCCCTTCCGATTAGCAGTAGAAAACTCAGAAAATAACCTTTTTTCTCTTCAGCCCTTCTGTGGGAAAAGCCCAGTTTCTCAAGAGGAAATGAGAGTGTTATAGGAATCCTGGTCCCTCCTGGGCTCTGGGATGGCAGGATGATTGAGAATATAAAACACAAGTCAGAGTTTGAGACCAGGGTTCTGGCTGCTTTACCTTCCTTAGCAGATATGTTAACCAGTCTGTTTTCTCATCTTTGAAAAGCTGGGGTTGTGCCGGGTGACCTCTAAGCATCATCCAGTTCCAGCCTCCTGAGACCGTGAGCCAAAGGAGGCCCATAGCTAGCGGGTATTTATTATTCACTTCCGGGTGCCATGCTGTTTGGGTGCGTGGTGGCTCCAGAGGGTTTTTCTCTTCCTGACAGAGCAGCTCGTGGGATGAGACTGCATTGTTTCCATGCTCTTCAGGTCAAAGAGGGAGCTGGCCTTTCTCCCTTGGAAAGAGTCGTGATACTTTTGGGTGCTTTTCTAAGACACACAGCAGGAAAGATGCCTCCTACAGCAGTTGATGAGCTTGTCCAGCAGCCATTCCTTCTGGAGCACAGAAGAGCACAGATTCACCCCCTGGCCAGGATCTAAGGGAACTGGAGAAGAGGTGGAGGGAGGTCGTAAACACTTAGTTTGAATTCTATCACTGCACTTACCTGTGACCTTGGGCAGCTGACTAAACTGCTCTGAGCCTCAATTATCTCTCAACCTAATTGGAGACCTTGCATGGCTGGGGTCAATGGTGTGTGTAGAGTCCTAGCCCCATGGGTAGTATGTGCAGGTATTCAGGAAGTGCTTATTGCTGTTACTTTATTAGTAGTATTCATTTGAAAGACACTTATTTCCCGTGCATGATGGAATAGCTCTCATCAATTGTCCCAACCTATTAACTAAAACCATTTTCATTTCTAGAAATTTCTCTGCAACTTACCTAGTCTCCAAACACAGATTCTTAGGAATGGTGATCAGGTCGATTGAATTATTTAGTGATTTATTCTTGGAGCAGCGTGTGGAATGGTGTTCCATCTGGGGTCTTCGGTGACGATCCCACTACTTTCTTGTGGCATGTGGCATGATAGGTAGTTGGTTTTACCTCCAAATTTTCATGTAAGTCTCCAAATGAACTATGACTTGCTCTTTGGGGGATTTATTCTCAGTGTTGTGGCAAGATCATGTAATGGAATTAAGTAACCAAAAAGGGGTTTTTGAAAAGAATGGAAAAAGGAGCCTATCTCTAGATGAATGCTGTATTGAAGGTGTCCTCTGATGGAGAGTCCAGAAATATGCCCTTTCTCCTGTGATGGTACCACTTTCTACACCTTTCCATAGTCTTTCTATAGTCCCACCCATAGGTAGAAGTGATGGCCATCTGAGGGGGTGAGAAAGAATGCATGGAGAGTTGGGATGAACGCAGATGTGATCACGTCTGCCCGTCTAATAACCTTTATCAACTTCCCACTACCTGGAGGATAGACATTTGGTTAGCCATGGGAGGACCTCCATGATTTGCATTACCCGCAGCCACCATAACCTTCCAATTACATTGAACTATGGGACAGTCCTCTAACTACAGCTCTCTTCCTGTTGCCTGCCTGCCTTTCCTCCCCCTTCTCTCTTCCTCCCCTGGCTGGCTCCTACCCCTCTTTCAACACTAAGCCCACGTGTCATGTACTCCTAGTGGTTCTTAACCCTAGACGTTAGAATCAGGGGAGCTATTAAAAGTCCCGAGACCAAGTCCTAACCAATTACATCAGAATCCCTGAAGTGTGGACCGAAGCATCAGTGTTTCATCAGTGTGTACTTTAAAAATTGGGTCTCAGTGATTCCAGTGTATAGCCATGGTTGTTAGCTACCATACTAGGTTGTGGTCACCACACTTTTCTTTGCGAATCTAGCAGCCAGCCCAGTGCCTGGCACATGTAAGTCTTCAGTAAATGCTTGTTGAATGTGTGAGTGAGGGTCACCGCTGAGATGCTTTGTCTTTTCATGATTATATACTCCTAAGATTGGCCTCTCTGCTTGTCATAACAGTGCCTTGGGGCACTTGAATTCTTTGACCTTTGACCTATATCTCTCTCCTTTGTTCATTCCTTAGGCTTAACCAGTTTATTTTCTTTCTTAAAAATTGAAATCCTAAAACCACTTTTTAGTATAGAAGTAACACATGCTTACTTTAGAAAATTTGAACATTAGAAAGAATAGGGGAAAAGTTCACTCCCTCACCATCCAAAAGCACACAGATGGGTCCTTGTTTCCATAACTTTTCCTTATTTGCTGCCCTTATGGGAGTTGCTTGACCCTCTGGCACACCTCATTGAGCTCAGTTGATGCTCTCTTTTGCTCAGACCCTGTGAACTTTCCTGAGTTCCAAAAGGAGTGCTCATGAGAGTAGCATTCTTGGGAAAGAACAGGGCCAATGCCCCCAGGGTCAGTGTACCACGAGAAAGGGTTTTCTTGTGCTATTCTTGCCTTCCTCATTCAAGCAGGATGTAGGGGCTTTATTAGAATAAATGATAACAGTTGTGTAACTTCTTTAAAATAATGACTTAAATGTTTGCCAGCCCACCCCCTAGCCCTCCTAAAATAGGAGATGAGATTGCATTTTTGGATAAAAGTACTTACGTCTTTCAGAGAGCAGCAGCTGGTAAGTATAAAATTAGTCAGGATAGATAGGCTAACTGCTACAACAAACAAGCCCAAATGTCAGTGGCTTAACACCATAAAGGTGGTGTTTGTTGCTTGTGTTGTAGTCTGGTGTTGAGCTGTCGGAGGGCTCTGCTCCACGTGGTCATGGAGAGCCCCAGGCTCCTTCCCTGCCTTGGCTCCATCCTACCCTACAGCATCAGGTTCCTTCACTGGATCCTTTGAATCCATTTGGCAGACAAGTCAATAAGGTGAGCAAGACCCAGGTATGCTCACCGATGGTTGTCTCAGCCTGGAGGTAATACACTAACCTTTCCTCATATTCCAAAGGCGGAAGCTAGTCCCATAACCTCATCCACATGGAAGGAGGCTGGGAAACGTAGTCTAGTAATGTGCCAGGAAGAAGAGGAGTGCACTTACATTGGGGATCACCAGCTGTCACATGCTTCTTATTGTTCTAACCACAATGACTGAGCTACATCCTGGTCTTTGTTTGTTTAGGATACTGGTTTGGCTGCTACAACCAAGGCTAAAATGACAGTGACTGAAACAAGAAACAAGTTAAATTCTTTTTCACTTGGAGCGTAAGCAATCCAGTGCTGATATGGTGGCTTCGTTGTCCTCTGATAGTCGCAAATGGAGCTTTCATGCAGTGGGCTAAGGTGGCTGCTTCAGATCCCACCATCACATCCACATTCCAGTCTATAGGAAGGAGAGAAAGAAAGTGGAGGGCATAACCTAAAAGCTGCACGCATTATTTCACTTACATTCCTTTGGACTGAACTTTAGTCAGATGGCCATACCTAACTCCAAGAAGGCTGGGAAATCTGGGTGGGAGTAAGGTGGAGTCTATTACTGGAAGGATGATTGAGTAGGATACAGGGAGAAAGAGGTGCTGGATAACGAGTAATCTTTTCAACCAGTTCTAGGAAGCATGTCTTAGTGGTTAAGTGCATGGACTCGGAGTCATACTCTGTGTATGGTTTGAATTTTGTCCCACCTCTTATTTGCTCTATGACCTTGGGCAAGTTACTTCATCTACATCTGTTTCCTAACCCGTAAAATCATGTGGTGGCTCTTTTTTGATGTCCTTCCAGACCCACTCACCATCCTTCACTACCCTGGTCTGTGCCCTGGAAAACTTACCTTTTGGAATGTAGCCTCTGGCTTCCAGTTTGGCCAGTGAGAGGTACTGGCAGCCTATGGGAGGGTGGAAACCAAGAGATGTCAGTGTACTTAGTCCCTTCCTGTCAGGCTGTGGGATCATGTGGCTGGATTAGTTTAGGCCACTGCTTCCTCTCTTACAGCATCAGATCGTGCTGGGTTCTGGAACCTCCCTTTCTGCTCCTCCATCCCGTTTTCCCTTAACCCTGACCAACACACTTTGATCAGCAGTCCCTTCATCAGACTCTCTTCAGTCACTTTTTTGAAGCATACCATCCATTTCCTGTTAGGACCCTAGCTGATATGATGGGGGTAATAATAGTATCAGCCTCAGACCATGGTGGTGAGGGCAAATGGGTTTTAGAAGGAACCCTTGAATGTCGTAACCATCGTTAAATGTTTACTATGTTTCACGTCCCTAGCCGAATGCTCCGATCCCTTCAGGCATGGTCATACCTTCTAAAAGACCTGACTTTTGACGTATAAATGAAATAATATGGCCATTCATCTCCTCTTCCCCACCCCGTGTTAGGAAGATGCAGCAAGACCTAAGAGTAGTGAACAAATCTCTTCCTGCATCCAAAGTTTTCTTCCCTCCCATCATATGGGGATGAATAAGGAGAAAGATCCCGGGCCTTTATTATTATTCACCTACTCTATGCTGGGCACTTTACAGGTGTAAACAGTCTACCCAGCTTCCCAGCTTGGGGTTTAAATCATGTCACCCACATTGATAGCCCCAAATATAATGATTTCCAAGGATTTGCCTGCCCATATTACTAACAAATCAAGTCTTTCTCTAAAGCTACCCTCTAATTTTAGGCCCAAGAATTCTCAGGGGTGCTTGTTCGCATCCACAGCTTCAGTTCTGGCTGCTCTAGCCTTTTGCCAAGGGAGCTGGAATCCAGATACACCTTACTGAGGCCAGTGGACACCTGGGTAACTGCTCCACGTCCTCTTTCTTCAGAAACCGGTGACCACACGACACAGCCATGGCTGCTGATGCCCTTGCTTACACCAGAACCCGGAGGCTTGGTGTTCGCCTGCTGGGAGCCTGACTGATTTCCCAGTGTCCTGCCCTGTGCTGGCCACAGAGTGGGCCCAGGGCCTTCTAATCACTACACAAGCCCAGACTCACCGACGGTCTGGGATCAAATTGGCTACCTTCCCAGCTCTGAGCTGGTCTCTAAATGGCCAGGGCCATTCACCCCATCCCTGGATCCACCCCCACATCTCTCCACCCTTAGAAGCCTATCTGTCCTGCCTTCTTCCTCCCCCAGCTCCGGGCATAGCTTCTGAGAGGGAGGGAGTTTTCACCCCAGTTTAACTTTTCCTCAGGATGATTGACAGTGGAAAATTCAATTCCCTGCACAGGAAACCTCACCCTACCACAGGGGTGTGGTCTGGCTTCCCAGCTCCAACAAAACAATCACAGAAAGGCTCACCATTGTTATAGTTTCCTAAACCTGGGCACTCAGTCTCTTCCACAGTTGATCTTGTTAAGTTTATCAGCTCATTTCATCCTCAGAACAACTCAGTGAAGCAGAAGGAATTATTTTCACCTCATGGAGGAGGAAACAGAGGCTCAGAGGGGTTAATTTATCTGCCCAATGTCACACAGCTAATTAAAGGTGAAACTTCCATTCAAAATATAATCTCTGGCGCCAGAGCCAATCTCAGTTTCTTGGAGAGGAGAATATACAAGTTGCCCTCCTCCCAGGCGGATTTGGTGGTGGGCTGAATGCTATAAATGATGCAAAAGGAACTAGCCCAGGGCCTGCCAGCACAGTATATGGCTGTTCGGTACGTTTTCTGTTGAATAAATGAATGAATAGTAGGTGCTCAAAGCCATATATATATATTTTTTTTCTTTAGACCGCCAAATAATGATTAATATGCTCCAAAGGAATTTTCCATAACGGGATCTGAAGCAACAACCAGAAAAACTCTTCCTAGCTTCCTTCATTTAGTTCCTGCTCTGTATTACAGGGCCAAGTCCCTGGGACAGGAAACCTCTTATGGTTTCCTGATGGTACTGACGCCATTTCTAAAGGAAACTAGACCTTGGAAGCAGCACAGTTTGGGGCGGGACAGTGGCAGCCTGGAGGGGAATCTGAAAGCATAACTGAGGGCAGGTGGACTTGGGTCTGGGTGTAAAACTCAACCCAACTCCGCTAATGTTTGTTTATGAAGTGACACTACTCATTGCCCAGGAGGTAAGATTTTATTTCAGGGTGTTCTCCTTGGGAGGGAGAATGGAGTAGGAAGGGGAAAATGACAATCAATTCTGGGAGATAAAGGGTTATCTACCTTGGCTAAAAGAGCAAGGGAGGTGGTATGCAATAGTGGGATAAAATACAGACAACACACACACACACACACACACACACACACACACACAGAGGAAAATGGAAAGGGCATTTTCCTTGCCGAAGAGATGTTTTACTAGAAAAATATAGGACTGTGTCCAGTCATTCCTGAATGTTAAACACAAACCACCTAGAAACCGTGATATTTCATCAATTGTTAAGGACTTCCGGAGTCTAAAGAGTGTAAAATAACCAGCTTGATCTGTTCAAGAATGCTATGATTATGGTTTCTGGGTCACATTCTTACTGAATGATCTTTCTGGAATATGTCCCGTTGGTTTTGGTTTCTCTCAAATCAGTTGTGCCCATGGTGGTTGCATTAAAATGGCTTGCTGGGACTTGTCAGCTCTCACTGTCTCTCCTGGGTTACCCCTTCCCCTTTTCTCCTTTCTCCCCGCTTCTGGCTCCCTGTCTCCCCCGCCCCCAGCCCCCACCTCCGCCTCAGTTCCCCTCAGTCTGTCCCCTCCCCCTTTCCCCTCTTGCTGCCTCCTTCCTGTTCCCATGTTAAGTTGGAATACAGACAGAAAAGGCAGTGCTTGCCTTGCTAGGGCCCTCTGCCAGAAAAATGGAACAGGTCAAATTATAAAAAAGGATTAAAAAAGAATGCTCTTTGGCAAAATGGGGGAAACAGATGTTCAGGGGTGGTTTTGCTGTCTCGGGCTGTCTGCCGCCTGCTGAAACACACTCCTTATAGGATAGCTACATACAGACGTTCATCGTCATGGCACATGTGGTTGTTTCAATGTCAAATCTGTATCTATATATTTGTCTCTGCTTAATTCTCCTCTCTCCGTGACCTTTGTAGCCCCAAATCCAGAGTTGGCAAGATTACTGACCACCTGATAGAAAGATTTATTTTCAGCCTCTTCTCAGAGTGTTGTTTTTTTTTTTTTTTTTGGCTAGGAAATTTTTATTTATTTAAAAAAAATTTATTGAAATATAAAGTTTTGTACAGCAAAGTGATTCAGTTATACTTTTATATATAAATATATATATATATTATTTTTCAGATTATTTTCCCTTATAGGTTATTACAAGATATTGAGTTCCCTGTGCTGTACAGTAGGTCCTTGTTGATTACCTATTTTATATACAGTAGTGTGTATATGTTAATCCCAAACTCCTAATTTATCCCTCCCCCCACTTTCCCCTTCGGTAACCACAAGTTTGTTTTACATGTCTGTGAGTCTATTTCTGTTCTGTAAATAAGTTCATTCGTATCATTTTTTTTTTTTTTAGATTCCACATATGAGTGACATCATATGATATTTGTCTTTCTCTGTCTGACTTACTTAGTATGATAATCTCTAGGTCCATCCATGTTGTTACAAATGGCATTATTTCATTCTTTTTTAAATGGCTGAGTAATATTCCATTGTATATATATACCACATCTTTATCCATTGATCAGTTGATAGACACTTGTGTTGATTCCATGTCTTGGCTATTGTAAATAGTGCTGCAATAAACATTGGGGTGCATGTATTTTTTCTAATTATAGTTTTCTCTGGATATATGCCCAGGAGTGGGATTGCTGGATCATATGGTAACATTATTTTTGTTTTTTTAAGGAACCTCCATACTGTTTGCACCAATTTACATTCCCACCAACAGTGTAAGAGGGTTGCCTTTTCTCCACACCCTCAGAGGGCTTTTTTTTAAGACTACCAGGAAGAGTGGACACTGGAGCTGCTTTCAGGTCACCGTAAATATTTTATGGAAGCTTCAGGTTCTTAAGAAAATGGAGAAGGAACTTGTGGGTGCAGAACCTGGTCTGAAATGAACCCTACGGAAAGTTCATGGTTGAAGGTCTCCTGCTGGGACTTGTAACCTGCCAGAGGTCCTTTGCTTCTGTCTCCCAAAAGTCTTGCTATTTACTGGCTGTTGACCAAAAATAAAAGTCCATTACGTAGCCCCTGTGGTTGGCCAGCCAGAGAATTCAGACTATCTTCTTTAAAAAAATATTTCCCTTTTGGTGCTAAAAGCCATTTCCACCACAGACTCAAAAGAGGGATTTCCAGATTCTGAACATTTGCTGTAGACTGAGGAGTGTGGCAGGCTGTTTCTGTGCCTGTCGGACCCTTGTGTGGATTAACTTCACATGCCCACCTGGTGCCTCCCCTTCTAGTGGTTCCCCCTTGTCGTGTAGGAGTGTAACGAGCATTCAGTGAGTTAGCACATCTAAAGCACTTAGAACAGTGCCTGACAGATGACCAGTGTTTAGTAAATGTTACCCTGATTTTACTGCTTTCCTTTTTCCCCGCCTTCCTTCACGTCCCTCATCACTTTCAAGTATGTCTTCCTTCCCTGAGCTCCATTCTGTTTCTTCTCCCCTATTCTGTTCATCTAGTGACACTGAAAGAAAAGGGGAAGGAGAATCAATTACGAATATAGTATAAAGCTAGAGCTACCACCAGCCCAAACAGTGCCTCTGAGCAAATTAGAAAACAGCATCCGCTCCAAGTGAATGGAGAGCAGAGGCCATGTTTCCAGTTTAGCGAGTAGAGGGCAAGCTAGATTTTGACACCTCTGCTTCATTCAATCCGTCAGCCCGGCACTCTTGTGCAGTGAACAACTTATGCAACTGGACATGGTAGCCTGGATTCCCCACTCCCAGCCTTCTCTTGGATATTTTTTCCCTTTTCTGGGAACTCTTTCAGTGTTGTGTAACTACTAGAAAGCCTAAATTCTTCCCTGAATAGTCCTTTTTAAAAAAAATAACAACAGAATATTTTTATTAGGTGTTAATTGGATACTTTAGATATGATACGAAGTTGGGATTATTAGTTGAATAGAATGCAAACAAGTAGACATATTTTTTTTCTAGATAACAGTCTCTGCTCAGTTATCTGACTGACATAGCATTAGGGCTATAGAAGTGAGCAAGGCAGTCACAGGCCTTGCTCACTGGAGAGAGGGCAGTCATTAAAATATAATTACACAAATTATTATTTAATTGCCCTTGTAACAAGTTCTTTTATTTTTGAATTTTATTTTTTTATACAGCAGGTTCTTATTAGCTATCTATTTTATACATATTAGTGTATACATGTCAATCCCAATCTCCCAATTCATCCCACCACCACCACCCCCCGCCACTTTCCCCCCTTGGTGTCCATACGTTTATTCTCTACATCTGTGTCTCTATTTCTGCCTTGCAAACTGGTTCTTCTGTACCATTTTTCTAGATTCCACATATATGCGTTAATACATGATATTTGTTTTTCTCTTTCTGACGTACTTCACTCTGTATGACAGTCTCTAGGTCCATCCACGTCTCTACAAATGACCCAATTTCGTTGCTTCTTATGGCTGAGTAATACTCCATTGTATATATGTACCACCACTTCTTTATCCATTCATCTGTCGATGGGCATTTAGGTTGCTTCCATGACCTGGCTATTGTAAATAGTGCTGCAATGAACATTGGGGTGCATGTGTCTTTTTGGATTATGGTTTTCTCTGGGTATATGCCCAGTAGTGGGATTGCTGAGTCATATGGTAATTCTATTTTTAGTTTTTTAAGGAACCTCCATACTGTTCTCCATAGTGGCTGTATCAATTTACATTCCCACCAACAGTGCAAGAGGGTTCCCTTTTCTCCACACCCTCTCCAGGATTTATTGTTTATAGGTTTTCTGATGAAGGCCATTCTGAGCGGTGTGAGGTGATACCTCATTGTAGTTTTGATTTGTATTTCTCTAATAATTAGTGATATTGAGCATCTTTTCATGTGCCTCTTGGCCATCTGTATGTCTTCTTTGGAGAGATGTCTGTTTAGGTCTTCTGCCCATTTTTTGATTGGGTTGTTTGTTTTTTTAATATTGAGCTGCACCGAATAGTTCTTTTAAAATAGATTCCCCCAAATTATTTACATTATTTTCCCCAAGTTCCGATTTCCTGAATAAAAACTGTGTCTGAAACTTGCAATACTTATGCCAATAGTTAACCAAAAATTATTTACTCCAGTTCAAATGGCATTTTAGAATGTATTAAAATAAAAAGAGCTCATATTTGTGGAGTGCTTTTCATGTATAGGTGTCTTGCTAAGAACTTTTTGTCAGGAATCTCAAAGCAATGCCGTGAAGCAGGTACTATTGTTTCCCTCATTTGACAGATGGGGAGCTGGAGCTTAGACAAGTTCAATAACTTTCCAAGTCACACCTGGGAAGTGGTGGAGCTGGGGCTTGAGCCTAGCTTTGTTCTCTCTTGCTGGGATTCCTAACCTCTGTCCTCAATTCCAGAGCAAGTTACTAGAACCCAAACTCCTGATTCTCAGTGGCTGATTCTTGGCAGAACCATGATTTGCATCCAGGCCTATCTGACTGTAAAATTATGGGCTGACCCATTTACAATGCTGCCTACAACTTGCCACACCCTGCAGGCTGGGCTTGGGGACACAAGGGTGAATGAGAAATAATCCTTCCCTGGGAGAGAAAGCCCAATTAATAGAAAAGTTTACAATGTTGTACTCTGGCTCTTCCAGACCAGTGGGCCCTTATTGACTGTGTGACCTTGTGTAGGTTATCTAAGCTTTCTAGGCTTTACCCATCTGTGATATGGGAATGCAAATACCTACTTCATAGGGTAGTTGGGAGGGATTAAATGAGATGATACATACATATATATATATATATATATATATATATATACACACACACACAAAGTGATTAGCACATAGTTGGCACTCCATGAGTGTTTGCAATTATTTTTTATTATGGTGAGTGCTATATAGGAAGTATTCAAGGGACCGTGGGACCCCTGAGAAGAGGAACCTGACTCAGTCATGGAGGTCAAGGGGAAGCCAGGCAGGCTTACTGGAGGTCATCCACCCTTCACAGCATGTGCTGCAAGAGGAAAGGTACAGGGCATGAACAGGTTACGTCTGTGTTAGGACAGCTGGT
Organism: Balaenoptera acutorostrata; assembly: GCF_949987535.1. NCBI lineage: Eukaryota > Metazoa > Chordata > Mammalia > Artiodactyla > Balaenopteridae > Balaenoptera > Balaenoptera acutorostrata. The sequence goes on from NC_080072.1 coordinate 73,176,555, forward strand.
GGCAGCCAAAGTCAGCTCCTCCTCTGGGGTCCCCGAAACTGAGTTCTGAATACTGGAGTGAAGGTGAATGAAGCGGAATCTTCTCCCTTGTACATGCCCAGGTTGAGCTTGGAAACTCTACAAAGTGGGACTGTGACCTCATTATCTCTTCCCTCAAAATGCCGTGCGCATCCTGATGACTCACAGGGTCTGTTTGTCCCACTCTTAAAAGGCCTTTAAATTTGGCATGGGAGGGTTCAGTGGGACAAAGCTGTTACACTGTGTCCATTTGAATTTCACTCCTTTTTCCATTATGATCATCATTATTGCTTTTTACTACTGTCAGCTTGACATTGCACACTGTTTGTCAAATGAGAGACTGAGGAATCCTCTAAAGCAAGTATAGCGATATCACCCATGTAGGCAGGTAACTGTCAGAATTTGCAAAATCCAAACTGGGTATCCAAAAATAGAGGATACCCAGTTGAATTTCAGGTAAACAGCAAATGATTTTTTTTAGTAGTACATATATGTCCCTTGCAATATTTGGGACATGATATACTAAAAAATTTTGTTGCTTATCTGATATTCACATCCAGCTGGTGGTGTTTGGCAGCTCTTGGTGTGGGAGCAGCATCTGGGGGTGCTCTGCTTTTCGTGTCAGATTTTAGCTTGCTCTGCTAGAAGGTGTGGTAAAACATGGCTCAGGTCCGGTCACTGGGTATTTAGTCCCCACTGGACTCCACTTAGGTGCTTACATTATTGAGAACTGATTGCTGATGGGTGCGCTGTTTTATCAATTAGAACATGGCTGTTGGAAATTAGCCCTTCCTACAGCAGAAATCCTGAACAGCTTCAGGGATTTGGTGCATGCTCGTTTTGCATAATATATAAACACAGGAGCATTTGCCTGCTCCTGGATGGGCTACATGACTTATGGAGTCTGGATATTGAGGTTTTGTTTTTTTCCATTCTCTCTTGCAACAGAAGCTCAGGTCTGGTCTACTCGTTTAGAGCATCTTAGTGTCCTCATTGGAGGGAACACCCAGTGCCCTCTTTCCTTAATGCATGGTCCCTCAGGCTGGGCTAGATCATCACCAGAGGGGGTGATGTATATATGGGGGAGGGGGTCCTGCCTTATGAGAAAACCTAGTTTATTGTTATGCAGTGATCATTATTATAACACTTTCTTTGAGGGAGCTGAAACCTGATTTCCTGTTTCTTGCACCCAGTTGCCCATGTTTTACCTTCTAGAGGTTTCGAACATTTTTTTTTTTTTTACTGTGACCCTACATAAAGATACATTTTACATTTAGACTCATACAAATTTGAATATAAATATAACTAAAACAGAAGTTTCATGGAATAGCAATTACTCCTTATTAGACTGGCTGCATCTGATATTTTCCACTTTGTTCTATTTTATTTATTTAAAGTGCTGATTAACCTGGTCAGTTGATTTCCACTAATAGGTTGCCTACTACCGTTTGAAAAACAACACTCTAGAGTGTTTATAGTAAATACAGAGTCAGTCTGTACCTCTTTTCTTTCTGTAAGCTCTCAAAATATTTTAAGATGGCTATCAAATTGTATCTTCATCTTTTCTCCCTACTAGGTCTCTTGTTTTATTATTATTTTTTAATTGAAGTATAGTTGATTTACAATATTGTGTTAGTTTCAGGTGTAGAGCAAAGTGGTTCAGTTATACATATATGTGTGTATATATATTCTTTTTTCTCTTCTTTGCCGTTATAGTTTATTACAAGATATTGAATATAGTTCCGTGTGCTATTCAGTAAATCCTGTTGTTTATCTATTTTATACGTAGTAGTGTGCATCTGTTAATCCCATACTCCCACTTTATCCCTCCCCCTTTCCCCTTTGGTAACCATAAGTTTATTTTCTATGTCTGTGAGTCTATTTCTGTTTTGTAAATAAGTTCATGTGTACTATTTTTTTAGATTCCACATATAAGTGATATCATATAATATTTGTCTGACTTACTTCATTTAGAATGATAATCTCTAGGTCCATCCATGTTGCTGCAAATGGCATTATTTCATTCTTTTTTATGGCTGACTAGTATTCCATTGTATATATATACCACATCTTCTTTATCCATTTATCTGTCGATGGCCGCTTAGGTTGCTTCCATGTCTTGGCTATTGTAAACAGTACTGCTATGAACATTGAGTTGCATGTATCTTTCCAAATTAGAGCTTTCGTCTTTTCTGGGTATATGCCCAGGAGTGGGATTGCCAGATCATATGGTAACTCTATTTTTAGTTTTTTGAGAAACATCCATACTGTTTTCCACAGTGGCTGTAGGTCTCTTTTTTAATATGCTCTGGTTTCTCCATCCATTCCCATCCTGCTCAACCTCTGCTGAGTGCTTTCGAAGAGGAAAGTTTTGTTTTAACCTGGCACCGAGAACTGAGCCTGACCTCACATATAACTTGACCAATATTTAGCATAGTGGGGTCATCAGACCCCTTGACCTCAACCCCCCACCCAACTTAATATCATTCCATTAATCAATACCCATCAGGTGTAGTTATTTAATTATTTTAAATTCACCTAATATACCTAAGCTAGCCCATTTTTTCCTGTTTTGTTTGTAAGGATCTCTTGAGATATTTTTCCTAGTTGGGGTGTGGGAGGGGCTCAGATCAAGATGCCTACCATTCACATTTCCTGGCTCTACCAATTAAATATTCCCAAACTCGAGAAACGTCAACAGAAGAAGCTGTGTGTCTAGGACCGTCTAGCACAGCAATAATTAAAGCTTCTCTAAAATGGCCACATTTTGAAAGAAAATGGATAACAGGTTAGTAATCGTAGCTGATAATTATGGAGTATGTGCTGCGTGTTAGGAGCTAAGAGCTTTACATGCAAGTGACTCATGAATTTCTCACAACCCTTTGAGGCGAATACTGCTGTAACCACTACTTCTCAAAAGAAGAAAAACTGAGCTTTAGTCAAGTCAAGTCATATAACTAATAAATGACAGAAGGGAAGTTGAGCCCAGGCCTGTCTCACTCCTCAGCTTGTGTTTTAGAATACTTAACTGCCCCCCACAGACTGAAAACCACCCCTGGTGGTTTGAAAAGAGATGATGTATGTAACACGCTTAGGGCAGTGCATCTGTGGAGGCTTAGTAGAGTTTACTGCCTTCCCTAAAGAAAGGGAAGAACTTAGTAACAAGTTCAGGTCCCTAGCAGCCCCCAGGAGTCTGTGAAAAGTGTCTGCACCCACCACTGGCTGCACAGGGTTGGCCTCAGAGTGCTCTGCAGTGGTGCAGGGGGTCTGGAGCCCGGGGAGCATCTCTCGCGTCCAGGGGAGCCTGGAGAAGGAGCTGTGTGTGTGCAAGGCAATGTAGTGTAGCGTCAAGATCAAGAGCTCTGCTCTGAACAGGTTTGAATCCTGGCCCTGTCACTTTTGAGCCATGTGATCACGGGAGATTCCCATCACCTGGGGCCCAGCCTCTTTTCCTCATGCGTAAAACAAGGATAATGAAGCCTACCATGCACAGCGTTATGTAGCGATGAAATGAGGTAACATATGGAATCACCTGGTACAGAAGAGACACTATTCCGTACTTGCTCACTCGAGACAGAAAACTGGGTTTTGATCATTCTCCTCCTACAATGCTTCTTGCCTGTTCCCTCATTTAGGTTGGGATTCTGAGTGCACAGAAATGTAGGTCCCCAAATATCCTAAACCAGGGGTTCTCAAAGTGTGGTCCGTGGACCAGCAGCATCAGCATCGTCTGGGAACTTGTTAGATTAAAAGTGCAATTCTGGGGCTTCCCTGGTGGCACAGTGGTTGAGAATCTGTCTGCTAATGCAGGGGACACAGGTTCGAGCCCTGGTCTGGGAAGATCCCACATGCCGCAGAGCAACTGGGCCCGTGAGCCACAACTACTGAGCCTGCGCGTCTGGAGCCTGTGCTCCGCAACAAGAGAGGCCGCGATAGTGAGAGGCCCGTGCACCGGGATGAAGAGGGGCCCCGCCCGCCACAACTAGAGAAAGCCCTCGCACAGAAACGAAGACCCAACACAGCCATAAATAAATAAATAAATAAATAAATAAATAAATAAATAAATAAATAAATAAAAAAGAACCACTATGTCCATCAAAAAAAAAAAGAAAAGTTTGCAACAAAAAAAAGTGCAATTCTTGGGCCCCACCCTGACCTGCTAAATCAGAAACTCAAGGGTGGGACCCAGCAGTCTGTTTTAGCAAGCTCTTCTGGTGACTTTGATGCAGCTCAAGTTTAAGAACCACTGCCTTACTGGCACTGAGCATCCTAGGTCTTCCCCTGTTTTCAACAAGACTCAGATGAAGGCTCTAGAGAGACTGCATCTTTCACATGGATATGGTGGTGACCAGTGTGGCGTTCACTTTCAGGTTGTTTCCATTTAATCCTTTTATTATTCTTCATCCCAAATCGGTCATTTTCTGACATTCCTTTTCTCTCTTCCACTTAATTTGAAACTCATATTGTTTGAAAGTCATAAGGTATTACATCCTAAAGGATGACTGGAAAGGGACCATTCCCAGATGCTGGGTAAAGGAGGCTCGTAACATTCCTGAGGAACTCATCCCGGGATGCTCCAGACTGGATCCGTGCAGGCCCTCCTCCCTTTGCCTCCTTTAAGCTCCTTCCTGCTTCAAGGTCTCCGCACAGGCTGTTTGCTCGGCTGGGATCGCTCTTCCCCCTGTTCTTCATCTCCTTGGAGAAGCCTTCCCTTTCCACTCCCTCTAAGTAGCGACCCTCTCCCTCGTGAGTCTTTGTTATTGCACCCTGTTCCTTTTCTTCATTGCACATAGACCAGTTTGAAATTATAGGTTTATTTATACACATTTTAATAAGCAGAGCCCATAGCAGGGTATTTGCACACCTAGTGGAGGGTGTGGCTTATTCAATGTAGTTGATCATATTTTTTGAATGAATGAATGAACCGCTGCAGCTTTCACAAGGCTCTGCCTTCTTTCAAACTCTGTTGTGCTTTCGGTTAATCCTTTCAGTTAGTCCTTCTGTTTAGGACTTTATTTTTTCTAGTTATTTCTAATTATTCCCTTCCCAACCTTGGACTTTTCTGAAGACTCTGTTCTGCTTAGCATGATACTGGCTCTGTTGCTGACACACGATAAATAATTCCTGATTTCTGGATGGATCACCTATCATGTAAGATGGGAATTTTAACTCTTACCCTACCCTCCACCCCACTCTGAGATTATGCTGTAAAACAAATTTTTCTCCTGAATTGAACCATCCAGAGTGGCCGGAGCCCATGGGAATGGTGAGAGTTTCCCCACTTCTCTGTCTTTGGCATTTAAAGTATAAGATGCGCTGGAAGGATGCTGGTCTTTAGTGCATATTCAAGAAAGAGAAGAGCTAGAACTGCTGTGTAGGCTATGGAGGGGCCATTCTTCTCACTGTTTGTTCTAGCTATGAACAGAGAGGACATGCATAAAACACACCTGCATCCTTTTCAGAAAGGCGACTACAAGGGATCTTAATTAAGTCTGAACATTCCGATCAAAGTTATCTTCAGTTATTGTGACAGTCCTTGTCTTTAATAGCGATTGTATGTTGCTGTTGTTTTAGAAACTCAGTATGATTCCAGTTTTTAGAAAAAAAAAAACCAACCACGTATCTGTACCATCATTGGAAATAGAATAAAACCTAATTAGTTTTTTGTTCATGAAGAGAGAAATGGGAAGAAATTGCCATAGTGTGATATATACTGTAGAACGAACAAAACTGAGGCTGCCTCCTATTAGTATGCAATTGGATTCACCCAACAGCTCAATGGAATGATCAGAATGGTTAGAAGCTTGGGAGCCTGTAAACTGGGCACCATTAACTACTCATCTAATTCAGTGGTTCTCAACCGGGGGGGAAGTTTTGCCCATAGGAGACATATGGCAGTATTTGGAGACATTATTAGTTGGCACAACTTGGAGTGGGGGGTAGGGTGGTTTCCAGTGGCATCGAGCGGGTAGAGGCCAGAGATGCCGCTAAACATCCAACAATGCAGAGGGCAGTCCTTACCACAAAGAAATCTCAACAACAAATGGCAAGAGTGCCAAGGTTGAGAAACCCCGAAATAACCAATTAGCCAGAAAGTATGAGCTTTCAGTATTCCCGAGGTTTCTGTAGTAAGAGTAGCAAATAACAGAATGATCATCATTTATTACATACCTGTGACATGCCAGGCGCTTTATATTCATAGCTACCGAGTGTCTCAGTCAGGATCTGACCCCAGGTTTATTTAGGGCCAATGTCTCTACTCTTCCTTTTTAGCTTTTTGGTGTAGGTGCATTTTGCCTGGACATGATGGTATCCACCTTCTGCTTCTTGGTTTTATATAGATCAGATTATGCGTTTAATGCATATTATGTAATACGCTCAGAGGAGAAAGCTATGAGGCAAGAAGAGACCAGTGTGTCACCATGGGTGTGAAGCTGAAAACATCCAGACAAACAGGCCTCAGATCCGTAACTCACTAAATGAGCCAAACGCCTGTGGAGGGTGATAGCACGGAGCCTGGCCCTTAGTAGGTACTGAATACATATTTATTGGGCAATTTTTTCATAATCGACAGAGTCCTGGGGTAAGCCCCAAATGGAGCAGGGTTTTCAAGTGGCCCATTCTGTTATATAACATTTAACTCCTCCTGGGAGCAGTTTACCCATCTCTAAGGCACCCGGTATTTCTGGAACTGCAGAGCAGTCTCACCTGGGCATCTTCCACTCGCCTTGCACATCTTCCTCTTTGTTTTTCACTATCCATTCTCAGTCAGTTTGGCCTGGAAAAGGCTCATCCCTGACCCCACCTTCCTCACAGCAGTGCTCTCCTGGCATCCTCTGCTTTGGGCACTTCCAGGACTCCCTGCATTTTGCTCCTGTTAACAGTTTACAAGACGGGGGCAGGGCATATGTCAGAATCTCCAGAGGAGGAGCTTATTTGAGAACGGGATTTTATATTTGGAAATAAGCAGGAAGAAAAATACAACTATTGTCTTTGTAAAACAGAGAACTGAAAGAAAAGCTTGGAAGAAATCCTCTTGCCTGGCAATAATATATGGATTTAGCAAATCTGGGGTTGGTGTGACCATTTTATGTTTTGGAAAAGAAGACGTTCAAAGAAAAAGTGTTGAGAAGCACAGCAATGTGCGCTCTCCTTTCCCCTGCCTTTGCGAGTAATGACCTCCTTCCCTCAGCACTTGGATTTCTTGGAACCTGCCCTTTTCCCTCCCTGTACGAAGCCAGTCACTCCTGCATGCTCCCATAATGCTTTGTTTTTAACGTTTTAATATGTCACCCATTGTCCTTTACCTTTATCATATTAAGCTCTGATACAGTAAATGCTGCTGAAAGAGAAATGGAAGAGCACCTTGACCCCGGTGAACCAGTGGGAGGCCTTAGTCCTTGACCCTCAAATTTTGCTGTGCTTGGCATCTCTTACAGTGGATTCTATGACGACTCCATCCTTAGAGACCCTGAATCTCTAGAATTTGGAGGTGAGACATCAGGAATTTAAAATTTTACATGCCTTGGCTTATAAATCACACTTTGGGAAGCACTACAGAACTTGGGTTTCTATGTTCTAGAAACAAAACAAGCGTTTTGATTAAGACAGCCTGGCTGCATTGAGCCATTGGTTTGTTCACGCTGCAGGTGTTCATTGAGAACCACTAATTGTAGCGTGACCTGTCCTAGGTGATGCCGGGCATTAGCTGTCCCTTTTGTGGACATGCCTGTCCACTCTTTTTTTGCCGTTTGCTGTTTCCCTCCTGGCAAGCTCAGGCCCATTCTTAGGGCCCATCCTAGTCCAAGTAGCAGATGGTAAAGACTTTTAAGGCTGTGTTTGGTGGGTGCAGAGAAGAAGAGTGGGGGGAGGGGAAGAGGATTCCCATTGTAATAGAGAATTAAATTCCTTGGTATTTCAAATCACTGGAGAAGGGAAGGGTTTCTTTTACTGAATGCCTATTATGTGCCCAGCACTTGACATATATTGTCTGATCCTCACAATAAGCCAATGAGCTAAATGTAATGATTCCCATTTTACAGAGGAGGTAACTGAGGCTTATGTTTTGTTACTCTCCATAGCTAGAAATAGGTGGACCCGGACTAGAACTCAGGACTTAACACTAAAGACCATGCTCATCTTCCTCTTCCTGGAAGCCTCTGTTCCCTCACTCTTCTTCCAGCCTCTGTGCTTGTCTGGAACATCCTGGTACCTTCCCTGTCTGGAGTTAAAGACTATTCCCTGAGCTGTCTCTAAGAGTGCCAAAATTGCTCTGTCACCTTCTTAACTTTCCTAGGGGTGAGTAAAAGACAACTTGGGTTGCTTTATAGAAAGGATGCCGACCTGTAGAGTGAGTATATAGATCCAAAATCATAGATGCTGACTGGTTCACTCCCTTACTGCTAGTAAAGCTGCATTCAGTTTTTATTGTAAACATACCTTGTTTCTATTTGGCCCCAACCTTAGTCAGAATCTGCAGCCAAATATACTATATAAAATGTTATCGATGACCTCTTCCTGGTTAAATCTGAAGTCTTTTTCTCAGGCCTCAGTTCCTGAACAAGAGTTAGATATATTTGATGTAGAAGATTATTCATTTTCTACATTTGATATAGTGATTATTAATGGTTGAGGAAATTAAGGTGAGTGGAGGGGGAAAATTGGCCTACTAAACTATCACTCGGTATCAATTTGAAAAGTCTAGGCTAGGTCCACCTGATTGAATCAGCAGATTCTGGAGCCCACAAGCTGTGCCTGTCACTTCCTCAGAAGTCTAGGAGTCTGTAGCATTTGATAGGGGGACCATCTTCTTAAAGCTTCCTCTGGCTTCCATGCCTGGAAACCTTCCTAGCTCTTCTACTTCCCCAGCGTCTGCCTCTTCTGCCTCCTTCTTTCCTGAATTTTCTGTCGTGGGCATTCTCCAAGTAAACTGATCTTCAAAGCTTCATCTCTTTTTTTCTCTGCATTTCTGTTCTTGACTTCTCACCCAGGCTCTTGCTCCTTATTTCTCTTGCCCAGAGGACAGGAAGCCTGTCAACATCTTTCTCAAACCAGTTCCCCCTCTCAACTCTGCTTCTTCCATCATTGGTTCATCTGTTGGACCAACTGGTTTATAAATGTTCCAAGAATGATCTATTCTTCCTATGACCCAGGCACAAAATCTGAGTTAACTTGATTACTTTGTTCTTTCTCCCAGGATAGCTGTCTAGTCAATGAAAAGAGTAAAATCTTGCTTCAAAGGTTTTGTATCTTCCCTGTATTTGGCATCTTCAAAGATTTGGTATCTACATGGTATCTCTCTCTTCCTTTCTATCTCCCAACCTCAGTTGTCATTGCTTCCTGTAGCTATTTCCCAGATGGGCTCCCTATGTCCAGGGCTAATGGAGGGTTGCTTGAAATAATAGCAAATGTGTGCTGAGCACTTATACGCATCGTGCTAAGTATTTTATATTTGTTGCTTTATTCAGTCCGTACAACCACCCTGTGAGGGTTGGTGCAATTTCCCTCATCTTGCAAATGAAGAAACTGAGGTTTAGAGAAGGTAGATGACTTGCCCAAGTGCCCACAGGTAGAGTGGTTGAGCTGCGACTCAACCACTCATTTCTATTTTGTTCCAGTGGCTGCTTGTAACTGTTAAATTCTGCTGCCTCTCAGGATATAGTATGGTATCTAATAGGGGGCAATTAATAAATGTTAGTTTCCTTCCTACTTTCCCTCCTTTTTCTATCCATCACCTCTCCCCCAGCCTGTGCTAAATTCATACAATGCCAGTGGCTCTGAGCTCCACCACTCTTCAAGGCTCTCCTTTCTCCTGCATGCAGTCAGTCCTCTCCACCAGGGGTCCGCTGGCCTGTTAGGAACCGGGCCGCACAGCAGGAGGTGAGTGGCGGCGAGCAAGCGAAGTTTCATCTGCCGCTCCCCATCGCTCCCCATTGCTCACATTACCGCCTGAACCATCCCCCAGTCCAGTCCTTGGAAAAATTGTCTTCCAGGAAACCGGTCCCTGGTGCCAAAAGGTTAGGGGACCGCTGCTCTCCACTTTTTCCAGGCATCTCCAGTGCTCTCCTGCTCTGTGGTTGCGTGTTTTGTTATCTTAAATAAATAGATCCTTGAAGGACTGGTTAGCTGCCGTTTCATTTCTTTTATGTGTTATTGAGTACTAGGGTATCGGACTTTAAATGTGGTATGTTTTTGGTAAATAATTGTTAAATTATTGCACTTGGGTTTTATCTTGAGAGCAGAGGTTACCGCACCATCAGGGATGTATCACAAGAAAAGACTGGAATCGGAGGGGCACACAACCCACCAGGATTGAGTGGAGGGGTCAAACTGCTGGCTGACTAGTTAGCTAATTGCCACAATCCAGACGGGAATCCCTGAAAGAATTCTGGTCTAGAGAGAAGGCAGAGAGGAGAGGAGGACAAGGTAAGAGGTGTGGTTTGCCCTGGCTCTCCTATTAACATCTTCCTCAGCAACTGCAATACTATTATCTGGCCTCTCCTCCTGTAAGCAGCAGAGCCAGCTACTGGAAGCTAGGGAGAGATGTTACATGGTGTGGGTGGGTTTGGGGGTCCCTAGATCAAGGCTCCGGAGGTCTGCAATTGAGTATACTGGGGTGGGTGAGGAGTGTTACTCAGTGTAGCCTGATTTAAGAGGTGGGACAGAATCAGCAACATTCTCCCAGAATTACTTTAATCTCCTCCGCTCGGGCAGGTAACAGCCTAGAGGTTTGTGACCACTGGTTGTAATATCTGAGGTTGTAGAATCTGTTTTGGCCCTTCTGCTAGTCAACGGAGCCCAGAGCAGCAGCTTGTCGCCCAATCCCAGTGCATGATAGAAGCACTGGGGCTAGGGGAATACAAAGAGAAAAGTCTGGCCACTTTTCATCTGGAAATTCCGCTTAAGAAGAAAAAAATCCTACACAGACCCGATCTGGACTTTGAGGGCAGATCGGGAAACCGATTTCGGCCGGAGTTGGCCTGGTGGGAAGGAAGAGAAAGTCAAAAGAAGGAGAAGTCGAGTCTGACATGAATTAAACCTCGGCAGGGACCAAAACAAGGGAGGCCGTCGCCCTCCTAACTCTCGGGGAGACACGTCAGCTAGAGCTCGGGGCAATTTCAGCCGGCGATCTCCCGGGCCCCGGGAGGGGCGGCGGGAGCCTGGAGACGGGCTCTAGGGCCCAGCGGCCGGGCGCTGGGCGGGGGTGGAGTGTAGGGTTACAGTGACGATCCCGGACTACCCACCCCGGGCGGCGCGCGGGGCGCGGGGAGCGCGGGCGGAGGCGGGAGCGCACGCGACGCTCTAGGACCCAGCGGCGGTGGTCCGGTTTGGGGCTGGAGGGGAAGCCTCGGCGTGTCTCCTCTTCCTTGTGAATGGGGTTGCTTGTCGGGCGCCGCTTCCCCAGGCTGCCACACGCCATGCCCAGCGCGCTGCTTGGCGGCCGCCTTCCCCAACCGCGGCACTGAACTAGCCATGGTCGCCTCATGTGGAGGGCAAAGTTGCGGCGGGGAACTTGTGAGTCTGCGGTGAAAGGTAACCAGTCCCCGCTCCGGGCGCAGGGCGGGCGCCTCCGACTCTCCCGCGCAGAGGACCCGGCCGATCGATGCTCCCCGCCCCCTGCCCCTCCGGGCCGGGGGCTCCTCTCCGGGAGTTCGGGGCGGAGATCGGCCCGGCTCCGGAACGACTTGGGCAGCCTTTTCGGTGCCGGGGGCCGGGAGTGCTTGCCACCGGAATCTTGATCTCCCTTACCCAGATTGCTTTAAAAAAAGAAAAAGAAAAATCAGAACTCTGTTCTCGCGCCACTCTGCAGGCCCCAGAGCCGGCCGGCCGTGTCGCAGCGCCGCGCCTCCCCGCGCCCCCTCGAAGACTGGGAGTCGTTTGGCCGTCGTGGCCCGTGGCCGGGGCTGCAGGCGCGCCCTCGCCTTGGGGCTGGCCTTTCTGGAGGGGCGCTGCCATATGGCCTCCCTCTCCGCGACGCGCCGGCGCGCGGCTCTCCGGCGGCCGAGGGAGGCGGCGGAAGGGGTGGCCGGTGGCCGCTTCCCTGCGCGCGAGACAAAGGCGCGCACGGTGGCCCGCCCGACGCGCCGGACCCCTCCTGCAGCCCCAAAGTCTCGTGTCTGGCGGGTGGGGGCGGAGAAGGGGTCGCGCCGCGGAACCCCGGCCTCGGATCGCGTTCTCTGATTGCTTCTTCTTTGTTCTCCCGGGACAAGTTTCTTTGACAGAAACTGGGGAGTTAGATCCAGCTCTCCCTTGCTGTTCGTGTTGCTTCAAAAGAATCTGGTTTCAGGGGGAAAAACATTAAACTTTCCAAGTGGAGATGGCTCTTCTTGGAATGGGACTTTTCGTGGCCTTCGGTCGATGACAGCTGGGCAGAGCGGGGCCCGCGCTGTGGCAGGGGCCGGACGTGCCCCGTGGGCAGCCGGGCTGGAGGACCGGGCGGCGGAACCGACGAGCGCTGGCTCGCACCCACCTCTAGGGCCTCTGCCGCGGCGACCTTTCCAAGTTTCCGTCTTTAGGAGCCCAGGCTGAGAATCCGGCTGCCTGCCCGCAGCTCCCGCGCCTCGCCACGCCCTACTCTCTAGTATCTTGATTGGTGGCTGTAAAGACTTTCCCTTTCCATTTTTGTTCGAAGGGTGTTTGCTTCTTTGGCTTCGGCGTCGGTTTCCTGTCCCCGAGTGGCACATGCTTTGGAAAATGCCCGGCTAGTGTGTGGATCACCTGAACTGGGGCTTCAGTAGACGTGGCCCTGATGATGGGCCTCGGAGCCTTTGAGGTTGGGACCGAACATTTTCCGCCCTCGGTCCCCCTCACTTCTTTTGCCCTGTCCTGATACAGTGCGGACATGGTTGCCCTTTTTCTTCTTCCGAGGCATGTTAGGAGAATCGAGTTTTTGTACTGCTTATAAAGTCCTTGGTGGTGCTGGAGATGGTGGGTCACTAGAGCCATTTATGATCCCGGAGGATGCTTTGGACTACCCCAAACAATAACGTTACTTGCTATAAGCAAATACAACCAGAATAGAGGGATTATTAATAGCTAGTATTCCAAAAAGTTTCCTTCCTTTTCAGGAAGTGAAAAGTCTGGGCTTGAAATGTTGAATAGTCATTTCTCTCTCTTTGCTTCCAAAACTGGCCAGTGTGTCGCTGCCAAACTAAGATTTCCCCTGGCTGCCCACCACTCCGGCTGCCCACCACTCCGGGCTGCCCACCACTCCTGGACCCGGCAGGTCTCTGTGGACGTCCGACCCAAGTTAAGCACTGGTGTCTCTCTAGATTGCAAGTTCTTGAAGCATGTAGACCAGTGTGACATTTATCTCCCAGGACGCTGCTCTGATCATCATAGTGCATCTATTATAATGCTTTTTATGGAAGCAACGTGAGCCCAATACTTAATACACTTTGAACTGTTCTACAGAGGAGCAAAGGGTTGGAAACCACTGATTTGACCAGAATTAAAAGGAGTAGGGCATAGAGTAGAAGGCTTTAGAGCTGCCTGCCTCTACTCTCCCTGGTGGGGCGGGGGAGGGGGCGATGTTTAGTTTCTGGATGGGTATACTTTGCTTTTGTGAGATACATTTTTCAAGATAAATGAGGAAACCCTTGTGAACTCTGCAAGTGGATAGGAGGAGAGAAGGTGCTCTTAACTCCACTCCCCACTCCCTTCTTTTTATTAGTATTTTTAGTTTTTTAAAAAATGTTTATTTATTTAGCTGCAGCGGGTCTTTGTTGCAGGATCCCTGCATTGGGAGCACAGAGTCTTAACCACTGGACCACCAGGGAAGTCCCCTCTCCCTTCTTTTTAAAATGCACACAAGTCTTGGTCTTTTGGTTCTGTGTGATGGTGGGGGGTGAAGAATACTAATGTACTGAAGGGCATGTGGAGATCAAAGCACTTAAAAATACAAGCTAATGGAGGACTTTTGGTTTAAATGAGATTTTAAAGTGCTGTTAAGAAAAGCACAGGAATGCAGAAATGTGAGTGATTTTCTGGGAAGGCACTCTGCTGATTAGACTTGAGCGTGTCTGCCCTTGGCCAGTTCGTCTGGAGGCTTCTGTGGATAGAGCTCTGCTTTTTTTTTTTTTTTTTTTTTTTTTTTGATGTGTGGACCCAGGGCCTGGGGGAAAGATGGCCGACCTAATTGAAATTAGATGGCAGTCTGGCTGGTGAGAGTTCTGTTGAAAAGTACAGCCTCTAGGTACCAGTGCTTCATAGCAATTTGTGAAAGTGCTTTGAAAATGGTAAAGCACTGTATAACATAAAGCTTTTTAAAGAAAAAAATAATGAATGACTTAGAAAACAAGGGAATTGCTAGTGAAAATCGTAAAAATCTGATTTTCCAGGCCAATACATTAAAAAGGAAGTGACTTTGTAAGACCCATTAGTAGTCCTGATAAGCAAAATTCTCCCAAAGTAACATCCTCACTCCTTCCAAGTAGCTATCTGCATTTTAAATGCATATGGAAGCTTAGATCAGGAAATTCTCTAGTGTTCTGAATAATTTTTCTCCTCCTATTCTTTCATTAATTTTGGTAGGTTCTTATGTCCCAGAATTCACTAGGCAATAGAATACTTGAAAAGCGAGGGGTAACTTGGAGGTCAAGTAAGAGGACATATTTAATTATAAGGTTTGTTGGAAATAGTCTGAGGTTGTTGAGGTTTTTATTTGTTTGCTTAGCGATTTAAAAAAATTTTTTTATTTTGTTGGTTTGTTTTGTCTTGGAGGGAAGGCAACATTTAAATCTTGGCCATTGTGGCTAGATCCGTACACTACATTTTCTGGAACGGAGGCACGCCTGGGCTTGTGTGTTGGCACCATTCTGAGTTCTTCTCTAACTTGTGAGGCCCTTGGCCTCCATCCTTGCGAAATCTTAGGGTATATTCATTCCAGGCTCTTAGGACCAGACTCCTGGACTCCCAAAGTGTCTCACACATCAGGCATTTTTTCTCCCTTTATTGGTGGGGTTGGGGGAGTAGCTCTAACGTGTTAGGAAATGTATCCCTGTTAAGCCTCTGGAGAATTGGGTTTAACTTAAAAAAAAATAATAAAGTCACATGGTCCTACGGTGTGTGTTTAAATCTGTATTTGGGACTTCACTGGCCAGTAGTGCAGCTATGTACCCCTCTTTTCTTGTTTGTTTTGTTTTTAAGTAAAATGCCTGTAGCTCACTTGTTTGTTTGTTTAACTTTTAGTTTTGAAATGATTATAACTTTACGGGAAGTTGCAAAAATAGTAGAGAGGTCCCTTGTACTCTTCACCCAGTTTCCCCCATTGGTAACATCTCACATAACCAGAGTACAACAGTAGAACCAGGAAATGGACCTTGGTACGATCCAGACCATATTCAGATTTCACTAGTTTTACATGCAAACACTTGGGTTTGTGTGTGTTATCCTCCTGTGCAATTTTTTTTCACATGTGTAACTTCCTGTAGCTACCACCACAATCAAGATGCAGAGTTATTCTATCACCTCAAAGCTCTGCTTTGTGCCACCCCTTTATGGTCACCCTCGCCTTCCCCCTATTCCATCTCTAAACTGTGGTAACCACTCTGTTCTCCTGTATAATTTTGAGAATATTACATACATAAAATTATGCAGTATGTGATCTTTATGAGATTAGCTTTTCCACTCAGCATAATACCCTTGAGATCCACCCAAACTATTGCTTTATCACTAGTTTGTTCCTTTGTATTGCTGAGTAGTATTCCCTGGTGTGGATATACCACAGTTTGCTTAAGCATTTACCCACCGAAAGACACCTGGTTGTTTTCAGTTTTTGGCTCTTACAGTTAAAGATGCTATGAACGTTCATGTACAGGTTTTGGTGAGGACAAAGTTTTTGTTTCTCTGGAACAAATGCCTAGGATTGGGATTGCTGGGTTTTGTGTGGTAGGTGTATGTTTAGTTTTTTAAGAAATTGTCCAACTTTTCCAGTGTCTACCATTTTACATTCCCACCAGCAATCTGTGAGAGATGCAGTTTCTCTGCATCCTCACCAGCTTTTGTTTATTATTTTAGCTGTCCCAGTAAATTTTTTAATCTCGTCATGGTTTTAATTTGCATTCCCTAATGGCTAATGATGCTGGACGTCTTTTCATGTGCTTGTTTGCCATCTGTATATCCTCCGTGGTGAAACGTCTGCTCCTGTCTTGCCGTGTTCTAACTGGATTATTATTATTATTATTTTTTGCCATTGAACTTTGAGAATTCTTTATATATTCCAGATATGAGTCCTTTGTCAGATATGTGCCTTGCGTATTTTTTTTTTTCAGTATGTAGCCTCTCTTTTCATTTGCAGGAAAAAATTTTTAATTTTGCTAATGTCCAATTTGTTGATTTTTTTCCTTTTATGGATTGTGCTTTTGGTGTCACATCTAAGAACATTTTGCCTAGGTTAATATGCCAAAGATTTTCTATTTTTTAAAAAAAAATTTCATAGTTTTACATTTTATATTCAAATTGTAGTTCACTTTTACCCTCTTAAGAATGTGTATGTCTTGCTCTCCATCTTATAAACCATCTCTTAGGTGTTGATTATGTGTTTACTGCTCCGGAAGCCCATGGGTGAATCAGGCATAGTTCCCACTCTCCAGAGCTCGCTATTGGTGAGGTGGTATGTGGACATTCCCAGGTGTTAATAATATGATAGAAGAGAAGAGAGTGATGTATTTGGGAGCACAGAGAAGAGAAGCAGCAGGGAGGTCTCGCTTTGATCAGGTGGTCAGGGAGGGCTTCCCTGGGCATGTTGCCCAAGCACGGTGGGAAGAAAATGGGTTCTTGCCTTTGATCTAGTTTTTGGATATTTTACTGGCATGAATTCTTAAGTGTGTGTTACCCTGGATCTTGGACACAGGCTGAAGGACTTTGGGTAAATTGAGTGGTTGAGGGCTTTTCTGAACAGCACATGGCATAATAGGTTAAAAAAAAAAAAGAAAAGAAAATGCAGTACTTAAAACTGAGTATGAGCAAGGTTGAATTGATTTAAAGTTAGAATATGTGTCAAACTGAAGAAGGCAGTAGTATTTTGGATTGTGTAGGGTCAGATGGACTTAGTTTGCTTCCTGGCCCTGCCACCTCCTTTCTGTGTGATCTCAGGGAGTGTGACCCGTGCAACTTCATGGAGACAGTGGAGACAGTAATGGTTCTTACCTGGTGGAGCTGCATGCAGGTGAAATGAATTGATGCATAAATAGCACTTAGCTCAGTGCTGGCACATTCAAAGCATTCAGTAAATGCCTATTATTATTATTATTATTATTTTAAATTTTATTTATTTATTTGTTTATTTATTTATGGCTGTATTGGGTCTTCGGTTCTGTGCGAGGGCTTTCTCTAGTTGCGGCAAGTGGGGGCCACTCTTCATCGCGGTGCGCGGGCCTCTCACCATCGCGGCCTCTCTTGTTGCGGAGCACAGGCTCCAGACGCGCAGGCTCAGTAACTGTGTCTCACGGGCCTAGTTGCTCTGCGGCATGTGGGATCTTCCCAGACCAGGGCTCGAACCCGTGTCCCCTGCATTGGCAGGCAGATTCTCAACCACTGCGCCACCAGGGAAGCCCAATGCCTATTATTATCATTAGTAGTAGTAGTAAAATAGCAGAAAGACAAATGGTTTTATTATGTTGTGTGTTTTCTCATATATCTTTTTCTTTGAGAAACTGGAATCCCAGTTCTTACTCATAGAAGCTTACCTTTTCACACTTGTGAAAACTGTGTTGTATACCAAATACTATTTATTTATTTATTTAAAATTTTATTTTATGTCCTTATAGTTAATTTACAATGTAGTGTTAATTTCTGCTGTACAGCAAAGTGATTCAGTTATACATATATATATATTCTTTTTCATATTCTTTTCCATTATGGTTTATTACAGGATATTGAATATAGTTCCCTGTGCTATACAGTAGGACCTTGTTGTTTACAAATATTATTTATTGATTGAGGTTAGAAGCTAGGATACTGTATTCATGATCCAGTGCTCCTTATAGAATATACCTTTTCCCTACCTCTAAACCAAGAGTTTCTGAGTAAAGAACAATTTTCTCTCCGCCCTGACCACAGGAGGTGGTAGGAGGTGTGTGCTGTCCTGAGCTAGTTCAGAATTTGGGGTCCTTATTACCCGAGGTACAGTAAGCCAGGGCTGATGTCACTGTGTCCCAGACTTCACTACTGGCAGCTCCCTTTCCTTTCCCTTGATGACCAAGTTGTTTATTTCCCAGAGGAAACAGACTGGGCCTTAGATGTAGTTATAGAGCAGTGGTTCTTAAACGTGGGTGGACATTGGAATCGTCAAGAGGGCTTATTTAAAACCAGACTGCTGGGCCCCAGCCCCAGACTTTCTGTTTCAGCAGGTCTTGGATGGGGCCTGAGAATTTGCATTTCTAACAAGTTTCCAGGTGATATTGTCGCTGCTGGTTCGGGGACCACACTTTGAAAAGCACTATTTTAGAGCATAGGCCCCTATAAATTGGACCTAGACTGAGGTACCTTACTCTTTGGAACTGAGTCTGTTCATGCTTAATGGTTGAGATCGACATAGATTTGATTTCTGAGGTTCCTAGTTGATGTACATGAGTGTATCCTTTCCTCTAATCCCTCTTCCATGCCTTCCCCCTTCCCCACCCCTACTTTTCCTTCTCTCGGTTGTCTTTTGATCTCTCAGTCCTTGGAAGACATGCCAGGTTATGGTACATGGTGACCGTATACCAGCCATATCGCCTTGGCTAATTCACTTAACTTCTGTAAAATAAATGTGTTTACTAATGCTTATATCCTAAGGTTATGGTGAGGCTTACCTGAGATAATGCATGTTAAAGGGCCGTATAAGAGGTAAAGCATGGTGCAAAATTTGTTTTTTTATTATTTTGAGCGTCCTTGATTTCCCTTTGGAAGAGTGTCCTTGGATTTGGAGGTGGACTGCCTCGCCTCATGTTGAGTTCCACTGCTGCTGGGGGGACTCGGTAAAGATTGCTTCGAAATCTGCAGGGACATTGTGGAGAAGTTTCCTGCAGTGGACCGGCGGTTGGGCTAGGGTCTCTGAGGGCTTTCCAAGCTGCGATGTTTTGGAGGCTCACTGATGTGTAGTTGTAATGACCAGAGAAGAGCTCAGGGCTGGAAAAAAGCTTGAGCAGATGCTGCACTATTAAGAGAGTCTGCTTCCTCTCAGTGGAGAATTAGAATTCCATGATTTTTTCCTCGCAGCTTACTCTGGCCCCTAGATTTTTTTTTTCTGTTTTTTTTTTTTTAAGTTCTACACCTTCCATGTTAACCACTAGCCACATGTGGTCATCTAAATTAATGAAAATTAAATGAAACTAAACATTCAGGTCCTCAGTCATACTGGCCACGATTCAAGTGCCTAAGAGCCATGGCCATCATTACAGCAAGTTCCACTGGCCAGTGCTATTCTGGAGGGATGTTAGCCCTGTTTGTCTGAAGGCAGCATCATTGGGCTTCATATCGTGGGACCGGGGCACGTTTTTGAGTGAAATGTACCACTCTTCCCTTGGAAGTCTGGTGTGACTGATGGGGAGAAAATACCACGGGGATACTGCCCTGTCAGCTTGAACCTCACTTTGCCACTTGGCAATTCGGAGGCTCATTTCGTTTGGAAGGTGGGTCAGCAAGGCATCTGGGCATGGAGCTTATCAAGTTAGCAGGCTGTTATCAAGGGGGGTGGTCTACTGTTTCTCGGGGATATTCGAGGCTTTGGTTCAGTTCGTGGGATTCTTCCAGGAATCTGGTCCTTGAGAGAAACAAATGGAAATGTTAGGCTGGATTTAGCCCTGAGACCCCCTTCTCCTGGGGGGGATCCCGAGGCGGCCTGGACTCCTCCGCCTTGGGTCGGCTGCCCTGTTGAACCAGCCTTTGTCCGTGAGAGGCTGGGGGCTCACTCGTCTGGTTTGCGGCGCCAGTTTGGACTTGCTCGGATGCCATTCCGCGCTGCGTCATCCTCACTGTTGCCTCCTTTGAAGATGTTCTGTAA